>NC_143135.1:77425833-78077222 GCF_059928025.1 Delphinapterus leucas
AATGCACAGAAATCTCTGGCATTCCTATACAACAATGATGAAAAATCTGAAGGTGAAATCAAGGAAACACTCCCATTTACCATTGCAACAAAAAGAATTAAATATCTAGGAATAAACCTACCTAAGGAGACAAAAGACGTGTATGCAGAAAATTATAAGACACTGATGAAAGAAATTAAATATGATACAAATAGATGGAGAGTTATACCATGTTCTTGGATTGGAAGAATCAACATTATGAAAATGAATCTACTACCCAAAGCAACCTACAGATTCAATGCAATCCCTATCAAACTACCACTGGCATTTTTCATAGAACTAGAACAAAAAAATTCACAATTTGTATGGAAACACAAAAGACCTCGTATAGCCAAAGCAATCTTCAGAACGAAAAACGGAGCTGGAGGAATCAGGCTCCCTGACTTCAGACTATACTACAAAGCTACAGTAATCAAGGTAATATGGTACTGGCACAAAAACAGAAATATAGATCAATGGAACAAGATAGAAAGACCAGAGATAAACCCACACACATATGGTCCCCTTATCTTTGATAAAGGAGACAAGAATATACAGTGGAGAAAAGATAGCCTCTTCAATAAGTGGTGCTGGGAAAACTGGGCAGGTACATGTAAAAGTATGAGATTTGAACACTCCCTAACACCACACACAAAAATAAAATCGAAATGGATTAAAGACCTAATGTAAGGCCAGACACTGTCAAACTCTTAGAGGAAAACATAGAACACTCTATGACATAAATCACAGCAAGATCCTTTTTGATCCACCTCCTAGAGAAATGGAAATAAAAACAAAAATAAACAAATGGGACCTAATGAAACTTCAAAGCTTTTGCACAGCAAAGGAAACCATAAACAAGACCAAAAGCCAACCCTCAGAATGGGAGAAAATATTTGCAAAGGAAGCAACGGACAAAGGATTAATCTCCAAAATTTATATACAGCTCATGCAGCTCAATACCAAAAAAAAAAACCCAATCCAAAAATGGGCAGAAGATCAAAATAGATATTTCTCCAAAGAAGATATACAGACTGCCAACAAATACATGAAAGAATGCTCAACATCATTAATCATTAGAGAAATGCAAATCAAAACTACAATGAGATATCATCTCACACCGGTCAGAATGGCCATCATCAAAAAATCTGGAAATAATAAAAGCTGAAGTGGGTGTGGAGAAAAGGGAACACTCTTGCACTGCTGGTGGGAATGTGAATTGGTTCAGCCACTATGGAGAACAGTATGGAGGTTCCTTAAAAAACTACAAATAGAACTACCATATGACCCAGCAATCCCACTACTGGGCATATAACCTGATGAAACCATAATTCAAAAAGAGTCATGTACCAAAATGTTCATTGCAGCACTATTTACAATAGCCAGGACATGGAAGCAACCTAAGTGTCCATCATTGGATGAATAGATAAAGAAGATGTGGCACATCTATACAAAGGAATATTACTCAGCCATAAGGAGAAACGAAATTGAGTTATTTGTAGTGAGGTGGATGGACCTAGAGTCTGTCATACAAAGTGAAGTAAGTGAGAAAGTAAAACAAATACTGTATGCTAACACATATATGTGTAATTTAAGGGAAAAAAATGTCATGAAGAACCTTGGGGTAAGACGGGAATAAAGACCCAGTCCTACTAGAGAATGGACTTGAGGATATGGGGAGGGGAAAGGGTAAGCTGGGACAAAGTGAGAGAATGGCATGGACATATATACACTACCAAACGTAAAATAGATAGCTAGTGGGAAGCAGCTGCATAGCACAGGGAGATCAGCTTGGTACTTTGTGACCACCTAGAGGGGTGGGATAGGGAGGGTGGGAGGGAGGGAGATGCAAGAGGGAAGGGACATGGGAACATATGTATATGTATAACTGATTCACTTTGTTATAAAGCAGAAACTAATACACGATTGTAAAGCAATTTTACTCCAATAAAGATGTTAAAAAAAAAAACTACAAATCAATAAGGGAAAAGGCAACTTAGTAGAAAAATGGAGGGGTGGGGGGAAGACTTGAACAGGAACTTCACAACAAAGGAAATGAAAATGAAAATAAACATTGATAGATATTCAACATTATTAGTAATGCAAAATAAAACAATGTGATATAGTTATATACACATCAGAAATACATGACTTTATTTTTTTTGTTTTCTTCGTCACCATGTGGCATGTGGGATCTTAATTCTCCAACCAGGGATCGAACCCGGGCCTCCTGCAGTGGAAGCATGGAGTCTTAACCACTGGACTGCTAGGTAAGAAGTCCCAAGACATGACTTTAAAAGCCTGGCAATGCTCAGGGTTGGCAAAGACGTACAGCTATTAAAGCTCTCTTATAATGCTGGTGGGAATGTAAACTGAGGCAATCTTTTAGGAAATTTTTTGCCACCACCTTATAAGTTGAACATGAACATACCCTACAATCCAGCAATTTAAATTCTACATGCATACCTAGTGAAAACCCTGCACATGTGTATCAGGAGACATGTATAAGTATATAGAGATCATCATTGTTACAAAATCCAAAAATTAAAAATATGTAAATGTGGTATATTCATGTGCTGGAATACTAATCAGCAAGGAAAATGAATAAACTATGGCTACACATAACATCATGGATGAATCCAAATAACATATAATTTTGAGCAAAATAAGAAAAATCACAGGAGAATAAAGACAGTTCAATACTATTTATGTAAAATCAGAAACATGCAAAACTAAACAATGTTGTTTGGGGGATATACACATATGTATTAAACCTATAGAGAAACAAAGTCAGTTTAGAGAGTTACCTCTGTGGAGAAGGGAAGGGAGTACAATCCACAGGGCAGTGTTGAGGTAAGGAGCTCCAGGATGCCTCCGAAGTGGTGATAATGTTCAAATGTCTTAGCCTAGGTGGTTACACAAAACGTTAGCTTTATTATTATTAATTAAAATATGCATATATGTTTTATATACTCTGTTAATTTCAAAATTAAAATGTTTAAATAATATATTAATAAAAGGCAGGGTGCTAAAACACAAAGCAATACAGAACTAAAGCTATAAGTTTAAGATGTAAAACTATGAAGATAAAGAGTAAAAACCTCAAGTCAGTTTTTTTGGAGGGTTCTTTTTTCCATTAGATATTTCCACATATCTTAAATGCTTCATGTAAAAGATTCCACCTGAATTTTTTTCTTTTGCCCAGACCCTTGTTATTATGTGGACAAAAGCCAAAAAGGCAAGAGATGATCAAATTACTAAACTTTTTCGTGCCTCATTAATTAAATAAACATCTCCTACTTTTTCCTGAGATGCTCCAAGAATGAAATTCACTTTTGGTTTAAAAAGAAGAAAGAAAAATTTAACAGAAAAGATAACCTAGCATTTGAACAAAGATTGGTTTAGAATAGTCAAGGTACTAGGAATGCCTTTTTAGCAACTAAATTTTATGTAATTGTTTTTAATCAAATTAACTCTATTTCCTCACTTAATATAAGTATAAAGACTGTTTCTGGGGACAACAGGAAAATAAGTCTCTTACTCGATTTTGAATATTTTGACATATCAGAATTTAATATTTGATTCTTTAGTCATTCTTCTCTTTCAATATACATAACTAAATTATTTGTATATCATGGTATAATTATTTCAGATGTACAAGAAACCATTTGCAAAAATCCATCCATCAAAAAGCACTTTAGGGCTTCCCTGGTGGCGCAGTGGTTGAGAGTCTGCCTGCCGATGCAGGGGACACGGGTTCGTGCCCCGGTCCGGGAAGATCCCACATGCCGCAGAGCGGCTGGGCCCGTGAGCCGTGGCCACTGAGCCTGCGCGTCCGGAGCCTGTGCTCCGCAACGGGAGAGGCCACAGCAGTGAGAGGTCCGCGTACTGCAAAAAGAAAATAAAAATAAGTAAAAATAGAAATAAAAAATCATAATATAAAGATTTCTACATTGAGAGTATTTCATCAGTCATGGGAACAGAAACAAGCATCAGTGCACTATTCTTCAAATAATTTTAGATATGTAGCCTAATTAGAAGATTGTTAAGGAGTTTACATTGATAATGAGCGCATCCTTGCTCATATCCCTTCCATGTCTTCAGATTTCAAAACTGGACATTACTAGTTTGATTTTTTTTTTTTTCAAGTTTTGCCTTGACTCTGGATTCTGGCAGAGATATACATATAAATGAAAAACAGTCATTGCATTCAGGAATTTTCAGTCCAACAGGGATAAAGACATAAATGCATAGTATAAACAAATAGTTGTAATGTAAGGTAAGATAAGACTATGTGATGCACAATCTTAGGAAATCACAAAGGGACAAAATCATATCTGGCCAGATGTGATCAGGAGACATTCAGGTCTATGGAAAGGGCATCCTCAAATTAAGATATTATCTGTACTCTCACAATCCTCAATTTAAATGTTCAACAAAGAAATGTTATTTTAAAGAATTAATTGGATGCTTGTTCAATTGATTTTCATCATGTGCCCTCAGTTATGAAATCTCGACAGGAGAAAATAAGTTTATGCAAATACACTTCATTTCTTATTATTTGGTTTTACATAAATAAAGTTATACTTGTCTTACTTATGTCTCATATTTTTGCTATGCTCTGGGTATAGTAGTGAATAATAGTAAGTAAGAAAGAGGCTGTCCCTGCTCTCATGCAGTTTATTATTTACCTCTGAGCACATGGTTCTTAGAAGTGACCTTTTCGGTGTGGCATTTTTAATGCTACAATTTTTAGACGGAACTCTTGGCAAAGGTCATTTCAATTCCTGATGTATTTTTTCATGGTTACTTTTTACATCCTAGTTGTGTTTTTTGCTCAATTTTTCATCTCCAGCAATTTAAGTAATTTTTGCAGTGTTAATTTTTCTGGGTCTGAATTTTGATTGTGACAATTTTTTGTCATTTATGATATTTATGATTCTTACTTCACTTAAGTGAGATAATACCTACAGTGACTGAGATCACTCTTCTATACACTTCAACTTAAGTTGAAAACAGTTCACTAAACACAAATGACTGAGCATGAATTGTAAATACTACTCAACAGGAAGAGAAAGTTACCTACTCAGCAAATTACTATCTTGTGCACATTGGTGCACTGTGTCATGTTGCTAGAGTATCTACTAACTGAAAAGTTAATGGTGTGATTAGGGTCTGGTAGGATTGAAATCATTTTTATCTCATATCTTTTTCATTCTTTTTGACAGGTGGTTACCATTAGCTTTCTTAGTCTCTTTATCTCCAACATGTTACTCTTCCGTATTTTAACATCACTAACATAGGTCAGGAAACTTCTTTTTTTTCAGGGAAAATGGTATAAATTCACAGAATTATTAACTCCCTGTTTAAGCAGCTGGCATCAAAATTACTTCATCCCCCTCCTCCATCAATACTGCTTCATTTGTCATATTCTGCATAGGGATTTGAACATTTTATTCTTGTTTGCCCTTTTGTCTGCTATTTTTATTTTATGTTACTTTACTCTTTACTTAGATTCACCAATTGTTGACATTTTGCCACACTTGATTTATCTGATAGAGGGATGGATGGATGGATGGATGAAAGAGTAGAAAAAAATACATAGAATAGGATAGGATAAGACATACTTACACACACACAAACATACATTTTAACGAACTGCTTAAAACTAAATAACAGACATGATGATACTTCCCCTCTAAATACTTCAGCATACATCTTGTCCTAAGAACAGATATTCTCCTACATAACCACAATACTATCATCACACCCAAGAAATTTAATATCAGATATGATATTATCTGATACCCATTCCATATTCAGAGTTCTTCAGTTGTCTACAAAAAAGTCTTCTGTGGCTATTTTATTTCTCTGATCCAGGATCAAACCCAGGATTATACATTGCAATTAGTTGTCATGTCTTTTAACCTAGAAAAGTCTCTTTGCTCTTTTTCAATCTTTCATACACATTGACACTTTCAAAGAATCCAGACCAGTTATCTTGTTGAATATCCTGTAATCTGAATTTGTCTGATTGTTTTCTCATTATTAGATTCAGGTTAATATTTATGGTAAATGCAGAGTTTCAAAGTTTATGCTTTTATAGCCTGTTTGTTTTCTTTTAATCACCTGGACTTACTCCTACCTATATATTGCCTTCAAGTCTTCTATTTAACTGCTTGTTATTTAGAGTCCAGAAAACAGATATGCAAGCTTTTAGAGTTACGTTAAAGCAAATAAATAGGTACTTATTGCCTCCCCTGGGAATAAAGTGCATGGCTTTAGATATACTTTGGTCTTCTAAAAGATTTCAAAATTTGTTCCTGGATCTCCATTGTATTTTATATACATAAAATTATTTAATATGCAAGTTCTAGAAAGGCAATATATAACCATATTCTTACACTTTCTGTATGTATGACACAAGAGACCATTAAAACTGTATTGTATTTACCAGGACAACTGTGGTATAGCCTATTTCTAGTCAATAGAGATTTTTCTAAAAAAGATTTCCATCTCTTCAAACAATGGCAAAAATATCTACTGAGGAGTATTTGTTATTTTGGAGATGTTGCAGGTAAGCTTTTTGTCAATGTTTTTTATTATACATTTCAGTTCCAATGTTTTCATACCCATATGAACTTAACAAGAATTTTGTTTTTAAATTATACTGTCTTATATAACAACTTTACAATGTACAAGTATTATGTAGTTAATTCAGAAACTGAATTTCTCAGCCTAGCAACATTAATTATATAATATCAGGTGCCCCAATACTGAAAACCCAAATGTCCTTGGTTTAAGATTTGAGAATTGGGCTTCCCTGGTGGCGCAGTGGTTGAGAATCTGCCTGCCAATGCAGGGGACACAGGTTTGAGCCCTGTTCCGAGAAGATCCCACATGCCGCGAAGCAACTCAGCCCATGCACCACAACTACTGAGCCTGTGCTCTAGAGCCCATGAGCCACAACTATTGAGCCAGCCTGTCACAACTACTGAAGCCCGTACACTTAGAGCCCGTACTTCGCAACAAGAGAAGCCACCTCAGTGAGAAGACTGCACACCACAACGAAGAGTAGCCCCCACTCACCACAACTAGAGAAAGCCCGCACGCAGCAACGAAGACCCAATGCAGCCGAAAATAAAAATAAATAAATAAGTAAATACACTAAAAGAAAAAAAAGATTTGAGAATTGATGCTTAATTCCCAGAAATTGTATCTATCTCTGGAAAATTCACAACTTGGGTGAAGTTTATATATTAATCCACTACTCCCCACCCCACACATGCGTGGTTTTGTTGTTGTTGCTGTTTGTGTATTTACCCCTTCTATTGACCTTTGGGGTTTGTTCCCCCACACGAGTGATTGATGGTGTTGATTTGGGTTTATCTCAGGCATAGAAGTAAGCTGATGTATTCATTCTTGTTAAGGTGTTTAGCATGAATTTTAAAAGACACTTTACCATTTCAAAAAATCATTTTAAAAGATCTAAAACAATTTCAATCATTTAAAACCATTATATGGAAAGAACAATAATGAACTTCTAATAGTGGGATTTCAGGCACTTTAACACTTGAGTGAGAGGAATAATTTTGAGCAGGAAGCCTTCTCAGTATCTTTCACAGCACAGGCAATCTTCTGCTATTTCTTAGAGCAAGTGCAGTTCTGAGATTTCCAGAAGAAAAGTATTCAACCCACTCTTTCCTGTATCCCTTCACTGAACACTCATAATCAACTTAATAATTATAATATCTATCCCCATGGAGCACCTGTGAGGATTATGTGAGATAATCACCCATGTAAAACATTTAAAACAGAGCCTGTCACATAATATATGCTAAATACATGTTAAGCTAAATTATTAGTATTATTGCCACCATAATGATTATCTTAATAAGTTTAAATTGTCTCAAAAAAAGTAACTTTCCAGAAAGTACTTACATGAAATTTACATGCAAAGTATAACTTTCCCTTCAAAAAAATAAGAATTATTCTAACAATTTGTAGTCCCACCTGCCTTTCCTCTTACAGTGTCAATCTTCCATTCCAGCCAAACACATTTAGAGTGTTTCACTTAGGTTCATGCCCTCTTCACTTACGTTCATGCCCAATTCCTATCTACATTATATTTTTGCTCTGCTCTTCAGGTACAACCATCAAAGCTCCAACTTAATGTTAGTTCTCCCATGAAGTCTGTGACCGATCCAGCTATGATATTCTCACCTTCCTCTGAACTTATTACTGTAGTATTTCTGTTTTTATACATATACTCCATATGCACTTTTTTTAAACAGCGTTATTGGAGTATAATTGCTTTACAATGTTAGTTTCTGCTGTATAACAAAGTGAATCAGCTATATGTAAACATATATCCCCATATATCCTCCCACTAGGGTCTCCCTCCCAGCTTCCCTATCCCACCCCTTTAGGTGGGATAAGTTTACAAAGCTCAGTCACAAAGCACTGAGCTGATCTCCCTGTGCTATGCAGCTACTTCCCACTAGCTATCTATCTTACACGTGGCAGTGTATATGTGTCAATGTTATTCTCTAATTTTGTCCCAAATTACTCTTCCCCCTCCCCATGTCCTCAAGTCCATTCTCAACATCTGTGTCTTTATTCCTGTCCTGGCTCCTAGGTTCATCACAACCATTTTTTTTTTAGATTCCATATATATGTGTTAGCATATGGTATTTGCTTTTCTCTTTCTGACTCACTTCACTCTGTATGAAAGACTCTAGGTCCATCCACCTCATTACAAATAACTCAATTTCATTTCTTTTTTTTTCTTTTATTTTTTCTTTTTCTTTTTGCAGTACACGGGCTTCTAACTGTTGTGGCCTCTCCCGTTGTGGAGCACAGGCTCCAGACGTGCAGGCTCAGCAGCCATGGCTCACAGGACTAGCCGCTCCACGGCATGTGGGATCTTCCCGGACCGGGGCACAAACCCGTGTCCCCTGCATCAGCAGGCAGACTCTCAACCACTGTGCCACCAGGGAAGCCCTCAATTTCATTTCTTTTTATGGCTGAGTAATATTCCATTGTATATATGTACCACATCTTTATCCATTCATCTGTCAATGGACACTTAGTTGCTTCCCTGTCCTGGCTATCATAAACAGAGCTGCAATGAACATTGTGGTACATGACTCTTTTTGAATTATGGTTTTCTCAGTGTATATGCCCAGTAGTGGGATTGCTGGGTCATATGGTAGTTCTATTTTTAGTTACTTAAGGAACCTCTATACTGTTCTCCATAGTGGCTGTATCAATTTACATTCCCACCAACAGTGCAAGGGGATTCTCTTTACTCCACATCCTCTCCACAATTTATTGTTTGTAGATTTTTTGATGGTAGCCATTCTGACGGGTGTGAGGTGATACCGCATTGTAGTTTTGATTTGCATTTCTCTAATGATTAGTGATGTTGAGCATTCTTTCATGTGCTTGTTGGCATTCTGTATATCTTCTTTGGAGAAATGTCTATTTAGATCTTCTGCCCCTTTCTGGACTGGGTTGTTTGTTTTTTTGATACTGAGTTGCATGAGCTGCTTGTAAATTTTGAACGTTAATCCTTTGTCAGTTGCTTCATTGGCAAATATTTTCTCCCATTCTGAGAGATGGCTTTTGGTCTTGTTTATGGTTTCCTTTGCTGTGCAAAAGCTTTGAAGTTTCATTAGGTCCCATTTGTTTATTTTTGTTTTTATTTCCATTTCTCTAGGAGGTGGGTCAAAAAGGATCTTGCTGTCATTTATGTCATAGAGTGTTCTGCCTATGTTTTCCTCTAAGACTTTGATGGTGTCTGACCTTACATTAAGTCTTTAATCCATTTTGAGTTTATTTTTGTGTATGGTGTTAGGGAGTGTTTTAATTTCATTCTTTTACATGTAGCTGTCCAGTTTTCCCAGAACCACTTATTGAAGAGACTGTCTTTTCTCCACTGTATATTCTTGCCTCCTTAATCAAAGATAAGGTGACCATATGTGCGTGGGTTTATCTCTGGACTTTCTATGCTGTTCCATTGATCTATATTTCTGTTTTTGTGCCAGTACCACACTGTCTTGATTACAGTAGCTTTGTAGTATATTCTGAAGTCAGGGAGCCTGATTCCTCCAGCTCCGTTTTTCTTTCTCAAGATTGCTTTGGCTATTCGGGGTCTTTTGTGTTTCCATACAAATTGAGAAATGTTTTGTTCTAGTTCTGTGAAAAATGCCATTCATAGTTTGATAGGAATTGCATTGAATCTGTAGATTACTTTGGGTAGTATAGTCATTTTCACAATGTTGACTCTTCCAATCCAAGAACATGGTATATATCTCCATGTGTTTGTATCATCTTTAATTTCTTTCATCAGTGTCTTATAGTTTTCTGCATACAGGTCTTTTGTCTCCTTAGGTAGGTTTATTCCTAGGTATTTTATTCTTTCTGTTGAAATAGTAAATGGGAGTGTTTCCTTAATTTCTCTATCAGATTTTTCATATTTAGTGCATAGGAATGCAAGAGATTTCTGTGCATTAATTTTCTATCCTGCTACTTTAACAAATTCACTAATTAGCTCTAGTAGTTTTCTGCTAGCATCGTTAGGATTCTCTATGTGTAATATCATGTCATCTGCGAACAGTGACAGCTTTACTTCCTCTTTTCTAATTTGGATTCTTTTTATTTCTTTTTTTTCTCTGATTGCTGTGTCTAAAACTTCCGAAAACTATGTTGAATAATAATGGTGAGAATGGACAACCTGGTCTTGTTCCTGATCTTAGTGGAAATGGTTTCAGTTTTTCACCATTGAGAATGATGTTGGCTGTGTGTCTGTCATATATGGCCTTTATTATGTAGACATAAGTTCCCTCTATGCCTACTTTCTGCAGGGTTTGTATCATAATTGGGTGTTGAATTTTGTCAGAAGCTTTTTCTGCATCTATTGAGATGATCACATGATCCTTCATTTTGTTAATATGGTTTATCACATTGATTGATTTGCGTATATTGAAGAATCCTTGCATTCCTGGGATAAACCCCAGTTGATCATGGTGTATGATCCTTTTAATGTGCCATTGGATTCTGTTTGCTAGTATTGTGTTGAGGATTTTTGCATCTATGTTCATCAATGATATTGGCCTGTAGTTTTCTTTCTTTGTGACATCTTTGTCTGATTTTGGTTTCAGGGTGATGGTGGCCTCGTAGAATGAGTTTGGGAGTGTTCCTCCCTCCATTATATTTTGGAAGAGTTTGAGAAGGATAGGTGTTAGCTCTTTTCTAAATGTTTGATAGAATTCGCCTGGGAAGCCATCTGGTCCTGGGCTTTCGTTTTCTGGAAGATTTTTAATCACAGTCTCAATTTCAGTGCTTGTGATTGGTCTGTTCATATTTTCTCTTCCTGGTTCAGGCTCAGAAGTTTGTGCTTTTCTAAGAATTTGTCCATTTCTTCCAGGTTGTCCATTTTACTGTCATAGAGTTGCCTGTAGTAATCTCTCATGATCCTTTGTATTTCTGCAGTGTCAGTTGTAACTTCTGCTTTTTCATTTCTAATTCTATTGATTTGAATATTTCCGTTTTTTTCTTGATGAGTCTGACTAATGGTTTACCAACATTGTTTATCTTCTCAATGAACCAGGTTTTAGTTTTATTGATCTTTGTTATTTTTTCCTTCATTTCTTTTTCGTTTATTTCTGATCTGATATTTATGATTCCTTTCATTCTACTAATTTTGGTGTCTTTTTTGTTCTTCCTTCCCTAATTGCTTTAGGTGTAAGGTTATGTTGTTTATTTGAGATGTTTCTTGTTTCTTGAGGTAGGATTGTATTGCTATAAATTTCCCTCTTAGTACTGCTTTTGCTGCATCCCACAGGTTTGGGGTCATCGTGTTTTC
Source organism: Delphinapterus leucas (assembly GCF_059928025.1). Lineage (NCBI taxonomy): Eukaryota > Metazoa > Chordata > Mammalia > Artiodactyla > Monodontidae > Delphinapterus > Delphinapterus leucas. The sequence goes on from NC_143135.1 coordinate 77,437,721, forward strand.
ACTGTCATTTGTTTCTAGGTATTTTTTGATTTCCTCTTTGATTTCTTCAATGATCTCTTGGTTATTAAGTAGTGTATTGTTTAGCCTCCATGTGTTTGTATTTTTTTACAGATTTTTACCTTTAATTGATATCTAGTCTCATAGCATGTGGTAAGAAAAGTTACTTGATATGATTTCAATTTTCTTAAATTTTCCAAGACTTGATTTGTGACCCAAGTTATGGTCTATCCCAGAGAATGTCCATGAGCACTTGAAAAGAAAGTGTATTCTGGTTTTTTGGATGGAATGTCCTATAAATATCAATTAAGTCCATCTGGTTTAATGTGTCATTTAAAGTTTGTGTTTCCTTATTTATTTTCATTTTGGTTGATCTGTCCATTGGTGAAAGGGGGTGTTAAAGTCCCCTACTATGATTGTGTTACTGTCAATTTCCCCTTTTATGGCTGTTAGCATTTGCCTTATGTATGGAGGTGCTCCTATGTTGGGTGCATAAATATTTACAATTGTTTTATCTTCTTCTTGGATTGATCCCTTGATCATTATGTAGTGTCCTTCTTTGTCTCTTGTAATAGTCTTTATTTTAAAGTGTATTTTGTCTGATATGAGAATTGCTACTCCAGTTTTCTTTTGATTTCCATTTGCATGGAATATCTTTTTCCATCCCCTCATTTTCAGTCTGTATGTGTCCCTAGCTCTGAAGTGGGTCTCTTGTAGACAGCATATGTATGGGTCTTGTTTTTGTATCCATTCAGCCAGTCTATCTCTTTTGGTTAGAGCATGTAATCCATTTACATTTAAGGTAATCATTGATATGTAGGTTCCTATTACCATTTTCTTAATTGTTTGGGGTTGTTGTTGTGCGTCTTTTCCTTCTCTTGTGTTTCCTTCCTAAAGAAGTTCCTTTAGCATTTGTTGTAAAGCTGGTTTGGTGGTGCTGAATTCCCTTAGCTTTTGCTTATCTGTAAAGGTTTCAATTTCTTCATTGAATCTGAATGACATCCTTGCTGGGTAGAGTAATCTTGGTTGTAGGTTTTTCTGCTTTATCACTTTAAATATGTCCTACTACTCCCTTCTGGCTTGCAGAGTTTCTGCTGAAAAATCAGCTGTTAACCTTATGGGGATTCCCTTGTATGTTATTTGTTGCTTTCCCTTGCTGCTTTTAATATTTTTTCTTTGTATTTAATTTTTGATAGTTTGATTACTATGTGTCTTGGCATGTTTCTCTTTGGGTTTATCCTGTATAGGACTCTCTGCGCTTCCTGGACTTGACTATTTCCTTTCCCATGTTAGGGAAGTGTTCGACTATAATCTCTTCAAATATGTTCTCAAACCCTTTCTTTTTCTCCTGGGACCCCTGTAATTCGAATGTTGGTGCATTTAATGTTGTCCCAGAAGTCTCTGAGAGTGTCCTCAATTCTTTTCATTCTTCTTTATTCTGCTCCCTGGCAGTTATTTCTACCATTTTTTCTTCCAGGTCACTTATCCGTTCTTCTGCCTCTGTTATTTTGCTATTGATTCCTTCTAGAGTATTTTTAATTCCAGTAATTGTGTTGTTCATCACTGTTTGTTTGTTTGTTCTTTAGTTCTCCTAGATCCTTGTTAAATTTTTCTTTTATTTTCTCTATTCCATTTCTGAGATTTTGGATCATCTTTACTATCATTACTCTGAATTCTTTTTCAGGTAGGTTGCTTCTTTCATCTTCATTTATTTGGTATTGTAGGTTTTTACCTTGCTCCTTCATCTGTAACATATTTTTTGTTGTTTCTTTTGTTTTGTTTTGTTTTGTTTTGATGGGTGGTGCTATATTCCTTTCTTACTGTTTGTTTGGCCTGTGACGTCTAGCACTGGAGTTTGCAGGCAGTTGGATAGAGCCAGGTCTTGGTGCTGAGTTGAGGACCTCCGGGAGGCCTCACTCTGATTGATATTCTCTGGGGTCTGAGGTTCTCTGTTAGTCCAGCAGTTTGGACTTGGAGTTCCCACCACAGGAGTTCGGGCTCGACCTCCGGCCTGGGAACCAAGATCCCTCAAGCTTCGTGGAGCAGTAAAAAAAAAAATAAGAAAGAAAGAAAAAAAAAAAAAGGAGCAGTACAATATCAAAGAATAAAAAGCAAAATAAAATTAGAAAGATAAAAAATATATTAGGAGAAATTAAACTATAATTGAAACAACCAGTCACTGGGGGTTCCTCCCATCCCCTTAGGTGTCCATGGTCCCCCATCGGTGCCTGGTAGGTGCCCTAGTTGTGAGGAGACGTGAATTCTGCATCCTCCTCGTATGCCATCTTGACTCTGCCCTCTCCGTATGCACTTTTGTTAGTTGTGTTTATATGTGAATAATCTTCTTTAGAACTATAATCTGAGAGGCTATTTTTCACTTATCTGCCTACTTCACAGAAACTTGCACATACTAAATACTTGAAAATATTGGTTGAGATTTTATGATTTTTTATACATGGGCTTTGAATATATAAATTATCCACATTTTTCAGACTGCAATAAAATGCAGAGATTTATTTGAAACTGAAACTTTTTTTTAATATTCTGACCATTTTATACTCCATAAAAGTACAACTGTTTCTAGAGTTCTTCCAAAGCCCTTTACTGAGTGTTAATATTTAATCAATTAATATTCTTTGTGACAACTGAATATTGTTGAGATATAATTAGAAGAAAGGAAACTCACACTTACTGGGTTCCTATCCTTGAAAAGCACTATGCCAAATGGTGTCATGCATATTCTTCTGTTTAATCTTCTCAGCTAAAGACATCAAGTAATTTTCTCAAGCCTCAGAACTGTTCAGTGGTGAACTAGGGTTTACAGTTTCCCATCTTCCCCCCAAAATCTGTTCCTTTTACAATTTTTATTTCAATTAATGACACCATCATATACCAAATTTCCCAGAGAGAAATTTGTATCTCATCCAGCCTTCTCATTCTCCCTTACCTGTTAATAATAAAGTGCATCTCAAATCCATTCACTCCTCTCCATTTCTACTGATAGTATCTTAGTTTACGAATTCATCATGTCTCATCTAGACCATTTCAACAGCCTCCCTGTTTGCTCGCTCCACTGCCTCTTTCACACCACCACCAGAGTAATCTTTTTAAAGCACAAATGTGAACATATCACTCTCTCTCTTAAAACCCAACCTCAGTAGTTACACATCACCTAAAAGATAAAATTATATCTCCAGAGAACTACATTCAAGACCTTTTCACCCTCATCTCCAGTTGCTCCACAGCTCATAATTTACACTCTCTTGAGTAACAGGCAGGTCTCCCTGGAACTTCTTGCAGCTTCCAAGGCCCACACTGCTCCCACTGCCTCTCAGGACTTGCTCGTAAATGTCTCTCTCCTACTCTTCTTTAAGACTTGACTTCAGTGTCATCCCCTTTAGATGGGCTTATTCAGCCCAAACTTTGTCCCATCCAAAATTTAGAATTTCTTCTTTTTGGCAAACCATAGCAGCCTGATTTTTTTTCTTTTTTTTTTTTTGGTAAAAACTATGGTATTTGTCTCTTTTTATTTGTTGAACAGATATTACCTGAGTTCTTACCATGTGCCAGGCTGGGACTAGAAAGAGGAAAACACTTTCCTTTCCTGAAGTAGTGTGCATTATAATAGAGACAAAATGCAAACAATATAGGATAATAGGGTTACCGCAGGGCATCCTCAAGACACCTACCATGATTTTTCAATGTAAAAACTAGGAATCTTAGAAGCAGAATTTTTAGTTTGGAATGTTGTATTTACTTTTTTAAATGAAATAAATTTAATGAATTTTTAACAGTTACCTTCCCAAGCAACTTCTTTAGCCCAATATGTTGTTAAACTATTCCTAGGGTATTATATCGGCTCCAAGTGTCTCCTGTAGAAAATGAAATTATTAAATTTTGACCATTTACACAGCAGATTATGATTTTAAAAAGCATCTCTTAAGCAAATCTTACCAAAGAGTAAAGATTATGGACTATTATGATTAGTATGATGCCTTATGTAAAGTGGTAGTCACTATGTTGAGACTGATGTATATGTAGCATTTGAGAAATTGAATTGTGAGTTTAGTTTTATTAAAGTCTGTATTTTGTAAGGAGATCCACCTTACAGACTTTACCTTAAAGTCTATGAATACTACAGTTAAAGAATATTCTGAAATTATGTTACAGAACAGCCAGCCAAGGACCAATCCATCCTGATGTTGGATCCGGATCACAGAGAAAACACTGATGAAGTATAACAGTAACATCATTATTTTTGAGAATCTCCTGTAAATATATCATATATTTATGCATTTGTTAATTATTAAAACACTATAACCATAAAATAAAGGTAAATCATAACATGGGCAATGGAGATAAATTGACTAGTTTACATTAATGCTACAAATTATACTTTATTATGTTTTTATTGATAAATACATTTTTAATGAATGAAAATACTTCATTGTTTTTAATGAGTATGCTACTGGAAATAAAGTCATTGTATTTAAAAATAAAATAAGGCATTTTATTATTCAAATTATGTATTAGCTATAGTACTGAAGCTTGTTTTTCTGAAATTCCTAATAAATTCTACAAAATTTTTGTACAGCGGTGTAAAAAGTTTATGATTAATAATTCCTCTCATAAATAGTAATGCTATTTATTTAAGACTTTGAAGGATCTCTGTACTTCGGAGATGTTACCAAGGGGTCTTGTTCTCAATTATGCAGGTTCAGAAATTAAAGTTATCACTTTATCCAGGGCTGATGGGTCTCTAAAAAACTGACTTTACTAGCAAAGCTCACAAGGTAAATGGTAAATATAAAAAATAAACTGCAATCTCAACTGGATTACTTGAATTGCCTGATCGGTATGTTCTTTTCCCAATAAGAAAGTCTGCTGGAGAAACCAGATTATATTATGTTTGTTTTCTTCAGTATAGAAACAAAGCCAAAAGTTGTATGATCATAAAAAAATTTTTTCATAGAATTATGACAGTCTCATACATCCTTTTATTTTCCATCAACTATTTCTACTTCATGTTCTCATCACCTCTCATCTGGACTATCTCAAGATGAATTTCTTACCTCTGGCACCAATAAGGCTGCTAGAATGGCATTTCTAAAGTGTGAGTGAAATGACCAGAATGAAAATTATATCAATCCAATCTTAAATGTTTTTAGAGCTTCCTCTCTGGCTACTAGAGAAAATTTACACTCCTGAGTGTGGCATGTAAGGCTCTTCATATTATGAGTCATCCCTCCTTACCTACATCATCTTTAACACCTTTCTCACCACACCACTTATTCCAATATACTGAACTCTTTATAGACTCCCAAATACAACCTGCTATTTCATGCCTCTCTGCTTGTATATATACTACTATCTTGGAATGCCTTCCCTTTCACTCTACTTACATCTGCCTAATAAAATTTAATTAATTCTTTTAAATTCTGCTTAGGTTGAATTTTCTCCAATTTTTCCTAATAATCATCTCTACTGCCTCCTGTATATAAATTATGTACTTTGTACCCCAAACTGTAATTATTTGTGTGTATAAATGTCTCCTTCTAAATCGAGAGCTCCTGGAAACTAAAGATTGTCATTCGTTTGTGCCCTTAGGAATTAAAATAGGGTACATAGTGGCAGATCAAAATAACAAATAAAGGAAAAAATATTCAATTGTTCAACTTATCGAGCCCCTACTATGTGCTAGGTACTGCTCTGTGTGTTAGAAATACAATAAAAGACAAAACTTATTATTTGCCATTATGGAACTTAAATTTTAGTGTGGATTACAGATTTTAAAACATAAAACTATAACATCAGATAGTTATACAGTATACCAAATGAAAACGAGAGCATGGTAAGGGACAGAGAATGATGGGAGTACTATTTTAGAGACAGAGGTAGAGTGCTCAGAGAAGGGCTCTGAGAAGGTGACATTTGAGCAAATATCTGAGTGAGTAGGAGAGCTAACCTTGGTGGTAGTAGAATAGAATTCTACATAGAGGGGACCTTCCACAGGAGTGTGCTTAACATGTTTAAGGAATAGAAATGCCAGCATGGCTATTGAGCGGCAAGCAAGGCAGAATTACTGGGAAATAATGTAAGAGAGGTAGCCACAGGCAGGACCATCTAGGGCTTGTAGGCCATGGGATTTCAGCCTAGATTTATGTGAATGAATCCTTTGCAGGGTTTAGGGTAAGGGAGGAACATGATCCTTTTAAAGGATCACCCCGGTGTCTGGAACATATATTTAGGAGAGGGAAGAAGGTAGCAAGTATTTAAGGAGGGGACCAATTAAAGAACTTTTGCAATAGCCTAAGTGAGAGAAGTTTATGGCTTGGATCAGGTTAACAATGGTGGCAGTAATAAGCGGTCAGATAAAGAATATATTTTGAAATATTTTATGATGGAATGGATGTGAAATAAAGAAAAGGAGCAATCAAGGATGATTCCAATGTTTTTGGGCCTGAGTACCTGTGTGAATGATGGAACCATTTCCTGAGATGAGGCATACGGAAGGAGAAGCAGGTTTTGGCTGAAAATCCATTTTTAGGTTTAAGATGCTTATTATCTATCCAAGTGGTGATACTAAATAGGTAGTTAAATACACAAGTCTGGAATTTGGGTGTGTGGCCCTGAATCAACATGTAATTTGGGAATTGCCAGTGTGCAGATGATATTTACAGCTGTGAAATCAGTTGAAATCACCTGGAGAGAGAATGTAGCTAGAGAAGAGATCTGAGCAGCGAAGAAAGAAATTGTCTTAAGAAGGAGGGAGGAATCAACTGTGTCAAAGCTGGTAATAAGTTTGGGTTAAATTAAGACTGAAAAACTCCTGCTGGATTTGGCTACCTGGAGGTCACTGGTGGTTTTTTGTTTTTTGTTTTTTTTTTTGCGGTACGCGGGCCTCTCACTGCTGTGGCCTCTCCCGTTGCGGAGCACAGGCTCCGGACACGCAGGCTCAGCGGCCATGGCTCACGGGCCCAGCCGCTCCACGGCATGTGGGATCTTCCCAGACCGGGGCACGAACCCGTGTCCCCTGCATCGGCAGGCGGACTGTCAACCACTGCGCCACCAGGGAAGCCCCTCACTGGTGGTTTTGACAAAAATGATTCAGCAGAGTTTTGGAACAAAAATCTAATTGGAATGGGTTCAAGAGGGAGTAAAAAAAAAAAAGATAATAATAAGGTATTACCACAAATTTTATAGGAATAAAAGTTAGGCAAAATGGAACTGGTTAGCAGAATTATGGTCCCCCAAGATGTTCACATCCTCCTCTTCAGGACACGTGAAGATATGACCTTAGATGGCAAAAGGAACTTTGCAGATATGACTAAGTTAAGGATATTAAGATGGGGATGTTATCCTGGGTTATCTGGGTGGATTCAGTGTAATCATAAGGGTCCAGATAAGTAAAAGAGGAAGGCAGGAGGGTCAGTGTTAAAGTCAGAGAGAGATATGCATATTATGCTAAACTGCAGGTTTTGAAGATGGAGGAGGGGACCACACCCTTAGGGATACAGGTGGCCTCTAAAAGCAAGAAAAGGTAAGGAAACAAATTCTGCCCTAGAGCCTACAGAAGTAACAGTCCTATCAACACCTTGATTCTAGCCCACAGAAACCCGTTTTGGATTTCTGATCTTTATAACTAAGTAACAAATTTATATTGTCTTAAGACACTAAGTTTGAGGTATTTTGTTACATCACAATAGGAAACTAATACACCATTTTACATAACATAGTCATGGGTTATGGGGATTAGAATGTGACCTTTTTTTTTTTTGGCGGTACGTGGGCCTCTCACTGTTGTGGCCTCTGCCGTTGCAGAGCACAGGCTCCGGACACGCAGCCTCAGCGGCCATGGCTCACGGGCCCAGCTGCTCCGCAGCATGTGGGATCTTCCCACGCCAGGGCACGAACCCGTGTCCCCTGCATCGGCAGGCGGACTCTCAACCACTGCGCCACCAGGGAAGCCCAGAATGTGACTGTTTTTGGTGAATCATTATTCTGTTACCATAATCCAGAGACAGTTAAACCCACCCAAGGTCATGACCAACTGAAAGAAGAAGCATTTTGTACCATCTTATTTGGGGTGTATAAGAGCAGAATTTAGGAAGGCAAGAGTAAATTTAGAGCTTAGATTTTAAAAAATAGAAAGTTGTATGCCTCTACTAGTAACTATTTTGAGACATTTTTTTATGCCATCAATACAATTTTGTGAATTTTGATGTCATTTATTAAATGACATTCCTCTCGGTCCCAGTAATGTATGGAGGTCTAGGGAAAGGGCTCTGGCCTTCCCAGTGTCACATCTTTGGCACGGAAGTCTTCCATTCCATATGTTCTAACCTCAAGTGCCCAGACACCGGGCTCCAAGGAGCAGGGCAAAACCAGGGTTCAGCAGGCTCCTTCCTGGGGTATTCACGCCTTCTTTGATTTCAGGTCTGTGGAGCTGCCCTAGGAGCCAGAGTTGTGGTATCCCCTCCTCTTCCACATTGCATTGCAAACTATAAAGGCTGTTCTACAGTAAATAAATAAACAAACAAACAAATAAATAAATAATGATATTCCAATGGGGTAAGCAGGCCAAATGGGTGTGCCATGATGTTTGTGAAGTATTCCAAACATCTCAAATGAAAATTTGTGGGTTTTTTTAAAGACAAAGATTTATATTTATATGCTACTGTAGATGTATTCAACAGCATCCTACATGCCAAACCAGCTCCACATTTAATAATCCCTAACTTTAATTCCTTTCATTTGTGCATCAAAGAATGCCTCTACAAACAAGGATAGTTAAAAATAGTTAAAATCCAAAGTCAGCCTAGGCCAAAACAGCCTCACTAGTAAGCTGGTAAAGCAGGATAAGATTTGTACTTTACTAATACATTATGACATTGTCCACTACTAGAATCACTGTGCAGTATTGGCCATAACTCCCCCAAAAATAAATGTTAGAATTTTAGATCCAGAGTGGGTTCATTAAAAGTGAGAAAAGTAGAAAGACAAAGAGTAGAGGTTCCTTTTGAATTAAAGTGAAAGAGAATAGCATTTTGCATGCTACAAAAGTGAAGACTAAGTGAGAATGTGATAGTATATATATTTTTAAATAATGTAAGAAAGAAAAATGCCTTATCACACTGAGTTTTAAGTTTTAGGGAAAAAGGATTCTCTTTCGAATTGAGAAAGTAAATTTAGAAGAATCAAAGAAAGCATCACTTTCCTCAATGAACAAACTAATAAAACTCACTACAAGATATAGTAATCTCTTAGGCAAAGGATATCAAAAAAATCAGAAGAGGGACTTCCGGGCTTCCCTGGTGGCGCAGTGGTTAAGAATCTGCCTGCCAATGCAGAGGACACGGGTTTGAGCCCTGGTCTGGGAAGATCCCACATGCCATGGAGCAACTAAGCCGGTGTGCCACAACTACTGAGCCTGTATGCTGCAACTACTGAAGCCCGCAGGCCTAGAGCCCGTGCTCCACAACAAGAGAAGCCACCATGATGAGAAGCCCATGCACCGCATCGAAGAGCAGCCCGCTCACCGCAACTAGAGAAAGCCCGCATGCAGCAACAAAGACCCAACACAGCCAAATAATTTTTAAATAAATAAATTAATTAATTAAAGAAATAGAAAAAAAATTATAAAACGAAAAAAGAGGGACTTCCTTAGTGGTGCAGTGGTTAAGAATCCACCTGCCAGTGCAGGGGACACAGCTGTGATCCCTGGTCCAGGAAGATCCCACATGCTGTGGAGCAATTAAGCCTGTGCACCACAACTACTGAGCCTGTGCACTAGAGCCCACAAACCACAACTACTGAGCCTGCATGCTGTAACTACTGAAGCCTGCGTGTCTAGAGCCCATGCTCCACAAGAGAAGCCACCGCAATGAGAAGCCTACACACCGCAATGAAGAGTAGCCCCTGCTCGCCACAACTAGAGAAAGCCTGCATGCAGCAAAGAAGACCCAATGCAGCCAAATAAATAAATAAATTTAAATAAATAAAGGGATTTGAAAAAAATAATCAAAAGAAAATTTAGACACACTTGTAGGAGGCAGAGCTTCTAATAACTGATAAGAGAAATTTAGACAGGTTTATCTAAAATCACTGTCAGAGAGGATCACTTGCTTACAATAGCATGGAAACACATTTGGATATTTGAACTGTCCAAGCATGAGTCTGGAAATATTTTAAGCAAATGTTTTAATTAAAATATAACACATATATAAAGGGGGAACAAATCATGTATATATCATATATATCTTCATAAAATTTTATGAAGTAACCACCACCTAGATTAAGATATGGAACATTACTAGCACCCCAGAAGTATTACACATTACCCCTCAAAAATAATTGCTATTCTGACTTCTGTCACCAGAGATTTAATTAGTCCATTTTGGGCATTTATATAAATAAAATCATACTGAAGTATATATATGTAATATTAAAATAAAATTGGCATCAAAGAGGATTACCATAACCTCATTTTAAATCCATGTTGGCAAAGCACATGAAGAGATGCTCAACATCACTAATTATTAGAGAAATGCAAATCAAAACTACAATGAGGTATCACCTCACACTGGTCAGAATGGCCATCATCAAAAAATCTACAAACAATAAATGCTGGAGAGAGTTTGGAGAAAATGGGACCCTCCTACACTGTTGGTGAGAATGTAAATTGGTACAGCCATTATGGAGAACAGTATGGAGGTTCCTTAAAAAACTAAAAATAGAACTACCAAATGATCCAGCAATCCCATTCCTGGAGAAAATCATAATTCAAAAAGATACATGCTTGACCACCTAGAGGGGTGGGGTAGGGAGGGTGGGAGGGAGATACAAGAGGGAGGAGATATGGGGATACATGTATATGTATAGCTGATTCACTTTGTTATAAAGCAGAAACTAACACACCATTGTAAAGCAAATATACTCAAAGATATTTAAAATATATATATATATATACATGCACCCCAATGTTCATTTCAACACTACTTACAATAGCCAGGACATAAAAGCAACCTTAATGTCCATCAACAGAAGAATAGATAAAGAAGATGTGGTGTATATACACACACACACACACACACACACACACACACACACACAAAATGGAATATTACTCAGCCATAAAAAAGAATGAAAATGCTATTTGCAGCAACATGGATGGACCTAGAGATTGTCATACTGAGCAAAGCTAAAAGTCAGACAGAGAAAGACAAATATATGATATCACTTATATGTGGAATCTAAAAAAATGGTACAAATGAACTTATTTACAAAACAGAAATAGAGTCACAGATGTAGAAGCAATCTTGTGGTTACCAGAGGGGAAAGCGGGGGAGGGATAAATTGGGAGATTGGGATTGACATATACATGCTATTATATATAAAATAGATAACTAATAAGGAACTACTGTACAGCACAGGGAACTCTACTCAATACTCTGTGATGACCTCTATGGGAAAAGAATCTAAAGAAGAGTGATATATGTATATGTATAACTGATTCGTTTTGCTATACAGCAGAAACTAACACAATATTATAAATCAACTATACTCCAGTAAAAATTTTAAAAATAGATAAATCACATTGGCAATAAAATACACCAACACCACTCAATTCAAGAAACATAGAGGTAAATTTTTGTTTCTAATAAGAACAAAACCTCATTAGTTTGAGTCAGAATGGCAATGCCTGTGTTCCTACAAATATTGATGCTTTTAGAGAAAACTACATTGTATACATACATAAATACACACACACTTGCATATATTTTAATAGCTTGTAACATGTACCAGATTTTCTCAATTTCATGTAATTTTATCCTTTTCAATTAAAAAAATTCTTTAAATGTGTAACTAAGTATGACAGTTTTTATATCTCTATAAACATTTTATATAAAAATTCCAAAACTTTTATTTATTCAAAAATGTTTATTTCTTTCTTCTTTCGTTGGCATTAAGAAACCTGGCTCTCATTATCCACAATGAGTGCATTAATTTGTTTAACCCTGGTACACAATGAAAAGTAGTTTCATAACTGCTAACCCATATACCTATGAGAAACAAATTTACCAACTAAAGTTCAGTGTTTATACCATTCCTTTTGACTTTAGTCTTACTGATTCACTCAATATACTGTTTTCCAAAGTTTTGTAGGTCAGCTCCTTTCTTCCCCATGCCCTTCAGTGTGGCTATGTCGTTAATTTTAATAGTTAGATTTATTCGTCATGATCTGCATTCCATGTTGAGTTCTTACAATGTTCTGGCTGAAGTTTTTTCTAATGTGCACACAGTAAAATTCACTTTTTATGGTTTACAATTCTATGAATGTTGACAAACGCGGAGAGTTGTGTATCTACCACCGCTGAACCATGAAGATTTGTCAAGCCAAAATTTCCCTTGTACAGCCTTGAGCAACCGCTGACCCATTTTTTGTTCTTATGGTTTTGCCTTTTCCAGAAAAGGGGAAAGCTAGAATAAAACCTCTGGTGCTGGGTGGGAGTCAGAGTCAGCATGAATTCATGCTGTTTTAAAATATATATACAGATAGATGGATACAAAAATATAGATATGTATGTGTACATCGGTCAGCACACATATGCATATTTCCTTGCTCTTTCTGCTTAGAGAAACTGACACTCAGATCTTGGTTTCTAAAAACTATTCTCTGGGCTCCCCTGGCGGCACAGTGGTTGGGAGTCCGCCTGCCGATGCAGAGGACATGGGTTCGTGCCCCGGTCTGGGAAGATCCCACATGCCGCGGAGCGGCTGGGCCGGTGAGCCATGGCCGCTGGGCCTCCGCGTCCGGAGCCTGTGCTCCGCAATGGGGGAGGCCACAACAGTGAGAGGCCTGCGTACCGCAAAAAAAAAAAAAAAAAGAAAGAAAACGAAAAAACTATTCTCTAATAGAAGGAACCAGGGCTTTGGGGGAAGTAATTGATTCTAGAACTGGTACAGGGAAAATACAAGATAGGCCTGGAGTAAATAAAAATGGAAGTATTTTAAAAGGACACAGGAACTAACCTAAAAGTGCTTCCAGTAGCCAAAACTGGAACAATTTGACAAAAAAATAATGATAATATTGTATTATAACCCAAAGAATAAGACAAATATCTGTAAGTCCATACTGACATAAATGATTGAATAAATAGATGAGAGGGAAGAAACAACTCTTCTTTACAAAAGAATTCCAATTAATAAATGGAGAAGAAATGAGAGAAACAGAAAAATCACCATTAGAAAATTGTTACAAGCAAGATCCACAAATGAAGGCTAAAATCAGCTGGAAAGTTTAAGGAGAAGCAGAATATTTACATAGCCTCAAAGTATCTCACCAAAGTATTTATTCATCTCAAAGGGAAAAAAGTAATCTTATAGGAAAGGAGACCCTGGCTGCTATCACTTGAACCACTTGATGAAGATTAAAATTACTAGTAAGAGAATATGTCAGTATGTTGTACCCCCTAATATAGCACACTGAGAAGGGTACATTACTTCTGTGGCACCCTTCCCCAAAATCTATAAACTCAATAATCTGGAGAAATACATCACACAAACTCAGACAAATTGAGGACATTCTGCAAAATGCCTGACCAATACTTTACAAAATTATCAAGGTCGTGAAAGGAAAGGAAAAACAAAGGAACTGTGACAGATTAGAAGAGACTAAAGGACAGAACAAAATGTAACATTATTATCTTGGGTTGGACCCTGAAACAGAATAAGGACATTAACGGAAAAAACTGTTGAAATCCTAATAAAATCTGTGGTTTAGTTAATAGTATTTTACAAACGTTTGTTTCTAAGTTTTAACAATTCTACCATGGTGATATGAGATGTTAACATTAGGGAAAGCTGAGTAATGGGTATGTAGGAACTCTCTGTACTGTCATGACCACTTTTCTGTAAGTCTAAAATGATCTCAAAATTAAAAGTTAAAATGTTTTAAACTCTTAAAACGTTTAAAAATTTTTGTTGTACCATACATCCCAATTTTTGGTTCAGAACAAATGTCACTATAATTATATAAAACAGTAGTAAAACATATGTTTAATAGCTTGCTTAAAAATATATTAATCACGTATGTATGCCATTTGGATATGGATTATACAGAGTAACATTCCTACCCATAGGAACTGATCATTTAGATAATCTGTTTGAAAGCCATATTACAAGCCCAACATCACTGACCCTGTAGAAGAAAAATCTCACTCTTGCCAAAGTAGTAGAAGACCCTCAAGGTGCTTAATAACAAGGCTGTATTCCCCACTGCATCTGCAGGGGCAACAAAGGTAAGAATTCTTTGGATGGGAAATACTGTGAGAGACTTTTTTTTTTTTTTCCGGTACGCGGGCCTCTCACCGCTGCGGCCCCTCCCGCCGCGGAGCACAGGCTCCGGAAGTGCAGGCCCAGCGGCCATGGCTCACGGGCCCAGCCGCTCCGCGGCATGCGGGACCCTCCCGGACCGGGGCACGAACCAGCGTCCCCTGCATCAGCAGGCGGACTCCCAACCGCTGCGCCACCAGGGAAGCCCTGTGAGAGACTTTTTGAGGTCCATGGAGTCTGATCCCCACCAGCCCAGGCTATTGCATCCCACAGCAGGGGCTTCACTTTACCTTCACCAAGGTCCTCATGCTCTCAAGCCCCCATCTACTTATGCCATATGTCTTATCAAAATGGCAAGAATAAACTTCTTACAGCCATAGTGGGGGGAAAAATCCATTAAGTGCTGGTTATTTGAAAGAAAAAGAAAAGTCTACACGCCAAGAAAAAAATGCTTTTATCTTGCAGTAAAGATCTTTATCTAGTAATGATAGCTAACATTTATTGAAAGCTCACAATATGCCAAATCTTGTGCAAAGCTCTTTACATGCAGGACCTCATCTAATCCTCCTAGCAACCCAGTGAGGGAAGTACTGTTGCTGTGTCCATATTTCAAATGAGGGAACTGAAGTGAAGTGAGGTTGAGTAATGTGCCCAAGGTCACAAAGCCAGAAAAAGACATACCCAGGACTCAAACCAAAGTCTATTTGATTTTAGACCTTACTTAACCCTTGTAATGTACAACCAGGTCTCTTTACAGAGCAGAATTTCCTAGATGACTATGAGTATGGGCATATCTATAAGATTTAAAACAAGCTCAAAATACGTTTTAATTTTTTTGCAAGCATATCTAAAGTGAACATATAACAAAAACTTTTATAAAAAACTACGCACACCACTTGGATGGAGAATTGTTTAATTTGCCACATGAGTACTTGGGGC
The DNA here is from genome assembly GCF_059928025.1 of Delphinapterus leucas. NCBI lineage: Eukaryota > Metazoa > Chordata > Mammalia > Artiodactyla > Monodontidae > Delphinapterus > Delphinapterus leucas. The sequence goes on from NC_143135.1 coordinate 77,452,991, forward strand.
ATGTTGAAACTTGACTGATTTCTTTAGCTTTTGTAGATCACAATGGAATGTACTAGGCATCCTGTCTTCTTAATGCTAAAGGTGTCAGGGTTGTTAACTGCTAGCCAAATGACAAACATAACCACTTTGCCTACTTGGCTACTGTAAGATAGGGACAGAAGAACAAAGATTATTTAGTCTCAGCTGTGTATTGCTAAAGTGAAGATCATTCCCCAAGGTGTCATGGGGGAAATATCAGGGAAAACTAACTTATCCTCCAAAATTCATTACCCTTTCCTTTTCTTATTGGCAAAGCCTGACTCTCCCTCACCATCAGAAAGTCAAAGCATCCTGTCTTTCGTTTAGATGCTTTTTAGTGGCATGTACAGAAGGAGAGCGTAGAAGGATCAATGGAGAGACTATAGAGGAAATTATCTCATTACAGCATCTATTCATAGCACTTTTATTTGCTCATTTATTAAATATGCATTTTAAGCACTGTCTATGTGATAGGCACAACCACAGCAAGAGAAACAAAAATGAACAACACATCCCTTGCCTTCCAGCAGCTCAGTTTCCTAGGGAAAAGAGACATAAGTCATCAACTCTAAGAGGACTAGACTTGGTTCCAAAGGAGTGGAATGGAGAAAGCACATGCTTGCACTTAACTTTGCCTGGGAAAGTCAGGATTTTGGAGTTTGAGGTGTAAATTGGGGTTCACCAGGCAGAGAGAAGCACAAACAATATCCCAGGAAGAGAGAACAGCATGTGCAAGACAATTAGGAGTAGTCAGCATGACCACAGCTCAGCTTGAAAGCTGGGGAGTGGCAGGATATGAGGCTGGAAAGGCAGACACAAGCCAAACCGAAGTGAATAACTGACTGCCTTGTGTTATCACCCTTGTCTTCTTACTAAATTATAGAACATGTCTTATTCATCAGTATATCCCTAACTCAGTGTATGCCATGTAATAGGTCCTCACATACCATTAAACTAACAGTCCAACATAAAATTACGTGTAATTTTATGTTTATCATAATCAGTTGTAAAACTAGGTCGAGTTGTATTAAGTTGTACTGAGATTTTTTTTTTAAACTAATGTAATATACTGCCCTCTAGTGGTTAGGAGACAATGGGCTTTCTATCACAGTGAATGCCAGTAGCTTTTACCCTTTAAAATCGGGTGCTGGTTGTTTTCATGTCTTGGCTATTGTAAATAATGCTGCAGTGAACATGCAGGCGCAGATGTTTTTTTGAGATAGTGATTTCATTTCCTTCACATAAATACCCAGAAGTAGAATTGCCAGATTGTTTGGTAGTTCTACTTTTTATTTTTTGAGGAATTTAACAGTTGCTTGGAAGTTAACTAAATTTATTGTGGTAATCATTTTGCAATATATACATTATTTTGTACACCTAAAACTAATACAATGCTATATGTCAATTATATCTCAATTAAAAAAACAAAACAATGCTGGTTACAACCAATAAAATATCTTCACTCACTGATAACTTGCAACCTAGTGTGAAGATCAGTGATTTCTGACAACACTTGTTTTATGTTAATATATTGTTTTATATAGAGAAAGAAAAACCAGGAAATCTATTCAACAGAATATTAGCAGTGGTGGTTTCTCAGTAGTATATTTTTCACACTATATTTTTCACACTATCTACTTTGTACATTTATTTTTTTATCAGATAAGCCAAAAAATTAAGAGCAAATGAGAATGTCTTCTTTGATAAAAGTGTACACATGAGAGGCTAAAGAATGCCCCTTAAAATCTGCCTTTCCAGAGTTCCGATGAAGCTGAATTATAGATCCTATAACAGTTCTTCCACATTGGAGACTGAGTTTGCTTGTCACAAAAGCAACTTCCAGGGCATTCTTTAAACAAATATTCCTGAAAGGGGCTCCTGTAGCTTCAGAATCAGAAGAGGAGTGACTAATCATAAACTTGCTTTATTTCTTCCTGTATATGAGCATCAATGAAATAAACTCTCCAAGGACTTCCTTGAAAAGATTACATTAGAATGACTTTTGTTCTGTAGTTGGTGCTTTTGAAAACAAAGTATAGTAAAGCACTATTAGTATTGTACTACAGAGTGGTAAACTATGTAAGCAAAACTACAATATTGAAGGGTTGCCTTAATGATTGTTATTGCTTATATTTCCTAAAAGTTGGGTTATGAGCCAAAAAATACTTATTAAACACTTAAAATATTTTTTAAATCTCTTCTCCATTTTTAATATTTTATCCTCATACTTTATTGCTTATGTAGTAGCTGTCATAATGCCTTTCTTCTAGAGATTTTTATAATGCCTAGATACTAAAATTAGAAGCTTGAGTAGTAAACATTTAAAGAACTTAAGAGAAAGAGAGACAGAACTTTACACATCATCTACTCCTAACCCATATTAGTGATAAACTCAAGTACCTTTAAAATGGCATTGGTTAAGACATTAACATCTATGAGTCTAATGACCGTCAAAATAAAACTAGTATTGCCTTTTTGGTTTCTAGAGTCCAGCAAATAAAAAAAGAAAAAATATTTATCTACAGAAAAGTGAGAGCTTTGTAAGTTACTGCATTTATTGGAAATCAACTCAAAGCTGTGTGATTTATTTATGTATCAATATATATTCACTCAGTACAACTCTGTTGAATACCTCTTAAATCACCTCTGTGCTTGGGACTGGGGACTCCAATAGAGATCAAATACAATCCCCGTCAATAAATGTGTAGCCTATGAGATGTTAAAAGCTGGTAAACAAGGATTTAGCACAAAGTGTGATAAATGCTACAATAAGAGGAACAAAGTTTATACTGCAATCACATAGAAGGAGTATCTAACCCAAACTTGGGCTGTGAAGGCAGGCATCCTGGAGAATGTGACTACTACTTTGAGACCTGAAGGGTGGGTTAGGCAAGCAAAGATGAAGAAGAAAGAAGGGGTAATTCGGGCCTTCTTGAGAAACAGCCTATGTCAAACTCCGCCCACTTTACCTTTGTTTCATAAATCTCCAAATCCAGATACTGAGAGAGCTTCCAGGCAAGAACAATTGAACACACAATTTACCTCTGTTCCTTTCTGAACCCAACTTAGATGACAATTAAGGGATAAAAAAGAGAGAGACCAGGGGAGAAAACAGCATCAGACCTTTGAAGGTCAGAAAGCAGGTAGTCAAGTGGTAACTGACTTGGATGACCAAAGAAAGCTAAAACCTATGCTGCAGTGGGAGAAGCCTAAGAGCAAGCCAGTCTGTCCTGCAAAACCACAGAAAAAGCTCGGGTTACCTGGGGTAAAGGTGAGGCGGATGCAGGATGAGTTGAAAGTCTGTTTAAGAAGCAGTCAGGGCTTCCCTGGTGGCGCAGTGGTTGACAGTCCGCCTGCCAATGCAGGGGACACGGGTTCGTGCCCCGGTCCGGGAGGATCCCACAAGCCGCGGATGCGGCTAGGCCAGTGAGCCATGGCCGCTGAGCCTGCACGTCCGGAGCCCACATCCAATTCCCCACACCGTACAGGTAGGCACCTCCTCTCCTTTTGCAAAAGCAGGAGCATTTAACAAAACTAAGAGTATAAAAGAGAGCTCTTCAATCTGTTAAAGGACATTTAATAGTTGCTCTGATACTCGGCTGAGACTCCCCCTTCAGGCCTAAGTAGTATTTCCTAGCTGGTGGGAGTGTCGACAGCTGGCAGCTCTCATTTGAGTCATTCTCCAGACAATGGCCTCAGGCCAAGAGACTCCTCACATAGGGTCACACCCAGTCCCTGAGGGCAGCCCTTAGCCAGTAACTGGTAGATGTGGGATATAAAGGCCAGGCCTCTTTGCCTCAAAGTAGGACAATTCTGAAAGGCATGACTATACTCCAGCAAGAAACAGAAAATATAACTTTTTTGAAGAAAAGATGCCATTTACAACAACGACAAAAATTTAAAGTACCAATGATGACTCTTTAAAAAGATATGCAATGGGGCTTCCCTGGTGGCGCAGTGGTTGAGAGTCCACCTGCCAATGCAGGGGACACGGGTTTGTGTCCCGGTCTGGGAAGATCCCACATGCCGCGGAGCGGCTGGGCCCATGAGCCATGGCCACTGAGCCTGTGCGTCCGGAGCCTGTGCTCTGCAACGGGAGAGGCCACAACAGTGAGAGGCCCGCGTACCGCAAAACAAACAAACAAACAAACAAACAAACAAATAAAAAGATATGCAAGCCTTTTCTGGAAAAATATATATGTATAATATTGAAAGACATTTAAAAAGAAATAAACAGAAGGATATACCATGTCATTGGATTTGAAAACACACTACCATACAGATGTCAGTTCTTCCCAATGATCTTAAATATTCGATGCAATTCCAGTCAAAACACTAAAGGGCTGTTTCTGGAACTTGACAAGCTGATCGGGAAATTTATGTGAATGAGGAAAGGAATAAGAATAGCTCAGATACACCTGTATAAGTAGAATAACATGGAGATACTTGCTTTACAAATAACAAGACGTAATAGAAAGTTCTTATAATTAAGACAATATGGTATTGGCACAGGGATACATATAAAATCAGTGTAACAGAATAGAGAGCCCCAAAATAAACCCATGCAAACAAAGAGACCTGATTTATGACAAAGCAGGCATTGCAGATCAGTGGGGGAAGGATAGAAATGACAATCATGGGTGTGCAGTGTTTAGATTTCCCTTTGTAAGTAAAAAGAACAAAGACTGCCGCTCATCATCATACAAAGGGTTAAGATGCAACACAGCAACAGTGCACCCTGAGGGGAATTCAGGATGGGAAAATCAAGATGAAAGTTCTGTGCTTTGGATATTTGGACCCCTAGATAGTTAAGGTGCATATCTAAGGGAGAATTTCAATGACCCCAGATTCTTGCATCGTCCTACAGTAGAAAAGCACTAAAATCATTAACTTGAGACGTCTGTATTTGTGAATAGCAGTAATGTTTTATCAAGATGCACGCATGACTACATGTACTTTCCAGCCAAAAAATTCATGCGTATACTAACTGGCTCCTCCCCTACCTCTGAGACCTACTGAGAGGCTGTTTCCCGGGCTATAGTTCTCAGTAAGATCCCTGAATTAAACTTAACTCACAACTTCGTTTTTCTTTAAGTTGACACCTTTGACCTAGGGAGGATATTGGCTGAAGCCTCTACCTGGGGTGGCTTCAGCATCCCCACAGTGTTCAAACCAATGCCTCACTCCCCCAGGCTCTTCCCTGTGACTGAGTAGTGAGTGGACTAAAAGAGGACTGTTCTGGCCCAATGGGGACTCGTCCAGTGGACAGTCTTTGCTGACAAGTGACTCATTAGCGTGGGCAAGACTTTCTTAAAGCTGCTTCTTCCTTCCTTCTTTCCACATCATAGTATCAAAACTTTCCTAGCTAACCCCTGCTCTTACCCCACATTAGCCTTCACAGGTGTTTCCTCCTAATAAATCTCGTACGTCTCCAATTCCATCATGGTATCTGCTTCTCAGAGGAACTGAACTGAATAGTTGGTACTGAGAAATGGTCCAAGAAAGCAGCCTGTAGAGGGAAGGCCAGATCACTCACTGGCTGGCAAGGAAAACCCCAACCTGAGTGGAATGTTGGCCGCAGATCATCCCTGGCACAAGATGGTGGCTTAACTGCTGAATATTTCACAGATAATGGCCTGGGGAAACATACCCAGTGGAGAAAAACAGGCTTACCAATGCAATAATTCAGGCCTTTAAAAGGCACAGGAGGGACCATACCTGCCAGGACAGTGACTAGTTTTTACTAAGTGAATGGAAGCCCTTCAGAGGGTTAATGCGAAACTGAGGGCAGCTGGCAAACAGTTAAAGGCTATGTGTGAGACCCAACGTGTGCTTGCTGTGGTACTTCTTTCAAAGAGGTCCTTCTCTTCCTGCAGTGGAAGAGGACACAGCTAAGGAGCAATCACAGGACTTAATATGTAGAATGGGGAGCTGCAGAGGTGATTAAATGCTATGTTACACTAAGGTATCAGAGCATTTAGTCAAACATGGGATGGGGGACATCTGGGTGGATGTCCCCCAGTATTGAGGCTCAACAGACACCCAGCTCTGTGCCTATTCTCTTACCATCAGCCCCAGACTACAGAGGGGAACCAGCACTGAAGTTCTTAGTGATGCTGGTCCCTCTCTCACCAGACAGATTCTTCTGGCAGATCCTTCAGGCCTAGCACTTCCCTAGAAATATTGTGCTGGGATTTTGTAAGAGTTATCTGCCTGGCCGCCAGAAGAGGAAGTGGGGACAACTCTGAGGCATATTCATTGCTTTGTGGTGGAGAGGCCTCAGTAGGGTCTTACAAGGGGTGAGTACTAGCTCTTACAGAGGCAGGTGCTATCACTAAGAACTTCAACGCCAGTTCTCCTCTGTAGTCCAGGCCTAAATGTAGAAGAGGATGTCACAGAGCAGGGCTCATTAATAGTGATGGACATGATGAGCCCCCAAAGTAAGAGAAACCAGGTAGCAGCACTTAACTGTCAGAAGTCAGGGGACCACAGTTACCATGAAACCAGCAAGGTTAAAGAGGCAGCTGAGAGAACTTAACTGGCAGACAGAGAATTAATAGAAATTTGGAGTTCCTAAGGACAAAATATCCAGGCACCCTTCAAGGGTACTACTTAACATCTTCAACTAGGGGTAAGAATGCAGGAGCAGGAGGCTGAGGACAGTGGTCCCAATAAAAAGTCACAATGCCTTGCTCAGTTCCCAGACCTGAGCCAATTTTCAGATCTGGAACCACTGAGTGAAAAGACGGCCAGGCCCCCAGGAAGAAGGACCCTGCAATACATTCAACAAATATACTGTAAATATACTGTGAAGATTCCCTCAGTCCTTGCCTAAAGGGACCATTTCAGTGAATATATACTGAGAAAAGGGGAATAAACCAAATATTAAGGAATATTGCACAGGATATGAGTGTACCATGATCTTAAGCTACTAGAGTATATGATCTACTAAAACAAAGGAGTAAACGAAAGAAAAAAAGATATTAAATCTAAGAAACAGGTGGCTATGGTGGCCATGAGAATGCACCTGACAGCCCTCCAACTATAGGAGGATATTAACCAAGGGCCCTAGGTGCTGTGCTCGGAAATCCAGCCCAGCCCACACTTTCCATGCAGTGGTCCCAGTGAATGACTCCATTACTAAGGCAGGCTTATTCCTGGGAGACACAGGACTCTTCTGATGGGCCACTTGAAGGCTGGTTTAACCTTCCTTCCATCTACCCATCCTTCCCTGAGGGTCAAACTTGTCTTCTGTTTTGATGGATTTCCTCAGCCTCTCCCAGTTCCCTCTCTGTTTTTGCTCACAGGCATTTCATTAATAAATTATTGCTTATTTATTTATTTATTTTAGGCTGTGTTGGGTCTTCATTTCTGTGTGAGGGCTTTCTCTAGTTGTGGCAAGTGGGGGCCACTCTTCATCGCAGTGCGCGGGCCTCTCACTATGGCGGCCTCTCGTTGCGGAGCACAGGCTTCAGATGCACAGGCTCAGTAGTTGTGGCTCACGGGCCTAGTCGCTCCGCGGCATGTGGGGTCCTCCCAGACCAGGACACGAACCTGTGTCCCCTGCATTAGCAGGCAGATTCTCAACCACTGCGCCACCAGGGAAGCCCCAAATTATTGCTTATTTAACCCCATCTTGGCATTTAGTTCTTGGAAGACCCAGTGCCAATACAGGAAAAGTCTAAAAAAAAAACCCTAGGATGATGGTAAAGGAAGATTCCAGCTGTGCACCAAGCATAGAAAGCAACCATTAAGACAAATGCAAAAGAGATGGCTACAAAAACATAAACAGAATCGAAAATCTACTATGTTTGATGTTATTTATTATTCTTCACTCTGGCAGAGTTAGAATTAGCAATAAATTACATTAAAAACTGAACAGAAAGTCATGATTTTTTAATGACAACCAAAACAAAAAGTTGAATAAGAAATAAATATGTTCATATGCTACATAACAGCAGCAAATTATATTTACATAGTAATTTATTAAATATTAATATAAAAAATTATAATATATTGGTAAGTACTTTACAGGCTGAAAGGAAAGGTGGTATGGGGAGAAGGGTCGAGAATGCGATAAGAACTACTGTAGGAAGTGAATATATCACATATAAAACTGAAATATCAAGAATGACAGTATAGGCATGTGGCTTAGAAATATTGAGGTAAATACTGAAAGAAAGAGCTAAAAGAATTAAAAGTGATTATCACTGGGAAGAAAGAATGGAGATGGGTGCTGGTAATTATTTCATAATAACACTTGTAGATTTTTAAGCTATGTGTAGCTTTGGTAAAGTTTAAATTAAAAATAATTATTAAAAATCAACAATTTGACAATTATATGTGGAATATATAAAGAGTTATTAGAAATCAACAAAAGGCAAGCACCACTATGTGAATAAACAAGTGATTCATAAAAAAACTGAAAATGTGAATTAAATGTAAAAACATTTTATTTAAGAATTAATTTAATTAATTAAAGTTTAACAAAGGTTATGAAATGACTTCTAGATTTATACCCAAGAAAATGTAAAGCATATGTCCGCATAAAAACATGTACACAAATATTTGTATCAGCCTTATTCATAATAGCTAAAAAAATAGTTGATGGACCCAAATGTCCATCAGCTGATGGATAAATCAAATGTGATATATCCAAATAACAGACTATTATTCTGCAATTTAAAAAAGAATGAAGTACTGATGCAAGCTACAACACGGATTATGCTAAGTGAAAGAAGCCAGTCAAAAAAGGTCACATATCATATGATTCCATTTATATGAAATGTCCAGAATAGTCAAATCCACAGAAGCAGAAAATAGTTTAGTGGTTGTCAGAGACTAGTGGAGGGGGAAATAGAGATTTTCTGCTAATGGGTGTGGAGTGTTTTTATGGGATTGCGAAAATATTCTAAAATTAGATGGTGATGATTGCACAACTCTATTAAAAACCACTGAATTGTACACTTTATAAGGGCAAATGTTATGGTATGAAAATATATCTCAATAAAGCTGTTGTAAAATTAAAATCACAAACCCCCACCCCAAAAAAAAACAAAGAGAAATGTACAGCAGAAAATAGTAAGACTGGAAGAGAAGGAAACAGAAGAAAAGCTGAAAGCCACAATTCAAGCAAATGTGTTTCATGGTTAAATGAGTGAGTGATAAATTATAGAGATCCTCACTCATGGAATCACACATGGAAATTTATGTCTCAAATTTGGACACAATAAATAATATTCTTTCGGATGTGTCATTTCTGTATACAAAATATTTTATTTTACATACTGATTACCACAAATAAATGTTCAAATAGCTCAAGATACTTTTTTAAACGTCTTGACAGGCTAAGGATTAGAATAAAAACCTATGACAGAATCTATTTCATCAACAAAGAGAAGTAAGACTGCTTTCTTCTTGGCCTGAGAAGAAAAACAAAGAATAAATGGATTTTTAAAATAAACTGTTAAAGCCACAGGTTTAGCAAGGAGATACCGCATTTCTAGGAGAATCTAGTTGAACTACCCCAATGCAAAATATTCCATTGTGTTTACTTAGGTTGCTTTCCAAGTGTGCATATTGCCTGAAGTGGGTAAGGTTTTCAAATGGCTTTTTGCCAAATGAATTGGGAAGGCAAAAATATCATCAAAGACCCAGAGATGCTATCAGAGCATTACAAGAAAAGACCTAGAAGGAGTGCCTGACCAGGAAGCCAAGAATTCATTCATCCAAATGAATCATAAACCAAAAGCATCATTTTCAATGGGAAAGTTTCTTCCATAAAACCATCTCCTCACTTCCCAGCTTATTTTCATGACAAACAAGCTAGAAATACATGGGATTTAATTGGCAAGGTTAGTTTTTAATCGTTTGAGGCATATTTATAAGTTTGATATAAACAAAAGGTAATCTCCTCCCAGAAACATCTGCTAGAGTATTTCTCATACACAGAGCTTCAGTGACACATATTCTCTGCCAGTCAAATCAATTCTTAAATAATTCATGTAACTTCATCTTTCATCTTGGGTACCTAAATAAACCAGATAAAACACAAACACTTTGGATTTTTTTAAAGAAAATATAACAAAAAAAGAATCATTTTAAGGAATAGGGTATTCAAGCACAGCATTTCCTGCCTTTGGAAGGCAGGAGTGTATGTAAGCCTTCTGAATAAGCCTAGCTAATATATCTGTCAAGATCATGAGTCTGTTTTTTATTCCTATGAATTAGAAATGCTATAGCAATATTAAAATCTATATATTATGACCACACTACTATTAAAATCTTAAAATAATTTTAAATATTTATATTCAGGTATGTTATTTTGAGACTTTATCATTTTCAAAAATACTGATTGTTTTCATGTCCCACAATTTCCAGGATATATTTAATTTTAAGGTAAAATTCAAACTTTCTATTATTGAAATATTTTGATATGCCTTCTTTTAAGATTAAAGGAATCAAATAAAAATAATTCAAGTGCAAGTTGATTTAACATATATGACCCAACAATAGATTCATATACCCCATAAATGGAAAGGCAAGAAAGCTCCAACTACATTTTCAGTCAGCTTTTATTGAGGACCCACTTCATGTCAAGCCCTCATAAAACTAAGGTACTCTAGATAATTTTTCAGGCATAAACAGTGGTGTGCAGTCATGGGCAGCTTTTGGATGAGTTACTGCAATGATTTATAACTGATGTCAATTGATATTGCCAATGATAATTTAAGGACAATTACAATTTAAGGACAATTACACTTACAATGTGCCAGGCATTTTGCTAGATACAGTACATGATAATTTCATTTAATACTCTCAAAACCTTATAATGTAGCTGGGACACTTTTACGCCTTTTAACAGATGGAACAGTGAAGCACAGAGAAGTTAAGAAACTTTTCCAAAGCCACACAGGATGTGAGACAAGCTGGAATTCTAAACCACGTGATCTGACCCCAGAACCTACACTCTTAGCTACTATACTATCTCTTGAAATTCAGAATGAATTTTCCTTTGGAACTATATTGTAACTGTAATTAGTTTCACAAGCTAGGCTATAAAAGCCTAGAAACATATCTAGACAACAGACTATACACACATAACTGGACTGTTCTGACTGATGAGCCAATTCAGATGCAGAAGGAATTGATAGCAAAAGGGGTGTTTTAGCTCTACGTTTAGCAATAGTCATTACCTTGGGAAAAGAAAAAAGGATTTTGAACATTTTAAAGCCAAAGAATCCTCTTTGCAAGTGAGATCTTACCCAGCACTTCAGTTTCTAAAACAGATAAAAGTAGGGCTGCTCTAAACTGAAGCAGGAAAGGAAAAACCATACTCTCCTTCCTCCACTCCCCAAAATAAACTCCAAGCACTTTCCCAAAATTTCAGGGCTCCAAGGAATACAGCCTGAAAAACCACTGAAGGAGATGAGACTGCTACGGACCCAATGGATTTTATTTTCCAGAAATCACTGGAGAAAGTATCATGATATTCTCATAGACAAAACAGATAAATGTAAGTTGTAAGATAGCTATAGTTATTAACTGTAGATCTGCCCATCTAATGGAAAGTCTTTCTTTAGTGTCATGCCAGAGGATTTTGTGTCTGGTCCTATTTCTGTTCAACATTTTTCGTCAATAACTTGGATGAAGTCACAAGAGGTATATGCCTATGAAACAAAATAGAAAACAGTTGTAAATTATCACCAAACATAATCAAAGAGAGTGTAAGCTGCAAGCAGTTCAGGAGTACACATTTTAAAACGCTGAACATTTTACACAGAATTCTTTTTACGAGAGACCTAGTGTAGGAGCAGACCCTTGAAGGAGTCAAAGCATTCAAGACTCCATCTTAAACCTAAACCCCAAGGCGAACTCACTCCTTGCACAGCTAACTTTCCAGTTGTATGAATTCCAGCCCTCCTCCCCAGGCTACAGGAATGGATTGTCCACAAGAACACAGGCAATGCCAAAATCAAAGAACAGAAAACTAAACTTCAAGGAGACAGAGTGATGTATAAATTAGCTGATCCAGAAACAGATTCTAAAACCAGTGTAAGAAGCCAAGAATACAAAAACCAGGGAGACTAGCAATAACTGATCCATGTATCACAAGGATCGGTCTGGGTCAAATGTTGTTCTTTTGTTTTGCTTGTGTAAACTGGCCAGGGTGTGGAGCGGGGGCTGACAGCCAAGTTTAAAGGCCCAGAGTCGAAACAGACACAATTCTCTCCAAGGTAGGGTGGAATAAGTATTTTCCTGGTTCACCCAATGGGAAGTTATGATAAGTTCCAGGCTATTCTTGAGGTGAATGCATATACACATGACCTCTTGCAACCCCAAAGCACTCTTACAGATATACTAAGTATTTGAACTGAATTGGTCTCAAAAGTAATCTAATGCTTTTGTATTTAGTTCCCTGTCTCAGATAACAGAGTGTGGGGTAGAGGGCAGCATTTCAGCTCGCCAGGTGAAGCAAGGAAGTGGTAGAAGATGGGGCAGATAACCATGGAACAGTGTAATGACTGTGGGAATATCATAGCATTAGTGAATTCCACAAAGATGAAAAGCCCAGTCTCTGGTCATTTACTGTCTTTGTCACTGTTTTATAGAAAGACAATGCATGTATGTTGGAAAGAGAGATAAACAGTGTCTCCCTTATTGCCCAGTAAAAATAGGTCTATGCTTTGTACTACTATAATACCCACATAACAGTGTTTCTGAGAGAATTAAAGGAAAACCCATAGAGAATGTTTAGAACAATGCCTGTTAAAACAGTACATGCTTAAAAATATTAGCTATTCTTTTACCATTATATTACCCATCACTATAATTATCATCCTGGCATCTATCAGTCCTCTTCAACAGTCTATAAATCCCCCAGGTACTGACCGGCTGCTTCGGGTAGTCAACAGTCTCCAGTGTATCTTCTGTTAATTGCCCTCTCTGGACCAGATGAGTGGTGATGCTTCCTGTAGGCTAGGCTCCAGGGAGTTTGCCTAGGTTGGAAATCAGAAAAAGTAAGAACAGATAATGATATAAAACGCTCATTAAACTAGTGCTCAGTAATGGTGACACAAAAAGAGCACTAAGGGGCTTCCCTGGTGGCACAGTGGTTGAGAGTCCGCCTGCCGATGCAGGGGATGCGGGTTCGTGCCCCGGCCCGGGAGGATCCCACATGCAGCGGAGCGGTTGGGCCCGTGGGCCATGGCCGCTGAGCCTGCGCGTCCGGAGCCTGTGCTCTGCAACGGGAGAGGCCACGGCAGTGAGAGGCCCGGGTACCGCAAAAAAAAAAAAAGAGCACTAAGGAGGTAGAGTCTGATGAAATCTCTACAAGTTGGCAACTACATAAGTGTGGAGAAAGTTTTGTTTTGGACTTGAATAGGGAATATAAAACTCGGATCCCGGCCATAAATTCTGTTTTGAAATGACATCAATTTAGCGGATCCCTTCCACTCCCAGGCAAAGTCTGAAAATAACCTCTGGGAGGTAACCTTTGATCAGGATTCAAGACCCATGTGGGACAGGAAGCTGGGATGGAGGGAGGTTTTGTATGGAAGGACTTTGTGGCGGTCATAGATAATGGTATGACAGAATTCAGAGGTAAAGGAAGTTGCAGAGTGTGGGTTTCCAGGCAAAAGAGACTGAGAGCTAGAGAGAAACACATGTAACACATGAACAAAACTATCGGTCCTCAGAATCCAACCGCAGGTGTAATTCATGGGACAGTTTTACAGATCACCATGATGCCTAGTAGAAAGTGTCCACCACAAAGGCTACCTCTTCCGGAGAAGATTTTGGTTTGATGAGCAGTTGGACCAAAACTTGAAGTATATTCTAACCTTTTTTTCTTATGTATGTATATGTTTTGTAAATAATGGGCTCATCATTACACAGCTTTTCTTAGCTGCTCTTTTTTGCCTAAAAATATAACAAGAAGCTCTTTTCAAATAATGTTTTATCAACTCTTTCATTCAGCAAATGTTTACTGAGCACATGCTACATGTCAGGTGCTGTCCTTGGCACCAAGGATACAGTGGTGACTATGACAGATTAAGTCCTCAGTCTCAGGAGATTTCAGCCTGGCAGAGGAGAAAATAAATAAATGATAAAGGGAGGCTGAGAATGTCAGGGCTTGATAGGAGCTACATAAAGAATTCAGCAGGGTGATGTGATTGAGTGTCTGAGTCTACTTTCCATTGGATGGTTAGAGAAGGCCTCAGTGAAGAGGTCTTACACTGAGAATAACAAGAGCCAGCTATGCAAAATGAGGGTAAGGAATCACAGACAAATGGAAAGCTAGTGCAAAGGCTTAAGGCATAAAGAAGCTCAGACCATGTAAGAAACAGCAAGAAGGCCAGTGACTGAGTGTAGTGGGGAAGAGAGGCGAGGTCACAGCAGTTAGGAAGGCCTAGATCTCCCGACAGAAGTGAGAGGGGGTTGGAGTTCTATTCCAAATGTGAAGGGAAGCCATTGGAGGTTATTTTATACAAAATGTGTGTGTATGTGTGTGTATCAGCTTTTCTGAGGTATAATTTACTTACAGTAGAATTTCCCAATTTTAAATCTGCAACTTGATTACTTTTCATAAACATATACAGTTGTATAATCAATACCACAATCTACTGGGTTGGCCAAAATTTCGTTCAGGTTTTCCCGTAACATATTACTGAAAAACCCGAATTAAATTTTTCGTCAACCCAATGTGATATAAAACCTTTTCACCACTCCAAAAGGTTTCTTCTTTCTCTTTGCAGTCAATCCCCTCTCTCCTAACAACCACTGCTCTGCTGTCACCAGAATTTTAACTTCCCTAGAATCTCATATCAAAGGAATCATGCAGTGAAGACAATTACATAATTTGCAGGGCCCTCATTAAAAAAATTATTAAGAATTTCAAGGCAGCAAAAACAGAGCATTAAACCAAGCACAGGGCCCTTCTGAGCATGGAGCCCATGTGACTACACAGGTCAAACACCCCTGAAGCCAGCCCTACATTCACTGTGTAATTTTTTGGTGTCTGGCTCCTTTCACTTAGCACTGAGATTAATTCATGTTCTTGCATGGACCTGTGGTTTATCCCTTTCTGTTGCTGAGTAGTATTCCATTGCTTGAGCATGCCACAATTTATTTATCTACCAGTGAAAGAACATTTGTACTGTTTCCAGTTTAAACTGCTATAAACATTTAAATACAAGTATTTATGTGAAGTCTTTTGAAGAGAAGTTTTTAATTTTAATGAAGTCTAAATTATGAACCTTTTTCTTTTATGATTCATACTTTCTATCCCCAATCTAAGAAATATTTACCTAACCCAAGATAACAAAGATGTTCTCCCAACTTCTTTCAGAAGTTTCACAATTTTAGGTTTTAAATTTACGTCTATGCTCCATTTTGAGTTAGTTTTTTATGTGGTGCAAAGTATGATTCAAAGTGCTTTTTTAAAAAATTTAATTGATTTATTGGCTAACTATGAGAAAGGAACTAACAATTTGCAAATATCCTTGGAGTCCTAAATTCGGTTAGCTGTTTTTTCTTTTTTTGGCTTTTTTCTTTCAATTTATTTAAACTAAAACAAAACAAAAACAGTTCACCCATTTCTCCCACCCCCTTCATCCCCCACCTCTTGTCAACTGTCCTCTGCATCTATGAGCTTGGGGTTTTTTGTTTTTTGTTTTTTTTAAGATTCCACATATATGAGATCATACAGTATTTGTCTTTCTCTGTCTAACTTATTTCACTTAGCATAATGCCCTTGCATTTTCATTTTTCATTTTTTGAGAAACATCTGTACTGTTTTCCATAGTGACTGCAACAGTTTACATCCCCACCAACAGTGCACAAGTGTTTCCTTTTCTCCACATCCTTGCCAACACTTCTTCTTTTGTATCTTTTTTTATACTCACCATTTTAACAGGTATAAGGTGATATCTCATTGCTGTTTTGATTTGCATTTTCCTGATGATGATTTCCTGATTTGCATCTTTTCATGTACCTGTTAGATATCTGCATGTCTTCTTTGGAAAAATCTCCATTCAGATCTATTGCCCATTTTTGAATAGGATTGTTTGCTTTTTGATATTGAGTTGTGTAAGTTATCTATATGTTTTGCTGAAGGTTGAGGTGGCTGTAGCAATTTCTTACAATTAGACAACAATAAAGTTTGCCACATAGACTGATTCTTTCACAAATAATTTCTCTGCGAAATGCAATGTTGTTAGATAGCGTTTTACCCACAGTAAAACTTCTTTCAAAATTGGATTCAATCCTCTCAAACCCTGCCACTGCTTTAGCAACTAGGTGAATGTAGTATTCTCAGTGCTTTGTTGTCATTTCAACAATCGTCACAGCATCTTCCCTAGGAGTAGATTCCATCTTAAGAAACCACTTTCTTTGCTCATCCATAAGAAGCAACTACTCACCCACTAAAGTTTTATCATGAGATTGCAGCAATTCAGTTACATCTTCAGTCCCCACCTCTAATTCTAGTTATTTTGCTATTTCCACCACGTCTGCAGTTACTTCCTCCACTGAAGTCCTCAAAGTCCCTCAAAGTCATCCATGAGGGTTGGACTCAACTTCTTCCAAACTCCTGTTAATATTGCTATTTTTACCTCTTCCCATGAATCATGAATGTTCTTAATGGTATCTAGAATGGTGAATCCTTTCCAGAAGGTTTTCAGTTTACCTTGCCCAGATCTATCAGAGAAATCACTTTCTGTGGTGGCTGTAGCCTTATGAAATGTATTTCTTAAATAACAAGACTTGATATTCAAAATTACTTCTTGATCTATGAGCTGCAGAATGGATGTTGTGTTAGCAGGCATGAAAACAACATTAATCTCATTGTACAAGTCCACAAATCCATCAAAGCTCTTGGGTGGCCAAGTACATTGTCAATGAGCAGTAATTTTTTTTTTTTTTTTTTGAGCTGTAGGTCTCAACAGTGGGCTTAAAATATCCAGTAAACCATGTTGTAAATAGATGTTCTGACACCCAGGCTTTGTTGTTCCATTTCTAGAGCACAGGCAGAGTAGATTTAGCATAATTCTTAAGGACCCTAGGATTTTCGGAATGGTAAATGGGGATTGGCTTCAACTTTTAGTCACCAGCTGCACTGGACCCTAACAAGAGAGTCAGCCTGTCCTTCAAAGCTTTTGAAGCCAGGCATTGCCTTCTCCTCTCTAGCTATGAAAGCCCAAGATGGCATCTTCTTCCAATAGAAGGCTGTTATGTCTACATTGAAAATCTGTTGTTTAGTGGAACCACCTTCATTAATTATCTTAGCTAGATCTTCTTGATAACTTGCTGCAGCTTCTCTATCAGCACTTGCTGCTTCACCTCGCACTTTTAGGTTATAGAGATGGCTTCTTTCCTTAAAGCTCACGAACCAACCTCTGCTAGCTTCAAACTTTTCTTCTGTAGCTTCTTCACCTCTGTCAGCCTTCAGAGAATTGAAGAAAGTTAGGACCTTGGTGTGGATTAGGCTTCGCTTAAAGGAATGTTGTGTTTGGCTTGATCTTTTATCCCGACCACTAAAACTTTTTCTATATCAGCAATAAGGCTATTTGGCTTTCTTATCATTCCTGTGTTCACTGGAGTAGCACTTTTAATTTCCTTCAGGAACTTTTCCTTTGTATTCACAACTTGGCTAGAGGCCTAGCTTTGAGCCTATCTCAGCTTTTGACATGCCTTCCTCACTAAGCTTAATCATTTCTAGCTTTTGATTTAAAGTAAGAATTCCTATCACTTGAACTCTTGGACGTCATTGTAGGGTTATTAATTGGCCTAATTTCAATATTGTTGTGTCTCAGGAAATAAGGAGGCCCAAGGAGAGGGAGAGAGATGGGGGAATGGCTGGTCCCTGGAGCAGTCAGAACACACAAAACATTTATCAGTTAAGTTTGAAGTCTTATGTGGGTGCGGTTTATGGTTCTCCAAAATAATTACAATAGTAACATCAAAGATCACTGATAACAGATCACCACAACAAATACAAGAATAATTAAAAAGGTTGAAATATTGTAAGAATTACCAAAATGAGACACAGAGTCATGAAGTGAGCAAATGCTGTTGGAAAATGGCACCGGTAGACTTACTTGATGCAGGGCCACCACAAACCTTCAATTTGTAAAAAATGCAGTATCCGTGAAGTGCAATAAAATGAAGCGAAGTAAAACAAGGTATAATGGAAGCAAAAGTGGAAGCAGAGAGATCAGCTGGAAGACTATAGTACAAGTGAGAAATGATGGAAGCTGGGACTGGTTTTCAGTAGTGAAATGACAAGATCTCACTCTGGTTTTGGTTGTCGTTTCCCTAATGGCTAATGATACTGAGCATTTTTCATGGGCTTATTTGCCATTTATTAACCATCTTCAGTGAGTGTCCATTTAAACCGTTTACCATTTTGTTTTTGTTGTTGTTTTACATTTAGGTCCAATACTCACTACAGGGTTTTAAGCAGAGGAGTGACAAGATCTCATTGTAGTTTTAGTTGGCATTTCCCTAATATCTAATGATGTCAAGCATTTCTTTGCCATCCACTTAACATCTTTGGTGAAGTGCCCATTCAAATCTTTTGCCTATTTTGCTTTTACATTTAAGTCTATGATCCATTGGAGGATTTTATTTATTTATTTATTTTTAGTATTTATTTATTTATTTATTTATTTATTTATTTGGCTTGCTGGGTCTTACTTGTGGCACGCGGGATCTTCGTTGTAGAATGTGGGATCTTTTAGCTGTGACGTGAAGACTTCTTAGTCACAACATTGGAGAATTTTAAAACAGAGGAGTGACAAGATCTTTTTACAAGATCATTTAGCTACTATGAGAATGGATTATAATGAAGCAAAATTAGAACCAGAAAGATCAATTAGGAAGCTATTGTCCAAGGGAGAAAAAATGGAGACTTGTGCTGGCCTGGGAATAGGAGCCAAGAAGAGAAATGGACAGATTTGGAAAGTTTTAGAAGTAGAATTGATAGAAACTGCTGGTACATTGGCTGTGGAAGATGGGGGAAAGACAGGAATTCTTATATTTGGGGCTTGAACTACAAAGAAGATGGAGAGGCTATTGACTAAGATGGAAAAAATTAGAAAGTGGTGGAAGAAGCAGGAGAGGGAGGAGGCCTGTTTTGGCCAGGTTAAATGTAGGTGCTTTTAGATATCCATGCAAGATGTTAAGGAGGCATTTGGAGATAAAAGTCCGGAATTTCAGAGAGAGATCAGAGTCAGGGAATTTTTTTTTTAATAGCCGGTAGATGGTATTTAAAACTAAAATAACTCTTATGTACAAAATTGTGTGTCCCACTCCAAATTTCATAGGTTGAAGCCCTAACCCACAATGAGATTGTAATTGGAGATAGAGCCTTTAAGGAAGTAATTAAGGTTAAATGAGGTCATAAGTGTGGAACTCTAACCCACAGGACTGGTGTATTTATAAGGAAAGGAAGAGACACCAGGAATACACAGCTACTAAAAGATTAAGTAAAGAATAAAAAAGAAACAGTAAGATTTAGAAACACTGGCAGTCACTAATAACATTGACAAGACAGTCTTAATGGATTAGTGCAGACCCAAGATTAACTAGAGCAGCTGGAGGAGAAAATGTGAAGTAAAACAGTGACTAAGACAAGTTTCCAAGATGTTTTGCTGTGAAGGGGAGCTAAGAAATGGGGTGGTAGCCAGAAGGTCATATGGAGTCCAAAGAAGTTTTTATGGGTTTGTTTTTGTGTTGTTTTTAGGATGGGAGATAATGGTGTACGTTTGTGTGGAAGATCAGGTAAAGAATCAAGTAGAAAAACAAAAAGAATCAAGTAGAGTGAAAGAGCTAATACAGGAGAGAAGGAAACAAATGCAGGAGGTAAGTCCTTGAGGAAGTCGAAGGGGTAGAATCCAAGTGAAGGGTTTGAAGTTTGATGGGGGACAAGGCAATGGTGCTTCTATTAGGTTGACAGAGTTGATGGTGTGAAAATGAAGAGATTCTCTCTGATTGATTCTTTTTTTCTCATTCAAATACAAGGCAAGGTCACCAGCTCATGTGGGAATGCAAATGTAGAATTTAGGGGCTATCGGGGAAGGTGTGGTATAATTGTCTTAGAAAGTGGGAAAGTGAACATACTGGAGAAATTTCATAGGAATGCTCAGGAATGTTGAAAGTCCAGGGAGGAGTTTTTCCTGGAAGTCTTCTAGCTGACTTACCCTTCTATTTCAACAACCTAAATAGACTTCAGATTTACCCTTAAACTAGGGACTGGAAGTGCCTTAATTGAAAACGTTAAACCTCTACCCAATTTGAAAACATAGCTATGATTCTGTTAGCAAGTAAGAAGGCAGGGTGGTGACTTTGGGGTAAGAAACCAACAGTATCTGCCATACATTGCCAGGCTGATAAGTGAAAAAAAAGGACATCATTGTTTTAATTTATACTTATTTCTTTGATTATTAGGAATTTTTTTTTATTTTGGTTGGTCATTTAATATTTTTTCTTTTGTGAATTAGTTGTTCATATAATTTACCCAATTTTTCTATATTTAGGTTGATCTTTATGAGCATTTTATGTATTTTTTAAAACATTTTTTCATGTGGACCATTTTTTTAAAGTCTTTATTAAATTTTTTATGATATTGCTTCTGTTTTATGCTTTGGTTTTTTGGCCACAAGGCATGTGGGATCTTAGCTCTCCAACCAGGGATCGAACCCGCACCCCCTGCATTGGAAAGTGAAGTCTTAACCACTGGACCACCAGAGAAGTCCCATGAGTCTTTTATGTATTCAGGATAGTAATCAATAATCTATTTTATTTATTTCAAAATATATTTTCCAATTGTCATTTGGCTTTCTTTCTTACATGTACAGATGTTTCTAATTTTTCATATAAATCTGTCAATCTTTTTCTTTCTTTCTTGAGTATCATACTTTAAAAGAATGCCCCCACATTGGTTCAACATGGCAGAGCAGAAGGACGTGTGATCACTCCCTCTTGTGAGAGGACCAGAATCACAACTAACTGTTGAACAGTCATTGACAGGAAGACACTGGTAATCACCAAAAAAGATACCCCACATCCAAAGACAAAGGAGAAGCCACAGTGAGATGGGAGGAGCTTCCACAATAAAATCAAATCCCATAGCCGCTGGGTGGGTGACTCACAAGCTAGAGAACAATTATATCACAGAAGTCCAACAACTGGAGTGAAGGTTCTGAGCCCCACATCAGGCTTCCCAACCTGGGGGTCTGGCAATGGGAGGAGGAATTCCCAGAGAATCAGATATTGAAGGCTACCGGGATTTGATTGCACAACTTTGACAGGTCTGGGGGAAACAGAGATTCCACTCTTGAAGGGCACACACAAAGTAGTGTGCACATCAGGACCTGGGGGAAGGAGCAGTGACCCCATAGGAGAGTGAACCAGACCTACGCGCTAGTGTTGGAGGGTTTCCTAAAGAGGTGGGGGGCAGCTGTGGCCCACTGCAGGGCCAAGTACACAGCAAGCAGAAGTTCCAGGAAGTACTCCTTGGCGGGGGCCCTCACAGAGTCAGCCAATAGCCTCACCAAAGGGCCTGTAGGCTCCAGTGCTGGTTTGCCTCAGGACAAACAACCAATAGGGAGGGAACTCAGCCCCACCCATCAGCAGACAAGTGGATTAAAGTTTTACTGAGCTCTGCCCACCAGATCAACACCCAGCTCTACTCACCATCAGCCCCTCCCATCAGGAAGCTTGCACAAGCCTCTTAGATAGCCTCACCCACCAGAGGGCAGACAACAGAAGCAAGAAAAACTACAATCCTGCATCCTGTGGAATGAAAACCACATTCACAGAAACATAGACAAGATGAAAAGGCAGAGGACTGTGTACCAGATGAAGGAACAAGATAAAACCCAAGAAAAACAACTAAATGAAGTGGACATAGGCAACCATCCAGAAAAAGAATTCAGAATGATAGTGAAGATGATCCAGACCTTGGAAAAAGAATGGAGGCAAAGATGGAGAATATGCAAGAAATGTTTAACAAAGACCTAGAAGAATTAAAGAACAAACACCTAGAAGATTTAAAGAACAAACAAACAGAGATGAACAATACAATAACTAAAATGAAAAATACACTAGAAGGAATCAACAGCATAATAACTGAGGCAGAAGAATGGATAAGTGACCTGGAAGACAGAATGGTGGAATTCACTGCTGTGGAACACAATAAAGAAAAAAGAATGAAAAGAAATGAAGGCAGCCTAAGAGACCTCTGGGACAACATTAAATGCACCAACATTCACATTGCAGGGGTCCCAGCAGGAGAACAGAGAGAGAAAGGACCCGAGAAAATATTTGAAGAGATTATAGTCAAAAATTTCCCTAACATGGGAAAGGAAATAGCCACCCAAGTCCAGGAAATGCAGAGAGTCCCAGGCAGGATGAACCCAAGGAGAAACACACCAGACACATAGTAATCAAATTGACAAAAATTAAAGACAAAGAAAAATTATTAAAAACAAGAAGGGAACAATGATAAATAACATACAAAGGAACTCCCATAAGGTTAACAGCTGATTTCTCAGCAGAAACTCTACAAGCCAGAAGGGAGTGGCATGATATACTTACAGTGATGAAAGGGAAGAACCTACAACCAAGATTACTCTACCAGGCAAAGGTCTCATTCAGATTTGGTGGAGAAATCAAAAGCTTTACATACAAGCAAAAGCTAAGAGAATTCAGCACCACCAAACCAGCTCTACAACAAGTGCTAAAGGAAGTTCTCTAAGTGGGAAACACAAGAGAAGAAAAGGACCTACAAAAACAAACATAAAACAATTAAGAAAATGGTAATAGGAACATACATATCGATAATTGCCTTAAATGTAAATGGATTAAATGCTCCCACCAAAAGTCACAGGCTCTCTGAAAGGATACAAAAACAAGATCCGTATGTATGCTGTCTACAAGACACCTGCTTCAGACCTAGGGACACATACAGACTGAAAATGAGGGGATGGAAAAAGATATTCCATGCAAATGGAAATCAAAAGAAAGCTGGAGGAGCAATACTCATATCAGATAAAATGGACTTTAAAATAAAGACTGTTGCCAGAAACAAGGAAGCACACTACATAATGATCAAGGGATCAATCCAAAAAGAAGATAGAACAATTATAAATATATATGCACCCAACATAGGAGCACCTCAATACATAAGGCAAATGCTAACAGCTATAAGAAAGGAAATTGACGGTAACACAATAATAGTGGGGGACTTTAAAACCTCACTTGCACCAACGGACGGATCATCCAGCCAGAAAATTAATAAGGAAACACAAGCTTTAAATGACACATTAAACCAGATGAAATTAATTGATATCTATAGGACATTCCATCCAAAAACAGCAGATTACACTTTCTTCTCAAGTACACGTGGAACATTCTCCAGGATAGATCATATCTTGGGTCACAAGTCAAGCCTTGGTAAATTTAAGAAAATTGAAATCATATCAAGCATCTTTTCCAACCAGAACTCTATGAGATTAACAATAAGTTACAGGGGAAAAAATGTAAAAAACACAAACACATGGATGCTAAACAATACGTTACTAAATAACCAAGAGATCACTGAAGAAATCAAAGAGGAAATCAAAATATACCTAGAGACAAATGACAATGAAAACACAACAATCCAAATCCTTTGGGAGGCAGCAAAAGCAGCTCTAAGAGGGAAGTTTATAGCAATACAATCCTACCTCAAGAAACAAGAAAAATCTCAAATAAACAATCTAACCCTACACCTAAAGGAACTAGAGAAAGAGGAACAAACAAAACCCAAAATTAGTAGAAGGAAAGAAATCATAAAAGAGCAGAAATAAATGAAATAGAAACAAAGAAAACAATAGCAAAGATCAATAAAACTAAAAGCTGGTTCTCTGAGAAGATAAACAAGCTTCATAAAACTTTAGCCAGACTCATCAAGAAAAAGAGGGAGAAGACTCAAATTAATAAAGTTAGAAATTAAAAAGAAGTTACAATGGACACCGCAGAAATACAAAGCATCTTAAGAGACTACTACAAGCAACTCTATGCCAATAAAATGGACAACCTGGAAGAAATGGACAAATTCTTAGAAAGGTATAACCTTCCAAGACTGAACCAGGAAGAAATAGAAAATATGAACAGACCAATCACAAGTAATGAAATCGAAACTGTGATTTAAAATCTTCCAACAAATGAAAGTCCAGGACCAGATGGCTTCACAGGTGAATTCTATCAAACAGTTATTGAAGAGCTAACACCTATTCTCAAACTCTTCCAAAAAACTGCAGAAGAAGGAACACTCCCAAACTCATTCTATGAGGACACCATCACCCTGATACCAAAACCAGACAAAGATACTACAAAAAAAAAAAAAATTACAGACCAATATCACTGATGAATATAGATTAAAAAATCCTCAACTAAACACTAGCAAACAGAATCCAACAACACATTAAAAGGATTATACACCATGATCACATGGGATTTATCCCAGGGATGAAAGGATTCTTCAATATACACAAATCAATCAATGTGATACACCATATTAACAAACTGAAGGATAAAAACGATATGGTCATCTCCATAGATGCAGAAAAAGCTTTTGACAAAATTCAACACCCACTTATGATAAAACCTCTCCAGAAAGTTAGCATACAGGGATCCTACCTCAACATAATAAAGGCCATATATGACAAACTGACAGCAAACATCATTCTCAATGGTGAAAAAACTGCAAGCATTTCATCTAAGATCAGGAAGAAGGCAAGGATGTCCACTCTCGCCAATATTATTCAACATAGTTTTGGAAGTCCTAGCCATGGCAGTCAGAGAAGAAAAAGAAATAAAAGTATACAAGTTTGAAAAGAAGAAATGAAACTTTCACTGTTCACAGATGACATGATACTATACATAGAAAATCCTAAAGATGCCACCAGAAATGTACCAGAGCTAATCAGTGAATTTGGTATAGTTGCAGGACACAAAATTAATGCATAGAAATCTCTTGAATTCCTATACACCAACAATGAAAGATCAGAAAGAGAAATTAAGGAAACAATCCCATTCACCATTGCAAAAAAAGAATAAAATACCTAGGAATAAACCTACCTAAGGACGTAAAAGACCTGTACTCAGAAAACTATAAGACACTGATGAAAGAAATCATAAATGACACAAAGAGATGGAGAGATATACCATGTTTTTGGGCTGGAAGACTCAATATTGTGAAAATGCCTTTTCTACCCAAAGCAATCTACAGATTCAATGCAATCCCTATCAAATTACCAGTGGTATTTTTTACAGAACTCAAACAAAAAATCTTAAAATTTGTATGGAGACACAGAAGATCCTGAATAACCAAAGCAACCTTGAGAGGAAAAAAAGAAACAGGGCTGGACGAATCAGACTCCCTGACTTCAGACTATACTACAAAGCTACAGTAATCAAGACAATATGGTACTGGCACAAAAACAGAAATATAGATCAATGGAACAGGACAGAAAGCCCAGAGATAAACCCATGCACCTTTGGTCAACTAATCTTTGACAAAGGAGGCAAGGATATACAATGGAGAAAAGACAGTTTCTTCAATAAGTGCTGCTGGGACAACTGGACAACTACATGTAAAAGAATGAAAGAGAACACTTCCTAACACCATACACAAAAATAAACTCAAAATAGATTAGAGACCTAAATGTAAGACCAGACACTATAAAACTCTTAGAGGAAAACATAGGAAGAACACTCTGACATAAATCACAGCAAGATCTTTTTCGACCCACCTCCCAGAGTAATGGAAATAAAAACAAAAATAAACAACTGGGACCTAATGAAACTTAAAAGCTTTTGCACAGCAAAGGAAACTGTAAACAAGACGAAAGGACAACCTTCAGAATAGGAGAAAATATATGCAAATGAATCAACAGACAAAGGATTAATCTCCGAAATATATAAACAGCTCACGCAGCTCAATATTAAAAAAACAAACAACCCAATCCAAAAATGGGCTGAAGACCTAAATAGACATTTCTCCAAAGAAGACATACAGATGGCCAAGAAGTACATGAAAAGCTGCTCAACATCACTAATTATTAGAGAAATGCAACTCAAAACTACAATGAGGTATCACCTCACACCAGTTAGAATGGACATCATCAGAAAATCTACAAACAACAAATGCTGGAGAGGGTGTGGAGAAAAGGGAACCTTCTTGCACTGTTGGTGGGAGTGTAAATTGATGGAGAACATTATGGAGATTCCTTAAAAAACTAAAAATAGACTTACCATATGACTCAGCAATCCCACTACTGGGCATATACCCAGAGAAAACCATAATTCAAAAAGATACATGCACCCCAATGTTCATTGCAGCACTATTTACAATAGCCAGGTCATGGAAGCAACCTAAATGCCCATCAACAGATGAATGGATAAAGAAGATGTGGTACATAATATATACAATGGAATATTACACAGCCATAAAATGGAATGAAATTGGGTCATTTGCAGAGATGTGGATGGACCTAAAGACTGTCATACAGCGTGAAGTAAGTCAGAAGGAGAAAAACAAATATCGTATATTAACGCATATATGTGGAACCTAGAAAATGGTACAGATGAACTGGTTGGCAGGGCAGAAATTGAGACACAGTTGTAGAGAATAAAGGTATGGACACCAAGGGGTAAGGGGGGTGGGATAAATTGGCAGATTGGGATTTACATATATACATTAATATGTATAAAATAGATAACTAATAAGAACGTGCTGTATAAAAAAAGTAAATAAATAAAATTAAATGTAAAAAAAAAAAGAAAAGACTGCCCCCAGGTAACTCCTGTGGTATCATGTTTTTAAGGAAAACCCCAAGATTGTGTAAATATTTATATATTTTATAGGAATTTTATGACTTCATTACATGTATGTATTTATTCCACCTGGGAATTGTTGTATAACGTGAGGTAGAGATTTCTTTTTTTCCCCTTATGTTTAGCCATTTGCCTCAATGCAGTTCTGATCATGTTAGCCCCTTAATTAGATACTGTCAAAACTCTCCATACCCTCCTACTCTCACCTCCAGAATAATGTTCAGATTTCCTGTCCTGACAACCAAAGCACTCAATGGCCTGGCCCTGTTTTCTTTCCTACCCTGTTTCATGGATTCTGTGATTTTCCTACTGCTTTTTGAACTGTACAAAGACGAGACCCAGTGGGTGTGTAAAGCCCTCTGAGAACCATCTTGGCATAGAATAAGGGAGTCAAAACAGACAAAGACAGTATCGCTCACTCCCACTTCAAGTACAGAAACTCCCCTTTCACCAGATTTACAT
Source organism: Delphinapterus leucas (assembly GCF_059928025.1). Taxonomy (NCBI): domain Eukaryota; kingdom Metazoa; phylum Chordata; class Mammalia; order Artiodactyla; family Monodontidae; genus Delphinapterus; species Delphinapterus leucas. The sequence continues at coordinate 77,480,354 of NC_143135.1, forward strand.
GATGATGCTTCCAGACAAGAATTTTATTGAAGATATTTAACTGCTTTAAAAGGAAAAATAAAAAACCAAAAAACCCACTCTCTAAACCAACTGATCCTCCTGTGTGAGCCTCACAATATCTGCTTCTTATAGATCGAAATCCCCAGGAAACAGACTTTGAGGCAGAGATCTGTGCACAAGAGTTTTATCGAGGAGTGATCTCCTGTAAAGGAGTGAAGGAAGTAGGAGGAAATAGAAAGAGATGTTAGAACTCTGAAACAGTTACAATAGAGATTCCAGACAAAGCTAGAAGGACCTCTGAAGCTTGAATGAGATGTCCCAAATTGAGGTAAGGGGCAGTGTTGTCCAACTGTTGGATTGTGGCTGCCGTGAGGAAGTAAACTTGGGTGAAGAACTCTCTTGGGTTGTGGGCCTTTCCTGGAGAAAGACTCAGATATTAGCTACCCACAGACCACAATTCCATCAGTTGGGGGAATGAGTGCCTCAGTTCTGCAAGGGTTTCTGGGCGGTACACACGTCTACACCATTTCCATGCACTGGCTCGGGCTATTTTGTCAAGGGTGACATTTCTCACCACCTCCAAATCCTACCTATCCATTAAGCCTGGCTCTATAGCCTCCATTGAACATTCCCTGATTCTTGTCATTGTTAATAATATTCTTCTCCTCTAAATTTCAAGCACTTTATCTATATTCCTCTTCTGGCACTATAGCATTTATCTTGGTCTACCTTCCATTAATTCCATCAATTAATTAAGAACTTTCAATGATCCAGGCAATAAATTAGGACCTGGGGATATAGCGTGAATAAAACAGATATGATTCTATCCATACTTTAAACAAATAATTGGAAGTTTTAAAGTTCACAGTAGTAAAAGAGCGTGTAACACAAAACAATTCAAACAAGGGTGTCAGGGAACGACTCTCTAAAGAAGTGATGTTAAACACAGGGCAAAAGCATAAGTAGAGAGTAGTTTAGTGAAAGAAGGTGATGGGGATAAGAAGTGGGTTGTATTCAAGTAAGAGAGAGTCACAAATGCTAACACTGATATTTATTCAACAAATATATATATATATATATATATATATATCTTCCTGTGTGCCAGACATCATTTTAGGTGCTGGAGTTCCATCACTAAAGAAAACAGAAGAAAATTCCTTCCTCTCATGGACTTTGCATTCTAGGAAATGAAATAATCCATTATAGCTAAAGTTTAGAGAACAAAGGAGAAAGTGGTATGAGAGGTGCAAGATCTGACTGTATTGGTAGGTAGAGACAGACTACTAGAAGCCTGATAAGAATTCGAAAATTTTTATACCATAGGATATGGTCAGATTTTTTTAAAAACAATAACTCTAGCTGCTACGTACATGTCCTGTCTCTCCTACTATACTGAAAGCTTTTAGAAGACTGCTAAGAAGCACATAAAGGCCCTTTGTAAATAATGGGCACCTAATAAACAATAACAATAACTAACACTTGAATGCTTTCTGTGTGCACGAGACTGGTCTAAGCACATACCATGTGTTAAATCATTAATCCTCACAATCCACCATCTCAGCTGACTGGCTGAATGAGAGGAGGTATGCTTATTCCTTTGCAACACTGGAACCTGGATACACCTGAAAATCTACAGATATGTGCAAGGTAAGGGGAGAAGGAAGTGGCAGAGGAGAAAAAAAGTCAAAATGCCACATGCACAGCTCCATACGCCTTAGCATCTTATTCAAACCAAATCATTTTGAAACATTCACAGTGAACTACAAAGATAAGAATACGGGGACAAGAAAACAGCATGATCTTACTGCCAAGAAAGACTGGTGTACACACTGGCACATCTCTAGGACCCTCATCGTATCCTGTGTATTAATAACTGTTTAAACGCGTGTCTAAAGAACATGATAAACTGGTTTAACAAAATTATTGTGCTTTCTGAGGAGGTGTTTTTTACAAATCATAATAATCTCTTAAAGCATCAACAGTAGCCCATCCCTCTTGTAAAATAGTTTAATTTTTTTTTTAAATCTCCTGGGGAGATTTAAATTTGTCAATTAATTTAAATTTGTCTCCTGGGGTCTGCAAAGAGACCTGCCCTGACTGGGAGACATGCCCTGATTGGGAGACCCCCTACCCACCCACCCCCATCCCTGGAGTTCCCTGACATTGCAACACACAAAATGAAAGCATCTCCTGTAGCCTTGGAAGAGGGGCCGCACCTGCCTGCCTGAAAAGCTAGATAAATATTACCCTTACGAAGAGGCACCCAGGAACAGAGCCTCACAAGTATGTTCCTATTTCCAAATAGGAAACAACACAACGAGCCAGGATATCTCAGAAGATGAGGAAAGGCAATTCAGGTGGGAGGATACAGTTGTGTGGTGAAGGGTGGTCACGTTTAATAGGTTTACAGGAGGATCTTTGACCAGAATTCCATTCACATACAAAACAAATGTGAAACAGTTCAGCGGTCCTTTCCTTCAAGCAATCCCGAGTTCTTGGATTAAGTGTAGGTTTATCTATGTAGGTTTATCTGTAGATTTACCCATAAAGAACGTATAAATAATAATCAAGAGCCACACCCTCCCCAATTGGAGCTTTATTTCTGTGTGCCAATTTCCCGAAGACTGGATCTCCTGCTTGACTTCTTTAGCGTTTTCCTCCATTGCAGGCAAGAGTTTCAGCCCCTCGCTGGCCCTTGTCCCTCTCGCAGTGCTGGAGGCATGGCGGACTGATCTGAGTAGGAAATCAAGACACCTTAACTTTATAACATTTCATAAATTTTGTTTAAACAAGTGCAAACCAAAACCAGGATTTTGCAATAAAAAGTATTTTTTATAGAAACCAAACAAGACTAACAGCCATTAGAAAGGCAGAGGAACTGCTTTTTTTTGACAGCCCTGAAAAGCTTTAATGTCAAAGACAGGAGCCCTGTCACAGAACAGAGAGACAAGTTCTACCCCCTACTTGTTTATATCTTCCTGAGGCCCTAACTCCACCCCAGCCCACCCCAGCCCACCCCACTCCCAGAGGTCTTCCAGAAATAGAAGGCATCAGGTTTAACCCTTTCCTTTACCACAGGGCCTTTTAACTGCCCGGAGACATATGACTTGATGAACTACAGGCTGCAGCTGTGCTAAACGTAGTCAAAATCAATACATAAGCAAATAACGATAACGTTCTGTTAGCACATACAGGCACAGTGTTAAGCGTATATATTATTGCAGCAATCCAGACGAGGAAACTGAGGCTTAGAGATTAGCACCTGGCAGAATAAAGAGCAGATTGCTTGATCTAAAAAATCTATGCTTGGGCTTCCCTGGTGGCGCAGTGGTTGAGAATCTGCCTGCTAATGCAGGCGACACTGGTTCGAGCCCTGGTCTGGGAGGATCCTACATGCCGCAGAGCGACTAGGCCCGGGAGCCACAACTACTGAGCATGCGCGTCTGGAGCCTGTGCTCCGCAACGAGAGGCCGCGATAGTGAGAGGCCCGCGCACCGTGATGAAGAGTGGCCCCCGCTTGCCACAACTAGAGAAAGCCCTCGCACAGAAACGAAGACCCAACACAGCAAAAATAAATAAAAATAAATTAATAAACTAAAAAAAAAAAAAACCTCGCTGTGAGCACTCTTTAAAAAAAAAAAATCTATGCTTTACCCACAGTACTACATTACCTATAAATTAAATTTATAAAATGTTATCTTATTATCTTCTTATCTTAATCCTTAAGTACTCAAAATTGTTTTAAATTAAATAAATATAGCCAGGCAGCAAGTCTGCCTGTGGCTAAATTTAATGCTTAGGACAAAAATACAACTTAGTCAAATTATTTGCCTTTTTCATATATAATATGATATAGCTCAGAAAAATCAGAATCATTGATTCATTTACTCAACAGATATTTTTGGAATTTCCTTCTGTGCGCCAGTGACCAAGAACACGTGTTGAACAGTCTCTGACCTCTTGAATTTTACTGGCTAGTGAGGGAGACAAACATTAACTACGGAAGCACACAAATATTTAAATAACTGTACATTGTTATAAGCATTGTGAGGGACAAGTATGTGTTATGAGAGGATAACCAGGAAAACCAGTATTAACTGGGCTGTCAGAAAGGTCCCTCTGGGGAAGCAATTAATAATTTGAAATGTGAAGGATGCATAGAAAGTAGTTCGGCTGAAAGTAAAAGGAAGGAAGGTGTTCCAGGCAAAGGATATACTTTTACCAAGGCCCTGAGCAAGAAAAGAGCTTGGCTCTTTCCAGACTAGGGATCCCTGAGTAGGGATCCCAGGAAGAAGGTAGGAAATGAGGCTGAAAATGAAGAATATAGACCATCAGGAGTTGGATTTTACCCTAAGTGCAACAGAAACCCATTAAAGGATTCTCAACGGGATAGTTTTAGAATCTGATTTATTATTTTTAAAAGCTCAAATCTGGCTGCTGTGTACAAAATGGATGTCAGGAGGACAAAAGTGAAAGAGGGAGATGAGGTAGGAAGTCTTGCTTACAGTCTTCCAAGCAAAAAGATTGGGGCTTTCCTGGTGGCGCAGTGGTTGAGAGTCCGCCTGCCGATGCAGAGGACAGGGTTCGTGCCCCGTTCCGGGATGATCCCACATGCCGCATAGCAGCTGGGCCCATGAGCCATGGCCGCTGGGCCTGCGCGTCCGGAGCCTGTGCTCCGCAACGGGAGAGGCCACAACAGTGAGAGGCCCGCATACCGCAAAAAAAAAAAAAAAAAAATTGGTGGTGGCTTGGACTAAAGTGTCAACACTGGAACCTGAAGAGTTGTAAACAGTTTGTAGTATATACATTTAGAAGATTATAAGATTTAATGATGAGTTTTGTATGGGAGAGGATAAGGGAGGGGTGAGATAAGGTAGGGTCAAAGATAAGTCCCAGGTTTCTGAATTGAGCAATTGGGTAGATGGAAGTATAGAATAACTTGAAAATAAGAGTAAAAGGGGGTAGGGCTGGTAGATGGGTATCATCTAGACCAGCGTCTCTAATTTAAGGTATATATGAATCACCTGCAGAATCTGATTCAGTAGGTCTGGGGTGGGGTCAGAGATACTGCATTTCTACAAGCTCTCAAATGATGTCAATGCTGTTTGTCCATCGACCACACTTCGAGTAGCAAGGCTCTACTCTACCAACCTAACATAGGGTTATAAAATTTTTATTTAATTATGATGATTTCCTAAGGAAAGGAGATTTTAATTACAAAAAAGAGAGCATAATTTTAAAATAAAGTTCTTTAATACGAAGTGATTTAATTTTATGAAAAAGTACACCACGCTTAGTTTGTCCATTTGGCCACAGATGAAATGAAATTTTTATTATGAACTGACTTTGAATAGCCACTGATCTAAACAAAATAACTTATTGATGAACAACATTTTTCAAATTTCAACTACTTGTGATCACAGCTACTATTTCATTCCTCCATAAAGTAAAAATCCTATTCTTATCTATCAGGAACACACAACCACTAGAATCAGCTTAATATTGTTCTTGGCTTCTAACTGTGTTCAGTAAATCTTTTTCAAATCATTAGAATCATAGAAAATTTATACCAAGTAGAACCACAGAAAGAAAATAAGTGCTATTTTGACACATTGATATAAGTCAATATTAGAATTAGCTCCCTCCTCACTTTATTGAATGTTTTTAGTCAGACTTACTTTAGGTAAAATATATGTGTATTGTAAATTATCAGATAAAAGCTGGTAGTTTGGCAACTTTAAACAGTGACTAGAGAGCAATTAAATGGTCAATAAGATTAGATTGAATTTTAGAAGGATGAGAGGAAGCAAGTAGAGTTTAAAGACATGAAATAGCAAGATGACAAGTATTGTTCAATAATTTCCAAATAATTTGTAAGAGCTTTGAAGGCAGGATCGATATTTTATACATTTTGGAATTCCCACAGTGCCTAGCGACATGCAGGGTGCTAACTAGCCAAATGAAAGGAATGTAAAACATGAAAGAATAATAACAGTTAATGACCAAGTATTAGAACAACGGTAATGTATCACTTGGTAAACTTTTACAGTTAAATGAAGTGAATGGGAGCCAGTAGTAATAATTAACACCTTCATCTTGTAGCAACAACTTACAATCCAATGAGGCAAAATCCATATTTTAAGGATGTAAAATTGAGATTCATAGCAATTAGGTGATGAAAAACTAGAAGAAGCTAAAGGAGAGAAAATAATTTCTAACCCAGTGAGTCTCTAGGAGAGAGCCATAAATTAAAATATGTCAAGTCAAACCTTATTTCCTGTATACACAAACTATATATTGAGATTCTGTCCTAGAAGCCCACATGAAAATAGGCATTAATATTAAGAACTACCATACATTAGAATTTTAAGTGTCAATCATTGTGATAAGCACTTCACACAACTTAACTAATTTAATCTTTATGATAACCCTATAAAGTAAAAAAAAAAAATTATGTTCTATTTACAGATGAGGAAACCTAGACACTAGAGCTAGAGTTGGATTTCTGATCTGACTTCACTGTCCATGCTGTTAAACATAGCTGTACTAAGACAGGCTGGGACCTGGGGCCTGGGACCGTTTGCTGCAGTGCTTGCATGTGGACATGCATCTCCTAGAGCAATAGAATATAAAGAAACTGTAAGTGCACCCATTCCCTGTTGTGACAAATTATGAACAGCAAGATACAAAGAGGCCAAAAACCACATGCCACTTCTGAGGTGCAGGGAGCAATAGCACGGTACTGCACATCATCCCTGCACACAGCACCACCAAGGGGGTATGCAGACCATCTAAGCCACCCTTCCAGCCCAATCCACCAATCGACCCCCACCCTCACCCCTTTTAAGGGATCAGCTAGCAGCCCCTCAGGGGGTGAGCAAGGGAACCTGTTACTTGTTTTTGCTCCCTCGTTGCTGCAGCACGAATCCCAGTAAAGCCTTGTCTGAATTCCTCATCTGGCCTCTTACCAATTTCTTTTGATTAAAGAGTCCAAGGGGGCTTCCCTGGTGGTGCAGTGTTTAAGAATCTGCCTGCCAATGCAAGGGGCACGGGTTCAAGCCCTAGTCCAGGAAGATCCCACATGCCGCGGAGCAACTAAGCCCGTGCACCACAACTACTGAGCCTGCGCTCTACAGCCCACGCACCACAACTACTGAAGCCCACACGTGCCCTAGAGCCTGTGCTCCGCAACAAAAGAAGCCACCGCAATGAGAAGCCCGCGCACCGCAAAGAAGAGTAGCTCCCGCTCGCCACAACTAGAGGAAGTCCGCGCGCGGCAGCAAAGACCCAACACAGCCAAAAATAAATAAATAAATATTTTAATAAAAGAGTCCAAGGACCCTGATCAATAACAATACTGTACTGTGAAAATACTGAAACTGACCATAAAAATAAAGATTAAAAACAACATAAACATACATAAAATTAAACACAATATGAGAACTGTTTTGTAAATGTGGGAGGGTTTTTTTCCACATATACTTGTCCGGCCAAGACTCCTTAAAGTGTGAGTCAATGAAAGTTAGACTGAAAACATCTTTTTTCTGGAAAATCTCCCTATGGAAAATGTTCTTCTTTGCTCCAAGAAGTTGAAAAATCATAGTTCTGAGATTATGGGTATTTTTATTCTTTTTGCTTACTTGTTTCTTTCCTGTGTTAAACATGTGTTACTTATGCAATTTTTTTAAAAAAAGAAAAACTTAAAGATAATTGGGAGATAAAAATAAAAAACTATTGTCAGGACCGAATTAATAAAGGTTGTATAGAACATATACCAATCATGCATATTTAACTAGAAAACTATCAATTTCCAAGTAAATATTGAACTTAAGACTATATAGTCAAAGTATAATCACTGATTATAGGGTTGAAAAAAAGAGGATGAATTTCATCAACAACACAATAAAAATGATTACTTTTGAGTAATGCAAAACATAAGCAAAAAATTCCTAGTTTAAATTAGCATCCTAAGTCCAAAATAAGTATAATTATATCTTTATTTTTAATGGGGGATTTTTTTTAAATTTAAGGAACATTATAGAGGTTCCTTAAAAAACTAAAAATAGAATTAACATATGACCCAGCAATCCCACTACTGGGCATATACCCAGAGAAAACCATAATTCAAAATGACACATGCACCCAATGTTCATTGTAGTAATATTTACAATAGCCAGGTCATGGAAGCAACCTAAATGCCCATCGACAGATGAATGGATAAAGAAGGTGTTGTACATATATACAATGGAATATTACTCAGCCATAAAAAGGAATGAAATTGGGTCATTTGTAGAGATGTGGATGGACCTAGAGACTGTCATACAGAGTGAAGTAAGTCAGAAAGAGAAAAACAAATATCGTATATTAATGCATATATGTGGAACCTAGAAAAATGGTACAGATGAACCAGTTTGCAAGGCAGAAATTGAGACACAGATGTAGAAAACAAACGTATGGACACCAAGGGGAGAAAGCGGTGGGGGGTGGGGTTGGTGGTGTGATGAATTGGGCGATTGGGATTGACATGTATACACTGATGTGTATAAAATTTATGACTAATAAGAAAAAAAACCCCACACATATCACATATAGCAAATCTCATGACATTGTACACTTTAAATATGTGCAGTTTATTGTATGTTGGTTATACCACAATAAAACCAGAAAAACCTAGAAAAAAATTAACTAAACAAATACTATGTGCTTAGGTCATGTGGAAAATGTTTTTATAAAATGTCAAGCAAATTCCCCCATGTTGAACAGTATGTAATCTATTTGGAAAGATGTTCACAAAAAATCAGAAAAATAAAAGTACAGTATAGTATATGACCAAATATTTGATTGTCTAGCAAAAACTAAATGTATACAAAGTCAGACAGAAGTATTGGAATAAATTTATTCATGAGATGGGATTTAAGATGAATTGTAAAGAAAGCGTGGGAAAGTTTTTCTCAATGAATAGTGTAGAAAACCTGCATCGAATTCATCTAAAGAGCATATTAAAAATACAAGTTCCTAGGCACCATCTAAGACCTGTGGAATCTCAACCTCTGGTCTCTGAAATCTCTCAATCTCAATCTCTGAAATCAAGGAATCTGCATTCTAATACTTCCCTCAGAAAATCCTTCCGAGATGAGCTGATGTTTACAAGACCTTTCTTTCAATAGTCTCATTTACTGGCTGATATGCAAAGTAAAGATTGAATGACTTTTGGTGGTCATGCAAGGAAGTCTGAAGGGTCAAACATGGCTACACTTCCAAAGAAAATTTGCTGAGTTTGGGTACTACGTGTAGGATGCTGAGTTGCTCTACAAAGGCCTCTAAAGCACAGAGTGAGATCTTCCATAATGTCATGGTGCTTAGAAAACAAAGTCCTACTGGAAGGATGGGGCCTGCCTCAAACACATATTCAGTCTCCCCATTAAGACATTTGCTAGATTTCAATGCTGTAGGATGTGGGAAGCTAAAGAGCAAGCTCAACACCTCTGAAAGGAAAACCTGAATTTTCTCATCTTTGGGGGCCAAGAAGATAGAGATCTGTTAGATTTTCAGTCAGGCCTGCTCAAGTTATAGGAGAAAAGAGATGGAATGCGGTTCAGTCCTACTAAAACTAAAACTCAGCCTTGACCCATTGAATCCCTGATTGTATTAAAGTTGTCGGCTATTCACCTTCAAATAGTGGATACTTTCCAGTGGAAGATAATGTCTTCTGAATCTCTTACACTTTTCAAACACACAATGTTGTACCTAAAACAAAAAGTTGTTAAATGTGTGAGAAGACAGAGAAACATGATTTATAATCAAGAAATAAACAGGGAAAAGAAGCAGATCCAAAAATAATTCTCCTATTGAAGCACTCAAAGATTTAAAAATAACTTTAACCTGTTAAATAAAGAAAAATGTATACTAAATGAATGAAAAAATGGAGATTTAAATAGAATATATTAAACAAGATTAAGATGGACATTCAAGAACTAAAAAATAAAATATCTGAAATTAAGAGTCAAGCAGAAAAGATTAGTGAATTCAAAGTCAGGTCAATAAAGAATGGAAAAGATGAAGCACAAGAAGAAACAAAGAATTGAAAAAGATACAACAGAGAAATATGGGAAATAGTTAAAAGTTCTAATATACATGTAATTGGAGTCCAAGAAAAAGAGAAGAGTGAGAACAAAGTGGAAGAAATATTTGAAGAGATAATAGCTGAGTTTTTAAAAACTGGTTAAAAGGCATCAGTGAAAGAATTTAAGAAGCTCAGCAAATTCCAAACAGGATGAAAACAGAAGACACACACAAAAGCACACATACACAAGAATACACACACACACACATGACAGTTGGAAGAGGATTGCCAAACTACTGAAACCAAAGGCAAAGAAAAAAATTTTAAGCAGGGAGAGGAAAAAAAGACATATGACTTTGAACGGAGCAACACTAAAACTAATGTTTGACCTTTCAACAAAAATTTGGAATCCAGAAGACAACAGAATACATTTTTAAAGTGCTGGAAAAAAGTTGTCAACTTACAATTCTGTACAGTCTGTTGTAAGATATCATTTAAAAATGACGATAAGGACATTTTCAGACAACAAACTCTGAGAAACTTACTCATCAGAAGACCTGAATTATAGGAAATACCAACAGAAGATTTTCAAACTCAATGAAAATAATCCCAGATTATAAATTCAGAACTGCTGGAAGGAATAAGAAAAATGTAAAGGGTAAATATACTAGCAAATATGAAATATTACTGGCTGTTTAAAATAACAGTAACAAAATAATGTATTTTGGACCTGTGTAGAAGTAAAATATTGACCAAAAAAACCTGAAAGGTGAAAAGTGAATAAATAGATTTTACCTGTTGTAAGGTTCTTGTTTGAAACATAGTGTAAGTGATGGGTTAAGGTGCTATGTAATAAATCAAGGAGTCATATTTTATCTTGAGTAACCAATAAAAATTATACTAAAATGTATAACTAAAAAGCTAAAAAGGAGAAAAATGGAATAATAAAAATACTCTATTATTCCTTCTTTCTTGCCTACTTTTGGATTAAAGGAAAAAAGAACAGAATTAGAAAACAACAAACAAGATGCTAAGCTTAAACCCAACCATGTCCATAACATAAAAGGACTAAATCTACTTAGAAGACCAAGGCTTGATGAAAAACTAAAATCAACAACGAAAACGAATATTCTGTGTGTGTGCGTTTCCCTCCCTCTTTCTCCTACTGCTGTTGGCTGAATATGGAATAATCAAGATCAGTTTTTGGAGGACTAGGGGAAAAGGAAAGGGAGTTGGCAAGGAGGTGGAAAAGAACGACATCCCTCTCTCCCCCTTCTGAAGCTCAGATACACAGCTATTAGACGAAACAAAACGACAACAAAACTATAGATACGAAAGGTCATTTACAATAGGAAATAAGAAATATGTGTTTCTATTAAACAGCACGTTGTACTGTAGTGTATATGGAAAATTACTTTAGCCTTCAGATGTAACTTTTGAAGAAAAAAAAAAAAGCCGGATGGTAAAAGAATAGTTTCCCAAGTAGTCATGATAGTTAAACCTAATTAATTACCCTAATTAATTCAGAATAACTTTTTATTCAGAAATGTTTGAGTCACTAAACTTAGATAGCTATAAATCTAAGATTACACCGTTTGAGACTAAGAAATTAACCCACGCGGCGTAATTATTATCGAGTTAATTTCAACAAGTATGTACTGGCAATTTTTCTCCGCCCCCGACCCCTAGTTTCCAGCACCGCTAACACGGCGTGAAGGAGCGAAAGTGACGGTAATTGATGGAGAAGCTGCGGTAGCGGCGCCCCGAAACCCCAAGGGGGATTCTTTCTCCGCTAGCTGCAGCCGGGCCGGGAGGCGGGTCTCCTCGGCGTAGGTAGACCCGTGGCCCCGCCCACTCTGGCCCCGCCCCCGAAGCGTCGGGCCCACCCAACGGCCCCCGCGTTGCTATGGAAACCGCCCCGCGTTGCTATGGAAACGACCGTCGCTCCGCGCAGCCAATACAGAGATGGCGGCTGGGGAGCTAGGGCCTTTGGGCGGCTACTACTTCAGATTCCTGCCTCAGAAAACCTTCAAGTCTCTGAGCACGCCGGAGACCACCAGCCGGCTCCGCCAGTGGTGAGAGGCCGAGGGGCAGGAAGAGAAGAGCCCCTCGGTCTTCGCGCCTGCGGAGACGCGGGTCGGACGGCGAGGCGGCCCCTTCCTGAGTGAAACCGGGAGGCAGCAGTAACAGGGGCGAGGGGCGGACTTCGTGCGTGGGACGGGCTGAATGTGCTCCCCCCAGAGGATGCTACCCCAAGTTGACTGTCTTTCTCTTCTCTGCCCCAGGTCCATGCTGGGTAGAATCAAGGCGCAGGCGTTCGGGTTTGACCAGACGTTTCAGGTTTATCGGAAGGATGATTTCGTTATGGTTGGTATGGGGGTTGGAGAGTCCCTTGGACCACTGCTGATTTTACATTTTTTCCCACTTCGGCATAAATTCTTGTGAAGACGCCATTACTTAGTGACGTCGTCTTCTTGGAGTTTGAGAATAATAAAAAGGTTCAAATGATCAGTTTTAAGAGGAACTTTTATATTTCGTATCACCATAGATTAGCTCATCTTCAGTATCCTGCCATATAGAACTTTTCTATTTTGAAAAGTCAATCTCTCGCTAGAAAATTGGGTCTCTCTTTTAGTAGGTACACCTAATATTATCCAGCTTTATCACCAGCTTTATTTACTAGGGTTAGCTTCAAAGTACTTCTGGTTGTTTCTCGAAATCAAGTCTACCCTGTGAGTACAGGCTCTATTAGCAGTTCCAATGAAGAATTCCAGAAAAAGTCTTAAGGAGTGGCAGTTATTGGAATAAGTCTTTAGCTGGTAGAGGTAGCTGCTTTGAAAAGGGAAAAACTCATTTGAAGGTGCAAATTCTGGTGTGTTTGTTAAATTTCATTCACGTTATTTAAAATCCTGAAGTTTTTTAATCCTCAATTAAATGGAAAATACTGTTATGGTTTGTGATATTATTTTTGCCATTCATGCCCTTCAGGCATTGACTGTAGCATAGTTGGCATAGTTTATTTACTCATTCACAAACACTTCCTGAGAGCTACCATGTGCTAGGAATTCTGTCAAGTGGTGGGGTTGCTAGAAGGAACAAGACAGACAGGAGCCTGGCTTTCAAGGATCTTACAGACCCGTGGCAAGACTGCCAACAAATAAAAAAATCAGATCATCTCATACAGAATGATAGTGCAGTGAAGAAAATATTAGCCTAGTTAAGAAACCAAAATATTTACTGTGAGGGAAATTAGTTTCCCAGGGCTACTGTAGCAAAGTACCACAAATTGGGTGGCTTAAAACAACAGAAATGTATTGTCTTACAGTTTTGGAGGCTAGAAGTCCAAAATCAGGGTGTCAGCAGGGTTATGCTCTCTCTGAAACCTATAGGGACAAATCCTTCCTTACCTCTTCCTAGCTTCTCATGGTTGCCAGCAGTCCTTGGCACTCCTTGGCTTGCAGCTGCAGAACTTGAATCTCTACCTCTGTCAAAGTCACGTAGCTCTCTCTCATCATGTGTCCATGACTGTGTCTCTTCTCTTTTTATAACAACACCAGTCATTTCGAATTAAGAGCCCACCCTACTCCAGTATAACCTCATTTTAACTAATTTTACCTGCAACAACCCTGTTTCCAACTAAGGTCACTTTCTGAGGTTCCAAGAAGGACATGAATTTTGGGTAGAGGATTAAGGGTGGAATACTCTTCAACCCTGAACAGAGGGTAAATTGGTTAAATGTCTATTTCCCTTTACCTAAGTTAGTGTTATAATGTTAATATAATATGCCACTAATGATGGCATTAGTGACATTTGTCAAATATTCATGGTAAGATTTGTATAGTTTTTAGTATTTTTCATTTATGCCAGTACTGGCTCTCAAATTAATACTTTTTTAAAAGGAGATGATCAGGATTTTAATTTGCTGAATTTTAGAGTGCTGTACAATTTTTAATATAAGCCATTTACTCAATAAATATTTGTTGGATACTTACTGTATCCCTGCTGGGAGGTATTAAAAAGATGAAGAGACCTGATCCCAGCTTGTAAGTGATGTGTACAGTTTTGGAAGCTAGAAATGTAAAGAACTCTCTACAAGAGAAAATAATTTCTATACTGGAGGATATATAAGGTGCCCTAGGCACAAGGAAAACAAAAGATCACTCAATTGGAGGGTCATTGGTGTCAGAAAAATTTCATAGAGAAGGGTGTAGAATTAATTTGGGTTTTAATAGACACAAAGTTCTTCAACAAAATCAAAATTCATCCGTAAAGCACAACAAATTTCCATAATAGCAGGCAATTTTTTTCAAACTAATTTTCAATATCTTCATGTTTATTTATCCTAATTTTTTCCTGTGAGGTAGACAGTATTATTCCCATATTTCAATTTAAAGAACTGTATTCATACAATCATTATTTTTACTCATGTAACTAATTTGGAGGAAATAAAGCACTGTGGCTAAGAGCATAGCCCAGAAGGAGATTTACCTTGAAGCTAATGAATCTTCAGGGCCCCTCACTAGCTAAAGCTCCTCACTTAGAGAATCCCCTTCCAAGGAACTCAGAGATACTCCAGCAGTATGTTCACATGTTTTTGGGGTTTTTCAAAAGTAGATGTTTTGTATTCTTAGAGTCCCTAAAATCATTTATGCTTAGAGCCCTACAAAACCTGGATCCCCCGCTCATTTGGCCTCAAGTTAGCTGTCTCTGTTCAAATTCCAACTCTTGCCACTTGCTGGCTCTATGACATTGGGCAAGTTACTTAACCTTCTTCAGCCTCTGTTTACTTTTCTGCAAAATGATCACAGTGCTTGTCTTTTTGAAAATGAAAATACTGAATATCTGATGGGATTATTATGAAGATTCAATGAATCATATAAAATATTTAGCAAAATGCCTGGCTCATGATAAGTGCTGTTATTGTTATTAACATTTGTATACTACTTTACAAAGTGTTTTCCCAAAGCAGTAGTGACTCCTGTGTGCCAGATTTAGCTTTCAGCACTTTTTATCCATTTATCACTAATCTTTACAACAATCTGGTAAATTTGGTGTTTTGACCCCCGTTTTACAGCTGAGGAAACTGAAGCTCAGAATGGTTAAATAATTTGTGCAAGCTTGCCCAGCAAATGGCAAAACCCAGGCCTTTGACTCCAACTTCCATGTCATTTCTACTACAAAAACTATAACTGAACAAAGGGTACTGCTTAAACTAGGATTCCAGATTATGAATTTTCCCTTTCAACTTAAAAACGAATTATATTCCAAAAGTTTACTTGTGAGGTAGTAAGTGGATGGAAGGAAGGAAGGAAATATTCATCCAGCAAATATTTCTTTAGTTCCTAAGTCTGTACAGATGAACAATACACAGTTAAAGAGAAGGAAACAGACCAAAAATTGCATTGCAGAATGAGAAGTGATATAAAACATAACATGCACAAGGTACTGTAGTGGCACAAAAGAGAAAGTGGTCATTTTTGACTGAGGTGGTTAAAGGAGGGTTTCCAAAAGACAGGGCACTTGAGCTAGGGCCTGAAAGATGAGTAGGAGTTTGTCAGGTAGACAAAGTGGGATTATCTTAGACAGATGGGTGGGACGATATTGTATAAGACTTTATGTGCCATACAAAGGAATTTAGACTTTATCTAGCTGCTCAGGAGTTGCTGAAAGGGTTTCAGCAAGACAGTAATATTTAAAGTACTGAGATCACCTGGCAGAAGTATGGAAGGTAGATTGTTAGGACTGAGTCTGGAAGCAGTGAGAACAAATTGGAAACTGTTATCCTCCCGACAGTATATGGTGATACCCTGAATTAAGACAGGGGCACCGGGATAGCCTGGAGAGACGTTTATGAGAAACATAGTACTCAAGGACTGATAAGATAATTGAGAGTTAGGCAAAGGGCAACATGTAGGATGACCAACTTTTTGATTTGGTTGATTAGAGTGGCCAATTTAAATGCACAGAAAGTGGAAAAGAGTATATAATGAAAATGAATTCAGTTTCAGGCATGCTAAATTTGAGGTGCGTACAAGTGGAAATATCCTAGATAGTTCAATATATTATCTCACTTTGAGCCTCAAGAGAAAGCTCTGGGCTTAGTATATAGTGTTGGCATCCTCACCATGGACTAGGGATAATGACAGGAATCTTCCATATGTCCTACAAGGGACCTCCTTAATTTACAGAGTTTTCTGAAGATCCACACAACACATTATATCTCATGACCAGACTCTGCTTACATCTCAGGACCACATACCACAGAGACTGCTAGGAACTGCAAATGTTTAGCTGAGCACATTGCTGTCCCAAATAAAATTGGGATTCCTTAAGGAAGAAGGAGAGATTTGATATTGGATCAGAAATCAGCAGTCTGCCAGATAGATGATAAAGTCAAACATCTACTTATATTTCATATTTGTGACATATAATAAACATACATTTAAACTGTGTTATATAAAATATTAGTTTAGAAATATGTTTCTACTCACGTTTTATGAAACAAGTTTATGCAAATCTTCACATGCATTTGACATCAGTATCTTTGTTATCACTGGAACTAATTTGTGAATCAAATATTTTTCCAAAGGATATCAGCTTTCCTAAAGCTATCTGAGATTCAGAGAATCCCTTCTAATGTCTCACTGGAAATTCTATAACGCAAAATACCATTTGTACACATTAGGGCAGGGTTTTTTGTTTTCTTTAAAAAAATTCATTCTTCAGGTATATAATTGTGATTTCAATAACAACTGTTGCTTTGAGGGGCCTTTATGAAGACTTATTTCCATTGGCTCCAGGCCAATTCACTGCAGGCCACTTAACCTACTTCCTTTCATTATGACATTTAAAATGTAATTGTAAGTGGATACCCCCCCAGGGATAATTACTAAACCTGAATTAAATTCCCCCTTTTGCTGATTCTTCAGAAGACCTCTAAAAAGCATTCAGAACCAGTATTAATTGGGGTTAATTCCAGCATATGTGTATCTTTTCAAGATGTGTATTATATAAATTAAAATAATTGCACAAACACTCTTTATTTGACTTTTTAAAGTCATAAGGCAACTTCCCTTTTTTCTGAAGAATAATTTGGGGGAAGACTTTTTGTAATTGGGCATATATGATACCTGTAAATTGTTTACCTTTAACCTCCACCATTAGAATGTGGAGACATGAGAACAGAGACTTTGTCTTGCTTGGCATAATGTAGACATTCACAAATATTTGTTGAATGTACTAATTTTCACCCACATACCTGGTCCTCTCCACTTTTGCCTCTCATTAAACATTCATTCTGCCTTATTATTCATGCAAAAATTCTAAGAGCCATCTTTGATTCCTCCTTCTCCCTTTGTCCCTTCTTCTAAATATTCATTGAATCCATCCACTTCTCTCCCTCCCACTTGCTATCATTTTGACATGATAGCATTCTCATGGGAACATCAGACCTTTCTGGATTACAGTAGTACCATCCCTCCTAATCAGCCTCTTTACAGCCCCTCAATTAATCTCTACACTGCAGCAGGAATGAGCTTTTAAAAATATGACTCTAATCACATCTTTCCTCTGTTTACATCTCTTCAGGGTCTTCCAACTGCCCTTAAGCTCAAAATACTGATCAATCTAGATCAATATTAGATTAAGATAAAAAATTTTGACTTGACCTACAAGGTCCTATTTAATTCCCCAACCTCATCAGACCATCAGCCCATCAACTCTGGTCACACTGAACCTCATTACTTGTCTTCAGTGGGAAGTCCCCCCTTCCATTCTCCCCTTACAGACTTGACATTTTCTTCATCTTGAAAAATAGTCTTGCCAGTGTCATGCTGGAACCAGCTCAGGACAGCCTAACTGCTAAATTTTCAGGAAGCTTTGCTGGTTGTTAAGCTTTTGGCAACTTGAAATCCACCCTGGAAATCAGCAAGTGCTACAAATCAGGGCTTTTGGCAGGGAGGAAGGGGTATTTAAGAATTTGTTAAGAATTTACCAGTATACCTTTTGCCCAGCTGACTCCTACTCACCTTTTAGATCTAAACCTAAATGTTCTTTCTGCATTAACCTTTCTTCCCAAAACCAGTAGAGTAGATCTACCTATTACGTACTTGCATTATAGCACCCTGCATTTCTTCATAACACTCATAGCGTGTTACTTAATATCTTCCCTTTTAGTCTGTAAACTCTATGAGAGCAGGGACTGCGTCCATTTGATTTTTGGAATTGTGATGTCAAGTGTACTTTCAATTGAGTGATGGGAGCAAGAGCCAGATACAGAAGAATAACTGGTAGACAGAGAAGTGAAACAAGATAGACTCCTCTTTCAAAAAGCTATTTAGGAAAAGAGAGTGACAGCTTAAAGGGAGTGTCAGAATAAGAGAAATATTTACTGCAGCAATCTAAACAACAAAGAACAAAGAGTCAACAATCTTTATCAAATCCAACCCTCTCAACCCCTCTCTTCCCACAAGCCTACACAGCCACCACTTCTTAGGTGACTTGTTAATGTTTGGTATATATACTTCCATACTTTTGTTTATGTTCATATAAATAGAGGTTTTATTTTGTTTTTTCAAACATATTACTTTTAAACTACTCTTTTTACTCAAAATACTTACGGCTTTCCTTCAAATTCAATACAGTAAACGTTTATGGAGTAACTGCTAAATGCCAGGCCCTGGGGATATAGCAGTGAATAAGAAAAAAAGGATATGGAGCTTACATTCTATTCTAATACTTTCTTTTCAATAACTACATACCATCTAGCATAGATATACTGTGTTCAACCACTTTTATTTTATTATTATTCAGCCATTTTATTCAGTCATTCTACTGATGGGCACTGAAGTTTCCAGGTTTTGACACCACAAACAATACTATTAAAAAAATTCCTTGCACATAAATCTTATCTATTGGTGGTTTCATTTTTATATGACACATACATAAAAGAGGAATTTCTTGGCTCATAAGCTATACATGTTTTTAAAGTTCAAAATAGTATCCAATACTTCCCCAAAGGTGGTAAAAATTCACACTTCCACCAGCAGTATGTAAGAGTGCGTATCTTCTGGTACTCTGACCAAAACTCTTTTTATTTTTTTTATCTTTGGCCACACTGTGCAGCATGTGGGATCTTAGTTCCCCAACCGGGGATCAAACCCGTGTCCCCTGCAGTGGAAGCACAGAGTCTTAACCACTTGACCACCAGGGAAGTCTGTTACTAGTCTTTTAAAATCTTGCCAATATAATGAGTAAAAATGATATCTTCTGGTTTTTATTTTCATTTCTCTCACTGCTCTTGAAGTTGAGCATCTTTTCATAAGCTTATTGGCTATTTGTAATTTTTACATGACTTTTTGTAGCCTTTGGCTATGTTTAAATCAGACTGTCAGTTTTTCTTATAAATATTGGGCTTTTTTTAAGCCATTGATGTCATCCTCCCCCACCTTTTTTTTTTTTTTTTTTAATTTGGCTGCGTTGGGTCTTCATTGCTGCATGGGCTTTCTCTAGTTGTGGCAAGCAGGAGCTACTCTTTGTTGTGGCGCGCTGGCTTCTCATTGCAGTGGTTTCTCTTGTTGCAAAGCATGGGCTCTAGGCACTCAGGCTTCAGTAGTTGTGGCTCGCGGGCTCTAGAGCGCAGGCTCAGTAGTTGTGGCGCACGGGCTGAGTTGCTTCACTGCATGTGGGATCTTCCCGGACCAGGGTTTGAACCCGTGACCCCTGCATTGGCAGGTGGATTCTTAACCACTGCGCCACCAGGGAAGCCCCCTCCCCCACCTTTTAAATCATATTTGTTGCAAATATTTCCTCCCAGTCTATTGTTTTTTTTTTTCTTTACTACTCATCATGGACATCATTATGTCTTCTGACTGCCCAGCACTTCTTGAACATACATGTGATTTGGAGTGATTTCCACCTTTCATTTTTTAGGAAGTCCGAAGTGGAATCCAAAACACTTGCCTGTTTTTAGATATAATTGACATGATATTATATTAGTTTCAGGTATACAACATAATGATTTGATATTAGTATGTACTGCGAAATGATTACCACAGTAAGTCTAGTTATCATCTGTCACCATACAGAGTTACAAAATTTCTTGTGATGAGAACTTTTAAATTTTATTCTCTTAGCAATTTTCAAATATGCAGTACAGGGCTTCCCTGGTGGCGCAGTGGTTGAGAGTCTGCCTGCCGATGCAGGGGACACGGGTTCGTGCCCCGGTCCGGGAAGATCCCATATGCCACAGAGTGGCTGGGCCCGTGAGCCATGGCCGCTGAGCCTGCGCATCCGGAGCCTGTGCTCCACAATGGGAGAGGCCACAACAGTGAGAGGCCCACATACCACAAAAAAATATATATATATTTATATATATATATATATGCAGTACAGTATTATTATAGTCACCATGCTGTCCATTACATACCTATAACTTATTTATTTTGTAACTGGAAGTTTGTACCTCTTCAACCCCTTCACCCGTTTCATTCACCTCCCAGCCCTTCTCTCTGGCAACAACAAGTGTGCTTTCTGTATCTATTTGTTTGGTTTGGTTCTGTTTTTTTAGATTCTACATATAAGTGAAACGATGGAGTATTTGTCTTTCTCTGTCTGACATTCCATTTAACATAATACCCTCAAGGTCCATCTATGTTGTTGCAAATGGCAAGTTTTCATTCCTTTTTATGACTGAGTAGTATTCCTGTGTGTGTGTGTGTGTGTGTGTGTGTGTGTGTGTACACCACAACTTCTTTATCCATTCATTCACCTATGGACATTTAGGTCATTTAGGTTGTTTCCATATCTTGGCTATTGTAAATAATGCTGCAATGAAATAGGGATGCATATAGCTTTTTTGATGTGGACCATTTTTAAAGTCTTTATTGAATTTGTTACCATATTGCTTCTGTTTTATGTTTTGGTTTTTTGGCCCTGAGGCATGTGGTATCTTAGTTCCCCGACCAGGGATCGAACCCACACCCCCTGCATTGGAAGGTGAAGTCTTAACCACTAGACCGCCAGGGAAGTCCCTGTAGCTTTTTGAATTAGAGTTTTGTATTCTTTGGATAAATACTCAGAATTGGAGTTGCTGGATAATATGGTAGTTCTATTTTTTTATTTTTTGAGGAACCTCCATACTGTTTTCCGTAGTAGCTGCACAAATTCACATTCCCACCAACAGTGCATGAGGGTTCCCTTTTCTTCACATCCTTGCTAACACTTGTTATTTCTTGTCTTTTTGTTGATAGCTATTCTAACAGTTGTGAAGTGATACCTCATTGTGGTTTTGATTTGCATTTCCCTGATGATTAATGTTGAGCATCTTTTCATGTGCCTGTTGACCATCTGTCTGTCTTCTTTGGAAAAATGTCTATTCAGATTCTCTGCCCATTTTTTAAACAGATTTTTAGGAGTTTTGTTGTTGTTGTTATTGAGCTGTATGAGTTCCTTATGTACTTTGGATATTAACCCCTTATCAGATATATAATTTGCAAATATTTTCCCTGTTCAGTAGGTTGCCTTTTCATTTTGTTGATGGTTTTCTTCACTGTGTAATACTTGCCCCTTTTGCACTCAGAGCACAAACCTGGGATCTAGGGCTACCAACCAGATTTATCAGTGCAAAACCAGTTTTTGAAAAGTGAGCAACTTAAGGAAAGAGGTACACACAGAATCCTGAATTTTTATGGCAAAGGTGGTGGCAAAGGCATCCAGCTTTCAGTTAGGACAGTCCTGGAACAGCAGTAGCCTTGGTGAGGAAAGGATCATGGTACCTCTTTTTAGTGCTTGATGGGACTATAGCAAGGATGACTGTTTCCTCATCAGGGCAGTTCTACATATGATTTTGTGTTATTCTGAGGGCCCAACACTTAACCCACTTAACCTGATTCTCTACATCTCCTGATAATTAGGCAGTAGACTGCCTAAGATACTTTTAATAAGTTTCTCTTCAGATCTTTACAGCCAGAGTCAACTGCTGGTGCCTGGAAATAAAACTCTTGGCTACTTTTCTTTCTTTTGCCATACAGAAAGTTTTCATTTTTTGAGAAGTGAAATTTATCACTTTTCTATGTGCCCCTTGGATAGAATTAAATTGACAATTACATTTAGATTTAGATTTACTTGGGGAGAGTAGAAGCAGTGATTACTTACTTAAGTGGTGCTGGGAAAACTGGACAGCTACATGTAAAAGAATGAAATTAGAATACTCCCTAACACCATACACAAAAATAAACTCAAAATGCATTACAGACCTAGATGTAAGACTGGACACTATAAAACTCTTAGAGGAAAATATAGGAAGAACACACTTTGACATAAATCACAGCAAGATCTTTTTTGATCCACCTCCTATAGTAATGGAAATAAAAACAAAAATAAACAAATGGGACCTAATGAAACTTAAAAGCTTTTGCACAGTAAAGGACACCATAAACAAGATGAAAAGACAACCCTCAGAATGGGAGAAAGTATTTGCAAATGAATCAACAGACAAAGGATTAATCTCCAAAATATAGAAACAGCTCATGCAGCTCAATATTAAAAAAACAAACAACCCAATCCAAAAATGGGCAGAAGACCTAAATAGACATTTCTCCAAAGAAGATATACAGATGACCAAGAAGCACATGAAAAGCTGCTCAACATCATTAATTATTAGAGAAATGCAACTCAAAACTACAATGAGGTCTCACCTCACACCAGTTAGAATGGGCATCATCAGAAAATCTACAAACAACAAATGCTGGAGAGGGTGTGGAGAAAAGGAACCCTCTTGCACTGTTGGTGGGAATGTAAATTGATACAGCCACTATGGAGAACAGTATGAGGGTTCCTTAAAAATCTAAAAATAGAATTACCATATGACCCAGCAATCCCACTACTGGGCATATACCCAGAGAAAACCATAATTCAAAAAGATACATGCACCCCAATGTTCATTGCAGCACTATTTACAATAGCCAGGTCATGGAAGCAACCTAAATGCCCATCGACAGACGAATGGATAAAGAAGATATGGTACATATATACAATGGAATATTACTCAGCCATAAAAAGGAACGAAATTGGGTCATTTGTAGAGATGTGGATGCATCTAGAGACTGTCATACAGAGTGAAGTAAGTCAGAAAGAGAAAAACAAATATCATGTATTAACGCATGTATGTGGAACCTTGAAAATGGTACAGATGAACTGGTTTGCAGGGCAGAAATAGAGACACAGATGTAGAGAACAAACGTATGGACACCAAGGGGGGAAAACAGTGGGGGTTTGGGGTGGTGGTGTGATGAATTGGGAGAATTGGACTGACATGTATACACTGATGTGTATAAAATGGATGACTTATAAGAACCTGCTGTGTAAAAATATTTAAAAAATTTTAAAAAGTGAAATCTATCACTTTTCTATGTGCCCCTTGAATAGAATTAAATTGAAAATTACATTTAGATTTAGTTGGGGAGAGTGGAAGCAGTGATTACTTACATCAGCTAATTGGGAGAACAAGGTTGAAAGAAAACAAAATTTTCAAACATTATATAACCTCTTACTTTTCACTATATATCATTACTTTCTATTTATTAAATTAGTCCCAAAGGTATCTACTTGGACATAATAGTATTGTTCATACTGTTCCAACTTGAAGGTAACAGAACTTCATTTCGTTATGAAACATTTATTCCTTAAGACATTTTAGCAATTTAAAATTATCCTTCCCCAATTTAAATTAAATGAGATTTTACTATAGTTATTTAAGAAGTTAATTCTTGTTACTGTTTATAATAATATATCTAACTTGTTCCCCTCAAATTTGTATTTTAGGCTTTCTTTAAAGATCCAAATGTTATTCCCAATTTGAAGTTACTTTCAGATTCTTCTGGACAGTGGATTACATTAGGTAAACAAAATTTATTTTCATCTCTTCAGATTACTATTTTACTATTATAACAAAATTTTACCTCAGGAATTTTCATTATTAAAATATAAATTGTGAACAATGACTCATTTGCTTGACAACATCAAAGTCAAATATTATCAACTGTGCCAGGCCTGCCCTGCATCTTTCTCCTGGTAGTGCACTGCTGCTATCCTGGCTTAACACTTAAGAGCAACTTTTCACTCTTTACATTTGTTTGGAAAGTATTTATTGTGCACCTTTCATGGACTCTGACAGATGCAGGGAACATAAAGGTGAATAAGAGAAAACGTGTACTCAAGGAACTCACTGATATATTTTAAAATATGTGCAATAGTGTATCAAAGGTGCTAACATAGCAATGGGAGCAAAAGGAGGGGAGTGGTCAATTCTACCCAGTGCGAAAGGGTCAGGTAAGATTCCACGGATGTGCGGATGCGTGGGCAAAATCTCAGTTGGGTCAGGGGAATGAATTTCTGGCAGCCACCATGGAACAGTCTTTAAAAATAATATATTAAATCATGGAGGAGAGAGTCTTAAATTCTCAAAAGGAGAACTTCATATAGATAATATTTTCATAGTACGTTGAAACACAGCTAGAAATCTTTAAAGAAAATTACCCAAACATTTAAACACTTAATAACACTCAAATCTCTTAAATAACTCTCAGGTCAAGGAATAAATTAGAGAGTTAACAGAAGACTATTTTGAAAACAGAAACGTGAACACTGTATTTGAAAATTTAGGTTGAGCCCTCTTAACAGAATAAATTATCATTCCAATTAGAAGAAGAATCTGGTTGGTAATGTGAATATGTGCTCAAGAAAAGTTGATTTTAAATTGGATGGGGTTGTTTTGGTAAATTCTTACAACGTATTTTCATGGAACTCTAGTGGCCTTACACAAAAATAACTTTTCATAAAGTATTAGTCAAGCACAAGTTTACAAACAGTTCATGATGTTGGACTTAGTAGGTCAAATTTTATTGATTTTGGCTAAAGACCACTGCAAAATTTATAGAACAAAAAGTTAGTACAGTGTGATCTTCAGACTACTTACAAAGTTAAACTGAGTACCTAAGCAAATATATTTACCATTTCCAAACCTTCAAAAGGAAATAATCAGAGTCACGTATCATAGTGTTTACAAACCATGTTTACAGTAACTTCAGTAAACTCGTTTACAAAAGATAACGTTCATTGAAATAGGCATTCTGCCTTCCCCCATTTTGGTACATACTTCACAAAACAGCACTGACTTTTTTCTAATTTTTGTAAAAGGCACTGCAAAAAGAAAGGTTCTAAAATTCCACATGTACTTGACAGAACCAATTAGAAGTACTCTGAAAAATAGAAGAAGAGGTAGCACTCCATTTCAGAAACAGAAGTTTCTAGTGGATTGCTTGTACTCTTCCATTAACTTGTTTTTAATCTCCTCCTATTTGCTTTTCTTCTTCTTTTTCTCATATATCGGCCATCTTCTCTCTAATTTTACTCTGGGGGCCTTTATAAGCATAAGAAATAGCTTTTGTTTAATGAGAGAAAAGACATTTTTCAAGCAAGTGAACCAGGTTTAAAGAGAATGATGATGGAATCTCCTTCACTACTGGCTACACTGCCTACGTTGCCAATTGTTGGTGCTGACTTATCCTCTCAGCCAGCTGCCACGGCCCCCTTCTTTTAGACATACTTTGCCCTTCTTTGGCTGACGTGTAATGGGTGCTTCCTATGTGCTCAGCTAAGGGCATTATGCACATTTACCTCCTTTAATTCTCAAAACAACTCTGAGAGAGGTATTATTGTATATTCCTATTTCAAAAATGAGGGGTCAGAGGCATGAGCTAAGTAACTTGTGCAGTTTTGCATAGCTGGCCAGGTGGAGTTGAGATTCAAATCCAGGCTGTAGAACTCTTCTTGCCTCTCTCACTTCCACATTAACGGGGTTTCCAGAAAAGCACCGACTTGGACACTAAATAAAAAGGAGCTATCCAGTGCATTGTAATGCTAGTATTGAGGGGGAAAAAACAATACATTCTTAACTTTCTGTGTGATCTTAGTGATGCATTGTAAAACTTATAAATGCTGGAGACATAATTTAACCAAATTTCTACATAACAGAGAGTGTGTGCTATGCACTAGATTGTGTCCCCTCCCAAATTCTTATATTGAAGCCTTAACTCCTGATGTGAAAGTATTTGGAGATGAGGTCTTTGGGAGATTTCAGGTTTAGATAAGGTCTTGAGAGGCCCTCATGATGGTATTAGTGTTCTTATAAGAGTCTGTCACATGTGGACACAGCTAGAAGGCAGCTGTTTGCAAGCCAGGAAGAGAGTCCTCACCAGGAACTAAATCAGCTGACATCTTGATTTTAGACTTCCCACCCTATAGAACTGTGGAAAAATATAAAAGTTTAAACTTTAAAAAAGTTTAAACTACCCAGTCTACAGTATTTTGTGATAGCAGCCCAAGCAGACTAATACAGATTTTGGTACCAAGTGGAGTGCTTCTGTAAAAATACCTAAAAATGTGGAAGTAGCATTGAAATTGTGTAATGGTTATAGTCTGTAAAAGTCTTGAGGTGCATGCTAGAATATGGATGTTAAGGTTGATTTTGGTGAGGTCTCAGATGGAAATGAGGAACATGGCATTCGAAACTGGAAGGAAAGCAGTCCTTGTTATAAAATGGCAGAGAACTTGGCTGAACTGTGTTCTAGTGCTTTTGTGGAAAATAGAACTTGTAAGTGATAAAATTAGTATTTGCTGAGGAGATTTCTAAGCAAAGTATTGATGGAGTGGCTTGTTTCCTCCTGAATGGTTATAGTAAAATATGGAAGGAGAGAGATGAATTGAAGAAGGAATTGTTAAGCGGAACGGAGCCCAAGTTGAAGATTTGGAAAATTCTCAGCATATCCATATTGCAGAAAATGAGAAAGCTTGTTCTGAAGAGAACACTAAGTGTGTCCTTGAGCAACCATTTGATAAAGAGATCATGGGTGCAACTCATTGGCTTAATCAGCCATTTCAGCAGAAGCCAGAAATAGAGATGGGATTGTACCAGCAAAGACACTGCCAGCTTGAACTAAAGGGGACAGAAAAAAATGAGACAAAATGAAGGCTATCAGACTTTTTAGATCCTACAGGGCCAGACCATGGAGCCACTCAACTGTAAGCATGTGCTATTCTTCAAGAAAAGAGAAGGACTGAGAAGGCAATTTAGAGATCGTCAGGGTCACCCCCTCAGTTTCAACAACACACTTTCTTGGAGGAAGAACCGCCCCAGTAGGTATGGAAAGCAGAACATTGAACCAAAGAGGATTATTCTTGAGGCTTGAAGTCGAATGGAATTTGCCTTGCCAAGTTCTAGGCTTGCTTGGGACCATCACCCCTATCTTCTTTCCTATTTCTCCCTTTTGGAATGTAAACGTCTATCCTATGCCTATCTCACCACTGTATTTTGGAAGCATGTAACTTGTCTTGTTTTGCAGGTTCTTAGCTGGAGAGGAATTTTGCCTCAGGATGAATTGTACCTCAACTCTCACCCATATCTGATTTAGATGATATTTAGATGAGACTTTGGACTTTAGACTTTAGGGTTGATGCTGGAATGAGTTAAGACTTTTGGGGCTGTTGGGATGGAATCAATGTATTTTTCATGTGAGAAGGACATGAATTTGGGGGTCCAGGAGCAGAAGGCTGTGGACTGGATTGTGTCCCTTCAAAATTCATATGTTGAGGTCCTCCTAACCCCACCCATGACCTCATCTAACCCTAATTACTTCCCCAAAGACTTCATCTCAAAATACCATCACTTTGGGGGTTAGGGCTTTAACATATGAATTTTGGAGGGACACAATTTAGTCCACAGCAAGTTCTGTTTCTATGTTTCAGATTAAGTGGTTTAAATTCAATTACCTTCTCTCACCATCCACACCCTCCTGCCACTCCCCAAATCAGACCTAGGGTAGATTTATTAAAATGGCATGTTGCCCAATGTCAGTCCCTCATCCTATGGCCACCAACCCATCTTTGAAAATTGTCTGGCTTTATACGGCTCTTCTTTGGTCTTCCAATATTACTCAGACCTACTCTGTCATTTTCTAGTGTCTTCTTTTTACTTTAATCTTCCGAAGGATTTTGCTTCTAGAACAAAAGGAGCTTTTCTTAGCAGCATATCTTTTGCAATAACTGAGGCATGCACAGTTCTTGGCTCCAGGCATTCTTCTTGCCTCCACACTAGCCCAGCTCAGGATCAGAATGAGAGCAACAGGTCCTAGCAAGACTCTGGGTGGACAGCCAGAGGGAGGAAGTGCAAATAATCACCAACATTACTATTCTCAAGCTCAAATTGCTTCTCAGGTCAGAGATCCAGCAAATATATTGGGGAGAGGACACACCATATCTAAGTCTGCAATTGTTGTAGAACTTTGAACAAGGAGAACTCCACCCCTTTATATCTGAGTGAGTGCGTGTGCGTATCTAGGTGCATAAAGGAGAGAAACCGATTGAGTGACTCACTGAGGCAATAATAAAAGTATTCACCTTAATTTTTATGTCTTTTTGCAATTTAATAGAACCTCTAGTAACAGAAAATCCATTCCTGAAAGACACATTCAGTAAATAAATAGGGGGTGGGGGGTGTTGGTGTGGAAATGGGAAGAACTAGAGCTACAAGAGAAAAATAGAACACCATGATTTCAAATTTCTCTAACACTTGTAATAACTTGATTAGGGCCTGGTTTGAAATTTACCTTGATTTGGAAAACCTTTTTTTTGTAATAAACACTATAAGTGAGATCACAAGGGAGAAATTTTTAAATGGAGAGAAACATTTTCAAAATACCCTCAGTGACTTTAGAAACATCCTTACTTATGTTAATTAAAATTTTTGTAATATGAATTATAAAGCATTAAGCATAATACAAATCCAAAATCATATGAAGTAATTTCTATGTTTTATAGGCAATTCTGATATATACATTAAAACTGATCTAAGAACCTCCTACTACACAATAAATATTTCATTTTCAAGTATTTTCTAATTTACATATCCTTCATCTAGGCCTGAAATGGTGAAATTTTGTTATAAACTTTTAATAATTAATAAAAATAAACAACCTGCAAAATAAGAATTTAATAAAATCCCTAAACTAATGTGTCTTTTAAATATATCAAAACATATGTTGTATTTGATTACTTCTTAGAATCTCTGCAGAGTGATATTTGTTTTGGCAATAATTAAGAGTACTAAATTAATTTTTATATCTCTTTATTCAGGAACTGAAGTGAAAAAAATTGAAGCTATAAACGTTCCTTGCACACAGCTTTCAATGTCATTTTTTAATCCGTTATATGATGAAGATATTGTACGAGAGAATGGACATATTGTTAAATGTTTAGATTCTTTTTGTGATCCCTTCCTTATTTCTGATGAATTACAAAAAGTAAGTACAGAATTAAAAATTTTCACAATAGAATTTCATTTCAGGAAATGCTTAATGTCAAAAACTTTTGCCTGCCTAAAACCCATAAAATACCTCTTATCAATGAATAATGATCAGTAATAATCATTACCCGGGTAGGTTTCTTCTTGGATGGCACTTTTCTTATCAACTTGATTATGTGTGTATTTCATTAGTTCTCAGTGGGCTTCTACTGACATCTAATGGGTAGAGGCCAGGGATGCTGCTAAGCATCATGCAATGCACAGGGCAGTCCCTACAACAAAGTTGTCTGGCCCAAAATGTCAGTAGTGCTAAGGTCAAGAAACTCTGGCCTATTTAATTGATGATTATTTTTCTTCAATATTTTCTCTTAACATATCAAATGAATATTTAAAAACATCCCTGGAGGGAAATAATCTTTTAATCTCATTGCTGAGATCAAAAAGGCATTTGATTAAGTTAACTTTTGTTTTAATGAGAGGCATACTGAACTTGGCATCAGAAGACATGGATTATTTTCCTAATTCCTGATTTATTATTTACAAGATAATAATAACGTTAGGCAAGTCATTCAATATCTTGAGCCTCAAGATCTTATCTGTACAATATGGAAATTAAAATGCCCATTCTACCTTCTTCCTAAAATTGTTGAGAAAGCATTTTATGAAATGCTGTTAAAATGAAATATTATTATTATTATTTTAGTTGATGAGAAAGAGTATTTACAAAGCGGTCAAAAATTAGGGCTATCAAATAGATGTAGGTTCAAATCTAGGCTCTGTCACTTTAATAACTGTCATACTTAACCTCTCTAAGCTTCAGTTTCTTCATATATGAAATAGGAATAATGTAAGAATTATGTGACATAATGCATTTAAAGTGCTTTACAGAATACTCAGCACTTAGTAAGATTTCAATAGTATGAACTACTACTAATTACTATTATTATTATACATTAAGAGAGAAGGAAGATGTACAAGTCTAATGTATTACAAATGCAGATAGAAATGAAATAGGGAGGCTACTGATATATCGCTCTGGACACAGGAATCTTGTCTGTAGGAGACGAGGGAGCATCCAGCCAGTCCATACATTGATCTTCACTAGGACAGTACCTAAAAGGACTCAGTTCTACGCCTTCACTTCTACAGAGAGAGCCTCAGCAATGACGTTCGTTTGGGTTTTTTTGCGTTACGCGGGCCTCTCACTGTTGTGGCTTCTCCCATTGCGGAGCACAGGCTCCGAACGCGCAGGCTCAGCGGCCATGGCTCACGGGCCCAGCCGCTCCGCGGAATGTGGGATCTTCCTGGACCAGGGCACGAACCCGTGTCCACTGTATCGGCAGGCGGACTCTCAACCACTGCGCTACCAGGGAAGCCCAGCAATGAAATTTAAAAGGAGGATTTGTGGGACTTCCCTGGCTGTCCAGTGGTTGAGACTCCGTGCTTCCAATGCAGGGGGCAGGACTTCGATTCCTGGTTGGGGAACTAGGATGCGGCGCGGCCAAAAAATAAAAATAAAAGGAGGGTTTGCTCTTCACCAGAATACCCTGCAAAACTGCCTCCTGCTTATTTATTGCCATGAGTAGCACCTCTATTCAGGAAGGGCTGGGGCTCGGTGTTCTCTGCTGATTGCCTGTATGTTTTACTCTTGTGTTCTTTGCCGCTCTGTGGCAACAGAGCGGGCTTTAACTTGGTTGCTTTCCGGCTGAAAAAATATAAATAACTTTTAGCTTTAGCCTGAACTAGAAAGGGCCCTCCCATTGTGTAGCAACACAGATTCTGTTGGCACACTGTGTAATTAAGTTCTGATAATAGCCTCCTTCCTGACCACCGCTCAGAAGTTGGACTCATTAACCATTGCCTATCTCCTCTCTGAGGGCTACACAACTAAACAGATCTGTATGTGAATAGAGAGGGAGATCAGACATAAAATGTTATTGTTTTAACATTCACTCCAAAAATGTTTTTAATTATAATTTTTTAATTGCACAGCCTAATCAATTCAATATATGAGTCCTTGTGTAGGGAATGTGTAAACTATTCATCCCTAAGGGCTTTTGTCACCCTTGTATTAAGCCAAATCTTTAGGTGGCTGCAAACTTGGGTTTTAATATCACATTATTTCCTTATAGAGAGAGAGGGAGGGAGGGAGAGGAGATGTTACAGGTCTTATATGTGGCACACAGAGAGCAATAAACTGTGGACCACTTCCTCTTACCTTGTACTACATATGACTTCAGCTTTCATCAAGTCATTATAAGTAAACTACATATAGACAACACCATAGAGTTTATTGCTTTTTAATACCTCTTATATAATGACCTCATAATGATTTTCATTTGAGATTGAGGTAAATAAAATGTTAAGTTTAATCAATTTTCCTAATAAACAGTGTACTTCTTACTGCTAGACAGCGATTGTTATATGACTCATATATCCTTCCTTTACCTATGTGATAGCATTAAGTGTTATGCACAATTTTTATAGCTTTTTTCCATCTAGAGTTTCTTATGTGTATTTATGTTTGTGTTAAGTGTATGGTAGTGTTAAATGTCATGCACAATTTTTAAAGCTTTTCTCCATGTAGAGTTCCTTATGTGTTTTTATTTTCTCTTCCCACTTTATATCTTGGTTACATTCTTTTGTCTTTTATTATTTTTATCTTATTGTATCCATATTTTATTATTAGCTATTTCACATTCTTTTTTCAAGTAAATGGGCTATAAGCAATTCAATAAAAGGAATATATTTTGTAGTATACATTCATCACCTGTTCATGTCCACTACAGTCAACAAATTAAGCAATTGTCTGTAATGCCCAATGGTGTAAGAAAATCCCCCACATCGGACCTAGTCAAACTATTTTCTGAAAGAGGTAGCAAGGTGTCAAGAGAGCAAGAATCCATGTAGCTTGGTGATGTGTAAGGTGATATTATTAGAGGAGAACAGAAGAAGAGGTGATTATGAGGCTCCAGCTACTGGAATAGTTCAAAATGGTGTAACTGTGGGCATAAGGAAAATAGTAATCCAAACACTATGAAAGGGCTTAGAAAATGACCATTTGTGTTTAACCTCTTGATGGAAGCAAAGACTATGGCCCTTATGGGATGGAGAAGTTTCTCCATTTATTTATACTCCCATTGTTTCCAAATGAGATTCACAGTGACCCAACTCTAAAATTTCAGTAGCACTGAAACAATTACTAAAGATATAAACTAGAACAAAGAAAGCAGAAGAGAAGGCTTATGTTTAGATTTATTCCTTTCACTGTCTGTACCTGATAAAATGATAGAATGGAGGGACAATAAGCACAGGTCTCGCAGATCATTTTCTCCATTGCTTCAGGATTGGTTCTGAAAATAGGTCTAAAATTACTTTTAAACATATAAACTGGAACTTTTGAAAACATAAATATTAGAACCTCAAATTATGTTACATTGAGATGAATTTTATCATCTTACATAGGTTTTGCTAGTGGAAGACTCAGAAAAATATGAAGTATTCAGCCAACCAGATAGACAAGAGTTCCTGTTTTGTCTTTTCAAACATCTTTGCCTTGGTGGAGCCCTTTGTCAATATGAAGATGTGCTTAATCCATATCTGGAAACAACAAAGCTTATCTATAAGGATCTAGTGAGGTAATGTTGCTTGATTACAATATGTAAATCTCTGGTTAATAGAGCAAATTATTTATTTAACTCTGGTAGGATTACCCAGCAACTATTTGTGGATCTATTAACAACCAAAGTGAGTAAAAATAGCACCACCCTGAGCCCCTCGTCAGAGCCTCCTTATTCTCTTCCAGGCTACAAAATTTCTGGATTTCCCTGACCCTATTTTAGTCCTCAGTCCTCTCAGCTGCCTCTTGTCCTTGTTTTCTCATCCAGACCTGTCACCCACTCCGTCCCTTACTAGCAACTGCCTTCTTCCAGGTCTCCCTTTTATCCCTAGGCCTTCTTTTAAATCTCAAGGGGACATGAGCTCCCTCAGGGTGTTTGAACTTGCTTGACTAATACTGATGAATATAATAGTAAAAAAAATTTTTACCTTTGTTCTAAAGAGGTAGAAGAATTTTCACCTAAGTGTTAATCTTTTCAAAATTAATCCTAAATTTGTTTTAGGTATTCCACTAGGGCTTTTTTTTTTTTTTTTTTGAAGACCAAGTGAGGATAAAGACTTTACAAATCTTTTATTTATGCTTTTATTTTAACTGGAGTGAACATTCTTTAGTTGGGTTTTTCAATGATGAAGATATTGGATCATCTTTATAGGCAAAGGGGATAGGAACAAGTAAAAGCAAAGGTTCCCAGAGCTTAGTTACACAACTTTACTTTTTAAAAAATATTTATTTATTTATTTTATTCTTGGCTGCGTTGAGTCTTCGTTGCTGCGTGCAGGCTTTCTCTAGTTGCGGCAACTGGGGGCTACTCTTTGTTGCAGTGCACGGGCTTCGCATTGCGGTGGCTTCTCGTTGCGGAGCACGGGCTCTAGGTGCGCAGGCTTCAGTAGTTGCGGTACGCAGGCTCAGTAGTCGTGGCTCGCGGGCTCTAGAGCGCAGGCTCAGTAGTTGTGGCGCATGGGCTTAGTTGCTCCATGGCATGTGGGATCTTCCTGGACCAGGGCTTGAACCCGTGTCCCCTGCATTGGCAGGCAAATTCTTAACCGCTGTGCCATCAGGGAAGCCCCACAATTTTACTTTAATAGGAAAACAACAGAATTAGATTCTCATCAAACTCTTTTTTTTTTTTTTTTTTTTTTTGCGGTATGCGGGCCTCTCACTGTTGTGGCCTCTCCCGTTGCGGAGCACAGGCTCCGGACGCGCAGGCTCAGCGACTATGGCTCACGGGCCCAGCTGCTCTGTGGCATGTGGGATCCTCCCAGACCGGGGCATGAACCCATGTCCCCTGCATCGGAAGGCGGACCCTCAACCACTGCACCACCAGGGAAGCCCCTCTCATCAAACTCTTGATTGTTACTTTACTTATCCTCAACACCTCAATTCTCATCTCCATTACATGTGTCATACAGCTATACAACAAACTGCATGATTCAGTTATTCTACTGAGTTTATTTTTGATACAGTTTTAAAAACAGAAAAATATTTCTATAATCTGTCTTTGATATTTATGAAAAAGTTATTGTGTCAATACATAAAGATTGTTGGAAGAGAAATTATAGAAACAGAATTTCAGAAATAACATGCACATACCTACATCAAACATATTCTGTTCTTATCATTTGCAGCTCATGAAAACTTACGAGACTGCTTCTAGCACTCCTGCTAGATACTCCTCGATGTACCCTAAACACACACACACACACACACACCACACACACACACCACACACACACACACACACCACACACACACAAACACACACCACAGCCACCACAGTGTGTTGTACCTCATCAACCACATGAACCTGTGGAATTCCTCACTACCATGTGCTGTAGAGGAAGAGATTCTATTAGAGATATTTGAAATAGAAATAACTTTAGAACCTAAACATTGAAGAAACTGCTATTTTTTCCAACATTCCCTTCCCTGAATTCTCACTTGTGATACTCTTCTATACTTTTTGGGTGCTAAGATAAAGTATGACTCAAAGAGTAATGACCACTCATAAATGAGTATCCAAAATTCATGACATCTTACAGAAAGGATAAGAATTGTGTCCATGGAATCACTTAATCAGGCAACCAGCAAGTGTTAACATTGGGCACTGAACTCGACCAAGCACTAAAAAGTGCAAGAGGAGGCATCAGGCAGTCTCTGACCTTAAGGAAATTACAAGTTAACATAGTAAATAATAGTAAAGTAATTGTTTAAAATATTTTATAAGTAAACTTTTTTTATATAATCAAATGTTCAGTTATTATAGGCAAATATTTACAGCTCTTTATACTGTAATAAAAACCCTGGAAGTTCAAAAGAAAAAATTGTCAGTGTGGGTGTGAGCAATCAGGGACGTCTTGATGGAGTCAAGTCCACAAGGGCCAGCAAAGAGGGGGGCAGTCTGTTCCCAATTCAGGGACGATGCATCACAAGTCTGTCATTCTAGGGGAGACTGGGAAGGAGACCAGCCCAGTTACAGCATTACTTTTCTCTGAGACCCATTAAATATTTCTCTCGATGATCCAAGTTAAGCATGCTTATGAATTTCCTTGCTGAATGAGGAGAGGATGTGAAATTGTCTTCCCAAAGCAACTTCAGTAGAAAATTATGATTAGAATAAATATTTGCTTGAGATGGCTTAGGTACCAACACAAAGCAACTGAATGTGTTAAATGACCTCAAAATCCCTTAGGAGCTGTGTTGGTTTGCTTATCATATGCACTACATGGGGCTTTTCTAATATTAGTCGTGCTGATTTGGGTCAGATGCTGTGTCAGTTGGTTAAGGTAAAGATACAGGTTGGTTCAACATAGCATTTATCAAGGGGTGTATAAGTAGAGGAAGCACAAGTGGAACTTGAAGTATCATCAGTAATTTCTCAGAATTCTGAGCCATGTATCTAATCAAGTCATTTGTACAAGCTAACTTAACCAAGACGGATGTTTTTTCCTGTTCCTTTACTTGAGTTTTAGGTGTTTTTACATGCTTTAGAAAAACGTTTGCTATCTTTCTAATTAAACATTCAGCAGCTACCTTACATTATCCAATCTGCACTTGCAGATAAACATTGTCCCTGATTCATTCTAGCAAAGAAGTCCATCCCTTATGTTTGTAGATATTGAGGGCACATTACAGAGCCTGATTTTAGGGGTCTCTGGCTCAAACAAAAAGGTAAAAACATTCTTAAGATATTTTCTCTCTCATCCATTATTACAAGTCCTATAAAAGACATCTTTTAAATGTTTTGGAAAATGCCTTATTTTCAAGGATTATGGTCCCTTTAAATTGCATAGGCAATACTTCAGAACCATTTTCTTGGAAAGCAAATGATCAATTGTTTCATTGCATCTCAAAAATAATTCTATAGTTACTAATGGTGCCTGTGTCTTTCCTACTTTAGACATTAAACACATGCTCTTGCCAAAGTTTTAGGAGACGTTCTCCAAAATACATATCTGCCCCAGATTTTATGATTTGAACTGAGAGTCTTAGATTATGACCTTCAGATACTAATTGAACGGTGGGGTCCTTGTGTCTTAAAATGAGCAGAGTTAGTTAGAATGGTCTGTACACCATAACGTTTAGAGTCAATATGGGACTGATGCTCAGAAATTAGCACAAATGATATTGATAAGAAACCAATCATTACACTATTTCTAAACCATTAATACAATCATACTTTTTAAAAGCACTACATGGAAATTATGTTCCAGCATCCTTAAAAACTATGGTTACCTGAAGAGTGAATTAGTGACTGCCAAAAATCTGATATAATGCAATTATTAGTAGAACACCCTAGGGCACAAATGAATATCACTTCACATTTCCTTTTCTTTTTTCTTATGAGATATAGGACAGGTGATAATATACTTTGCTTGACCTATAAAAAACCAGACGAATTGTCTTAGAGATATTTTAAAGTAACAGTAATACAAGATCAGCGGTAATAAAATGGAATAATATGATTTATTTCCATTAGGAACCAACTCCTAATAATGTACAAATGTAGTTTCTTTTTAAAAATAATACACCTATGGTATGTGTTTGTATGTGTTAAGTGATTACTATGTGAAATATCAAATACTAAATTTCCTCTAAGTTTATTTGATAAGCACAAACTTTTACAGGGGCTCTTTTTTTTTTTAACTGAGGAGTAATTTACATACAGTAAACTGAACAAATCGTAGTGTACATAAGTTCAGTGAATTTTTATATATGTTCACACCCATATAACCACCTCCAGATCAGTATTTAAAATTAGATATAACCATAGATATGTTCTGTATTTTGATCTGGGTGGTCATACAGGTGTATGCAAACGTTTTATATGTAGCGGTGATAGTCTTCTCTCAGATAAGCATGAAATTTTAAATGTAGTCTCCAACTTTCCAGCAGTGTATCTTACACATTAGAGAAATAAAAGAAAATGACCTCAACTTATGTTATAGAAATATATGGAAATCAATTTGATTGCATGATTCCTGGGTTTAAATTTGAATGAAATGTTTTAAAGATGAAAACTGCCTAAGAATCTTGAACCCTAAATCCTGAAATGGCTTGCATCTGGTCATCTCTAACAGGTGCAAAAGCTCAAACACACATGCATGCACACCCTCCCACAGAGTCCCCCTTCTTCCTCCTCCTCTCTCTTTCTCCCCATTTCTTTACATATGTAGTGAAGAGAAAGAAGTACTTTTACCTGATAAAGTGAAGAAGAGGGATATCTTCCTTTACATTTAACCTACACATGTAACACATGGACAATACCTTTGATGTATATGAATTTAGAGTAGGTATAAGATAAACAGGTGAGGTGTAGGGAAAGAAAACTGGACTGTATATCACCTAAATTCTATTCCCAGACATACCACTTTTAGTTGGAATGTCTAAAATGTATCATTTAACTGCTCTATTTCTATTGTCTGTAAAATTGGCAAAATAATGCCTACCTCACTGAGTTGTGTGATCTTTACATGAGGTAAAGTATATAAAGGTATTTTGCAAATTGTAAAGCATTATAAATATGTGCATATATTTATATATGAATTAATGTATAAATATATATCTGTAGCTTATTTCCTCAACCCTCAGTTTGCTTCCTCACTATATATTGCTACAGATTATCTTTTGTAGGGAGAGTAACTGAAAGAGAGCTATGAGAGAAAGTGATTTTAATAGAATATAATTTAGTAATAAATAATTTAATAAATAGTTTTCATATACATTACTCCGCCTAATTCTCATATAATCCTAAAGGGAACCATATCCTACCCAGTCTGCATATGAGAAAGTTGAGGTTCAGAAAGGTTAATCTTGCCTAAAGTGAAATAACAAATCAGTGGCAGAACTGTCATTTATGTTCAGCCTGTTTAATTCTTCAAGTTTAGTATGTTTTTATCTACCCCTTACGGCTGTTTACACTTCAGTCTGACTTTAACCAATTCTTGTTTTTCCAGTAATTGTCTCTGGCCTAGGAGTCTTTTCATCATCTGAGTCTCAAACTGACCTCAAACCCTCTAACTGTAAAATTCAATTTTTTGCAATTTCAATTCAGTTAATGTTGCCCTATCCTTTGATGAAACCACAGATGCCATTCTTTTCAAACTACTTAATTGGATATTCTGTATTTCCATGTTATATATGGATAAGAACACCTGAATACTAAAAGGGATCAACATCTCAAACGTATTATGCCAGTGCTTGTTATATTTTAAAATGTTCCCTTTTCCTCCCTATTTTAGTGTTCGAAAGAATCCTCAAACCAAGAAAATACAAATTACCTCTTCTGTCTTTAAAGTTACAGCATATGTAAGTGTTGAGGGGAAATGTGCAACCAACCAATCTAATTATTTGTTATTAAGAGGATTGTAATAACTGGAGATAGCAACTAGGACGATGTTATGCCTCAGAGAGGAATAGCTAACAGAACATATACCTGTATATACAGAACATAGTTAACATAAACTAAATAGTTTTCTGTTAAAATTAAAAGTTGATAAGGTATGCTTTTATTTGGAGAAAGTATGAACATTTTTCCCCGGCTTCTTTTC
This sequence comes from Delphinapterus leucas, assembly GCF_059928025.1. Classification (NCBI taxonomy): domain Eukaryota; kingdom Metazoa; phylum Chordata; class Mammalia; order Artiodactyla; family Monodontidae; genus Delphinapterus; species Delphinapterus leucas. Next base: position 77,519,440 of record NC_143135.1, read on the forward strand.
TGTTACCCATGTCTAATAATAGTTCTTTCTTATTTTAGAGCTAAATCTGTGGCTCAGATGAGGTAGAACACAGTTCTTTAGCCTGTCAAACGATAATTTGGGGGCAAATAAGTAAGAATGACATAAATGTCTTTATATCACAGAATCTGATACTTGAATTTTAGTATCACATGAACGATTGTTAATACATATGAAGCAGTTTCTAAGTATCTGTATTCAATCATTTAACAATTATTTTTTGAATACCTACTGTGTATCAGCTACTGTGCGGGACTAGAGCCCAGTGATAAACAAAAGAAACATAGTCCCAGCCCGCATAGTATGTATAGACCATGTTTTGAAAAAAGCAAAGATAGAGGAAAAATGCAAAATAAATTTTTGCAATATTAGGACTTTTTTCAAAGATAGAATTTACTTTGGACTATAAATTCCTTAAGGTCAAGAATTATGCATGTTTGCATAGTACATATGTATTGTTAGCATAGTAAGTAGACTGTGCTGCCCACAAATATTTTAAAATAGTAGTTAACTGCAACTTATTGTCAAAGATTTGATATATGTTTCATGACATTTTACCACAAAATATATAATAGCTAAGTATGTTGATTATTATTTAAATGTAGTTGTATACTAAATAATTTAGGTTTATCTTTTTCAGGATTCTGTTGGTATGTGCTACCCTTCAACAAAGAGTCACGAACAAACATTTTCTTACTTTATTGTGGATCCTATCATGCGTCATGTTCATGTTTTATACCACTGTTATGGCGTGGGGGAAATGTCTTAATGTTTTTTTCAGATTATCTATATTTAGATAATTTTTTATTACCTATTTACCAGTTTTTAATTTTAATACTGATTTATGGATAAACATTTACTTTGCAAGTTAATTCAAGTAAAATGTAAAGAAGCTGCTTAGAGCAAAAGAAAACAAATACCAAGATGCCTTTCTTTAAATTTATCTGGAATACTAACACAGGAACCAAATTTCATCCCTAGCATAATCTACACCAATACAGGTGTGGAATTTTTACAGAAAGTTACAAAGAACTAAAAATCTAGTTCATATTTGTTGCGTTAAGATTCGAGTGAGTCCTCAATTTTCCATTTATTTTATTTTAGAACCAAATTAATTCTGGATTGAAATTGTGACAGAAAACTAAACATCTCTAACCACTGATCATTAATATGAATCGTTAGCTTTTAAAATTTGAGTTTCATTTAATTACGTTTCTTCACTGCATAAAGGTTTACATCTCTGGAGCTGTGGAAAACATAACAATTCCTTTAATTCATTTGTCCCACTTAAAATCCTCAATAAAAAAATAATGTTCTGAACATAATTGTAAACTCTTTTATCACATAATAAATTAAAATTGAGCTGCCCCCACAGCTAATACAAGAGCTACATGTAAACAAAGAGGGTTGTCCTGATGGTATTATTAAGTTGGCAAAAGAGTAAAGCACAGGGTGTCTTAGTACTGTCTCCTTGTTACCCTAGTAAAATGAATATATAACTTATATTTTTTTAATGGAAAAAGTGATTGACATGTATGCCCAAAATGATGATGGAGACCCTAAAAGAAATGTTGAAACCTTGAGGAAGGGGCAAGTTTGGAATATGTGTTTCTGAGTTGCAGGGGTAAGGATGATGATCTTGGATTTGAACCTGTGATTGTGTCTAGAAGGCGGCTGGAAATTTAGGTATACAGCTCAGGAGAGAGAGTTTGTTTTACTTCTAATACTTAGCACAATGCTTTGGCACATTAATTGTTTATTGAATGAATATTTTCCAGACATGGTCATAACATAGATTTTTTGTTAAATCTTATAAAAAACATAAAATCAAAAACTAAAATGTTCATTTGCTACCAGTTTGGCCGCCTACCACACAGACCCCTACAAGCTGGGGACCCTCTCTTAATCAATAATTCTTTCTGAGTACCAGTTCTGTACAAGGCACTGTGTGATTTACTTTGGGGAAACATACACTCCCTATAAACCTAGTAGAGAACGTAATCTGTAAGAGTTTTTATAGACAGTGATTGTAACATGAATTCAGAGATGGAAGTGATCACTGTGAACTAGGCCAAGGAAGGGTTTCATCTGGCTTCTATAGAAGAACTAGTGGGGTTTCAACAACTAAGAAGGAAAGCAGTCCAGCCGAGTGGAGAAGCATGATGTGGCAGAGTGCTCTGAGCCTGGCCCTGGGATGAACGTTCAGAGGCAAAAGATGGAAATGCACCCTTGAAGAAAGATTATGCAATTCTCTGTATTGAGAGGTATAATGGCATAGTAACAAAGACTTTGGGTTGTAGTCAGATTGCCTGGATTTTTAATTCTGCCATTACTTTCTGTGTGACTTTGAGCTAGTTATAATCTTTCTGTGCCTTAGTTGCCTCATCTGTGAAATGGGGAAAATAATAGGACTCCTTCATAGGTTATTGTGAAAATTATATAAATTAATATGTATATTGGGCTTAGAATGGTGTCAAGCACACAGTTTAAATGTTCATTCATTTTGGCTCTTTTCATTCTTTGTGGAGGAAATATTAAAAACAAAAAAAAATGTAGGAGCTAAACTGTCTGCATAATAATGTAAAATGCTGTCTTCCTAAAGGTCAAAATTGCTTTTCTACAGATTATACCATTATTAATGTGGTTAGATATCTGTAAGAGATGGGAACACTGTTTTTCCCCCCTCTCCCTGGGCCACAGAGAATGTAGAGGACCTAAAATTGTACTCCAGGTATTTCTTTGGCAGCATTTTGCATACTTAGAATTATTTTCTCAACTATTTGTAGTAATTTATTTTATGTCTGTCTGGAAAACAGGAACTGTGTGTATTTGGTTCATCCCCAGTGCCTAGCACACTGCCTGGCACTTAGTTGACACTCAGTATCTGTTCCCTGACTAAATGAGCCCACTTGCTGGAAAAAAGCCGGCCCTTGAAGTGTGACTGCTGGTGTGGAGAAAAAGAGAGAGAGTGGGGAAGGGTGGGCGACCAAGGTCCAAGAGTATCAGTAGTGCAGTAGTTTCTCTAGCTATCCCTAAGCCTGGTGTAAAATTTTGCAAACTATTATACTGTAATCTGAATTTAGCTGTACTGTGTGGGATAAGATATGCAGCCTGGGAACATGCCTGGGACAAAATTGTCTCTGGAGAGCAGCAGCAGCCTGTGAATCCAACTTTGAAAGAGCAAGCTGTGATCAACTGAGGGTGAGGATTTTTCTGGGGTGAAAAATCAACCATGGTGACAAGTGACAACAGAATGGTTTTATGGAATTTGAGAGCATTCTTCAGAAATTCTGATAGTTACTTAAGGAAAGAAGGCTCACTGAATTATAATTTGGACATCCAAAAAAGGGACTTAGGCTGGAGACCAGAGAACTTGGAACTTTTAGGACCCATGAGCAAGAAAATAAATACAGAGGCATAGAAACACAAGGTGGTTTGGGGAAGACATAAGTACACCTGACTAGTTGGAACTGAGGAGTTCTGTCCAAGAGTTCTGGGTAATAACACAGGGAAGACAGATGAATGGGGTCCTGGTTACCGAGGGCTATAGGTACAAAGCTAAGAAATTTAAATCTTTTAAGTAGATGATGTATAGGAGTCAAAAACTTTTGAGCAGGGTAGTAGCATCATAAAAGTGATATTCTGGAAAGATTAGACTGGCAGTGATAAATTGGAGTGAAGAAAGACCAAGGTCCAGAGATTAAATAGAAGATTAGAATAATTGTCAAAGCACAAAATTGAGTAATCTGAGTTAATAGCAATGGAAACCTTTCTGGGCATCATGAAGTACATGACAATGGAGTGCTCATTAGGAAAAAATCAAATATGGCCCCCCAAATGGTTAGCTACTGGGTAAATTATGAAGTGTTGGCCATTTGAGGTACTAAGAACTGGGAAGTGGGAACTGTGGTAGGAAGCTGTGGTCAGAGAGGGGAAATCCCTCGTTCTTCCTTTCATCCCTATCCCAGCCCATGCTCAACTAACTTTGATCCTTACAACTTTGAAAACCTAGGTCTGAAGTTTCTAAAAACTGACTGAAGGCTTCTCAGTCATCCAATTAATCAGCAAGTATTGCTAAGAACTAATATCCTTCATTTTTCCACAAATATTTATTAATTACCTACTATGAATGTGCTGGGTGGGCACTTTCTAGGTACTGCAGATACAGTGATGAACATAAAAGACAAAAATGTCTTTATTGGGGAGTTTACATTCTAGAGCCCATAAGACTTATTAGGCGCAGTGAAAGATAAAAAGAAGTACCCAATTACTCTTAAGAAACTTGAAGTTTTGTTGGAGAATGAAACACTCATAATTTTTAATTTTTTTCAGTCTGACGGGTATGAAATGATATTTGTTATTTTAATTGTTCTGACGTTTTTATGAGGTAGAGCATTATTTTGCATATTTCCTCAAACATATATATTAATTCTAGTGGGCAACTCCACAGTTGGGAACAACTGCTCTGCTCTCTACTTCTCTAGTTTAAAAAAAAGAGAGAGAAAGAAAGAATAGATGAAAACAAAAGAACAAAGGGAAGAATAAAAGACAGGGAAGTATGTTGTGTCTTACAGTAAAAGCTGCATTAATTAGCACTAAAAAGCCGCATTTAGAGACACATTTAGCAGTGTCCAACTGGCAAACTCTAGCAGCTGGTATACCTGATATCCCCTAATGTAAGTCTTCAATCTCCTGACTTGGCACACATGTTAAAGTTCATTGGGATAGGCAGGCTGGACTGGGTTTCAATAAGGTTGAAACTTATCATTCCTGTTTATCTTCTTTTTTTGTGCCTGTAAAAAGAAAAAAAATGTCACTAGGCTTTAACAAACACTAAGAATCTGTAAATTTTTGTTACTAGAAGGGTGTGTGAGAGAAAGTAAAATAGAAACCACCTATGACAATATAAATTAACTTTTATTCAAATTTTTGATCAGGTGTCACCTTTCATCCCTTTAACATGTTGTAGAATAAAACGCTTATTTTCCTTAAAACTACTTACTTCCTACATATAAAATAACTGCTTACTTCATACATATAAAATATAAAACTTAACCACTGAAGTTCTGAGGGAACCTAGAGAGATCAGAGCCAAGGATGATCCATAATGAAAGGCCTCCCTGAGAAGGGGATTGAGGTACATTTTAAAAGAAAGGACATCCAGCAATCCCACTCCTGGGCATATATCCAGAGAAAACCATAATTCAGAAAGGTACATGCACCCCAATGTTCATTGCAGCACTATTTACAATAGCCAGGACATGGAAGCAACCTAAATATCCATTGACAGGTGAATGGATAAAGAAGATGTGGTACATATATACAATGGAATCTTAGCCATAAAAAAGAATGAAATAATGCCATTTGCAGCAACATGGATGGACCTAGAGATTGTCACACTGAGCGAAGTAAGTCAGACTGAGAAAGACAAATATATGATATTGGTTATATGTGGAGTCTAAAAAAATGGTACAAATGAACTTATTTACAAGCATCAGAGATGTAGAAAACAAGCTTATGGTTGCCAAGGGGGAAAGAGTTTGGGAGGGTGGATAAATTGGGAGATTGGGATTGACACATGCATAGTACTATATATAAAATAGGTAATTAATAAGGGCCTACTGTATGGCACAGGGAACTCTACTCAGTACTCTGTAATGACCTATATGGGAAAAGAATCTAAAAACAGGGTGGATATATGTATATGTATAACTGATTCACTTTGCTGTACAGCAGAAACAAACACAACATTGCAAATCAACTATATCCCAATAAAAATTTAAAAACAGAAAGGACAATTATGGATTGGCTTAGGGGAGGAAAGAATTCTAGGCAGAGAAAATGTTTCAGTCTGTGGTATAGAGGTAGAGAGTATCAATACATGTGGGGTTACAAACTTCCTTGAATAGAGCAGCAGATATGCTTAGAAAAGTAGATTATTCACTTAATGTCCACTGTGTACCAGGCACAATGCTAAGCCTGTGGACACAGTGTAAACAAAACACAAAATCGCTGCTTCCAAAAAACATACAATCTAGTGACAAAAAATATGGTAAAATACATAAAGTAATTATAAATTATGGTTTTTCTAGGGAATAAATCAAGAGTAGTTCGTCTGAGAATGTTCTCAGGAAAAATACAGCATATGTGAAGGCCCTGGAATGGAAATGAGTTTAGTGTGTTCTAGGAATTGACAGAAGTCATTGTGAACAGAGCATAGCAGGCAAGAAAGAGTGACATGAGTTGAAATTGGGAAAATAGATCATGCATATCTTATAAGCCAATAAAATGAGTGTGGAATTTAACAGTAGTGCAATGGGAAACTACTATAAGTTTTGAAGCAAGGGAGTGATGTATATTTTCAAAAGATCAAAAGATCACCATGGCTATTGAATGGTAAATGGATTTGATAAGAGGTGGGGAAACTACCACCACGGTCTGATGAGAAATGAAGCAGTGTGGGCAAGGATGGTTTTGGTGAAGATGGAGTGTTATGGGCTGAACTGTGTCTTCCCCAAAGCTTATATGTTGATGTCCTAACCCTCAGTACTTCAGAATATGACTGTATGTGGAGATAAGGCCTTTAAAGATGTAGTTAAGGTAAAATGAGGTCATATTGATGGGCCCTAATTCAATATGACTAGTATCCTTACAGGAAGAGAAGATTAGGACATGGACACCAAATGAAGACCATGTAAAGACTCCAGAAGAAGACAGCCATCTACAAGCCAAGGAGAGAAACCTCAGAGGAAACCAACCCTGATGACACCTTGATGTTAGACTTCTAGCCTCCAGAACTGTGGGAAGATAAATTTCTGTTGTTTAAGCCATACAGTCTGGAATACTTTGTTATGGCAGCCCTAGCAAACTAATATATGGAGGGAAGTGGATATATTCCAGATGTTATTCTGGACCCAGAACCAACATTACTTGCAGATGGATTGAACTGGGGGATGGGGAATAGGAATTGGAAAAGTCAAGGTTGACTCTCAAGTTCCTGGTTTTAGAACTTTTAGAAAAAAATCTACTTAAAATACTTAACAAGAAACAATCTTTTGAAATAAAAGGGCTTGAATTCTAGAAAGATGGGAATAAATTAAATGGGATAATGTGTGGGGAAGTTTTTGTGTATGCAAATTAAGTCATTGTATCACAGTTGTTGTTATTGTATGATACACACTAGGAATCTACTACAGTTTTTTTTTGTTGTTGTTTTGTTTTTTGTTTGTTGTTTTGCAGTACGCGGGGCTCTCACTGTCGTGGCCTCTGCCGTTGCGGAGCACAGGCTCTGGACGTGCAGGCTCAGCGGCCATGGCTCACGGGCCCAGCCGCTCCGCGGCATGTGGGATCCTCCCGGACCGGAGCACGGACCCATGTCCTCTGCATCGTCAGGCAGACTCTCAACCCCTGCGCCACCAGGGAAGCCCTCTACTAGAGTTTTGAGTAGGAGATCAAGGGTGAAAATGGCACTTGAGGGAAATGGGTTTCGAATTATAGAAAATTGACTGAAGCAGGAAAGAACAAATGGAGCCTAGGAGATCAGCCAGCAATGGGCTGCAGGAACTAAGGTGTGAGCTGAGAAGTGTCCGATGTCTCTGGGAAAATCAAAGGGACTGAAGGTACTTCAGTAAACATTCAGTGAATGCACATTTGCATACATATACAGTGGACCCTTGAACAACACTGGTTTCAGCTGCTTGGGTCCACTCACACCCAGATATCTTTCACTAAATACACACCATGGTACCGTATGATCTGAGATAAGTTGAATCCTCAGATGCAAAATCAAGGGACAAGTGTGAAGTTATATGTGGATTTTTGGACTGCGCCTCCCCCAGCATTCTTCAAGAGTCAACTGTAGACATTAAATAGCCGGAGGCCAGAAGGGAGATGTAACTAAACCACCTGCCATTTTCTATATAGGCAGTAAGCCCACCTAAAGTAATTTCCTTCAAACCTTCTTGGGGTCAGGATCCATGCCTCCCACAATGCTTTTTATAAAACTTAATAAGCATTGTAGATAGGATAAGTAATCTATTATATTTTGTCCTTTTAAAAAGGTAGTAGTATGGTGGGATATCTCAGGACCAGGAACTAGAAGCTCTGGCTCTGTCACACAGAAGCTGTATGGCTTTGGGCAAGTCATTTACCCAGTGGTAGCCAGTAGAACTTTCTGAGGTTAGGGGAGTGTTCTATATCTGTTCTGTCTGATACTGGAGCTGCTAACCACATGTGTAGCTACTGAGCACTTAAAACGTGGCTAGTGTGACCAAAGGAACTGAATTTTCTATTTAATATGCAGCTAGTGGCTACCATTTTGGACAGTGCAGAATAACTTCTCAAGACCATAAGTTCTTGTGTAAAAGAAGGAAGTTGGGCTAAGTGATCTCCTTTGCCTTTTAGTTCTAAAATGCTGTCATTCTAATTCAGCATAAAAAATTCATGTGCATGTTATAAGGGTTCAAATTTTGACTCCCTAAAACTATATTTCTAAAGAATAAATTATACCCTTTTACACATAGAAAGTATGTAAATAATGACCTTCACAAATTTAAATCAAATGTGTATAAGTGATGTTTGGGACACTATGTAGCGTATATAGTATCTTAACAACTGAAGAAGAACATGGGGTACTTGGAGAAGAGTCAGAGGACTACAAGAGAAGAATAAAAGTGTTGAGAAACAAGACATTGAGTAAAGGTTAAGTAACTGGGATAGTTTAGAAAAAAAAGACTGTCAGGAGACTTAATAAATGTATTCAGGTATATGAAGAATTATTAGAGATGGTATCCAGATATTTTCCATTAGATAGAACACTAGAAAATTAAGTTAAAGAGGAAATAAGTTATAAATGAAGAGGCACTTTCAGAGTTTGGTATATCAAATTCTCAAAAGACATTTAGATTTTAAATTGTTTTAAAACAATTTTGTGCCACATCGTTGAAGGTATGCATATGTCAAAGTAATAGTCACAAGATGTTAAAACTATAAACAAGTTGGAATCACTGCTTAACAGAGCTTTTAAAATAGGATTAGTGGTTAACTTTCAGGTAAGAATCAAGACATCACTTTTTGAGATCCTTTACACCATGAATATGTTACCAAATAAATAGATTCTTTCAATTCTCAAATACATATTATATACTAGATATAGATATTTCTAGAATAAATGATGAAATTAAAGGGATACTTATCTATAAATGGTGAAGCATAATGTTTACAAAACATCATATTTATAAAATAAAAACAGAATGTGGAATATCATATAGAGTAGTGGTTCTCAAATGTTAATCACCTAACACAGGCTTGTTAAAACCCAGATTGCCGTTTACCTCCAGAGATTCTGATTCAGTAGGTCTGGGTTATGGCCTAAGCATTTACATTTCTAACAAGTTTTCAGTGATGCTGATGCTGCTGATTTGGGGACCACACCTTGAGAACAATTGATAGAGAATATATTTAGTATTTTTAGAAGACACCTTTCCATTTTTAATACAATTCAGAAAAGTATAGTAAATGAGGAGACTAGTAAACTTTACGTTCAAGCATAGATGTGGAAAGTACAAGCCTGAATTTGATAACCTGTATTGCATAAAGCACTGGAGAGGTGCTTTGGGGCCTCCATTACACACCCCACTTAGTTCTGCCCGAAGTCTGAAGGGCTTCATACTCCAAAATTCTTCACAGCCAGATCTCAGACCAAACTTTAATTTCTCCCATATGGATAATTTTAGCTAGATTTTAGAAGAAAAAGAAATCTGATTTTAAATGATTTTTTTACTACAGTATATATGACTTTACATTTAAAAAAAAGGAGCCTATTAACCAAAATGCATCTATAGTGCTGAAATATGAAAAATATATATATAATATATATTTTGAAAGGAGTGGTCCTTCTGTAATAGGCCTGACATGTCCTCTAACACAAAACAGGATTGAGCAATTTACTCATGCCCCCAACCCTTTCTGGATGGTGTCATACCTTTGACGTATTGTTTATTAGTTTAGGCAACCAGCTCACATGGATAGGAACCGGGAGTATAATTGCTCATAAATATTTTTTCTGCTATCAGAGAAAAGTGTCCACTATACAACCAGTGTCAGAAAAACCCATTGAAATGAGTGAAAAGTTGGCATTATAAATTTTACAAAGAAGTATTGTCACATGCTGTGGCTTATCTCTTTTCTAATCCCAGCTCCCCAGCTCCCTACCCCAACTGATACTGTGTAACTAAACAGGGGTGAACATGATTTGGGTTTTTTAAGTAATTACTTGCATATAGATGTCCATTTTTAAAGTGCTTTAAGATTGCCTGTTCTCTAAAATTGGTAAACAAATGACACTTTGTCTTTCTTATTTGCTTAGGCTTATCATAGCTGAAACCTAGGGGAAAAAACCTCAGTCTAACACCGCTTATTGTCACATACCTCAAAATAATGGATTCCGAATTAATGAAGTTCCCCAGGCGTTGCAGCATATACCCTTTAGCTGAGTATATAGCTTTGCAGTGACCTGCCTTTAAACACCTGTGTGCTAAATCCCTTTTCCAATTCTGCTTATATCTGTTCAATAATAAGATCAGTAATTTGTACTATTTAAGAAGTGGGTAGCGTACAGCTCTAAAGTAGAGGTAGGGCTACAAGATTTGGGAATCCCTTCTATCCACAACTAGACTGAAACAGTGTTCAAAACCAGCCAGGCTCCTGATCATTATCATATCCACTTATTGTTCACAGTTGTTTCTTGCTATTGTAGAAGAATCTCCTTCAAACCAGAGACTTATCTCATAATTATTGATTAGTGTCTAATGTGGAACACACATAACAATCAACAAAGGCTGTGGTGATAAACATTTTATATTTGAGTATTTAGAACATGAATTAGAATAAAAGAATAATTTCAGGACTATGTTAATTCACAAATACACACAAACTATCTTCTAAATATTAAAGTGGAGAACTCTGAAATAATGTCTCTGAGTTGAATAATGAAGTACTGTCAGGTCAAGCAGAACTTTCTTCAGCAAGCTGTTCCTTAATTTCTCTTCATGCAATTATACCAAGTCAACTGTATCTTGGGCCTTCTTAATCCTCATGATGCAATAATAAAAACTTATTCATACTTATTTAATTTTTGTTATTCTATGAAATAGGCATCATTATACCAATTACTACCAATGCCTGGCACATAATCAGCACTCTACAAGTACTTACACAAATGTTTCATCTCAATTTCATCCACTCCTATAGTTAGCAGACAGTAGGAAGATCCAGAAACGAAGGGAATAAGCAGAAGCTTTGAGGCTATTGAAGCCATGAGTGAACAGAAATCACGAGGAAGAGTTGGAAGAAAGAGTTCTCCAGTCTTAGACAAAAGAGAAGCTGAGTCCCAGTCCTGGGACACTATGATAGGGAATTTACAAATAGACAGTGATGGATTCTGCAGGATTAGGACATCCCCACCAGTAAGATTAGGGCTACAATGAACCCTGAGCAAGGTATAATGCTCCATGACGCCAATCTCCAGGTGCTAGGGCTGTTTCTTTCTCCCTTTCTCCCTTAAGAATTCTTAAGTTAGACCCTCATTAACTGAGGTAACCTATGTCCCTTGCAGTATGAAAACCCCTAAAAAGTATATTGTCCAGTAAAATTTTCCCAAACATCTCCTCCTTTGGGACAAAAGACTTTGTCTCTTTACAGTTTGAATTTGACTTCCCCAAAATCAAGCCAGGTTTGTCCTTGACATTTAACACTAAGACTTCATAATCCTAAACCAACACTTATTAGTCAATAGAAATAAAATATTCCTTAGATGACAGGGTTCTTTTTCCCTCTTATCTTTCTATATGTATAAATTTGTCAGTAACCCTTTTGAATTATCTGAAATTAAATGTAATGTACCTGATTACATGTAATGTACATTTGTCCCCAGGAGTTTGAGCTCTGGAATAGAAACTGTAGATTCAAATTCAGCTCTACCATCTACTAGCAGTACAACTTTGGGCAAGTTATTTAACCTGTTTGTGCCTCGATTTTCTCATCTAGAAGAGGTTGCTTTCAATTTTAATTTTTAATTTTAAAGAGTTGTTATAAAGATTAAATGACCTAGCACAGTGTCTGGCATAATGTTACTGTTACTTTCATTCCATCAAGAACATTTGAAAATTCAGGCAAATTCATTAGCATTTATTAAATTTTGTAAGTCTTAGAGGTATATGCTATAGAAACATCTGTCCTGTGGAGACTGAATTTTCAAAATTGGAATCGTGGCAGCAAACCCATATCTTTACTTTTGAGTTCTGGGATCCCTCCTTACCTCTCTCCCCTACTTCTTTTCTATATTTATTGAGCATCTATTGTTAAGCATTGCTGGCATAAGAATAAAGAGATGGAAGATATTGTTGTAGAAGCATCCAGAGTGGTGTTGGGGACACAGAAACATAAAAAAATTAAAACTATGGTAAACGCCATGATGGAAGTGGTGGGTGGATTCTGTGAGATTCCAGAGGAGAAGCCTCTCACCTACTGTGGGGTAGAGACCAGTAAGAAGGGGAGAGCCAAGGAGGACTTCCCATTAGAGAAGTCTTGCAATTTTAGTACCAAGGGAAATCAGGTGAAAAGAAGAGTAAAGAAGTTCCAAACAGCAAGAATAGCATCTGCAGAGGCCAAAGGGTGAGAGGGAAAACGGCTTATTCAAGGAACCACAAAGGCCTGGAAAACAGAACTTATATAAGTGAGTCTATACCATGGTAAGGGAGTCTTGAATATATCACACCATGATCAGACTTGCACATTGGAAAAGTCACTCTGAATCAGAATAGATGTCTGATGGAACCATGTAAAACTAGAAGCAGGGACATGATTTGGGAAGCTCTGCAGAAAGTGATGGGAAGTGAAGTCAAAGTGGAATAGACCTGGAGTTGGGCAGCAGACTTTCAAAGATGTGAAAGAAAATTAACACATGTTATCAACTGGTTGGATGTAAGTGATGGTGAGAGGGTGGTGATTAAGAGGACACTCAATTTTCTGGCTTGAACAAGTGGGTGGATCCTGACGCCATTAACTGAGATGGTAAATCATAAAGAGGATGCGGCTTGGGAAGGTGTGTGTGGTAGAAGGTGGAGGAGTGTAGTGGTAAAGATTTCAGTTTTAGGTATGTTGGGTCAAAGGGTAAATGAACAAAAGGTGAAGAAGTGAAGAATAGGCATGTGGACTGCTCTTTCCAAAGATGTACCTGTGGAGGGAGGGGCTTGTGAAGTCATATACATGTTTCTGAAGGTTCAGGGGAAGACTTCTAGGGCTTTTGTGTATGGTGGCCTCCATTTCTCTGTGCAATTGGAGGTGATGTGATTTTCTGAAGGGCAGGGCGATGATGAATAAACATGATGAGAAGAGTGGTAAAGTTTAGAATATCATATGAGTGAGAAGCTGACTCTGGACACAAGGAAACATGGTTAGAGACTATAAATATGGAGGGGCTACTAGCCTGTGAGATTACCTCCATTTGTCCCCAGGAACCAGGGTGTCAGCTAGGCTTTCCAGAGGCTGGGAGTGGGAGAGGGCTGGATACTTCCTCTTTTCAAGCCCCCAGTATATTCAAGCACGCTGGGATGCCAGGAGTGGGTTACAAAATCAGAGTATGTTTCAAATGCTTTCACTTAGCAAATTAATAACTTTAACACACAATCATTACAGTGCAATATAATTGTGCTATTCATTAATTACAGAATTTACTTAAAATATTAATTTATAATGCATTGCAGACAGTGTCATTTGGTAACAGGACAAAGTTTAAAGTTCTACAGTGAATGCTTTCTTGTAATCATGTAGGTATATCTGTGGGATGATAGTATAACTTCATTTGGACAAACTGTCAAAAGTTTTGATTGAAGCTTTTAATGAATGTGGGATCCAGGCCCCCATAAGCCTTAGGTGTTAGAATGGAAAAGACAGATGACTGGATTAATCCAGTTTAATAGATCCAGTTCATTCAAATACATGGGGCAATAGAATTGAGGGCACAGATGATTATGAGAGGCTGAAGCAATGAGTTATGATTTCTAAACTGAATTGGGAAAGAAGTGAAAACAGGAGTGATAGGTTCGTAGAAGAGAGAGAAGTTAATAATAAATGAGGTGTGAGTAATTAAGGGAATAGTATAACATAGTTTGATTTCACAACTGGAGTATTTCTGGATTATGGTGGGGTGTGGACAGATAAAGTAGAGAAGAGGGGCCATTGTAGTTGAGAAGGCAAGTCATTATAAGACTAGTGTTTTCAGATAGTGATCTACATGGACTTGAAAATGATCCAGGATAACCTGGGTCTTTGTATGAAGAAGGCAACTCCGTACCTCAAGGTGCCTTGGATTGATAATTGCTCTAAAAGTGGGGCTGGAGAGGAAGAGAGGGGACGAAGGATTAAACCTATGTTATCTTTATCCCTTACTAACCTGTGACTGAAATTTTGTAGATCAGGAATATTCAGTTACAAAATCTTGGTTGATGCTACAGAGGTGCTTACAGAACATAACATCACTCCAGACAGCCTTTAAATCCACTTATCAAAGTAATTTTTTTCTCAGTTGAATGGCAGGTGAAACAATATTGAACAAAGCAACCTCTGCTGTACCGTAAGCCCTTTAATTATAGTGTTCATGGTAATAAATACTCTAGTGAAGGGACAGCTTCCATTACAATCCCAGGTTTTCAATAACTTTGGTTCTTAAAAAATTTTTTTTTCAGTTGGAAATTTTAATGCATAGTTTCTGCCCAAAGGCTTTGTGTGGATTGATTATTAGATGTGACAGGAAGGGACTGCCAACAGGGTCCCTGAGGGGGACTGCTGCAAAGGAGAGGCCATGTCACTACATGTGAAGTAATCTGTGAACACGGCAAAACAACGATAGCTGACGTTTATGTGGATCTCACCACACACCCAAAACTGCACTAAGTACTTGCTTTATGTCCACTGACTCATTTATCTCAACATATGAAGTAGGTGTCATTACCTGACCCCAATATTAAAGAAATTAAAGAATAGGAAATAAGTAACTTGTCCGATGTCACAGAGCTAGTAAATTGTGGAACTGGGATCTGAACTCAGATCTCTGGAACTCCAGAACCTATAAATTTGTGGTTAAACGCACTTGACATTTGGAGATGGGGGTGGGGATAAATATAAAAAGCAGTCATGGGCATCATGGAGGCAGATCCCTTTCTTCAGATGAAAGTGTAATCCAGAGCAGTTGATTAGAATCTTGCCGTAAAATCTTGAGGCTCTTTCCCTGGCCTGCCCCACCACACCGAGTGATACAGATACCTCTTCAGATTTATCCAGGGCATGTCCTGGCTGGAGGAAGAGTTTATTTTTTTGCTCAGGGGACCTTTCCTTGTTTAATCCTGTTTACACATCTGTTTCACTAGCGTTGCAGACAAAATCATTAAAACAGGAAGCTAGTTTTCTTTAGAATGAACTAGTGGATTTAAAATCAGAGTGATGTTGCATAACCCTTTTAATATACGAAAAATACTGGGTTGCGTGAATGGCCGCATTGTATGGTATGGAATTATATCTCAGTAAAGCTGCTTTTTAAAAAATCAGAATTAAATTAAAAAACAAATTTTGGGGAATTCCCTGGCGGTCCAGTGGTTAGGACTCCGTGCTTCCACTGCAGGGGGCACGGGTTCGCAAGAGGCGTCAAACAAAAAAACAAAAAAAACCCCAACAAATTTTCATTGCTTTTGAGTGATTTCAAGTGAACTCCTTGCATATATGACACCACAAAGAGAACCAGGTGCCTGGGGTGAGCTCCTCACCCGTTCATTTCTTATTCGGTCAACTTTAAGAGAATCCACCCTTGTGCCGGGCACAGGGATAACAAAGAGAGGTAGGCTCCCATCCCCTCAAGGATGAAAGACAGGTACACCGAGGAATGCTTGCAACCGAAGTTAAACACTGAGTTTTTCCGTTGAGATTTTCAAGACTGTGTTTCAAGTCTGAGCACTAAAAAAGTTTTCACTTTTAAAAAAGGCAGTTTTTGGTTATTTAGTAAATCACACTGAGTCACAGATCTAGTCTTAAAGCTTCAAATTACAGAAATCGTTTATCCCTTTCAAGTGGGTTTTGAATATTGAGTGGAAAAAAAATCAAGTTAATGTTAAGAAAAAATGGACCCTTATTAAAATCAATGTCTGTTACGGGTACCATTTTAAATCCAACCTAGTTTGAGGATTTGAGCCCACACTGACCCTCCAGTTGGTCAAGTCGGGCTAACGCAGGGAGGGCTTAAGGGGATTTATACGTCCCCTCCCAACTTCTTTCGGCCTTGGCTGTTTCGCATCTCGGGGCGAGCTGGAAACCTTTCAGCCTTTCCCGAGAACTGGCGGGGAAGGGGCCGGGCTGGGAGGGAGGACTTCCTGCGGCCAAGGGCGGCCGCGTTCGCCGCAGAGATCAGAGCTCCGACCCAGACCAGACCCAACGTTGGTCGTCGGGCCGGCCGCCCTCCCGGCGCGGATCGCCGGGCGCGCTCCCCGCCGCGGCCGCCCCCAGGCCCCAGCCCCATGAAGCACTGTGGAGGCCCGGCCCGCTGGCGGGCTGGTCACGTGCGGCCGGGAGGGGCGTTGGAGGCCGGGAGTCTGCAGGAATGTAGTTAACTTGCAGGGGAAAGTTTCCCTCCGCGGCCGGCCGCGGATCCTGTGCGGGCGGGCGCGCAGAGGAAGGAAGAGCCGGGAGGAGGCGGAGCCGCAAGCGGCTCGGGCGGGCGGTTCTCTCAACTTTAGTTTTGGCGTCTGAGGCGAGTTTCTGTCTCAGTCGGGCGCAGCCGCCGCCGGGGAAAAGAAAGGGAGGAAGGAAGGAACAAGAAGAGGAAATAAGAGAGAAAGGGGGAGGGGAAAGGCAACTAGCTGTCCGGCATCCGTCAAGGGCGTGAAGGAAAAAAGTTCTCGGGCGCGCAGGTCCGGGTCTCTCGCAGCCCCTCCCGAAGCGCAGCCGCCAGACCAGTGGAGCCG
The DNA here is from genome assembly GCF_059928025.1 of Delphinapterus leucas. NCBI lineage: Eukaryota > Metazoa > Chordata > Mammalia > Artiodactyla > Monodontidae > Delphinapterus > Delphinapterus leucas. Next base: position 77,536,467 of record NC_143135.1, read on the forward strand.
GGGCGCAGGGCGGGGGCGGAGGCGCCGGGGCGGGGATGCGGGGCCGCGGCGCAGCCCCCCGGCGCTGAGAGCAAGGCGAGCGCCGCTCCCGCCGCCCAGCGCCGCCGGCCCGCCACCCTCGCCGGTTCTCCCATCTCGGCCCGTCGAGCCGGGGCGCCCGGGCGGAGCCCTTGCCCGCCTGGTCGGGCTGCGCGTCGGGGGAGGGAGAAACCATGGATCCCGGGCAGCAGCAGCCGCCGCCTCAGCCAGCCCCCCAGGGCCAAGGGCAGCCGCCCGCGCAGCCCCCCCAGGGGCAGGGGCCGCCGTCCGGGCCCGGGCAGACGGCACCCCCGGGGTCCCAGGCGGCACCGCAGGCCCCCCCCGCCGGGCACCAGATCGTGCACGTCCGGGGGGACTCGGAGACCGACCTGGAGGCGCTTTTCAACGCCGTCATGAACCCCAAGACGGCCAACGTGCCCCAGACTGTGCCCATGAGGCTCCGGAAGCTGCCTGACTCATTCTTCAAGCCTCCAGAGCCCAAGTCCCACTCCCGACAGGTAACCTGGCCGCCCCTCTCCCCACTTTCCCGTCGGGCGGGCCCCAGGCCCGGGGGCGCTCGGGAGCGGCGGCCGCGAGCCCTGGCCGCGGAGGGGGGTTCCGGGAGCGCTAGAGAGGTGGGGATGGGGGCTCGCGGAGAGGCGGGGGGACTGGAGGCGCCCGCCGGCCGCGGCTACGGGCTCCCCACTCCTCCCGGAGTCCGGGGCCGAGATTTGTTTTTCCCCTTGTAGTTTCTCTCTGCGGTTGCAGCCCCGGGGGGCGTGCTCTTCCCTGCCCTTTCTTTCTTCCTGGGGTTCCCGGGAGGTTGGCGGGAGTGGCAGGGGAGGTGGGGAGGAAGGAAGGGGGTGGGGAGAGTCGGGCCCGGGCCGCGGTGGGCTTGCACAATGCGCGCGCCGCCGCGCTCCGCACCTTCGCTCCCTCCGCCGCCGCCGCCGCGGGGCCGGGGAGGGGGAGGGGGGCCTCTGGCATCTGTGTGTGGGTGAGCTGCCAGCGGCGGCCGAGTTTGTGAAGTTGAGCCCTGGGCCCCCTTTCCTTCGGGGCCTCTCGGTCCACTTCAGTCTCCTAGGGAGTCAAATAATTGTTCTCTTGTTTTCCAGTGTTGATTAGGGGTGGGGGTTGAACCAGTCCATTTAGTTTCTCGCTCTTTCTCCCCCTCCCCCTCCCAAAAGCATTTATTTTCTTCGCGGCCCCGGCGCTTTCTGAATACAGGATCCAGACTTTCCTGGAAGTTGTTTATGGAGTTAGTGCTTTCACCCCTGCCCTTACCTAGCGCCTTGGAAGTCGGGCAGGCTTACTCTTATCAAACTTAGTTGGTTCACGTGTTGGCTTCCCCGTTGGAGACTATTATTTACAGTTTGCCGAAATGCTTTTAAATTAGCCACATCTACACGTTGCGCAGGACCTGAGTTGAGCTTTACCGTGCTTTGGTTTTAACAGAAGCCTTTGATAACGCACTGCAGGTTGACTCATAGGTCGAGTCCTGCCTAGTTCAACTGTGATTAGAAGTTAATGTTTGGGAAGTGATGACTAATTCGAGGCTCGCCATTGCTCTTTAATTCTTATTGAGGATATGAAGAACATGGCTGTTCTACATACACAACGTTCGATTACTTTGTCAACGTGATCCAACATTAAAGTGAAACTATTATGAAAGTGTTAACATTCTGACCTGTCCCAGAAGATTTGTTTAGTGTAGGTTTTTCTTCCTTTCCTTACTTTTTTAAAAAGAGCTTGCTTCAGGCTAAACTTCAGCATAGGAACTTTGTCCAGAAGTTAATTGGTTTTCCAAATACTGCGATGTAGTTAGTCCATTCGGCTGTAACTTGAGTGAGAAGAACAGTTATCGCCCTACTCCCATCGCCCCTCCTATTTGCAGCAGGCCTGTGGTGTGTTCTCCTGCCTCAGACCAAGGGGTTTTGGAACTCAGAAAAACTCACTTAACCTGCTGACAAAAACCTGGGTTAAGGAAGAGGAAGGAAAAACAATTTAGCAGCTTGCCCCAAATAACTTCAATTTGTAAGAAGTAGACTTAGGTATGCTTTTTTTCTCTTACCCCTGGAAATGAGTTTCTGGACTCATTATGGGTAAAAATGTGTTGGCATTGCACCCCACAGTCTACACGAGTATGCTGTTAGTTAATATGTTTTGAAAGTATAATACCCATAGGAGACTGAATTCCCCATTTTGTGGCATCTATAAGCCGTAAAGAATTGCAACTAAAAGTTGCAATACTTATTTTTCTAGTAAATAATTGCACAGTAATTTATATCAGCAGTTTATGGATTCATACTATTCATAATCTATTGTAGTTTTGCTTGTTTTAATGCCTTTTTTAACCAAGTGTCGTGCATCTATAAATTTGACTTTTTATTTCTGCTAATGAGTCCTAATTCATTCTGATTGGAAACTCAGAATGTACATGATTTAACATCAAGGCATAGATGCATCTGCTGATTGCTTTTAGTCTTCCTTACTTGCCTATATGAATCTAGGAAATTCTAATTTTTTGATCATCAAACCCTAACTCTTCAGTTAAGGAATTTAAATAACTGTACTAGATTATGAATACTACAAATGTGGGTTGTAAATACTATTGTTCACAAATTATTGGATATAAATTCATATACTCATTTTTCCATCATGAAAAAAAGCTATTTAACAAATGAGAAAACTTGAGGCTCAGAGATTATGATATTGTTCAGTGTCACACTAGACAGCTTGGACTGGAACCCAGAACTTCAGGGTCTGAGTTCAGGATTTTTTCTGCTACTACACAGTTGTAAATATGTTTGTAAATTCTTAAGTTATATTGTAATGGAATTGTTGGCATCTTTATCATCTAGGTACAAATATATGGCTGGGTTTTTATTTCATTCATTAGGAGGCTTTTAAGAATATTCGGATGTTTCTGGATCTTTTGTATTCCTTAAAAGTTGTATAAATTTTGATGGTTGCTTTATTGATGACATTTGTCCATGGTGAGAAAAAAATGACAACTGTTGTGTGTTTAGGGCTTGGCTTGGAAAAAACATTCACTATGTAAAACCTAGTTTAAAAAAAAGAAAGAAAAAGAATCCATAGCTATATTCCTTGGGTTTTGTTTATACCTAGAACATTTTAGAACTTGGAAAAGCACCCACACTGCCTTGGCCTTCACGTAAACATTTAAAAGTATCCATCTGCAAACCTGTATTCCTCTGTGTCAAATATTAAATGTTGAAATGTGCCTTTGGATTTAGAATTTCATTGCAACCAAATATCTATCTAAGAAATCTAAAGGGACTCTCTTTGAAAACAAATTTTAAGAAATCTTTGTTTTAATATTCCTAATAGGCCAGTACTGATGCAGGCACTGCAGGGGCCCTGACTCCACAGCATGTTCGAGCTCATTCCTCTCCAGCTTCCCTGCAGCTGGGAGCCGTATCTCCTGGGACATTGACACCCACGGGAGTAGTCTCTGGCCCAGCAGCTACACCCACTGCTCAACACCTTAGACAGTCTTCTTTTGAGATACCTGATGACGTACCTCTGCCAGCGGGCTGGGAGATGGCAAAGACATCTTCTGGTCAGAGATACTTCTTAAAGTAAGTGAAAATAATGGTAGGAGATAATTTTCTGGTACAAAGATATAAAACGTCATTTATTTTTATATTGTACTTAGTATTTATGTCAAGCTCAGTTATATCTTCCATAATTTTTTTTTCAGTTCAGTATGAGCTAAATACCTTCTTTAGGTAATGTTTTGAAAGCTTTATGGATTCCTGGTTCATAACCTTTTAATAATCTTTTATTTTGTGGCAATTTGGATGTTCTCCTTTTGAGTTTGTGCCAAACCTATTAACTAGCCTAGCTCAAAACTGAAAGGATACCATGAAGAATTTCAAATTGTGAGAGTTTTGGGGCTGGCATAGGTTTATGAATATGTGCAGTACTACTTACCTTTTTCTACCATTTTACTGGTAGAAAAGAACTATAAAAATAAGGAGGAATTCCCTAGGAGTCTAATATTATAGTACTTTAGGTTGTGAGATGACAGACCCCTTTAGCTGCAGTTTGATGTGATTTATCAGTTTGTTTTTCCCTCAAAGGGTAAACAGAAATATGAATTTCCCCGCTTGATATACAAGCTCAGTGTCAAACTTCTTCGAGCTAGCAGGCCTTCAAAACAGAATCTCTCTTCTCTGGGAAAACAAAAACAAAGCCATTGGGTTATTTGTTTTTATCAGCCTTATTTTTTGTGTGTTTAAAAAAAGTGGCAAAATTTCATTGAAGCTGAAAAGATCAAAATAGAATTTCGTCCCTTCTTGTTTTGAAATTATAGGTAGGACCTTAATATTTTTATTTGGTGTGTTTGGAATAAGTATATACAAAATGTTTCCTAAAAGTAATTATTATAGACTGAAATTGATGTTTTCAAAAAGTTGCTTACTTAGTATTGTTTAATCATGTTGAGATAATAAAGTAAAAAACAGTCCAAGTTTTGATTGTGATCTGTCCTGACAGTCTTCTCCTAAGGGAAATGTAACATTTATTCATTAGATCAGATAATACAATAATGATATTGTTTTGCTGTGTGTCTTATTATTTTATATTGATTGTCTTTTGGGGCAGATTGTTACTTTGCAGTGTAAGATACAGTTTTGTGACAAGCTTATTTAGAAGAGCAGAGGAAAAAGTTTGATCTTAAAAAGTTTCTGCAGTTTTTTGCCCCTTTTCCTCCAACTTTTTTCTTATATTTTAAATTCGTTTTCTGGTGTCCTGGTATCCATTTCAAAGGGTCAGGTTTCAACCAGAACAATAAAGGGCCTGAGACTGGAAAGTACACACAAGTCTGGCAGACTCATCTGCATGAGCAAGATTATTTGTTCTCAAGCAGACATCCAGAGTAAATGATTGAAAGAGCTACTAGCTGTGAGGGATGTGTCTTGAAGGGAAAGGAGTGGAAACAAACCAGGTTGTTAGGAAAAAGAAAGGCTGTACTTTTTTGAACCTCTCCCTGCTGGGTCACATGCTGACCTGGGGAGATTTTTAAACAGCTTAATAGCTGGCTTGCCTCTCTTCTTTGGTTGATGTTATAGCTAAAAGTCTATGATTAAAGAGCAACATTTATGCTCCTCTTTTAGTCTTTTGTATCTTGTAATAATTGCTTTTAGGTAACATGGGCCTACATTTTTATTATTTTGAATGATCTTTTTGTTTTGACCTGAAATGTTCTATACTTTATTTTTTAGTTTCCAATGGTTCTTCCTTTGAGAAGTGTTTCTCTCAAAGATGGATTAATGAAGGGTATACACACACACACCCCACACCACCCCAAGCACCCCGCTCAAGTGAGCCTGTAGCAAAGGTAAACCAGGACAAAATGATACGAAAATTATGCCATATGGGTAATGGTTACCATGGAAATGAAAAACTGGGAAGAAGAGAAATAAAATGATTATTCTTTAAGATTTTTGAGGGATTCTCACGTGGAAGTAAAAGTAGATTTATTATATGAGAAACATGAAGATTTTTGACACCATGGAATAATTTTCTCATATCAAACCTTCAGGAATAGAAATGTTTTCCCTGTTAGATGTGTCTTGGTCAGTAAAAGCAGGCAAAATCATTGATTATTTGGTACATGTCAGGAAATGTAGGGAAACAACCAGCTGTTGTCTTGCGACCTTAGATGAATGACTTTGAAGTCAGTTGGCCCATCCTGTTGTTTCAAGGCAGCATAATTACTGAAGGATTATAGGTAGGCAACTATTGGGATTTTTAAAGCCCTGCCTAGGTCAGTGAGATTTTCCGAGGAAGACTTGTACCTTAGGTTGGCAAGTGATAAGGAGGAAGTATGGTACTGGCTACATTTATCAATGACACATATTCAAGTTCTGGTATGATTGTGAAGTATTTTTAAAAAGCTTAGTCTGTATATTGGGTATATTTGTTCTACTGAATTTACTGTTTAAAACTAATTTCTTCAACATTGTGTATTGAGCTTTATTTTAAAAGAATTCTTTTATTGCTCTGAGAATTATTGCTTTCTTCATCTGTCTTATAGTTTTCCTACAGGAAATAGTTCTTCAAGTAGTTGGTCAACAACTTCCTATTTCTTTATAAGCTGCTGAATAACTTCCTGAATTAGTATTCTATAATATTTCTTGTTACAAGGAGTGCTCTTACTTCTCAGATTTATTTTATTGACGTCTTGCAACTATTACCACATACAAAGAACTTCTTGTGTAAAATGTACCATATAGGACCTTATAATTTGATTTTAGAAATCTCATCCAGTAATTTTAGAAGTGTGGAGATTTGCATTGTTTTAATAATCTTCTAATTTTTAAGAAGTCATTTTTGTTTCATTTCTACTATCTATCATTTTCTGAATAACTGGCCTCAGTGTTTTTAATCCTTGAAGATTCAAGGTTTCTTGTGGCTGGGACTTTATTAAAATTATTGAGTATCTTGATTCACAGTTTAAAAAGGTATTTTTTCAGAGATTTTTTTGCATTCCGCAACATATAACTCAGCCAATATTCCAACATTAAATGAACTTACCTTGCAGGTGTTATTAATTGCTACAAATGGTTTGATTCTTTTTCTATTGACCATGTATCTTGTTTCAGAAGTGAATGCTCCACTGCCCTAATTAAAGCTACTTCAGACATGTATCAATTAAAGGAGATGAATTAAACTGTTTCTTGTTATCGTAATTTGGTCTTGCTTCTTCTCCCAAACACTTGCCCAGCAGAAGACTATGAACACATACAGTGTATACATTGTTACCGTAATAAAGATTAGATGTTTTAAAAAGGAACAGTTTCATTGAGAGTAAGGCTGTTCTTTTTTTGGTTTCTTGTTATATCAAATGTAACCCAAATGATTTCCCTTTAAGAATGAAACGCTTGTAATATTGCCCTTAACTGTTGATTAAGCTGCCAAAAGAAAAAAATAACCATAAACAGTTGAAATTGCAATCACAAAACATTTCCCTAATATAATAAGTCAGTTATACTTCAGTTTTAAAAATCCGAAAGCAGAGTATTTCCCTATTTGAGGGAAGGACTGTCCCTGCCCATTTATCTTGCTGATTGAGGCTGAGTGGAGAAAGAAGATAAAAGTATGCCCTCAGCTCTCAGAAAAAATGCTTGCTTCTGCTCAGTGGGTGGGCACTCCGGGGAAGAATGGCCCATGGTGCCACAGTGATTTAGGTAGAAAAAACGCTGGTGAAACTGTTGGATACGGTGGTAGAAAAAACCAAAACAAAACAGTTGGAAGATAGTGGATGTGACAGTAAATAGAACATAGAGATTAGTTTATTTACTGGGGGAAATAATGAGTATTTTTGGAGTGAACTAAAAAAGTACTTAACCTTTATCAAACTAGATGTTTAATTTCAGCAAACTCAATTAGCTGCAAGATGGTAGGCAAATTTTCTTTAAAAAGTAACATTGAAAGCATATTTCTCCCCCAAAGCTTCATGTTAACTATAAAGAAAAAAGCCTAGGTAATATTCAAATAGTTGAAACTTTAAAAAGTTTTTGAAACCCTGAGATCAGCCTTCATTAGTAATGTAGAAAAATGTTTTACATTATGGTTGGAAAAATAATGTAAATTAGCATCCCCAAATAGTAATGCTAGTATGACTCTGAAATGTATTTTACCTTAAGACTTTTGGGAAGAGGCAAACTCTAAATCTAACCTTTTAGTTGTCAAAATATTTAGTGAAGTTTAGGCTTAGGGCAAATCAAAGTGAAGTTGTTTTAAAAATCAGTTAAGATTATTCAAACTTAATTTGCTACCTTCAGTAATAGCATAATTTAGGCATTAATTATGACTTGAAAGTTTAATAGTAGTTGAGTAGCATTGTATAAAGGAGGGTCTTAAAGAGCTGTGTGGTTCAATAACTATGGCTACTAAGTGATGCACTTTTTACAAGAAAGGCTTCTGATTCGAGGATTGATCGGAACTTCAAGCCACGAAAGGGACGTTGCTGTTTTTATGAAGAATTGCTTCGTGGTTCTGCTCAAGTACTGTAGCACCAAGTTTCCTGGGAACAAGTACTGCTACTGTGGAAGCACTTCTATTTGCGTAGGGCTTCACCCCTTCTAAAAGCAAACAAAAGAAGTTTGGTATAAATCACAATGGTCTTTTTTTATTCCCTTCTCTTTAATATTTTACACAAAAGAGGTCAGTAGTTTAATCCTTATTTGGCTTTTAGCATGAGAAGCATCATAATCTTTAACACATCAAATAATAAGATGTTGTTTCTCTGAATAATGTTGCAAATTAACAAAATAATGCAAATAGGCGTATCTATTTAAAATATTGCTGTTTTCTTCCACCAGATATTTTCAGTGCTTTATTTGTGGTTAGTGCTGTTACTTACCTATTTTCACTTTAGTGTGCTTCTTTTTTTCTTCACAGGATAGTGTTAGTCAATAGACTTTTCAGATTTTTCAGCTGGGTCTTGCTTTGCGGGTGGTGAGGGTACATTTTGTTAAAAGCTCCTTTCTTCCTCTTGCAATTTCTTACTTAACCCAAGGTGAGGAGATTTTTGATTATTTTTAAAGTAAGGTCTTTCTTTATCCAGTAAATATACGTTTTAGAGAATGAGCTTTTTGATACATGCATGAAAACTTACTATAGACTAGTTGATCTGGGCTTCAGAGTAAAAATGGCTTTCTTCAGAGTGCTACTTTGTGCTTTCACACAATTGAATGTGGATTTACGAAGTTCTTTGAAATGTAACTTCTCACATATCCTGAAGTGACTGTAGTATGAAGCAGGGTTTTGGGAAGGAGCTAAACCCTATCTAGGAGGTGGGGGTAAGAGGTGGATTTTTTTTTCTGTACAAGCATGAATGTGGGGTTCTTCTGTTTTATATTTATAAAAGTTCTTCCTTCCTTCGCTTCTTTCCCCATGTATCTGATTTTGTGGATTTTAAATAAGGTGTATTTTTTTAATTACAAAAGTAACACATGTTCATTAGAGAGAATTGGAAAATTCAGGAAAGGAGAAAGTTTGGGAGGAAGCACCAGATTCTTCTGCCAAGGAGAGATGGTTGAATATACTTGTTTATATAGTCTTATCTATAAACATATATTTTGAAATTTAATTTTAGGGGAGTAACATATACATAGATTCAGAAAATCCCTTAGTGCTGTTAGGGTTATAATGAAAAAGAGCAGTTTTAACTCACTTTTCTTTATCTATGGCTTGCATTCTCCAGAGGCAAACATTTCCAACTCCTTTGAGATTTTCCCCCCTTTTAAAAATTCCATATTTATAGAACATGTTACACTACCATTTAAATTTTTTTTTTTTTTTTTTGCGGTACGCGGGCCTCTCACTGTTGTGGCCTCTCCCGTTGCGGAGCACAGGCTCCGGACGCACAGGCTCAGCGGCCATGGCTCACGGGCCCAGCCGCTCCGCGGCATGTGGGATCTTCCCAGACCGGGGCACGAACCTGTGTCCCCTGCATTGGCAGGCGGACTCTCAACCACTGCGCCACCAGGGAAGCCCTAAAATTCATTGTAAAGATTACATTGTTTGGAAACTCAGTCTTCAGTGTGAGTGGTGCCCTTTAAAGTTTTGCAGTATAGTTGCCCTAACTGTCCTTTGGTCCTAGGAAAGATTTCTTTTATTAGTTCCCAGATAATTTCTTCCAGTCTTTTTAATGTTTTCGCTGTTTCTGGAATTCCTGCTTGTCAGAATAACTCTTGAATTTTCTTATCTTTCCCGCCTTTTGTTATGCTTTCTGGGAGATTCCTTCAACTTTAGCTTTTAATTTTTCAGTTTTTTTTTCACCCCAAAAAGGTATTTATCGTTCTTAATTTCCAGGGAATCTTTTCTGAGTTCATTGTTCCTTTGTTATTTTTAATAACATGCTGTTCTTATTTCATGGATGTAGTAATATAATATCTCTCTAAGGATATTATAGTGGGTGTTTCTTTTTAAATTTTTTCTGCTTTCAATGTCTTAAGTAGGCTTCACTGGAGAGTAATGTAACAGGAACCAACCAGGCCCTGAAGTTGTGGGAGGCCCTAAATGTCATTATCTTTGTTAGGTTCTCTTGTAGTGGTCAGTTTCTCCAGATAAAAATCTGTCAGTCCCCTCTCTAGAGAGCATTGCTGGTGGTAATGGGTGTTAAGATGGAGAGCCAGTGTTTTAGGGTTGAGAGTGTGGGGTTTCATCCTTGCTCTTGGCTGTGCCAGGTATGTGAATCCAGATCCTCTTAGTCTACTTCTCTGGAACATAAATTTCCCATTTCCTGCTTAGGCCAGGGAGGAGGTGTGCAATAGATTTTTAAAAGTTCTATGTAGGCTTGATTTTTGTGAATACAATTTTGCAATTAGGTTGACTCTATAAAGTTGCCAGTTTTCTAAGCCCCGAACAGTAACTACTGCCAATTTCGTATTATTTGACTTAAATATTACAGGATCACTTTTTTTTAACTAGTTTTTTTTTAAAACATATTTATTCTTTGTTTGTTTATATATTTGGCTGCGCTGGGTCTTAGTTGTGGCGTGTGAACTCTTAGTTGCAGCGTGCCAATTCTTAGTAGAGGCATGTGGGATCTAGTTTCCTGACCAGGGATCAAACCCTGGGCCCCCTGCATTGGGAGCAGAGTCTTAGCCAGTGGATCACCAGGGAAGTCCCTACAGGATCACTTTTAAATCAGTACTTAAATAAATGCTTTTACCAGGCAAATGATTACTTCAATGACATTGGTCTTCAGCATCGGTTTTGCTGCTTTAAATCTTCATATGTTAGATTTTCTTAAAGGGGGGAACTGTGTACTTTGACACCGGGGTGCTTGGCATCCAGCAGTGTACGAATTTGTTCAGAGGGTTTGGATTCTGAAATAGTGTGAAGGGGCAGAGAGACTGGAGACTTAATTCCTATTTGTACATAGAATAATGGAGCTGATCCTATCTGTTTTTATGTCATTTTCAAGTTTTTTGTCTAGTATACACAACTTAAAAAAGTTGGGCTTTAAAGTAAAATAGCCTTATGAAATCAGTGCATCTGTTTTCTTTCATTCCTTCCTTTCAGCTGGTTTTCATCAATATAGATGATAGGATAAAGAAAATATTTATGCATATCTAAGTTCATTAAATAGTTATTGGTATACTTATGTAGGTTAACCCCCAGAGGTGTATAACTTCGTTTTATCTTAGTTTAGGTTGTTGCTTTCCCTAGCAAGTGCTCTTTTGATTGCTCAGAAAAGTAGCCTGTGCTGTCTTCAGTAGGCCATTGTAGATGTCATAGAGTAATAGTAATAGAGTATTTTTTACATATAAACTAACCATGGAGATGTAAGTAGTTAGAATTTTATGAAAACTGGGTTTAGGTTAAAATGGATTCACTATAGGTAGTAACAGAGTTGTGTTAGGACCCTTTGTTGTTGATCTCAAGTGAAATTTCTTCAGATCCACTTTTCCAGCAATCTCTTCCTTGAGTAGTTAAAAAGCAGTTACATATGGACATTTTTTTATAGAAGAGGAGGAAGCAAACCTTTTAAAATCTGCATAAAATCTTAATTGACCAATGCAAAATCAGACCAGAACACTCTAACATCAGAGAAGAGTGCTAAATGATACTGAAAAGGCGGATACCTGGGGGTTGTAAAAGGTATTAAGTTGAATGGGGTAGAGGAATGGAACAGAATTAACACAACTTAGTTAAACAAGAAGTGTGTTAAAATAGCAAAGTACTAATGTTAGAAATGAGCTAAATGAGATTTCTGAGACCTTGCCTGGAACTAATCCTTACCAGTGATAGGGTCACAGTTAAAATTTACCAAGCTCTCCTGGCTAATTTTTTTTTTCTAAGATGGAAAAAAAAAAATCTGTGGAAGAGTTGGCCAAAATACGGATGTTTCTGTTTTTCCTCTACACATGTTCGGACTGATACAGGTTATGTTTCTGAAATCATGTAGTCTGGATGAGCTCCAGATGATGTAATAGGATCACTGTTAACCCCTCACAGCCGGAGGGTGTGCAGACTTTCCTGTTAAGACTGGTACAAATCTCTTCTTGTGGGTGATACAATAATCACTGTTTCTAGACAATGATATGTGAAATTAATATTATTGTCCTCAAACACAATATTGTCCTTCAAACACAGAAGACAAAGCATGCCCTTTGTGTACCTGTCTATTCTTCAGTTTTCAGGTAATACCCATCACACTACAGATAAGAATTTGCCCAGCTCCCTCTGCTCCCTCAAACACAGGGTGATTTTGCTCAAAAAAGACCCACTTGGTTCTGGGTGGTGTGTGTTGGGTCACTTACCTTAACGTGGCTGTGGTTTCTTTCACCCTGCTTATTCTTAGTTAGCTTCTTTGAATTCAGTATGTGTGCTTAGTGGTCTCTTCATTTCATAAACACTTAACCTCTTGGTTTTATGTAGCAGGCATTGTTTAAGGGTTCACTGAGTTCCCCTCTGTAGAGTTGGGACAATATTAATAATATATCAGTCTTGATAGACCAGGTGGGTCTCAAGACACCATTCATTGCAAGTCATCTTGTTTACCTTTTCATTGCTATCTCTCAATGGAGAAGCTGTGGAGGCTAACTAACTATAAGCTCAATAAAGATAGATTTTGTCTTCTCTGTTCAGCCTTGTGTATGTAGCTCTTGATATATTTATTGGTGGATGATGTCCCTTAGGCTGCTCATTTATTTCAGTCTATTGGTTGATAGTCACCCTGATTAATGCCTATAGTCCCTGCTTAATTATTATTGCTGTGTAACTCCATGCTAAAAAGATGCTAGAGTATTTACTTGTGTATTTTTAAAGTTAATTTTGTAAGTTTGAGATTATTCTTAAACTCAAATAACTACAACTATTAAAAAAGATAATTGTGGGACTTCCCTGGTGGCGCAGTGGTTAAGAATCCGCCTGCCAGTGCAGGGGACACGGGTTCGATCCCTGGTCGGAGAAGATCCCACATGCTGCAGAGCGACTAAGCCCGTGTGCCACAACTACTGAGCCTACACTCTGGAGCCAGTGAGCCACAACTACTGAGCCCGCGTGCTGCAACTACTGAAGCCCGCGTGCCTAGAGCCTGTGCTCCACAACAAGAGAAGCCACCGGAATGAGAAGCCCTCGCATCGCAACGAAGAGTAGCCCCCACTTGCCACAACTAGAGAAAGCCTGCACGCAGCAACAAAGACCCAATGCAGCCAAAAATAAATAAGTTAATTAATTTTTAAAAAAAGAAAGATAATTGCTTATTTTCAGGGTATAAATGAATAATAGTTCTACTTTAGGGTTACAGATTTGTTCCATGGACAGGGAATATTTGACTGCTTTAGAATTAAATGAATAAGAAATAAAATTATGTAGGTGTAAAAATGATACCAGTGAGTAGATTACTATGGGAATTCAGGGGAGAAGTAATGAGGTGGTGGCATTGGGACCTCGAAGAGACAGTACTCAAGTTATGCTTATAGAATTAGCATTTTCAGCTCAATGAATGTGGGGGCATAGGAGGTGGGGAAACAAAAGACAGCTGCAAAAAGATTTTCTGGTAACAGCCAAAGTGCTTGCCCTTCCCGCTTTGAATTATGTTTGCATCTAACATATTATGTAATGTTAATGTATTCTAATATAATATATTATACAATATATAAATTATATTTGCATTTACTTTCATCAAAATTAAGTTATTAATTGTGGTTAAATCTGCACTCTGACCTTGGGCATTTAAAAAAAACAATTCTAATATCAAAACACTTGAAAAACCACTAAATGGCATGGTTTTATTCACTGCTTGGGAAAAAACAAAGTTTTAAAAGTGAAGACCATCTATTACAGACCATCATTACATGAACATTGTCAAATATAGTTGTATCCCGTATGCATTTTTTAACTTTATTTTCATGTTACAGCCTATTTAAGATTTTTTTTTTTTTGCTAATTTTTGACAATATTATTTGTCAGGAAATGCTAGTTAAAAGGGATTGTCTTCATTTTTCTGGTACTTTTAAGTTTAGCTTAATGTTTATCTGTTTACCAAGTAAACTTTATTAGAATTCGCAAAATGAATATAAACCCTTTTCATTCCTTGATATTATTGCTGGACAAATTGAATTAATAGTAAAATATGCTGTAAAAAGGTACAATTTTTACTTTTTAAAGTTGGTAGGAAAGCTGCTGACTGAAACATTTCCTTTCAGAGATTTAAAGAATTTTTTAAATTAAGCTTTAGAATTTGTTTTAGACAGACAGAATCAGATAATTTAGTCCATTGTACATTACCAAAACCAAATGAACATTTGAGTGCATATTAATTTTATTAAAATAAATTGTAAAACAAATCTAATATTCTGCCTATCACTATTATAAGCTAAATTGTGTCTTTTAAAACACTCCTATTTTAAATTTATTAATAAAACTTCTATGGGACACAGAGCAGCCAGAATTCTTTACCTAAAACTCAGTTTAACATGGTTTTGGAAGGATGTTGGGAGTTTCAGGAATGCTAGTAATTAAGAATTGAGTATATTTGACAGCAACATATTAGGCCATCAGGATTTCAGCTGTTTTATATTAAGCCACATGGAGGTCATTTGCTCTCGCTGGTTGACTTACTAAACTGGGCTGCCATACAAAAAACCACGGACTGGGTTGCTCAAACTACCACCTAGTGCTTCTCACAGTTGTGGAGGCTGTGGAGTCTAAGATCAAGGTAGGTTTCATTCTGAGGCTTGTCCTCTTGGCTTGTAGGTGGTTGCCCAGTTGGGCACAGAGGTTTCCTTACGTGTTGGTGGGAGCCTTCTAGGGGGATGAAGGCAGAAGCTGCAAAGCCTTCTGAGGCCATTACATAATGTCACTTCTCCTACATTCTGTTGGTTGAAGCTAGTGACAAGGTCAGCTCAGATTCAAGGGCTTGGGAAGTAGACTGCCTCTTGATGGGAGGTACTGCAAAATATGGTGGCCATGTTTTTCAGCCTACCACACTTGGATTGGAAGTTTTTAAAAAATAATGTTCAAGATTGGTGAGTTATCACCTGAGGCCTGAAAATCTCAGGGTAAAGCATGTCACCGGAAAACAGTTTATACCGTTAACATGTAAAATCTCATTTTTGGTGAATAATATAAGTTGGTAAGTGTTTCCTCTTGAGATGCCATCAAATCAGTCAAGTTATTTATAAACCATTCAGTAAGTTAGACAGAATATGGGCTTTTTGATTACATGTCAGCATTTATATTTAAGACCATGAATTCTAATTGACATCTAATTGTAACTCTCTTCTAAAACTTGACTCTGGTATTTTATTTTTAAAAACTGCCTTGTTTAAATTAACTTAGGCATGAACTCACATGGAAAATTGTAGCAGAAATGGAACCTGGATTTCCTGGTACCTACTTGTGTTTGATTTAAACACTACATTGCTGCTTTCTTTCCCTACCTGAATTCAAGTAAGAGCAATCTTCATTGTTATTGCAAATAGATTTGAGTTTGTTAATTGATCATTGAATTTTTGTTGATTTACAGACTAGTAAGTTATTTGAATTATCAAGTTACATATATGTAAATATCTATAAACATAAGTAGTGCAGGAGGTATGAGTGCTCACAGTTACCTTAGAAGTTTATATTTATGGGGTTGCTGCTTCCCCAAAGTGTTTTCTGTGACCACACCACAAGTGTCTAGGTTTCCAGGTTGCTTATGAATGGATATGAAGGAGCACTGCTCCGCTGGGAGTTAATAAAGACATTCTCAAACATTTAATTTCAAACTTAGTATATATCCCTTTTTCTAAAGGCCTATAAAAACAACAGTTCTTTTTCCTTTTCATGAAATTGCATGATTATAAAAACTGACTTAATCCCTTGTAATTTTTGTTACCTAAAAGTTGAATTTAAACAGTGGATCAGATTTCAGCACTGTGATTCATACTCCCAAAATGAGTAACCTGGTTAGCAGGATATTCCTACTTGTTCTCTTGAGGGTTGTTTTTTTTTTAAATGTCCATGGTTACTCCTCCATTTTTGGTAGTGGAGTTCTATTGGGTCTTTGAAGAGGCTTTACAAGAAAAAAGAGCAGCTATTTATGGAGCATTTCCTCAGGCCTGCAATTTGAAGCCATTACAGCAAAGTTGCTGAGCAAGTCGGTGATGACATGCCAGCAGTCACTAAGGCCCCCACCCTGCAGCCTGGGCAGAGTAAGAGTTCAGGACTGCTGCCGTGCGGAGTTTGCCCTCTTCAATTATTGTCAATTGCTTACTTTTTAAAGAGCAGGAAGGTTTCAAGCATTCTCAACCTACTTTCTTAACAGATTATTAAGGGACTATAGAACAGAAGCTAGTTTTTAAGTTTTCAGGAAATAGTTCAACATCCAAGAATAGAGTGACTCCTCCATCCCCCACTCCCTTTTAGTTAGTTAAAATCAGGTCACCTTATCAAATGCAGAACTTGTCCAGCAGTTTTGCTTAAGCTCACAGAAACAGATAACTATTACAGGAATTCCACGATAATGTATATAGCCTTTAGATCTGGAGTCTATGTTTGAGAGGAGTTTGATTTTCAAAGTTTAGGTAACTTTGTTGCCTACCTAACAACATTTCTCTATAGAGTTTTGTTTTTTTAATAGTGATAGAAAATAAAACAAAATGGTCTCATTGTGGGTTTTTGTCATCAAGGGATGAAATTGGATTGTCTAATTGTGGTTGGAAATTATGTTTGATTAGTTAACAGCAAATGATTAATTGAAAACCACTAAGCTTCAATCCACTCAGAGGAAAATTAGTAGCCATTTTATCTTAAACAGGACACTTCTAATATGTGAATTTTGCAAACTTTCCACTCTTTGATGTCAAACTTAAAACTTAGTAGCTTGTCTGTATTATAGTCTGATGTCTTAAAATATTTAGACGTTGTTCCACAATTGTCTTCATCTTTTTAACAAAAAAAATGTATTTTCCACTGTTCTGGATTCAATTTCAGGAAAATTTTAAATGAGAAAAATCATTTTTAGCAATACCTATAATTTTAAGAAAGCATCAGTTGATAAAATCAGGAATTATGTTATAAGAATTGAAATCTGCTTTTAATTCAAATTCTTTAAAAGTACTGACATTTGGAACTATGATAATCTAGGACAGTGGACCCCAACCTTTTTGGCACCAGGGACCAGTTTCATGGAAGACAGTTTTTCCATGGATGGGGTTGGGGGGATGGTTCAGGCAGTAATGTGAGCGATGGGGAGCAATGAATGGGGAGCGGCAGATGAAGCTTCGCTTGCTCACTTGTCACTCGCCTCCTGCTGTGCGGCCTGGTTCATGACAGGCCACAGACCAGTACCAGTACCTAGAGATTGGGGACCCCTGATCTAGGATATTTGAAATGGTTTTCTAGTCACAGACATTATCTATAAAAGGTGAGTTATTTCCTAACTTACTATGTCTCTACAACTCCCCTCAACCCCAACCCCTCCGCAAAACAACCCATGATAGTCAACAACATAGACTAAAAGGAAAAAGAGAACAGTACCGTTATAAGGTGACCTCCAAATTACTAGGCCTTTTAAAAATGGCACCCTAATCGCTGAATAATCCTCTTGAATTTCACAATTAGCTTGAGTGAAATAATGAGTTTCTTAATTGTGGTAGTTAAAATTGAGAGAAATTTCCTAGTTCTGTGACCTAAGTTGAGTTTTAGGACATTTCTATATTTTACTGAATGGTAGCTTTTGGGAAACTGCTTTCTGTATTTCTTTGCCCTCCGACCCCCTAGCCCTTTTCAAGGAACTTTATTTATTATTTATTTAAATATTGCCACACATTCCTTTTTATTGATTGATTGATTGATTGGCTGCATCAGGTCTTAGTTACCGCACACGGGATCTTTTGTTGCGGTGCGCGGGCTTCTCTCTAGCTGTGGCATGCAGGCTCAGTAGTTGCTGCATGCGGGCTTAGTTGCCCTGCGACATGCGGGATCTTAGTTCCCTGACCAGGGATCAAACTGGCATCCCCTGCATTGCAAGATGGATTCTTAACCAATGGACCACCAGGGAAGTCCCCCAAGAACTATTTAAATGAAATACAAATTCCTTCAAGGTTCAGCTCAAGATGTTAATTAATTCCCCTAGAGTGTCTTCCTAGATTTTTCCTAGCCCCAAGTCTGCCTTGGAGTCCCCTCTTCTGGCCTCCCATGAACCTTTTTGCATCAGGAGTATGTTTTCACTTACAACCTGTTGATATTGTATCCCCCTGCACCTAGCATAGTGCCAGCACATACATACTAACTGCTCACCAGAAAATGTTGAGAATTGCTTTTCAGTGTCGTTCCCAGTCATTTTGGAAGCACTGACTTATTTTCATCTGTTTTGATGCCTTCAGAAAGCTTCAGCACCGTGCTTGGAGCTACGGAACATACGGATTGAGAACCAATTGGTCCCTGTCTCATTTAGGAGGCAAGGTGTGTGAAATAAAAATGGTACAAGGAAATGTGTAGTTGACTGCTAAGCAATATGGTAGGCCCTGGGTAGTCTAGATTAGTAACCCAGAAAAAGAAGAGATTGTTGTGCTGAGTTGTTAGAGGTTTGTAGAAGAGTTTGGTCTTTGGTTGTATTTGAAGGATTGCATGGATAGGATTAGATAGAAGAGGATTTTATTCTGTACTGAATATTGAGTCATTTTTTGACTTTGCTTTATTTGTGAATGGTTTTGTAACTTGACAACATGTGGTTTTAGTAAAATCCTATGTCTGGTAAAAAAAATTTCCCTCTTGAATTTTAGTTACCTCGTTACTTGTCTCCCCCACTGGATATTACAAGGCCCAGTCGGTTCACCATTATGTCTCAAGCATTTAGCTTAGTGTCTGGCATATAATAAATGTTTAGTAATATGGCTGGGTGGCTAATTACCTACTCGGGAGCCTTGGTTTCCTCTGCTGTAAAATTACTGGATTGGAATATATGATTTCTAAGAACTTTTCCATTTCTAAGATGCTGTGAAAATCAATGAAAAAATTCCCATAAATTCCCAATCTATATATAAATGTCAAATTAACTTCCTGATGTGATGTTGTATTTACAGTGCTTTACATTTAGCATAAAGTATACTAAGTTTAATATATAAATACCACCATTAAGCAAAAACAGTAATGTTGGCAATAGGAGGGGTATATTTAAAGGAGGGATTTTTGTTATTGTGACTTAACTGTAAAGGAAAGTGAAAAGTAAAAGAGCTCTAACAGTGACGTTAAGGGATGTAGGTAGAAATTTAAGATGGAATTGGTATTTTGGGCCAAAGGAGTTAGAAAAGAATTAGAAAAGAGAGGGCTGACCTTTCTAGATAAAGAATCAGTGATTAGTTTGGGGGTATGGTTTTGTTAAGAACACAAACTGATTCTAAGAAATATTTTGTATGAGAAAATACTAACATATCACTAATTGTTTATTATCTATTAAACTTAAATATTAGAAAAAAATTCGAGATTTAAATCAGCTCTTTCTCATTTGTAACTACTCTGTAGCACAAAAACTGAGAGGCAGTCACTGTCTCTTAGAGCCAAAAAAAAAAGGCTTTAGCCTCTGAGAGAAGAGCCAATTTGTTTGTCAGAGTCACAGCATAGTAGTCCCAGACACTTGCCATATTTTCAGAATCTTTTCTTTATGGTCACTTTTAATTTTCGACTGTTTTTTTTTTAATTAATTAATTTTTTTGGCTGTGTTGGGTCTTCGTTTCCGTGTGAGGGCTTTATCTAGTTGCGGCGAGAGGGGGCCACTCTTCATCGCGGTGCGCGGGCCTCTCACTGTTGCGGCCTCTCTTGTTATGGAGCACAGGCTCCAGACGCGCAGGCTCAGTAGTTGTGGCTCACGGGCCTAGTTGCCCCGCGACATGTGGGGCCTTCCCAGACCAGGGCTCGAACCCGTGTCCCCTGCATTGGCAGGCAGACTCTCAACCGCTGCGCCACCAGGGAAGACCCGGACTGTCTTGATTGTCAAATACAACTTAAAATTTTTTTTTTTTAGCCCATCGTCAGCAGTGTTTTGATTTATTTGTTCCACTGTATGGAAGGATGTTAATATTTTGTGAGTAGGTTAGTGATCTATATTTATATTAAATTTCAAAGAAGAACAGTTACAGAAACTTCCTTTTGAGCATGCAAATATTTTTTATATACTACATTTGATATTAGTGCTTTAAAGTTACATGCCTTCAGTACTTGCTGTGTGAATACTTAACAATGAATACTTACCATACTTTATCTCATTTAGTCCTCTCCATAATCCTGTAGGTGTTTCCTATTTTATAGATTGGGCCTATGCCTTGAAGAGGTGAAGTAACTTACAGATTCGCCTCTCGAGGCCTGTGTCATTCCATTGCGTGAGCTCTTTCTATTAAATCTCTTTACGATCATAAACTTTTTTTGTTTTTGTCCTACAATTTTATTTTTGTAGACTGAGCTAAATCTACACTGTATTTATCACAGAGTTTCATTCAGTATTTTATACTCATTTGGTGATCAGTAAACACTTGTTGAATTAAACTAGGATGTTTTAATTTCTTTACCATGTTCCTTAAAAGAAATGACACCAGAATGGATGAATTATCTACTCTTTCAAAAGCTTCCAGAGCGATTCTGATATATGATTCTACTTATTAAATAGTTGTTGAATTAATTGAAAAGACTTTTCAGACTGAACGTATTCTTAAACACGTACAGTTGACCCTTCACATCCACAGGTTCCAGCATCCGAGGAATGAAAATTTTCAGAAAAAAATTTTCCAGAAAGTTGCAAAAACCAAATCTTGAATTTGCCATGCATCAGCAACTATTTACCTAGCATTTACATTGTGCTAGGTATTAATACGCAATCTAGAGATGACTTAAAGTATACAGGAGGATGTGTGTAGGTTATATGCAAATATGATGCCATTTTAAATGAGACTTGAGCCTCCTCAGATTTTGGTATCTGAGGGTGTTCTGGAACCAGTCTCCTGAGGATACTGAGGGAGACTGTACTCTTTCATATCATTAAATACATACATCAGTGTGTGAAATGAGTGGATCCTCATTTTACAGATGTTGAAGTTTAGCCACACTTCCCCCCACCCCCCAGCTGCTGCTGATTTAAGGTCCCTTTATTAGTTTATGTGTTTGTGATAATGCATGCAAGAGTACTGCATAAACTGTAAAGGACCTTATAAATGTTGTCTTTTATTACCCAGCTTTGTTTATTGCTAAGAGCAGGTCACATGCTATAGATACTAAGGGAGAAGAGGTTACCTAGATACCTTGCGTTATCTGAAAAACAGTGTTTTAGTTGAACAAATTACATGTTAGTACTTACACATTGGATTAGAATTTGGTAAGGATTTGAGTTAGGCTCATGTTCCTTTGCCTTCATGTAATAACTGTGAAAAGAGTAGCAAATTCAAATTGACACTCATTTATTATAACTTTCTTAATGGAATTGTCCTAGTTGGAATTTCCCACATCTAGGGATGTTAAGCAATAGGATTCATTTCTTTTATAGTACCTGATTAAGATAAAGTGGCCTTTATTATAAAGACGTTTAAAGAATAAGCAAGTGTGTGATAGAGGGCATTCCAGCATTGGCAACCCAGTGTGAGAAGAGGCACGATGACCTTATGGATGCCTTTTGGCTCCAGACCTGTGATCAAGAGTTCATAACTAAAGCTGTTTGAATGCTGAAAATAATGATACCAGACAAACCTATTTAAATGAAAACTGAAAATTCATGGCATTATAAAAAATTATTTACACTCACACACATAGATAATTTTTTCCCAACTATGTGCAAAATTAGTTCAAGTTATATAGTTTTATCCTAGGGCTGAATTATTTACCTGGGAGTAAAATATTTGATTACATAATTTTAAGTAGGGGAAAAAATAGTTTTATTTAGGAAATTTACCTTGTGCCATATTAGGACCTCTAATCTTTAGATTAAGACACCTGGTGTATGAATTTTAAGTAAGGCTTATTGATTTTACTGGGATGCCTTTTTTTTTTTTTTTTTTTTTTGCTGTACGCGGGCCTCTCCCGTTGCGGAGCAAAGGCTCCGGACGCGCAGGCTCAGCAGCCATGGCTCATGGGCCCAGCCGCTCCGCCGCATGTGGAATCTTCCCGGACCGGGGCACGAACCCGCATCCCCGGCATCGGCACGCGGACTCTCAACCACTGCGCCACCAGGGAAGCCCTGGGATGCCTATTTTTAAAGTACAGAATAAGTTTCTGCTCTCAGGAATACAGCCTAGTGTTTCAAATGAGAGCTCATGTATTGCAACATTATTTATCTATTTTTGTAAAGGGCTGTTAATCACTTGGTGCCACCCTGTCTCAGTTGTGTGCTTGTGGATTGTCTACATGAAATAACTTGATACGGCCTCTCATTTCTGCAAAAGTTTTTCCTATATTTTTAGCCCACAACCCTAGTATAAATCTAAATTATTTAATAGAAATATTTAAAGACCAGAAGCTTACTTTTAATAAAATTTTTATTGCAGATGTTGCCCTACCCTTTTTGGAACAGGGCAGTGTTAAAAGCAAATGTCAATATAGTTATGAAATATAATTCATTTATCCTACCTTTGACCAAAACACACGTACACACTCCCTCCCTCCCGTCCTCCCTCCCTCCCGTCCTCCCTCCCTCTCTCTCCTCCTTTCCCTTTCTACTATTTCTAAGTTACAGTCTTTTGCTTAAAAGAAAGATTAGTGTGTTCATTTTATTTCCATATTACATTTCTAGATTTGAAGTTTTACTGGATACTTGGTTTTTGATGGAACTGTCATTTTGTTTAATCCCTCTTGAATTATTCTGCAGTAGTGTTAGCAAGAGTTGTAAACTGGAGTTCTTATTTGAAACGTGAGACTGTGACCTCTTGATCCAGAGGCCAGGAGTGTTGCCAACTGAACCAAACCCTGCTGTTTCCTAAGAATAGAAGTACTCTGCTTAATGATTGGAGTAGGACTCAGCGCTTACGGTGTTTTCCTATAATTGGTCAGAATCCCAGATACACATGTTGGTTTTGTATGTCTTTTGAGTGGACAAGCAAGTATTTCTTTGTAGGGAGGAGGAGAGGGAAAATGTGAGTAATTTCTTCAAAGAGTTTGGGAAGGAGTTCTAGTGTACCAGAAACATCACTGATACCTAAGACCTGTCTCAGCCGGGACCCCATAGAAGTTGTCTTCAAATGTGGAACAAAGTGTCCATTTTTATGTTAAATATAACCAACTTGAAAAGAAACATGTAATAGATGTATAATCTGAGTCTTTCACCTTGGAAAGTTAAGCCCTAGAAACCATAAATATTGAACTGAGAAAAAAAATTGAAGGTAAAGAAAGATTATTAGGAAGCATGAAGAAATAGGTTCATCTGTGAGTCATGAAATATTTGTAAACTGTTGACCATATTTGTTTGAACTGTTCAAAATCAAAGCACAGCAAGCCTTACAGGTCTTAGTTGGTGGACAAGATTAATACTTCATAAATTCAGGGTTCTTACTCTCATGTCCAAGCTGCCTTATATGTATTTCTACTTTTCCTATTCTCCTGCTTACTCCTCTTGTTCTTTATGCTTTTCAAAATTTGTGGTGTTTTGATGCCTGAATATTTGGGAGTCTTTCAGGACAAAAGTGGTTGTGCAAAGCCATGGTCCACCAGAGAGACAGAGAAGAGAAGCCCTTTTTTTTTTTTTTTTTTTTTTTTAGAGAAGCCCTTTTCCCTGACCCAGGTAGTTAAGATAGGTCACTTAATCAAAAGTCAGTTAAGTTGAGTTAGTTGAGTCAGGTATGTCAAGGAATTAGTTTGGTTAGTTAAATTAGTTAAGTCACATATAAGTAATGCCCTTGTACAAATCAGTGGGACCACCAGCCTAGAGGTTAAGATTCATAGCCTGGCCCCAGATCTGCTTTCTAGACTCATCTCTATCTACCACCTCTTCTGCTCACCCTCTCCCCCTACCCATCACGCACCACCAATCAGTAGCACTGCAGAGACCATGCTTGTTCATGCATTTGTAACTTTGCATGGCATGTTGCCACTATTTGGGCTACTTACCCTTCTGGTCTCCCCAGCTTCTCCTAATTATTATTTTATCATTTAAGACTCAGCTCCAGCTCAGATACTGGTGCAAATTTTTTGGTGTAGCTTGCATTGACAATATTTGAACCTTCCCATCTAAACTTCTGTAGCATTAACTTCACTCATTTTTATTCGTGTAGCATTCTTCAATTCTAGTATGTATATTTTTCACATTTTAACCTCTGAAATTAGGGTACTTCTTATAATTCATGGGATCCTAGGTTTGATTAAGTAAGGTGCTTGTGTTCTGTTACATATTACAGAGAATTGAGGTTCTGTGGTTGCCTCCGTTCTGAAACTTGTACCCTTTGTTGGGGCTGTATCTTTCATTTCTCTTCCAATATAACACCCAATAGTTTATGTTCAAATATTGTTCAATGAAATTGGCTTTTATCCATTCATTTGGTTTTTAATGTATTTAGGTGAATTTCAAGGCCATGATTTGTTCTAAATTATATCAACAATAGTAACCGTAATGACTAGCATTTGTTGAGTGTTTATTATGTGCCAGGCATTGGTTGAAATCCTTTATATGGAGTAATTCAATGAATTCTCACAACAACTCTTATTATCCCCATTTTATTAATGAGGAAACTAAGGCACACTTCAAGCAAGCAAGATTATATAGCTAATGGCTGTGTCAGCATTATAGCTCTGTCAGTCTGACACCAAAGGCCATACTCTTAACCATTACCCTATACTGAAATATAATCGAGTATTTAGCCAGGCACTATATGCTACGTGCTTTAGCTGCATTTCTCATATAATCCTCAACACAGACACGTGAGGATTTATAATGTAATATAGCAGAACACTCTGTCTAGTCATCTCTAGATGTAAATTCTAGTCCCTGTTTTGGCACTGTAGAGAGATAAACAAGACAAAGTGATTTCTTACTGTTAAGGAGTGTACATACTAGAGTACTGGCGTTAATAAAATGATCTCTCTAGGTCTCTTCACCTTTTGAAATTATTAAATTGCTGAAATAAATCCAGACCTGAAAGGAAATGAACTAACATTGAACACCTGCTACACTTAAAGAAGGTGGGCAACATTCCTACTTTACAAATGAAGAAAATAAGGTTCAAAGAGATTAAGTAACTTGACCAACTGATTGAATAAGAAATACAGGCAGGGCTTCCCTGGTGGCGCAGTGGTTGAGAGTCCGCCTGCCGATGCAGGGGACACGGGTTCGTGCCCCGGTCTGGGAGGATCCCACATGCCGCGGAGCGGCTGGGCCCGTGAGCCATGGCCGCTGAGCCTGCGCATCCGGAGCCTGTGCTCTGCAATGGGAGAGGCCACGACAGTGAGAGGCCTGCGTACCGCAAAAAAAAAAGAAATACAGGCAGAATTCAATTTTAGCATTGGATCTCTGACTCTGAGAATGACTTCTGAACAGGCAGAACATCTGTGGTGGTGTTTTATTTTTATTTTTCAGGTTTTTAGGAAGCTCTTTTTTCTCCACCATCCTTTTATTCCACCAAAGAATTATCCTAAAACTCGCTTAACAGCTATTACCAAAAATTTTATAACCTGTATTTATATTTAATATTAGCCACATAGTATCTCTGCCAGCCATACCATGGACTTTAAAAACTGATTATTAAAAAAAAAAAAAAACTTAGAATGATAGTCATGAAAAGGAGAAGGAAAACATTTACATTTATGTTTTAGAAATTACGTGAGAATATTGTGGAATTTCAGCAAAATAAAGCTTTAGAAAAGTCTTATAAAAGCTTTTAAAGCATTCTTGTGAATCTTATAAGTCTGTACTAACTTTGGCTACCCTTGATTATTTAGAATAATTAAAATACCATTCAGTCTGTATTGGGAAAAAATGAATTTTGAATGTTTTTAGTGTGTTTTAAACTCTAGCCCATTTCATAACATCTGAAAATAATAGAGCATGCTTAAACTTGAGAATCTTAGTATTTCTTAGTTGACTCCTAAGAGAGTACAGCTTTGATCTCTAAAACTGCAAGTAATGTCTGACTTATCTGTAAATACCTGGTTTCAGGACTTTCTGGGGGCCTAAGAAGGCCGTTGGTTTCAAAGCTGACATAAGTGTACATTTATGACAGCCTGTGTTTCTGCAAAAGGAAAATAGGTTTAGATTTAATTTCTCTCTCTGAAAGAACTTGTATAATAGAAAAGAACTGAAAAAACAAGACCTGCAACTAAGACATGGTTTAGCAGTGGTTTACTCAGTTCAGTAAATCCCGTGCGCTCCCTGTGTACCACACACTGGCGATTTTAGGATGGCATTAATGTGCCAGGTTTAAGGATCCCATAAGAGTTAATGGTACCTACTCATTGTTGGTGTCAATTTTGGGATAGCTGTGCAACACTAGAACCATTTTAGAGTATTTAGTATTTGATATGCTTTTTAAAATACTATCTTACTAAATGTCTTTACTCATCTTCTGCCAGTTCCTGATCATTGTATAAATCCACTTTTAAAAACAAAAACAAATTACATTTTTTATTGCACAGGTAGTGGAGCTGTTTTGGAGTCAGAATTTGAAGGTGCTATAGGATGATAGAAAGAAGAGGCATGGTTTGTACAGAGAGATGGAATAAGACGAGCATGACCTGTGTGTGTGCTGGATAAGAAATTGACATTATATCTTCAAGAGAGAAAAGAAGCTGATGAAATATTGCCGGGGTGGGTTGTCAAATTAAGGGTTAAGCCAAGGGATAATGAAAGGGGAAGCCAGGTTTATTGTTGTAAAGGAAGGGGAGAGAACAGATATGAATTGTGTTTAAGGGAAGCTGGCCTAGCAACTTGTATGGAAGGTGACCTGTGAGGCAGGGAGTCAAGTCTAAGTCTTTTAATTAAGATGGATGTGAAATGATTGGCCAAACTTGTTATTGCTGAGTATAGGAGGTTAAAAAGGGGGGCGAGGGCATGTAAATATTTAATATTGCTTTTGGGATCATGGAAAAGTGGGAAGAATTTGTTCGGGGAAGTTAAAATGACTGCTTTTGTTTGCAGTTATATAAAACATTAAATTTATTTCCTTCCTAACCCTTATTCTGTTGAGTATTAGGACTCTGGTTGGGGACTGAATCTCCCTTGTTCTGTACCCTATGTCACTCCCACATGACGGCTTTGCCTGTAATTGGTGCTCAGGAACCTTCATTGTCTAATTGCACAAATGAAAGAATGTATTTTACTGGGAGATATTGCAACACCAGGACAATCCTGTGGAGGGACATGAGGCTATCACTGCATACAACTTCTCAAGGCTAAATAAATAGGAAAAGCTGTCAGAAATGATGTAAGAAAATGGCCACGGGGCCAGCTGATCAGTGCCAGGGAGAACTCATGAATCTTGACACAATGAGACTGGAGAACACAAACTAGCTTTCTTTACATTTCAGTTTTTTAACTCCTGCTATTATTTGCTAAGAAAGAGATTGCAAGCAGTGTGCTCACTTCTTTCCAGAGAAATTAGAAGTGTCATTTTAGTGTCTTTTGTCTGTCATACAAGAAGTCTCAGGATGTTTTGATCTTTGGCCAACTGAAGTATTGCCAACCAGTATTTGGGGAACTTTAAAAATGATGGCTTAGTGCTCAATTATCTGTGTTGCAAATTGTTGAGATATAAAATTTAATGACAGATAACTTTAGTTATCAAGTTAAGCCAGAGTTAAACAATGTATTTGGTTATTTAATAGTTTCATCCAACTCTCTTTCTTCCTTTAGATAACTCTTTCTCCCTTTAGATAACTCTTTCTCCCTTTAGATGACATCCTTAAGAGAGCAGAAGTTCTATCTTGTGGTATTTATTTTGTAGCTCCCACAGTGTCTATAGTTGTGCATGGCCTGCAGTAATTGAAAATACCTGTATACTGTATACTGGTCTGATGTATGCTTTAATCCTTGAAAAATTCTTACACATGCGTATTTTTTGTCCACGCTTCCTTATGAAAACATATCTAAACAGTAGTTGTAATCATAGTGTGAAATTTTGTTTTCTTTATTTTGATGAAATTATCAAACCATTTTTTCAATCTACATGGAGTATATTTATCACTTTTAATGGCTTTAGGATTCTATTAAGAGATGCTTATTACTTGATTTTGATGATTGTGTGGGAGTGTCACAGAATTATGTACCCAGTCTTTCACCCTGCACAGCTTAATATTCTACTTTGTCTTGTGCCCAAATCCACTGTTTTCAGAGTCAATTAAAATTATGCCTCTTGGGTATGAAACGAGCCTGAAACCTTTACCTGAAGGGAGCATATCTCATTGTTGATTGTCCACAAGGCTGGTCTTTCTGGTTTTGTGTCTACTTTTCTAATTTTGTGGCTAGATAGAGCTCATTGTTTATAGCTCTACTTTAGTTCATCAAGAATTTCTGATGCCTTACTTGCTTGTCATACTTGTTTGTAGCTGTCAAAGGCTACTACCAATGCCAGTGGTATCAAGTGGATTTATGAAGTCAATAGAGATTGCATAGAGATCTTGTTTTTCATGAATTTTTCCCTGTTTGCAAGTTTACTGAACTTCCTTTGAGGCAGTTCTTGGTAGACAGGATTGGAACTGTGGTTCATTACTACATTTAGAAGAATTTCACCAGGCCTTAGGTTGTGAAGGAAAAAGAAACGGCAAATAGTCTGCATGATTAATTTTTTACCTTAAAAATGTTTTTTTATAATTGTGGTATGTAACATACATACCATAAAATTTACCATTTTTAAGTACACAGTTCAGTGGTGTTTAAGTGCATTCACAATGTTATGCAGCCATCATCAATATCCATTTCCAGAATTTGTTCATCATCCCAAATAGAAACTCTGTACCTATTATGTTAAACAGTAGCTCTCCATTCTCCCCATGGTGGGTGGGAGTGCAGGAACCTTTACTCTGCATTCTGTCTCTATGAACTTGCCTTATAAGTAGACTAATACAATATTTGTCCTTTATTTTTTTTTGTATGTTATGGCTGAATAATATTCCACTGTACGCATACATCACATTTTGTTTATCCATTCATGTGTTGATGGACACTTGGGTTGTTTCTACCTTTTGGCTGTTGTGAATAATGCTGCTTACGAACATTGATATACACATGTCTGCTTGAGTCCCTCCTTCAGTTCTTTTGGGTGTATATCCAGAAGTGGAACTGCTGGATCATACGGTAATTTTATGTTTAATTGTTTTTTGAGGAGCTGCCAAATGTTTTCACAGTGGTTGCACCAGTTTTACATTCACATCAGCAATGCACAAGGGTTCCTAATTGTTCCACATCCCTGCCAATACTTGTTTGCTGTTTTCTTGATAATAAGCATCATAATGGGTGTAAGGTAGTATTTCATTGTGGTTTGGGTTTGTATTTTCCTAATGGCTATGATAATGATGATGTTGAACATCTTTTTATGTGCTTATTGACCATTTGTATTTTTTCTTTGGAGAAATGTCTATTCATGTCCTTCCTTATCTTTTAAATTAAAGATAGTGTTCATAGTGAAAATTTTTGAACACTTATTTTATGTGTGTGTCATATGAGTTTAGAGCCCATAAAGATTCTTCAGGAAGTACATACTCTCATGTCTCAAACATCTGAATGGACATGTAGATACTAGCAGCGCTTTTTTGTATTTTGTATTGGGACAGGCTAGGTTATGCTGGGTAACGAATGACCCAAAAAATCTCAGTGTCTAAGGGCTTTATTTCTCACTCACAAGATATTTTTTGATTTGGTGCTTTCCAGGGTGCTTCCTTCTTAGTGGTGATTCAGGCATCCCAATATGTATCTCTCTTGTGACTGCCATTATGACGCATTGCCTTCATTGTTATCACACAAAGGGCAGAGAAACATGGAAAATTCATACATATTGCTCTATGCTTTGGCCTGAAACACGGAACTTAGCATAGCCTCCTGGCAAGAACAAGTTACTAGATTGCTCCTCATTGTAAGGGGCATAGAAGTGTGGGGGAGCATTTGGGGATTTTTTTTGGTGATCAATAAATGTTTCTGCCACGTAGAGTTAATAGGGACTTATAAGTATTAAGATCATTAGTGTTTTCTAATAATCTCTCCTGCAGTGGAAATTGAACCATATCTGTTCTTATTAATAATATAGATGTTCTGTGTATATTCTAGAGGTATATAGCCATCCTTATCCTGGTGATTCATGTATTCCTAGATCTATTTTTAAAATTCTTCCATGTTTATGTATATATGTGTATATGTGTATATACATGCACATATATGTATATATTTATATCCATTAGCCTAGTATTTGTTAAATGATAACATTTTAATATAACAGGTACAAAAAAGCTTAGCTGAATCAACATTATTGAACATATAAGGGACTCTTAGGAACTAGAGGTACTACAAAGTTGAATTGAACATGATCTTTATTCTTAAGTCTAGAGCAGTACTTCTCAACCAGGATAGGTTTTATCCCCTCTCTCCCATGGGGCATTTAGTAATGTCTGGAGACATATTTGATTGCTAGAGTCATGTTAAATCTTTTTCAGCCAGAGCAGTTTAACTAAAATCTACTCCAGCTCTTTTATTTAAGTGGACAAAAACCACACTTATGTGATTTAGCCTGTGTTTCCCCCCTCTTTGTGGAATGCTTTTCCAGCCTCATCAACAAGCTAGTTTTATAGATTTTTCAGCACTCAGGTGAGAGGTTATCTCCTCTGTGTGTCCTCTGTATCCCTAGGTTGGACCAAGAACCTTTCCACAAACACCATGAGCCTCCCTTTCTATCATTTTTTATTAAAATTTTATCTTAGTGGATCTTCCCCACTGAAAGGAGACGTTTCCAGGTCAGGGATCATGTCCTGTTCATTTGATGTCAGCAGTACCTTGACTTAGTAGTGTTCAGTAGGTGTTTCAAATGAACTGTAGTCCAGGCAGTATTGTTTGGCTTGGGTTTAGGTTTTGTTTGTTTGTTTTTGTTTTGTTTTGTTTTGTGGTATGAGAGAGGGTTGGGGTTGTGGAGAGAAAAGTTGCTTGACAGGAGACTTGAATTCTAGTTCTGCCTTTACCACCCACTTAGTGCCATGATCTCAGGCAGGTGGTTGAATGACCATCAGGAGTCTCAATTTTGTCATTTACAAAGTGAGGGAAAATTGGACTTACAAGAAGATCAAGAATAGTGCTCAACCTGTAAGCAGTGTATCACAGCCCACTTACCTGGAGGCCAGACAGCTGTGTGTCCAGGAGTAAACAGAAGAGGCCTTAGTGTAACTTCCAGACATTTTCCCTGTAATTTAAGGTAGGGGATTATAAATAGTAGTTAATAGTAAATTAATACCCAAAACTGAGAGTCCAAGTAAAGAGGGCCTTGCACTTATCTGTGAAGTAACTTTTAGGGTACGCTTTCTTCTTTATCACTGACCTGGATAAGGGAAGTGTATTATACTCAATCTGGTCACATTCAGTCTTCAGTAAGCACCTGGCTAATGAAGAACTCATAAGATGCTGTTGAAATGGCTTTGTCCTGAATTGTTTTTCATCTTCTGAGTCATAGGCACCAAAGCAGTTGTAGATGCTTCTGCCAGTGACCTGGATGTTAGCAGTTGTTGGATAGGTAAGGCAGTGCCCATGTACCTTTCCACTCTGGCCTCTCTAGGCCAAGCTCCTTGATTTAAGAGATCAGTCTGGGTGTTGCCAAAGGAAACTATACTACTCTGTGAGTTAGAAAATCTGTGTAATAGTGCCATTGCACGCATTGAGTTAAATGACTCTTATCTGTCCATTTCCTCGTCTATAAAATTAAACAAATTGGTCAGATGGGGCTTCCCTGGTGGCGCAGTGGTTGAGAGTCCGCCTGCCGATGCAGGGGACGCGGGTTCGTGCCCCGGTCCGGGAAGATCCCACATGCAGCGGAGCAGCTGGGCCCATGAGCCATGGCCGCTGAGCCTGCGCGTCCGGAGCCTGTGCTCCGCAACAGGAGAGACCACAACAGTGAGAGGCCCGCGTACCGAAAAAAAAAAAAAAAAATTGGTCAGATGGTCCTCAAGTTTCCTTTTAGTTCTAACATTATCCTGTTCTATGTAAGTTTGCCCTTTGATTTCAGCAGTTCTTTTATTTGTATTGACTTAATCACCAATTTAGTGATTCAAAAGATTCTAGTTATGCCTAGAACACGACTGAATGATCTGAATATAAGTCAGGGTTTGCTTCAATAAGTAGAAGCAAGTTGTGCTGTCTTTGGGTAATTAAAAGGAAATTTTAGCAGCCAGTCTTGGTGTGTGTGTGTGTGTGTATATATATATAAAATGAATATTCTGGATTTCTTTCCTCCCAATCAGTAACTTGAGTTTGTTATTCTCTCCCTTGCTGTAGTGTACAAGAAAGGAAAATAAATGATTTGTTTATGAACAATAAGCAAACAATTGTAAACATTTTAAACATCATCTAGTTGCTGAGTTAAAACATAACCAAACACACAACCTATAGTAGACATAGAATCCCTCAGAACCATGAAACATTTCTATTCATCTATGTTTACCCTGCACCTACTACCATGCTTAGTGTTAAGAAGTTGAATGTTTAAATGATTGGATGATAAGTAACACGCTATAACTACTGTAACAATTTTGGAAAATAAAATATCATTAAGAGCTGAAGTAATTAAGAAGGTTTTATGAGACAGAGCAGACCTAAACAGGTTATTGAAAGAACAAAAGATTTGGGATTTTCCTCCCCAGTTTTATTGAGATATAATTGACATGCAGCACTGTGTAAGTTTAAGGTGTCAGCATAATGATTTGACTTGTATATATTGTGAAATAATTACCACAATAAGTTTACTTAACGTCCATCATCTTATATAGATACGAAAAGAAAAAGAAAAACTTTTTTTCCTTATGATGAGAACTCTCAGATTTACTCTCTTAACATTCATATGTGTCATCCAGTAGTGTTAACTGTAGTCACCATGTTGTACATTACGTCCCTAGTACTTATCTTATAACTGCAAGTTTGTACCTTTTGACCAACTTCATCCAATTCTCCCCCCCCCACCTCTGATAACCACAAGCTGATGTAATTTTCTGTAACTTTTTTTCCCCTTAAAATTCCACATATAAGTGAGATCATAACAATATTTGTTTTTCTCTGTCTGACTTATTTCACTTAGCATTATGCTCTTAGGGTTCATCCATGTTGTTGCAAATGGCAGGATTTCCTTTCACACACACACACCACACCTTCTTTATTTGTTCACCCATCAGTGGACACTTAGGTTGTTTCCATATTTTGGTTATTATAAATAATGCTGCTATAAATATGGGAGTACATATATCTTTCTGAGTTAGCGTTTTTGCTTTCTTTGGATAAATACCCAGAAGTGGAATTGCCTGATCATATGGTAGTTCTACTTTTAATATTTTGAGGAACCTCCATAGTGTTCTCCATAGTGTCTGTATCAATTTACAATCCCACCAGCAGTGCACAAGGGTTCCCTTTTCTCCATATCCTCTCCAGCATTCTCTTGTCTTTTTAATGCTTGCCATTCTCACAGGCATGAGGTGATATCTCATCATGGTTTTGATTTGCATTTCCCTAATGTTTAGTGATGCTGAGCATCTTTTCATGTACCTTTGTATATCTTCTTTGGACAAATGTCTATTAAGGTCCTTTGCCCATTTTTATTTAGATTATGTAGGTGTTTTTTGCTATTGAGTTTTATATTTTGGACAGTAACCCCTTATCAGATATATATGGTTTGCAAATATTTTTTCCCATTCCATAGGTGTCTTTTCATTTTGTTGCTTGTGTCTTTTGCTGTGCAGATTTGGGATCTTTTATGCTGCCTAATGTTGATGGTTTTTGCAAGGCTTTTACATGGTTTTGAAGATTGCTTGAGCTAGCAGCATTTCTTTCTTTTCCTTTTTCTCTCCTTTTCTCTTTTCTTTTCTTCCTTTTGTTTGCCATTTTCCTCATCTGTAATATGAGTCTGTTGGATTAAGTAATTCTGAGATCTTGAGGAACTCTTCTAGACAAGTACTGGGTCTTCTGGCTGATGCCACTTGGTTGATCACATAAAAACTCTTGATACAGGTGTGTTTCCACTTCAATTTATGCATCTGAAATGTTTGTATAATAGAATGAGAGTTTGGCCTAATGCTAATAAAACTAAACTCTTAGACTCTTAGATGTTTTCTCTGCCTTAATATAATATTTGTTATGGTGGTTTACTACTTTTCCAAAAAAAATAATGCCTCACACTTCATAGGGCTTCATAAATGTACAAAATTCCATGTATGTCCTCTTTTGTTCCTTAAAACATTTATGAATGGATATTACAGTGGAGATTGAAGAACATGTACACATCATAACCCCTCTGATCAGTATAGTAGTAATTCTAAAGAAATTTCCATGACGGCAGGAGGGGGCAGTTAGACCTGTTAAGGGGTCGAGTGGAGGCAGAGCGAGCCCAGGGAAACCTTCCTAGGAGCTGACATTTGAGCCAGCTCAAAGGCCTTTGACAGGAGAGGAGTGGGGGAGAAAAAGGAATTGAAGGCCAAGGCACTATATGAACAAAGGCACGGAGGCATGAAATAGTGATTGGTGGCTGAAATTTTCCTTTAGGTGTGAAGTGTTTTTCATATTTTGAGAACTTTGGAATTTTCCTTTCCATTTGTGATTTTAATCATATCTCCACTTGGACTTCGTCTTTATAGACTGAAGCATTCCAAATAGGCCTAGTCTGTTTCATCCTTTAAACCATTTTAATAATTTGTCTTTGTCCAACAGCTCCGTTTTGTCAGTCTTAAGCAATAGTGACAAAAACTTTCCACAATTTCACAGATATAAGTGATTCATAATATGCAGACATTATAGCCCATTCTACCACTCAACTGCTGCTCCTTCCCAAACTTTTAGTGGACAAAATGTTTTATGAAAACTCTTGTATAGAGGTGGAGTTTTTTTGTTTTTGTTTTTAAGATACAAAGAAACCTTTATTTTAT
Organism: Delphinapterus leucas; assembly: GCF_059928025.1. NCBI lineage: Eukaryota > Metazoa > Chordata > Mammalia > Artiodactyla > Monodontidae > Delphinapterus > Delphinapterus leucas. Next base: position 77,571,516 of record NC_143135.1, read on the forward strand.
ACTTCAGGTATTTCAGTCTTACTGTAAAATCCAATAGTATGTTCTGATATTGTGTTAAAGAATCAGTTATTTTCTGTATGTCCATTATATGTGAATTAGAAGTTTAACAAAATGAGTTCCACAGATAACCAAATTAAGTTCCTGCTTTGGGGACCCTTTTTCAGTTATTAATCATTTTAGTTATTGAAGGAGAATTTCAGTAAAACTCCCAATCTAGTAAGTAGTCTCTTCATTAACTTTTTAGATTCCTAGACCTTGGATTTTTTCTCAGTAAGCTGGTGGGCATTTCTCATCTTAATCAGAGTAGAGGGAGTACATAGGAACTCTCAAAGAAGAGAACAAAACAAACAAACAAAAAATACCTAAAAACTAGATACCTAAGAAACTACTCTTTGGGCATGTTTCATGAAAATGAGGATTCGATCTACGGGCATGGCTCAGATTGAGACAGTCCCTAAGTGACCATGTTACTTAGTGTTTACAGTATAACCTTTTTGTTAATTTCCTTTTAATGACTATGACTGTAACATCTTCTACAAATATCCATAAAAATCCGCTTCAAAAAGGTATTAATATATTTCATAGTTTAATTGAATTTCATAGTCATTTAACTTGGAAGGTTCAAAGAAGAAAACTGTATTTGCACTGACAGGATCACATTTCAGTTGCAACTTAGAAAAACCAAGTTGAATCCCAGTTTTCAGCCTGAGCAAAAATGTTCTGATTCTGGTGAACTAGGCAATTTATAAAGTAGGTGTTTTTTTTCTTCTTTTAGTAAGCCCAGAGGAGACAGAAAGGAGACATTTAATCTGTATTTATAAATTTAGTATAGATAGACTACTGAGTATTCTATGTAAGTCAGCTCTACCTAATAAGGTAAACCTGAGTTGGATGACTGTCTAGCATTTATTTTCTTTAATTAAAAAAAAAAAATTAGCAGCATGGCATGACCATATAAAGAGAATTTACTGGATGCAAGAAAGGTTGGGTGTCTACTTGGCCGTGAATGAAAGTCCTACTTCCCTTTTGCCACATTTAAAATACACAGGCCTGGCAAACCACCTTATTATTAGTACCTGCAAAAGTCCTTCACGTAAAATTTATTCATTTATTTATTATTAGTTTTACCAGTAACCTTAATGTAGCTAAGTGGTTCTATCACTCCATTCAAGATAATTTTTCCAAGTTTGCCATCAGATATTTATTTACTTTGAAAATGGTCATATGGATAAAATGCTTGGTTTTTGTACAGTAGGTGTTCAAAAAGTGAAGTATTGGTTCTTATTAAATGGAGGCCTGTCATATATCACAGCTACTGAAGGTGAGGTCCAGAAAAGTTGAACGACTTGACTGAGATTGGGTACCTTAAGTCTCAAGTTAAATAATAAATGTAGCACTTTTCCACCAGTGTCCTGCTTTCTGTTCTGAGAAACCCCTTGTGAAACCCCTGAAGGCATTACTAAAATTTCAGTTATCCGAGCAACCAGCATGCCCTAAAATGACATCTTGCAATTAAATAACAAGACATGAAATTAAAAGGTTTTATATAAGATTTAATGAAATGCAGTTAAGACTAAGACTCTATGCTTACTATTTATTTGTATAGAAACCATCTCTCATTGTTCAACGTGCATTATATGTATTCATTCTGAAAATGGGGTGTAGAGTATATAAGTTTAACTGCTTTAGATTTTGGGGTCCTTCCCCAAGTTATTTTGCTAATTTCAGTAAGATTATTTTTAGATGATTGAAGACATTCTACAGTGTTATCCAACTATTGTTTAAAGCAATTTGTGATTAAAAGAAAACACATATATAAGAATAAAATATATATATAAGATTCTTTCATTGTATCATTTCCATCAAAATGGTGGTGGTAGGAGGTCCTGGGGTTTATGTTAAAAGTCGTGCCATTTGCCTGCTTTGCTTAAAAGTGTTTATTGTGGATATTGTTAACTGCTTTCCTGCTGATTTACCACTTGGGAAATGTTTCCTAGGCTGTTAGACTCATCCTTTGTTAATGTTTTGGGTGGCTGAAGCCCTGTTCTGTTGATAACAGTTGAAAACTTGAATGTAGCCATAAATATGCAATGAATATGGTTCCAGCTTTGTAACTTAATGTGATTTCCTCACGGTAGACACATGAGCCAACAGACTGAACAGATCCTTATTTGGAAGCCAACTGCGTCTGATGAGATGCAGAAGGCTGATTATAGCTTTGTTTGACTGCCTAAACCTGTCTTCCTTGGTCCCTGGTTGAGGGCCTCAGGCCTAAGTCATGTCGTGGTAGATGAGGTCAGAGTTGGTACTCAACAGATTTGTTTCCTTACCTTCACAGGGTTTTGTTTTGTTTTTTTTTTACCCCTAGACTGGCAATTATAAAATGAAAGGATGATACTGCCAAGGTCTTTAACATGTATAAGAAAGTTACTTCTTTTTGACATCTGACATATAGTTTCATTTGAAACAGTATTTGCTGAGGAATATCACTTTAAGGATAACAGTGGAATGTGAGAAAATTATCAACCATCTTTAGAAGAGATTGTATTCCTCATCTAGTTCTTATGGTAAATAAATATCTTATTGTATGTAAGGATCTCGGATTATGAAAGAATATGTAAAGATGTTAGATAAATTATTCTCCAATCTTATTGTGCTTAAAAATACTGAGGAGCTAATAAGTCTTCCACGTAATTGTGATGCAGTTGGTTTCAGGACTGTATTTTGAATAATGTTTATAGATTTTCTGTGTCTTAATATTTCTTAGAGTTTTGTTTTTAATTTTTGGTCATAGTTCTGCCATTCAGCCATTTCTTTTTTCCTTTCTTTTTTTAAGATGACTCTTATGAAAGAATCTAGGTAGACCTTATAATTGAGAATCAAGAGACTTGAATTCTGGTCTTTGTTCTATTAACAAAATTATGAGCCTCAATTCATACTGTGATGACATCTGTCATTTTCTATAACATGAAATAAGGACGAACACTTTTTTTTGAACTTTTGGGGAGAGTGTTCTCAGTCATTATTGAAAGAATGTTGCTGAACGTAACTACAGATAAAAGCCATGTGGGATCAAGATTGAAAGAACTGTGTGTGTTTTAAGAAGCCTCCACTATAGCTTTGGCATTATTCTCATAACTGCTCCATCCTATCCCTTCCTTAGGGAATAATTTCCAAGGGGAGATGTATATAAGCATGTCACTCTTATATGGCAACATGGTTAAGTTTGTGTTTAAATTGATTTCATACTTGTGAGCAAATACTAATTTTATTCAACCTAAGGCTATAGGGTCAGATTGCAGTGTGGTTATACAATTTGTAGAGTGGAGTATAATCAATTGTCACGTTTGCTTTTATGTGTTTCTGCCTACACTTGTTCATAATTTTAACCCATCTTTAAGCCTTTAGTGATAGTCCAGTTATTTAAAGTTCAATATAAGATATTGATTTCCAGTAATTATAAAAACTGTTGTCATAGAAGCAAAGTGTGTAAGTTTTCTCATCCTTATCAAGAAATTATAGTATGTGCATATCTCTTAACTTTTTAGGGTTCTAAAAATAGTTCATGGTAGACATATACAAATATAAAAAGCATATGGTTGTGGCTTAGGAACTGTAGCTCATAGAAGGATTAGCTTGAATAATGTATCATTGTTCCTAGGGTCAATTAAGCGTGTAGGTTTGGCTAGCTTGGGAACAGCCTCTAGCATGTGACTCTATAAATAACACTTGCACAACAAACATGGGCTTGATAAGTGAGCAATAAATCTGGGCTGACTGCCCATGCTTCTAAATTTTAGAACCAGTCCTGCCATCATAGTATTTAGAGGGCATGACAGCAGTAACAGAAGTTTTTAAATGAAAACATTTTTCATATCTATTTTGTGTTATTCCTGGTTATCCAGTTTTATTCTTATTTTTTGTTGTTTCCTAAAAGTCAGCTTTGCTTGATAAAAAGAATTCTTTAGTTTGGTCACTTGGCTTCTCATTAGATACTTAGGTTTTGTGGTCTTACATATACTTCAGTACAAATGTTCTCACCTTCTTGAGGAATGGTGGTGATTTGATTGCCCAGTTTTCTATAAGCATAAAAACAGGGCACACTTCTATCATTTCATCTTTGTTTAGCTTTATTGGGAAGAATTAGGAACTTCTCACAGTTCCCACAATTACAGGCCCAAGCAGCAAAAGATAAGTTCACAAAGATGCATTTTGTCAAAGGATCTATCTAAGCAAGCACTGTTGCCAAAAAAAATTTTTTTTAATTTTGGTTTTCCCCTATTGCAACACAAGGTCTGAAAGGTGTGTTAGGGATTAAACATTTGTCAGATGTAATTTTTTAAAGTTTCTGTTGGTTTAGTTTGTAAATTATGTTAAATTCTTATGACCAGTTTGTGCCATCTGATGTCACAGAATCTTGGCAGAGTTGGAAAGAACCAATTTGTTAGGTAACTGTGAAGTACAAACAATTTAGGACTACATTGTTGGGATTTTGTGAAAAGTAGGTTTTACAGTTTAGAAGAAAAACATTTTCAAAAGTGGATTATGAAAAGGGAATAAACCATACATATTGACTCCATTTAGGATTTAGGTCACAGTATTCCTTGGTGGTTAAAGAATAACCCAGTAGAATAAGCTTTCAATTCATCAGACAGGTTATTGAGCATTTATGCAAAGCACTGTGTTCATGTATGAAATGTAGAAAGGGAGGCTGAGATCGTTTACCCTCCAGAAATCCATGATCTGATGGGAAAGACATCTTAGACTTATGATATAAAAACGCTCTCTATTTATATTGATAGTTTATGGTCTCTTAATGCAGTAGCTCTTATCCCTGTCAGTCTCATCAGCCTCTTTTAGTAATAAATATTTGGGAAAGTATCCTAAAATGAAATTCATATGTAACAATTTAACTACATACATAATTTTTAAAAGTCAACATTATATCAGAATTATGCAATATGGAGGAGAAATAAAGTAATTTATGATTAAAATAACATGTATATTAATTTATAAATGCTTTGGGTATTCTATATTTGAAGCTATAATAAAGTAGTCAGGTGCCTGCATCTGTACCTAAAATTGCCATGAACATGACAGTTTTGAATAAAGATCAAGTGTGTTGAGTTGGTAACTAAAACACCAAGAGGGCATTGCTGTGATAATGGGGTTATCCAAAAAGTATATACTGTTAACAGATTTCCAAACAAAACTAAGTGTAATTGATTGCCTTCCAGAAAAATTTGGTATATAACTAAAATTGTGCAAAACATACTTTGTCTATGTATAAAATGGAGTTCTGTGTAAAATTTGGCTTTTTAGAATGTGTGGCATGACATTCAAAGTTGTGGAAGACCATCTACTGCATTGCAGGAAACCTAGCATCCAATACCCTCTCCCCACTGTATATTTGTAAGACTGTGATAATGAAAAATGCCCTTCCCCTAATTTCTAAATTGAGAACTGTTGCTTTAAATAAAAATTATCAGTACAATACCAAATCAGTTTTTGAAAAGCTGCAGTGCTTTTTGTTTTGTTTTAAATTCAGAGTAGGCATGAAAGAGTAGAGAACTATCACCAGTGATGTAACAGTGAGAATGCTGTTTCCTTGTGATGTATGAATACACTTACAGTGCTACAGTCAGTGGCTAGTAGATTTCAGTGTACCCTTCTGCAGTAATGATGCAAATTAAACTTTGAATTTTTACCACAGGTTATTGGTTTTGCTTTAACTGTAATATCTACACCATGTAGTTCTTCATATACATATACAGAATATTTACCCTCCAGGCATTAGTCATACTTAAAACACAGCGTAGGTGATCAAGTAGTGTCTAAGGCAGTGTTTCTCAAACTTTTAATGTGCATACAGATCTCCTATGGATCTTGTTAAGCTACAGATTCTTAATCAGTGTGTTGGGTGGAGCCTGAGGAGACCCTGGCTTTTTTTTTTTTTTTTTTTTTTTCTTGCGGTACGCGAGCCTCTCACTGTTGTGGCCTCTCCCGCCGCGGAGCACAGGCTCCAGGCGCGCAGGCCCAGCGGCCACGGCCCACAGGCCCAGCCACTCCGCGGCATGCGGGATCCTCCCGGACCAGGGCACGAACCCATGTCCTCTGCATCGGCAGGCGGACTCTCAACCACTGCGCCACCAGGGAAGCCCCGACCCTGACATTTTTAACGGGCTTCCCCACAGGTTTTGTCAGTTCTGCTGGCTCAAGGCCCACACGCTTTAAGGAGTAGGGATGTAAGGGAAATTGTTAGTTATCCATTCCTTGAGGTGTGTAAACTTTGTCAGTATCAATGTTAATCACTAAAATTATTTTACTAAAACTACATTACTTTAATTCTCTAATACGTTCACTAATGAGTAGCATAAGGTTATCCTAAATTTTGAGGGTAGAGATAAAGTCATCAGTAGTTTTCTATCACTACAAAACTCATTTCCCATTATGTTGCTCTGTATCCCTTAAGTAAGGGTTATGGATTTAGTATTTGATAGATGAAGCATACAACAAAGAATTTGAAGAGCACCTTAGCATTTGTTGGGATGTGCTTTGCCTGGTTCATAAGAAGTGTAGCTTTTTCTTTGCCTTGGTTTAGACGGATAGAGTTGACCATTTTATGGCTTAAGTAAAAAAAAAAAAATTGTATGGAGTGATTTTTCACAATGAATATTTTAAGACATTTGGTTATATGAATGAGATGATTATTTTACTCCCAAATTATTTTGCTGCTCTTTTCCTGGGAGCCAGTATGGTCGTACTTGCATGGTTCCTTCTTATTCTAAGCTGATGGCCTTGTGCAAGTTGAACTAATGGTCCGGAAACATTGTTTCCTACCCTGAAACCTATAGTGTCTACTGCATCTCTTCATCATCTATCAGGGGAAACCAGACTCTTTTTCAGAGCTCTTAAAGCCCCAGACCTGTCATTCTCACTTAACTGAAGTCATCTCATTCTTAAACATTTTCTTGACTTAACCTGTCTACCATGAAGTTTTTCCTATTTTAAATACTATTGGACTAGCACAGGAATGAAGTCTGGAGAAATATTTGAGAGCCTTTTGTGTACTGGGAGCCACAGTACTAGTTGCTTTTGTGTATGCTATTGAATTTAATTCTCAAAACCCCTGGAAGTAAGTAAATAAATCAGTCTTATTTTAACGAAGATGAAACCGTTTGTCTAAACGACCTTCCTGTACACCCCAGATTATCGTTGGCAAATTTGAGACTAGGATTTGAATCCATGTCTGCTTTCTTACTATTCCAAAGACTTCTGAAAGGAGGGATCTGGGTCTTGAAAAGGTAAGGTAGAAATTAGGTGTTTTATGGGCCAGCTGGGGAAAAGATTACCTGAGGAAGAACAGTAGTCTCAAGAAATGTAGCAGATATTTCAAAAGAATCAGATATTCATATTAAGCTTATATAGCTGTTGATTATAGCGTTGATAACACTTGATTTGCATAAAGGATTTTTTTTTTAAGTAATACACTATCTAAGCCATCTCCCCATGACCCACTTCCAAAATGGGTTCACTGCTTTCTTAAAATGTTTATGTGCCATTGTGACAATATCTATTGAAGTTAATAGTAGGGAGAGTTACTTTTATTAGATTCTGAGGAATTACTTTCTTAGGAGATTAGACACTACATTATAACAGGAAGACAATGCCTGGATAGGGAAGCAACTTGCAGATTATCATATCTGTATATTAATTTATACCGGTGCCAATAATCTTGTTTCTAAAGTAAGAAACGAAGTAGGAAGGAGAAAAACCAGTGTAACTTTAGAGCTGCAGTCCACCAATTTAAGTGAGTAGAAATGGTAGGCATAATATCCCCATAACCAATTTGTCTCTTTACGAGTGCCATCAGGTAACTGATCATTAACACCTCTAATGATTGTGCATTTTTATAATAAAGGCAACTTTCTGTTCTGATGGTAGAGCTCATTTGCTAGTCTTGGAATAGTCTTAATTGTTAGCGAATTAAACAAGGAAGCATTTAAAAGGATTCTGATTCTCTTTTTGAATTACATTCCCTGAAAAAATTTTATTCTGCTAATGGCAGATTATCATTTTAGAAAATCTTTTCCTCTTTAGAGACCAATAAGGTAAAGTGAAAAGAACACTGAGCCAGAAGGTAAAAAACATTTATTTTAATCCTGGCTGTGTGTGACTGGGTGTTTGGTCTACTGGGTGTTGTTGCAGAGGAGATTTTTGTCTCCTTGTACTTCATTATTGTAGGGATTAGAGGCAGGTAAGTAGTGATGTAGAGGTTAGTCTTAAGAAATCTAAACAACATCCAAAATACTCTCACAGCATAAAAGGAAGTCTGATATAGTACAAAGAGTGCAGATTTTTGCATCAGTTCTCATTCCTGAGTTTAAATCCCATTTCTGCTGCATACTATTCGGCTGCTCTTGGGCATATCACTTAATCTTAACAAATTGTAGGAAGAGACTTCCCTGGTGACGCAGTGGTTAAGAGTCCTCCTGCCAATGAAGGGGACACAGGTTCGTGCCCTGGTCGGGGAAGATCCCACATGCCACGGAGCAACTAAGCCCGTGCGCCACAACTGCTGAGCCTGCTCTCTAGAGCCCGCGAGCCACGACTACTGAAGCCTGAGCGCCTAGAGCCCGTGCTCTGTAACAAGAGAAGGCACCGCAACGAGAAGCCTGCGCACCGCAACGAAGAGTAGCCCCTGTTCGCTGCAACTAGAGAAAGCCCAGGCACAGCAATGAAGACCCAGCGTGGCCAAAAACAAATAAATAAATTTTTAAAAAATAAAAATAAATTGTAGTAAGTGATTATTTTGTTCAACCTCTGTGAGAGACTCATGAAACAATGGCATGGTATCATCTTCCTGTTGAACACTGGTCCTGGAGAGATGAGATCTTTGGGTCTCCCCATTGTAGCTTCTTCAGATAGCATTTCATGATCTTATGGATTTCCCCATAATTTGAAGATGTGACAGTAATATTGTTATTCTTTATAAGATCAGAATTCCTTATATTCCCTGCCCACGTTTGAGTTTCATAAGGTTCACATCTCACAGGAGGATATAAAGCGCTTCAAATAGTTCTATATACTGTAGCCTCAATTAACTTTTGTGGGATTATGCAAAACGTCAGTTTACTAATGATTCACTTTAGCTTTCTGCCCCTTTTTTGGTTCTACGTGGATTCTGCTAAGTCATCCAATATGTAAGGCCAGATTCTGCAGTATAAAGTAAAAGACAAAAGCCAACAGGAGAGGTGGCTCTGTATACGCAGGAGAGACTGCTGCTGGACGTGGACCTTGGTCAAAGTACAGCTGCTTATGTTTCATCAGTCTAAACTTTGAAAGGTTCATTGTTTCCCAGTCTTAGCTGCTCCAGAGTAAGATCATAGGGTTTATCTTGGTCATAAATCCAATCACCTTTTCTTTTCCAAAGTAATAGGAAAGAATAATTTATTTACATATCTTGAAGGGGCTGGAGAATTTCACATTTATCTATTTTCCTGTAGTAAGTTCAGCAGCTAGACTATTCTTAGAACAAGATAAACTAAATTTTAAATTATTTTCTATGTTATATATAACGACTCATATTTTTAACTCTGAAAATACTGTTTTAGGAGTTTTGCTTAATTTTAACTCCTTGGTTTGTATATTTTGATTCTGTTATTTATAATTTGACCTTTTTTAGAATCTGTAGTTTAAGTGAAAATTCTTTTCAGCCCATTCTCTGATTAGCATTTATGTGAACTCTTAATCACCTACATTCTTAAATAATGCACACTGCTCTAATATTCATTGCGTTTACTATTTATTGAGCCCTACTATGTACCAGGCACTCTCCCAGGTACACCTTCTTCAAGGAGCTTATAGTCTAGTAGTAATAGAAACTCTGTTTTGTAATATTTTGTAAATTCTTTTATTGAATCTTCAATACCATGCCTTTTTATTATACTCCCTCTTTAGTATTTATGCAGTTATTTGTTATTCAATGTATATTACAAAGAATTTACATTTTTGAATATTGTCCTTTTCATGTGTATGTCTAGTACAGAAATTGTTTTCAGAATTCCTGGGTACCAGATGTAGTCTTGTTGTGTACTGGATATGTGACATTGTGCAAGTCCCTCAGTTTTTCATAGTGGAGGTACCAATAATGCCAGCCTCCTTAATCCTCTTAATGCTGTATCTCTCGATAAGAGAGTAGAAGTCCTCACACCAAAATGCGATCAACTTTGACCAACCAGTGAAATTATTTGCTTCTACCCTATCCTTTCTTCCTCACCTCCTTACAGTGGAAGCAGTGTCTACATTCTGTTCCTTCTCACTCTCTAATGGATGATTATAACTCTTCATTGATCCTTTAGCACATCTTCAGCTACTCTGTTTTCATTCACATTTAAACACTTGAGTTTCTTCCTCCGGAAAAAAACAAAAATTCATATCCATCCATTTGTGGTTTTGTACACAACTAAATCTGTCTGTTTTCTTACCTCCTATGCACTGTACCCCCATCATGCCACTGAAGCTGCTCTTGCCAGTGTCACCAATAATCTCCTTATTACTATTTCTAGTGGGTCTATAATCCTTACCTGCAATTACATTTTTGGAAAAGAAGGTGGGTATTGATAAAGTCTGTAAGGCGACAAGGACTTTGGGAGAAAGTTTGATGTTCTTAGGGCAAAAAGAAAACAGCTTTCTTTTCATTAATTCATTGACAAATACTTATCAAGCACTTTATTAATCATTGAAGATACAGTAGTTAATAAAATGGATAAAAGTCCCTTTTTCCCTGGAGCTTGTTAGTTTGAGGAAATAGACAAACAAAATAAGTAAATTATGTGTCAGATAATGATAAAGGATTATCAAACAAAAATAAAGCAAAGAAGAGGGAGTAGACGTTTAAATAGGGTGGATTTTAGATGACATGGCCACGGAAGGCCTCACTAAGAGTAAGACATTTGAGCAAAGACCAGGAGATGAGGGAAGGTCTGGTGCAAATATCTGGGGGAAGAGTAGGCCTAGCAAACTATTTATTTTGTCTAAGCAAAAATAGTTCTTTGTCCTATGAAATGTTTTTATAAAGATTTTTATTATGATAAGGAAGACTGGATATTTTGGGGTATACTTCTGCAAATTGACTTTTTAGGATAAAACAGTATTCATGATTTAATCTTATAGAAAAAGTGAAGACAAAAACTCTAAAGCTAATTTTATTTCACATTCCCTTTAGCATCTAAATGGTTGCATGCTTTTAGAGTTGGGACAGTTTAAATAATGGCATATTTATTCCTTAAAAAAATGTAGATCTTTTTTGAGTAAGTGGAACATTAGCTGAAGTAACATAGGACAGATTTATAGGGCTCTAAACTAACTTACTGAGGTTCAACAGAAGCCTTTTCAGGAGGAGAAATTTTAGCATTTGTACACTTAGTAGTATTTCAGCAAAATAATCACTTTTTTGAGAGCAGTAAAACTATACATTCTCTGCATTATATTCAAAACACTAATTTATTTAAAGGAGAAAGAAGCCTTAAGAACAGACTTACAGATTGGCTCCACTATTTGGGAAGATTCATGTGCTTGTTATTGGAATATGGTCATTTAGTCATCAGAATGGGGTCCTAAACCCTCAAGTGGACTGCAAGCTAGTTATAAATGGATTAATATGATTTACATAATTGGTTAGTTTTCAGAGAAACCTGTTAGATATTTAGAAAACCTTCAACAGTCAGAATCCAGAACTTGCTTCTCTCTTCTCTTTTACCCCTCACAAAGGTAACAGATTTTAAGAAGTACTGGAGGGCTTACCTGGTGGCGCAGTGGTTGAGAGTCCGCCTGCCGATGCAAGGGGACACGGGTTCGTGCCCCGGTCCGGGAAGATCCCACATGCCGCAGAGCAGCTGGGCCCGTGAGCCGTGGCCGCTGAGCCTGCGCGTCCGGAGCCTGTGCTCCGCAACGGGAGAGGCCACAACAGTGAGAGGCCCGCATACCGAAAAAAAAAAAAAAAAAAAGTACTGGAGACAAGGAGTAGGCAGATGGCACACAATTTCATTCATATTTAAGAGCCAGTAATAATGAATCACTGGCCATTTTTCCTGGTTTCTTAACATTGTAACAGGCAGTGAGAAACAGAAACGTTTCCCTAAATTTTGGTTGTCTTACAGGTTTCAAGTTTCTTTCCTTCAGTATGACTATTAATTATCGTGTATTGCTTTATATCTGTAAGCATGAGAAGCACTGAATATCTAGGAAACATTTTAGGGTTTAATTTGGTCATTGGCTCACATGGAGGATGGAAAAGGAATAAACTCTTAACTGAGCTTGATAAGGATGTGATCTTTTAGAATGAGGTGTTTACATATACACTTGTACAAGGTTTTGCCTGTATTGTCTAGACCTGAGCAGTGCTAGTGCAACTGCTAAAAAGCATATATGACTGGTAAAGAAGTGCTGATAAGGTGATATTTGAGAGACTATATACTAAATAAATATTCTCTCTTAGCATTTTTAGTTGGTCTGTGATAGCCTTCAATTGTCAAGTACTGTTGTCATTCCCAAGTGTACAAATCTTCCACATTTTTTACCCCCCTGTTTTCATCTTCTTTCTGCTTGCTTAGGAAAAAGAATTCTCCCATCTCTAGTAGATAATATTTAAGGTCCATTCTAGCCAGAGTCTAAGATCCTTTTTTACTGTGTTATTGATATGGTAACATTATTGATGAGAGAGCATTCTGGTTCCATTTCAGGAAAATTAACGACAGGATGTCATTTCCTTTACTATTTACATGGGTATTTATCATGGGATGATTCAGGAAGAGAGAAATCAGATTTGAAGTTTAAACAACCATAGAGAAAATGATTTGAGGGTTGTTTTTTTTTTTTGCGGTATGTGGGCCTCTCACTGTTGTGGCCTCTCCCGTTGCGGAGCACAGGCTCCGGACACGCAGGCTCAGCGGCCATGGCTCAACGGGCCCAGCCGCTCCGCGGCATGTGGGATCTTCCCAGATCGGGGCACGAACCCGCGTCCCCTGCATCGGCAGGCAGACTCTCAACCACTGCGCCACCAGGGAAACCCTTGAGGTTTTTTTTTAATAACTTATTTCTAATGCCCTCCCTCCCCCATTTCAAAGATAATGAGTTCATGATTGTCTTTCTAGGTTTTCCTGTTACTAAACAGTTCTGTAATTTTGCCATCTAAACACTTAAAACATTTTGATGTCTATCCTTCCCATGTGTTTTCAGTACACACACGTTTAAACAATTAGCCTCAATTGTTTTACAATCTACTTTTAAAAGCTGTATTATGAATATTTTCTATGCTATTAAATATTCTAAAATATTTCCAATAGCTGCAATATAGTACGTTATATGTAACAAGATTTAATTAGTCCCTCTGGTTAGATGTTGTTATCTGCTTTTAGATTTTTGCTTTTATTAATTATACAGAAGAGAACTTTGCATAAATCTTTGAATACTTCCCTGGCTATTTCTTCAAGATAAATTTTCAGGTGGTTTCATGGGTATAATATTTTTAGTTTTTGTTTCAGCGAAACAATTACTCTTTGCTGGAGGAAGAAAACTATATTTTTTGAATGCTCATATGCCAAATACTGTGCAAGATGCCTTGTAGTCTCATATTTCATATAATTTTAAGCTGTTTTCATCCCCATTTTTATAGATGAAGACATCTATATGTATGTGTGTAAGATATTTTGCAGTACGTTAACAGTATGTAGAAAATGTTTAAATGTTTTGTTTAGCAAATAACAAAGGCCTTCAGCGGTCACAGGAAACAATCAAGTTTGTAATTCTGTTTTGGCTTTGGAATATGTACTATAATAAGACTTCATCTTTTCATGTTTTATTGTTCAGTGTAAAGGGTTTTAGGTCTTAAAATTATATGTTAATTGGCATTTATAGCTCTAGGAGGAAAAAAGTGGGTGATTCCCCTTATGAATTTTGGGTTTTGCTCATATGACTACTGTTATAGATGATTAATTTATAAATCACATTTTATCTTTAAATTAGAAGCAGATAATAATTGTCTGCTAGGTGAAAATGGTTTCCCTTCACTTAAAACTCCAGACATAACTTTTTCAAATTTTGCACTTGCAAGATCTAAGAGGGGAAAGTTCAGCGATATAAGGATGACAGAAGGTTGCAGAGGAAGGGTGAGAGCAGTGAGGTGACAAGACTGTATGCTTTTACAGAGCTAATTTAGAATCCTTTGCCTACTACTTCATAGAGCTACCCTATGTTGATAAGTGAGGTTGTTGTTTTTAGGGCCTCGTATTTGTTATCTAATGCAGTGGATGTTTTGTCTCAGTCACATAGATCAAACAACAACATGGCAGGACCCCAGGAAGGCCATGCTCTCCCAGATGAACGTTACATCCCCTACCAGTCCACCAGTGCAGCAGAACATGATGAATTCAGCCTCAGGTGAGTGAAATGCTGTAATTAGAGCACACCAGGTAATGCTCGTGCATTGATAAAACTTTCTGTGGAAAATAGTCGTTATTCTTTTAAGGAAGCTGGAGCATGGATGATGGTTATTTTCTATCCACTTTCATAAGGGAAACTTATCTTATTTCAAATAACCTGCTGAAAGCCAACAGATTTTAAAGTTTCAGTTCTGAAGTGAATATCTCAAATTCCTAGTTTGGTTAACTTTGACATGCTTGTGTTTTATTGTGCCGCTTTCTTGTGTCTCTTAGAGTTGAAGCTTCCCCCTTCCTTTTGTGGTTTGGATGGGAAGCCAAGCTGTGGTGTTCTTATCTCACCTCTTAAAGTGGATGTTTGTTCTATCTTGAGAGTAACTGGAAGGTAGCAACTTATAAAGCTCAAAGCATCTTTCTTAGGGCCGGTACATGTTATTTAACACATTTCCACCTTTTTCACGGAAGATAAACCTGAGTATAAATTTTTTTTCTGTCTCCTGTTTGGCAGTTTACTTAAATCTGCCGTTTTTCTCATCTATATAATGGGTAGTGGTCATGCCCCTTATTATAGAGAGGAAGATATTAAAGGAAATCATATAAAACATATAAAGCTTTTATATTACAGTTCTAGTACGGAGTAGATACTAAGTAAATCTTTAGTTCCTTCTTCCCTAGGTCAGTTAGATATTGTCTGGCTTCTTCTTTGTTACATGGGCCCAAGGCCATAGCTACCCATTAGGCATCTTTGTGCATATTAGGAAAAGGTTACCCCTTCCTCTGGGAAGATGCAGCCCTATGCCTGGCATCCAGGATTGAGCATTTGGGCTGGATTTCTGACCATTCCCCTACCTCACCCAAACACACACAAACACACTTTATCCCCTTTACTGAGTGTCCTGGGTCAGGGCACAGATGGCAACTGTAATTGGCAGCCCTAGTGGTCTTAATGGCTTCCTCCTTCACAGCCCATCCATCTTCCCTACCCAACAAACTGATCAACATGATACTATTGGAAGCTGCACTGTAGATTTTCTTAAACAGCAGCCTTTGGAAAGGGGCTGGTAGAGTTGGAGAGGGTGGTACAGTTCATTGTCACAAGGATTCCTTGACCAGGAAAGGTCACAAAATTTGAAATGTCCTTCTGCCCCTAAAGATGGTGACAATGTGTGAGAATGTTTTTGCTGTTGCATTAACTCTATGTTCTTGCCTTTGGTGGGTTGAACACTTGAAAGGATTCAAGAAAATGAAAGTCAAGGCAAGATTCATGACTGAGCTTCTCTTGTCATAAAGTTTCTGTATATAAACTCTTGAAGAGTTTATATAATCTTCCATTTTATCTTCCATTTTAGCTAATTTTAATATCAGTACATTTACTTATCCTCAGAACCTGTTTTATATGTGACACTTGAGTTAAAATTTTTCAAAAGCAAAAAATTATGCAAGTATTTATTGACTGATATTTTTACTTGACAACCATTTTTTTAATTATCAAATTTCCAAATAAAAGTTCTGAAAGCTGCTTCGTATTTATAATCCGAAGAAGATGACGCACATTTTTTATTTTGTCATAATCCATCAAAAACTATACCTGGGAAAGTAGTAACAAATAACTCATTAATTTAAATTTTATTTTGAAAGATTAGGCATTTTGCATCTAAAAGATTGATTATGATTCTTTTAGAACAGTGGTTTGTTTATGTTTTTCCTATTAAAATTTCTAATAGTAATGGTCTAAGGAAATGGGGAGAATTTGTGTTCAGATTTATGTTTAAAACCAAAAGTATATATCAAATTGGTTTTAATAGATTTTAGAATATTTGTGTATCTTTTATTTCAGCTCTGCGTTTTATAAAATATGAAATGTGTTTTTATATACTGCATATAAATTAATAGACATGCTTACTGCTGTATATTAATAAAAGAGGTGACTGGCAGGAACAGTTTGAGTAAAGTGGCAAGAAGCACGATTGTAGTGGGTGGGTAGCGGAGTGGGGGGGGCATTGCACGAGACAGAGAGGGTTGGAGGGAGGACCTGAAATGGGAAAAGCCACCCCCAAAGAGACCTGAGCATGTTTAAATGGTAGTAGAAGGTATTAAATAATAATAGGAAGCCCTGTTTATATGTCAGGCTTCCTGATGAGGTCATTTTGTACAATCTCATTCAATTCTCATAATGGTCATTTAAGTTAGGTGCTGTTATTAGTCTCACTTCACATCTGAGAAACATTGAGTGACTATTTAAAAACAAATAGAAGACTTCTACATGGTGTTGAAATGCTTGGGAATGAATGTCATGGGAACTATAATCTTGATAACCTCATGTTCACATAAAGTTATAGCCATAATGTCATTTTAATAAGGGTTCAACCCAGGGTCTCCTCCTTATCCATCTGTAACAAACCCATGGAGTTTGGCGGCTGTGCATTCTCCACTGAGGTTACACAGCATGATTTCTCAAATAGCTTTAAGAGAAAATGATCTTATCTCTCAGTCAAGGATTTCTCCTTGAGAAAAGCAGCAAAATTGATGCTCCTCTGTGCTTGGAAAATAATCTTCTGAGTTTTTAGAGCCTGGAGCCAGTGAGCAAGAATTGTGAGGGTATATAAATAAATTTCCAGGGTATTTACTGTAACAAAGCAGCAAGGCTGTTTCCAGTTAAGCAGGGTATCTACAGACAATTTTCACCCTAAAGGGAATGCCTTCTGAACCTGGTAATCTGAAGCCTTTGAATAAAAGAGGAAGCTACACAGCTCTTTTGAAGCACTTTACTGGGTTAATCAAGCTAAATGCAGCTTGATTTACATTTTTATCATTAATTATTTTAACAAGAACTTTCTAGTGTTAGTCTTTTTAAAAAGCTCTCCTCATTCAAATATTTGAGTCCAGCTTTGTGTTCTGTTCTAATTATTTCTAATCAGACCACTTTCCTTTAAAATACTGTATTTTCTCCAGACTCTCCAGTTTTCTGCATAATTTTTAATGGAACTGAATAATATTTTAAGATTTCCTCCAGTTCTAAGATTTTATGAAATCCAATTTCACTCAGATTTGGTTTAGCAAAAATGATTAGTTTACTTTTGCTTTTTATAAGTCCTTTTTCAAAATATGAGGTTGAAATGATGAATTTCATTGCTAGACTGGAGATGTGTGATTTGTAATTGGCCAAATTTCTAAATATATGTAATTGAGAAATCACTTAAAACAAAGCTGCACCTGGAAAGGGTTCCTTACTTGATCCTAGGAAGAAATTTATATTCTTTAACTGTCCATTTAATTGGCAAGACAGTGAACTTTGTGAAAGGAATTTGAAAAGTGAGGAAAAGAAAACTATAAAATTAAAGGAAATTTGAATAATTTAGTAAGATAATAGTTCTACTTTACATTAAAATATATAATATTATATACACACATATAAAAGTATACACAAACCCTATTCCGTTAAATTACTTGATGTTGCCCTTTACAAGTTATATTAAAAATGTATTATGCTTATAGCACATTAGTAGCCTTTTGATGCATGCTTGGGATCTATATAAAATAGTTCTTCTGCATGCTAAGAGTTGGGTAAACAGTAGTGGTTTTTGTTTTAGACATTAGAAGATAAGGACTTGGGGAGAGAAAAGTGGTAATTCTCCTTTAACCAGCTCTATTTATATGAAGATGTTAAGTTTTTTATTAGTAGCTTGTTAACAGTGACCCACAAGATTGCTGAATCTTAAAGCAGCATTAAAGTCAAGAAAATATACCCTGTGATAATCCAGAAATAACTTGGTGCCAAAGGACTGGTGACTGTTTAGGACCATTAAAAATTGTGTAAACCTTGATTTAAATTATACAAAATCAATGAGCCCAGTTGTCTGCTTTTTTAAAATTTACCTTTGATAACAATCCAAAGTCAGATGTCTTGTTACAGGTACATTTTAAGGGATTCATTATTTTCATGTTTTAAGTCTGGCATTTATTTTTGACTAATGCCCAGATCTACCAATGCAGCACTTTCTGATTTCCCCATTATGAAAACCTGCATGGAATTCCTAGGAAATATATCAAAATGGGTGGAGAAAATGCCCTCTTGATCATGGAAGGTGATGTGTGTTGGAAGAATTTGCTAAGCACCTCCATTGCAGTGGGGAAAATATTCAGAAGCAAGCAGAGTGGGTAGTACAGAGCTTCCTTGATATTTGCCTGCCGTATTACTTCTGCTTTGTGTAATCTGTGTCAGAGGACCAAAGACCAAATGGGAAAGAGAGATTGTTACCAAGGAAAATATGACATAGGACAGATGTGAAATGTGAAAATAACAGGTAGAAAGTTGATATGAGTTTCTTAGCTTTAAAAAGCACAGAAGAGGTAAGGATGTATGGGAAGTTGCAAAGCTGACCACAGGTTTTAGGAGTTGATAATTCTTACTTCATGTGTTGTAGTTCACAAACTTCTAAGTTCTACTTTTCACCTTTGGAGTGAACTGAGAAGGAATTTAGAATAGGGGTTAAGATCAAGGGTTCCGGGGTCAGGTGGACATGGGTTTGAATCCCAGCTCTGTCACTTAACTGACTATGAGGTCTTGGATAAGTGAGTATATCTACCTGTGCCCCATGTCTTCACTTGGAAAATGGGGTGACAATAATAATAGTAACACTGAATTTATAGGGCTATTGTGAAGATTAAATGACACAATTTATATAAAGTGATGGGTACATAGAAATTAGTATTAACAATATACCGTGCTTGGTATAATATATTGAATATATAAAAGTAAATGTGATCTGACCTGATATTTTACAGTGTAATCAGTTTACATTGCCTGGTAATTACTGTTACTTCATTTAAAATAAGTTTTTAAATCTGTTACCACACTATTTTTTAGGGTTATGTTTATCTCTGTAAGCTTTTTATCATCAAATATGCATCATTGATTCTTACGCAAGTCATGCGCTGTCTTCTGGCTTTTAGTTTCACATAGATTCTCCAAGCGTGAGAGTGTTGATAAGAGTGTTAAATATAAATATGGCTTTCTTCTCATGGGTCAAACCTTTTCTGATTCTTAAAGTTTTTTATTATTGTAAGATGGAAATTGTTTGTCAGTCTGAAATCGTAATATATGGAACAACACTTAAGTATACCAAACAGGAATAAAACTGTAATAAAGCCCAAAGTCAAAGCAATGAATGAAGTATGAGACGGAGGCAGTGTACTTTATTACTCTCAATCTCTTATCCCAAATAATCTTTTTTAAACCAGAATTAGTGCTTGCTTTTTTCTCATCTGCAAATTTTGGTAAATTAAGAAAAGATGGCCACAGGAAAAGGGAAAATAGTAAAAAGCAAAAGCATAATCCAAATGAATATAATCCTTAAGAAACTGTTTGTTTTATTTAGTTTGTATCTTGATTTACTTGTTAAGTTCCTGAAAAAATGGTTAGTAATATGGAAACAAGAACCATTTTTCCTGTTTAAAAATATGGACCAGTCCATTTCATTTTAATAAAAGTTATCAGTAAACAATATATAGGGATTATGAAGGTAAAAATATTTATTTGTGAAATAGAAAAAATAATTCAATGAGAATGTCCAAGCAAGTTGCAGATGACATAGCTTGCAATTATCATATCTTCAGTATATAGGAGTTCTTCTGAAGTCTTTGTTAAACCCCGTGATGGCCTACACATGGCATTTTAAAATCTTGATGGCTTCATGACTTTGCTGCTTGATGAAACATGCCACTTGTGTCCGAGCAGCTAATGGCCTCTACTTTACTCTGATGGCGAGAGCTTTTCGCTCCCTCTATACTGGGGATCAGTCTTTTTTTTCTTTTTTTTGGGGGCTGCATTGGATCTTTGTTGCTGCACACGGGCTTTCTCTAGTTGCGGCGAGCGGGGGCTGGTCTTCAGTTGCGGTGCGTGGGCTTCTCATTGCGGTAGCTTCTCGTTGTGGAGCACGAGCTCTAGGTGCATGGGCTTCAATAGTTGCAGCACGCAGGATCAGTAATTGTGGCTCGCGGGCTCTAGAGTGCAGGCTCAGTAGTTGTGGCGCACAGGCTTAGTTGTGACGCGGCATGTGGGATCTTCCTGGACCAGGGATCAAACCCATGTCCCCTGCATTGGCAGGTGGACTCTTTACCACTGCGCCACCAGGGAAGTCCCCCTGGATCACTCTTGATATTAACTGATTCCAGTCATGATTTTTAACTTAAAAGTATTTTCTAAATAATATTAAAACTCAGAATACCTGGGCAAGGCAGCAACATTTAGCAAATGGAACAATAGATGTTGGCTGATAGATTATCATTCTTTATTCTGATTCTACCCAGCTACACTTCTAAAATGACTCCCAGAGCAAGACACCCTTCACCCCAAATATATCAGCAGAACTTTAAATTCAGTTATTCTGGAATCGAGGTGTGTGTTTATGTATTACTTAAGGTATTGGCATGTACGATATAGAACTGTTTTTAAAGTAGTACTCATTTCTTCATTCCTTTATTAAAGAAGCCCAAAATAATCATGTTGAAAAGTGGACATATAGTTACTTGGTTTTTCAGTACCTTCAGAACAGTATTTTTTATAGTGTCAACATTTTCCTAAGATTGTGTCCACTTGAGAATTGTGATATCCCAAATAATTATCTAAATCTCAAGTGTGTTAGGCAGTACCGTATTCACACATTTAGTTATATGCCCTATTATTTCAGACAAGGTAATTCCTTTCTGTCTTTGCTTTACTTTAGGGGTTTTCTTCTAAAGCAAAGGGAGATATATAGAAACTCAAGATTGTTGATGTCCCTTGACCTGATCTTAGAGCATGAATAACAAATATTTTAAAAAATCTATTAGAAGTCTCTTAAGTAATCATTTGGGAAAGTAAAGCTCATTTGAATTCTGAAAGTTACTGAGATTTTATTGTAAATACTGAACCTAATGAAGAAGAAAAGGATATAAGCATATTTCTGTTATGTTAACCAAGAGACTAACTTAGAAGAGTAGGATAATATTGTAAAGAGTATAAAGAAAAAAATTTGATAAGTATCCTTGCCACCAGCTTTCTTAGTATAATGAGTTATTAGATAGTGGTGTTTAAAAATATAGGTGTCCATGTTCAACTTTTCTCCAGTGATTATTTGTAGTGATTATTTGGAAACTTTGCTCAGCTTTGGAGTAGAAAGGATGAGAAAGAGATTAAATTATTTACATTTAAGAACCAAATAAATGCCTGTTTTTTCTCTTGATAAGTGTTAGAATATTATTTTTGTCTTTCCTACTGATTTCTAAATCCTTCTGGCTACTCTCTTGCTACAATAATTTTATGACTCATAAGAGAAATATTTGTGTGAAAGATTAAGATGCTAATTCTTTAAAAATGATATCCATAGACTACCATATATAGGCAGCATCAGTGAAATGAAAAAAATCCTGCAACAATAGAGTTTTCCAAAATAATATTTTCTTTTGATGTCAATAAGGTAAAGAGGTGATAAAACTTTAGGTTAAAATTTTACCAAAAGGTCATTGCTTTATCTGAACATGTCTGAAGTCTAAATGAACTTTATAGAAAGCTAATCTTTTATAAATTTACATACTAAAACTCTGTAAGCTATTAAGTTAAAATCTAAAACACTCAAGTTACGCTGAAGAAAATCTGAAGAGTTGCATATTAGAAAGTTCTCTGAACTTATACTTGGCCTTTTCCTCTAGGAAGTTCATCTAGCTATAACAGACAAAGAGACAGATGATTTTTAACAGTCTTATTATTCACCTTGAGACAATTGAATTGTTCTCTTTCCACATCATTCATTCAACAAATATCAAATGCTCTACTTTGTACTAGACATCATTGTAATGGCCACTCAGATTATGGAGTCAAGGTAAAACAATTTTTTTCCCATATAATTATAACAATAAATGTTATGGGAGACATGCACCAAGTGCTGAGAAAGTGGAGGAGGAACAAGTGAATAAGTGGTCGGGAGGGTAGAGCAGACATCTTTAAGGAGCCAGAGATTTGTTCGTTCCCTCAACAAAAATTGAAAATATGTGCAGGACACGATTCTAAATCATGAGAGTACAGAATAGAAACAAGTACACAATGTGTCAGATAGTTACAAATGGAAAGAGAAAAGAAAAGTAAACCAGTTAAGGGCCAGAGAGTGACTGACTGGGGGATGGAGGAGGGAAATGATCATTTTAGATAGTTTCTCCAGTGTAGGCCTCTATAATTGATGATTTTTGAGCAAAGATCTGAATGAACTGAGAGCCATGAAGATATCTGAGGAAAAGGGGAGGAATGTTCCATGCATAACACAACAGCTGATTTAGAGTTGCTGAGGCACATTTGAGGCACAGTAAGAATGCCATTGCAACTGGAACAGTCACTGAAAGGTAGCACGGAAGCCCTATTATATAGGGACTTGTGGGTTTTGAACAGAGGAGTGATACGATCTGAGTAAGTTTTTTAAAAGTACGGAGATTAGTTGGGGGGCAATTGCAATAACTCAGGGGAAACAGTGAACCAAGGTGGTGGAAGGGAAGTGGTGAGAAGTGGTTGAATTTAGAACCTGAATTTTAGTAGATGAGTGGGAGTTAAGTTTACGGAAGAAAAGGGAAGATAAAGATAGCATTATGTGAGAGATTACTGAGCCTGACACCCCCCAGCACCATATAAGTAGTGATGGAATGGTGGGGAGATGAGACTAAAGACATCTAAAGAAGGCCTTGGTGTGATCAACTAAGAAGTTTGAGCTTTATCCTGAAAAATTCGGGAGCCCATTAAAAATGACTCCTCTCTAGGGTTCTTCCACTATCTAAGGGAAAACCTTCTATAGGTTCCCTGTTGTTGTTATTCAGTCATTTCCTCTTTGAGATCCAGGTTTTTCTCATAAACCTATCTCAATATTATACACAAGTTTTCATAAGTTAAATATATTGTTAGAACAAAATGGCAAAACTTCCAGGAAAGAGTAGGGAACGACTTTTTTTTATAAGTACCTACTATAAGCCCTTCCCTTTGTCAAGCACTTTCTCCTTTAATCCTTTCAACAATTAATTGAGAAGGTCTTTGTCTCCATTTTCTGGATAAAGAAAGTGAGCATCAAGCAGATTAGTAACTTGCCCAAGGTTAGAAGGCTAATAATTAAATATTGGATTCAGGATTTGAAACCAGGTCTGTCTGAATCTAAACCTTTCACAGTTTTCTTTAAAGTATGCTGTCTCTAGAGTTTAATTTCATTTATAATGCATCAAAGATGATTGGTTTTTGTTTTTTTAACCAAGTAACACATCAGATGGTACTTTTGCTATACTGGTAAAATTTGGGTTAGTGGTAGGTAGTTCTATAAAAGAGTTTTAAAGTAAGCATTGTTAGTTTTCCGTATTTTAAATCAGTGGTTCTCAATTTGTAATGTGTAAAGGAATCGCCTGGGGATTTTTTTCAATGCAGATTCTGATTCCATAGGTCAGGGGTGAGATGTAAAATTCTGCATTTCTAACAGATTTGCAGGAGGTGCTATAATGCTGGTTCATGGACTACACAGATAGAAGACTCTAGAATGGTGAACTTAAAACCATAGAAATGTTATTAAAGATCCACTTTGTTATTCCTTGTTTTATTTTATTAATATTTCTATTTTCAGTTGGGAAAAGACCTTTACTAAGTGCCTAATACAAATGGATGACTCCACCATTTCATATGAGAGCTCATTTAATATAAAAATGCTGCAGGGGCTTCCCTGGTGGCACAGTGGTTGAGAGTCTGCCTGCCGATGCAGGGGACATGGGTTCGTGCCCCGGTCTGAGAAGATCCCACATGCCACGGAGCAGCTAGGCCCGTGAGCCATGGCTGCTGAGCCTGCGCGTCCGGAGCCTGTGCTCCGCAACGGGAGAGGCCACAACAGTGAGAGGCCCATGTGCTGCAAAAAAAAAAAAAAAAAAAAAAAATGCTGCAAAACGTTACCAACTTATAAAAAAAGTCTATCATCTGTAAAAGCACAAACTAAGGATCGGAGAGACTGACTTGACCAAGATCAATCAATCCTTCTTTTCACAGATAAGTTCTTAATCATTTCAGCTCAACAAACTTCGGTTGTATTTGGTAGTAGTGCTAAGCTCTACGGATATAAAGAGCAAAAAAATCAAGGTGATTCCTTCAAGACTTAGAGCTTGATGGGGAGAAATGTCAGGATGTAGGCAAATGAGTAGAGTTCAGTGAGGCATCTGCTAAAACAGGACATGAGCATAGTGCTTGGGGACACAGTATATGCTAGTGAGTAGAATACAGATAAGTAACATTGCCAGAATTCCAATCTAAGCCTGCAGATGTATGGGCCAGAGTCATCTTACACTGCATTGTGATCTCCAGGGGGTTTGGGCTCATCACTATGTTCTAGTAGTTGGGCAGAAGAATCTTCTAGCTACTTATGACATAGGAGAACACCTGAACTCGAGGGGGAAAAAAAAGAAACGGCTTGGCTACCACTCTTGCATTTATTTGCCTGAAGCAGATTTTCATCAGTATATTTATCATCTTTTTAGTCTCCAGCCTCTAGGTCAGTACACAAAAATGACAAAACCTGAGCTCATAACTTAGAGCTGCACACTTTAAATCAGTTTTCACCCTGAGAATAAAACAGTTACTTTGGAAGCCAGAAGAGAAATCATTTTTTTTTACCAAGCCTTGATTTTATAAACTGCATTTTCTTCAACAAATGCATTTATACACGCTTGTCCCGTGTTTTGCTTATTGAAGCCACAAAAAAAGTTAGTGACAGTGATATTATAGTGTTTATTATACACGACAACCTTTTCCAAAATTTTAGTAGTGTGGACAGAATTTTGTTAAGGATTGTTTAGGACTTATGAGGTCAAGCATATGAATTTCAGATGTTAGTGGTTATGAAAGACTCCCTTGGAAGCAAAACTGCAGAAGAGTCAGGGGTGCATATATTTTAGTTCTCAAATACTTTAAAAACCACACATCTGCAAGATCAAAGAATCACAGTCTAACCTGGTGGTAGTTTCTGATGAATGATGCCATCCTTGTCCTGAGCAACCTTGCAAAATTGAACATACCCACTCAAAAAAAAAAAAAAGGAAAACTCTTTTTCTGTATTCTAGGGCAGAATGATAAATTCTGAATTAAACTCAGTGTAAAAGAACAAATACAAGACAATCTTCAGTGAGCATCCAAGAAATCAAAAACAAGTGCAATTTCAGTTCACAGGTGGGGAGGACTCTTACTAGTGGGATAGGAATTGAGAAAAGCTTTGCAAAGATACAGCATGAAAATGGAGTGGAATTTCAGTGGGTAAAAATAGTGGAGGCTAGGAGGAGACAGGCTGGGGTGTGTGCATTGGGGATATATGTGGAGGTGAAAAGTGCATGACCCTGCTAAGTACTGGAAAGACAGGCCATGCAGCAGGAGGACTAACTTTGAATGGATTACTAAATTACTAATGTGATAGGATCATCTTACCAAAGAGAGAGCACCTGGTGCAATAGTAGAGGAAACTACTGTATATGTAAGCAAAGCCCTCTTGAGGAAGGGGCATTCACATTGGGGAGGGATGAGTAAGGCGTTAGCTAAGCAAGGAGGGCAGGGAGAAAGGTGCCTGCAGGGTGGTCCTGGAGAGAGGAGAGGAGGAAGAGTTTGAAGGACTGAAAGAAACTGGATGAGGAGAGGTATGAATGGTAGTGGTGATGCTTTCAGAACCTGTGCACTGTGCTATGTAATGCGTGACAACAGAGGACCTTGAATAACCAATTAAGATTTGAGAAATTTTCCTGTGGGCTTTAGGGAGCCCTGAGCCATAGAGCTACTTCCCCAGAGAAGGTGTGAGGCAAGATGCTCTTAAGGTACATATAATGTTTAATGTTGCAGTTGATTAAAACCAATGGGTAGGGCTTCCCTGGTGGCGCAGTGGTTGAGAGTCCGCCTGCCGATGCAGGGGACACGGGTTCGTGCCCCGGTCTGGGAGGATCCCACATGCCGCGGAGCGGCTGGGCCCGTGAGCCATGGCCGCTGAGCCTGCGTGTCCGGAGCCTGTGCTCCGCAACGGGAGAGGCCACAACAGTGAGAGGCCCGCGTACCGCAAAAAAAAAGAAAAAGAAAAAACCAATTGGTAGGCTACTGCTAAAGTTTAGTCATGGAAATACGAAAGTCTACAGTAAAGTTTGATTTGAGGAACAGGGGCAATTGAATTTTAAAGTAACGTCAACTCAAAATATGAGGACATGTTTTGTGAAGTGTTGGTGTCCAATTGGTGGAGAAGAAAGACTAGTGTTGACCTTGTGAGAAGCATTAAAGATGTAGGAGCCATCTATATGAATATGACTGAAGCAATGGGATTTCATGAAAGTTCTAGGAAAAGAAATTTTAAAAAACACTACTTTTCATTAATGTTTGTCGTATTTGCAGTGTAGTACTTAAGAGCATGAGTTCTGGAGAGCTAGAACTATCTGGGTTTGAATCCAGGCTCTGCCAGTTACTAGTCTGGGCTAAGTGATCTGAGGCAATAGTTTCCTCATCTGTAAAGTGGGAATAATAATAGGACCTATGCCATGGGACTGTTAAATGAGTTAATTTGCTTGCAAAAAAACTTAGAACAATGCCTTACGTATAATAATACAGTTTGTGATTCATCATAAGTGTAAGAGACCAGAATTTCAAAACAAATTCTTCAAAGTTAGATTCCTTTGAAAGATGTATTGCATCTACTTCTCCAGCTACTCCTCTTACATTCTAAGGAAACTACTTCTTGATAGCCCTGTACTTTGAACCATGATAGGGGTGTGTTTAGTAAACTTTCAGTGTCCTGGGTGACATCTTTATTCCTGAATTGTGGGGCAGGTGAGAGGGAGAGGTTGTTCATCTTGTGGCATAATCAAGACTTTCTGGCTTGATTAGACATTGCAAATGGTTTGTTAGTCATTACTAATGCAAGAAGGTCCTTAGGCAAGAGCAGGAAGTTGATGTTGAGTCACCTTCAGTATTATGACATAGAGTATTTTATTTGTTTTCAAAACATTGCAGGAAGTTAGTATTTGTTATAGTAGTTATCGTTCAACCAGTAGTAGTAAATCCTACATAAAAATTTATTTCCCCCAAGGGAAGTAATTCTAATTTATGAATTACTTTAATTATAGCCTACCGCTCTCTCTTGCTTGTCCTAATTCAAATTTCTCACCCTCTTTACATCTTATTAAAATGATGACCTCTTTCTGTTTACCTTCTTGATCCAGGGCTTATTTTTTATCTCCTCCTTTTTCCAAAAGACTTTGATGTGGTGGTTAGGCATGATAGCCCAGCCTTGGAAAACTCCCATATCTTTCCCATGTCAAAGGGCCTACCTCTAGTGTATGTAAGCATAATCTGGGATGAAAATGTTTATTGCCCACTCTCACATGTTTAGAGGTTGTCCATGAGTTTGGAGACATTGTTATTATCCTTTAGTATTGGTGGTCCCCTTTAGGTATAACCCATTCAACTATTTACTGGTTAAAATGCTGAGAGGTTTTCTGATCAAGTCTGGATCATAAAAACAAAGTGAATCACCATACCTCATTCCTTGCTTATTCTACCCCCTTCATACTGGCCTCCTCGCTGTTTCCCCGACTGGAATGCTCATGCCCCACATCACCACACGCTGGCTTGCATTGTGTTCGAGTCTCAGCTTTAAGGTCACTTTCTCAGTTTGGCCCTTCTTAGTCCACATTTTAAAAACACCATTTCCAGGTTTTTGTTTTTGTTGTTTTGTGTGTTTTGGTTTTGGTTTTGCACTCATGCTGGTTTGTTTTTTGTTGTTGTTTTTTTTGCACTCATTTTGTTTTTTGTTTTTTTTTCACTGCACTTATTGTTAGCCAACATTGTACTATACATATCTGCCTGTCTTCCTGGCTAGAACATAAATTCCATGAAACAGGAACTGTTTTGCTTATCTCTATATGTCCAGGGGTCTAGATTAGAGCCTGAATATAGTAGGGACTCAATAAATACTTAACTGAATAAAAGAATTTGCTATATCCCTGTGCCTTCAATTTAAGTGATACCAAATAATGGAGAAATTGAACTTACGTGGAGAGGATGAAACAGGATATTTTTCTCTTACAAGCATAAATAAAGAATTTTAATTGAATTTTGTTTTGATTACATTAATGTCAGCCAACATGTAAATTCCTGCCCTTGCTGAGTAGTAGGCATCCTACTCGACAGTAAAATAGAAAAATGCAAAATATACACTCCTGTGTTCGGTATTTCACAGTCTAGCCTGGAAGAAAATGCATATAAACAAATAATACTGTGTGATAAGTTTTATGGCATTAGATAATAAAGAAAATATTTTGCCAGCACAGAGAGATGACTCTTCATTTGAATTGAGAAAGTGAAGAGTTCTCAGCTAAAAATGGTTTAAAGCTAAGTTACGAGTAGTAGTTCCCATGGATCACATCAGTTTACTTGCCTCCAGAGTCCTACTCTTCATTTCCATCTGGTCATTAGAGGACAAACAAGATAATGTATTTTGGTCTACTTCTCCATGATAGTTGCTTGAGCCATTTCAGTTTTTTAAAAAAAGAAGCATCGCCCTTCTTATGACTTTATTTATCCTGATAGATGTTGAGCCATTTGCCTCATCTTATTCTAGCAGATGTGGCTGTGTGCCATTCTCAGACATGCAGTGCTTGATAGTTCGGCCTCTGAACTGCCCATGATGCCTAACAGTGAATAATTATAGTTTTATACAAGTTACATAAATTCAAGAAACAGTTCTATACCAGCCAAAGAATTCTAAGTAGTTATTTTTAGGTCAGTGTTTGTCAAAAGTATGTTCCTTGGACCAGCAGCATCAGCATCATCTGGGAATTTTCAGGCCCAGCCCCAAACCTACTGAGTCAGAAATTCTAGGGGTGGGGCTCAGCTTGTATTTATCTTAAGTAAATAAAATATTGCTACTTCTGTTTGCTTCATTTTATATACTCCTTGGAGAAGTTAGAATATTTATGACACTAAAATCAAGATGTAAATTGAACTCAAAGGTATTCTACATTTATTTTGATCTGTCCCTGTAGTCTCCTGTTATT
The DNA here is from genome assembly GCF_059928025.1 of Delphinapterus leucas. NCBI lineage: Eukaryota > Metazoa > Chordata > Mammalia > Artiodactyla > Monodontidae > Delphinapterus > Delphinapterus leucas. The sequence goes on from NC_143135.1 coordinate 77,601,017, forward strand.
ATAAATCTAGTTTTGTGAGAAGCCTAGATTTCCCCTTAGACTTACTGACCTTACTCCATTCCAACTCTAGCCCAAACAGATGCTTGCATCAAACTTTCAGTAGCCTGTGCAGCTTGATGATTCAGAAAATACATCACTCTTGCTTTCTCACCTTCTTATGGTTATTCGGCAGTTAGCTTAGTTTAACCATAATGACATAGAAACCTTGCATTATCAGGTCACCAAATTTCTTCTAAAGAGAGAGCATTTAACTGAAAATTCTTTTTGTGGGTGAATAAAGCCCAGGTCTATTGTTGTTTATTTAGTTCACATTGAAGATTTGTTTCTTTTCAGTTTTCTTTTTTCTATTACTAAGAATTCGATTGTGGTGCAAAGCTGTTTAAAGGTAATCTTTCCTCCTCTACTCCTTTGCCTTTATCAGTAGTAGCTTTCTTTTTTTATAAAGCGGACATCCTATTTTAGACAGTCTCTTTACACACAACATTAAATTTTTCTCCAATGTTAAGTGAACAACATAAGTGAATATAAAAGCATTCTTTTGTGTTTAGTATGTATATTTGGTATCAATTTGAGTGCTTATAAAATTAATTATATAGTAATTATTCTATTTCATATGTACATTATTTAATTCTTTAATTAGAAATATGATGAGAAAATAGGCAGAAATCACTACGCTCTTTATTTGTATACCAGGCTTGTCTCTCCTTCATATCCTCATGTCTAAAATTAGTTAGAGCTTTGTTTTTGATTATTTGCAAATTTAATGTATGGAAACACCTGCATAAGTTTTGGGGAATGTATTTATATCTTTGGGAAGCGGTGTGTTGTATGGTTTAAAAGCAGAAGCTCTGAAGTCAGACTGCCTGGGTTTAAATCTTTACCTTAGGGAAGTTTACTTTATTGTTTACCTTGGGCAAGTGATCTGTCTGAATGTAACTGTGTTTCATCTGTATGATATGGCTAAGAACATGGTGTGTGATGGTACTAATGGAGCTAGTTAGTGGTAGAGGTGTTGCTGCCATTGCTGCCCCCCAGAGGTTGTGCATTGCACTATTATTTATAACAGCAAAAAAATTTACAAAGAACTCTGATATGTAACACTGGGAAAAGGGATAAATGAATTCTAATATATCTGTGCAGTAAGATCTGTGAAGCCATTAAAAAGAATGAGAGAGACTTATGTGTTGTGTTAAGAAAATATGTCTATAATATATATTAAGTGAATACAGCAAGTATGGTTCAGGTAGAGCATGACATCAGTGGTTATGCATGTGTGTCACAAACTGTGCACAAGAAAAAAATCGAGAACATATCACAAAACTAAAGTTGTTCAGTTTTTCCCCCAGGGAATAGATTACAAGAAACTTTCACTTTTCCATTATGCATTTCTACAAATCTTAAACATTTTTTAAATTCAGATGAACTGTAAAAGTGAAATACACTTATGAACAAAAGGTTTAAGGTGCAAAAAACACTGCATTAATAACGTCATTCACATATTCTGCTTATAAGCTTATTAATTGAAAAAAAGTTGTTTTGGGTTTTTCCGTAACATCTTGTGCCATATTTAATTCTTTTTTTTCCCTTTTTACTTAATCTAATGTTAGTGAAATTTGTCTTATGTAAAGGATATTTCAGGGAAATATTTTAAATCTATTTAGAGTCTCTTTAACACAGTGTCCCATTGAAATTTTAATTTTTAGAGAAGTTATGAATCACTATATCAAGAATCAGATTGGAATGACAATGAAGCCTTTATTAGGCCACGACATTAAAAGTATATATTGCTTTACTGCCTTCATTACCAGTATTACATAAATGCATGTATCAGAAACTTCACAGAAATTACATGACAACTCTTGTAGCTAAGAAAGTGATTCTGAGGTGTACATTTGTCTTGCCTTTTTAATTTTTTTTTTTTTTTTTTTTGGCTGTGTTGTGTCTTCGTTGCTGTGCGTGGGCTTTCTCTAGTTGTGGTGAGCGGGGCTACTCTTTGTTGTGGTGCATGGGCTTCTCATTGCGGTAGCTTCTCTTGTTGCGGAGCACAGGCTCTAGGTACATGGGCTTCAGTAGTTGTGGCACGTAGGCTCAGTAGTTTTGGCTCGCGGGTTCTAGAGCACAGGCTCAGTAGTTGTGGCCCACAGGCTTAGTTGCTCCACAGCACGTGGGACCTTCCCAGACCAGGGCTCGAACCCCTGTCCCCTGCATTGGCAGGCAGATTCTTAACCACTGAGCCACCAGGGAAGCCCACCTTTTAAAATTTATAAACCTGCCCTAAAAGGAGATGCATATCTGGGAAACTGAACTGTCTTTATGCAGTTTAGCTTTCATGTACATAAAATATGCCGTTGATTTTATTGGGGGAGAAATTCCATCCAAAAATGTTGCCTACAGCTATGAGTTAAGAGTGTCTGTACAGTGTGTAGCTTTTATTTTTTAAAATCACAGATAGGGCATGTATATGAATTATAAATATATAAATACGATTTTGTATTAAAAGTTTTATAGTTTATGACAAAATCTGGTTCTGTGATAGGCTAATGAGTACAGTCGCTGTGAAGGAACGTTTGTGGCTCATGTCAGTGTGTGAATGCATAGACAATTTGAAGTTTTTGATATATTTGTGATATTTATCTTCTGTATACATCTTACGGGAAAACCCAAACGAACTTCTTGGCCAACCCCATATATGTACTATATGATTTTAAGCTTGTTTATAGAAAGTTCAAAGTATTATAAGGCAGGATGTTCATTCTTCCATTAAATATCTAGTGAGCAATTACTCAGATACTGGACACGAGTTAAAAGATAAGTGGCCTGGTCATTGTCAGGAAGGCAGACATGTAAGCAAATAAATACAGCTCTATCTGTTAAAACATTAATACAGAGTAGAAGAGGAAGTTAATGATTTTATGTGGGGTAATCAGGGAAGGCTGAATCAAAGGGGTGACATCTGAGCTTTCTCTTTTAAGGTGAATAAGAGTTTATAAGAGATGGGGCAGAAGGCTGTCTGTGATAGCACGAATAGTACATATAAGGAGATGGCATGATTTTGTGAAAACTTGGGGAAGTAGAGTGAGGGTTGGGTGTGTGAGGAAGACTTATTAAGAAATGAGTCCAGCTGGCATTTTCCTTTTGATGGTAGAGAGCAAGGGAAACGTTTTTAAAATCAGTGAGTAACATATAAATGTTGATTGGGTAGTATTTTAAGAAGAAAACCCTGGTGGCTGTTTGATAGGAGACACTGGAATGAGGAGAGGAAACAAGAAGTCAGACACCAAGGAGCAAAGATCTGTAGTGGTTAAGAAAAAGAGCTGAAAATTATTGATGGTTGAATTCTTAGAGACGGGCTGCAACAGATCAGTCAGAGTGTTAAGTGGAGTCTACAGCATGGAGTGGGTGGAGCAGAAAGGGAAAGTTGATTTGTATCCAAGATACTGTTCTTGGTTCTAACTCAGACAACAAAGGTAGAGAGTGATATTGTTTAAAAAAAAAAAAAAGTAGGGAATCCATTTACTCAGGAGGCAGGTTTGGAGGCTATAATGAGGTCTGTTAGGGCCATTGGGTTGATGCTTCCAAAGGCATCCAGTGACTTGTTCATCATCATGATATCTTAGGAAGTTAGAATTTTAATTACTTGTTTTTCAGAAGCATTTTACAATTGAGCCATCTTCGCAATTAAAGTCAGTAACAAACCCTTAATATTCAGTTCTGGAGGTTCTGTCTTCCTAGTGGGGAAATAGAACCCAAAGTGACACTGAAGGCTGCTGAGAAAAGTGGTTTGTTTGATTTACATGTGTTAAACAGATCTGCTTCCCATTCACTTTTTAGTAAACACAGGATTTCTGCAGCAAAGTTCAACTCTGGACATGGTTAGCATTGTGTGCAGAGTTCCATATTCAGGACTGGAGAAGGGTCTTCCCGCTGTGGCCTGTCTAGGAGTACAGAACACTCCAGTTCCACATGCCTGCATTCCCTAACAGGATTTTGACCCCATCAAAGTAGATCTTTGATAATACTATAGGAGCAAATTGGCCTGTTCCTAATACAAATGAAACTGGCCTAGAATTAGGGCCTTGGGTCCCATGGGCCTGTGTGAGTGGTCTGTTTAACCAAAATTACTCTTTCAGCATTACTCTTAAGGCTGTGTTGGACTGCCAGTATAGAAAGAAGGAACTTGTTCCATTTTTGCACAGGAAACATACTTAGTCTCTGATCTTGGATGTGGGAGGTGAATAAAAAGAAGTGTTATGAGAAAAATGTCTCAGGAATTAGGCGCTAAGTTTATCATCTCTGACACTAGCTTTGTGATGTACCGACTAAACCACTCTGTGCCTCAGTTTCCCCATTAGAATGGAGATAGTACTACTGCTTATGTCCTTGGTCATTGTAAGGATTAAACGAGTTAATGTACCTAATATACTTAGCACAGGGACTGGCACACAGTAAGCAGTCAATTCGTGTTGGTCCACAGATGGAAAATTTTAGGCATTTGCTCAGACTCTCCCAATTTACCTTTGCCTTTTCTGATTCCTGGTGGGAGTAGGAAGTGGAAGCCGGGGAGTGGGAGAGACAATGAGGAAATATGCCTGAATTTAGTGGTTTATACTGGGCCTCTCTTTTCATTGCTATTACCTCTTAAAAGCAACTGTCTAGCCTCCCTACCCTCATAAAGATACAATAATCTTCTTATACTTTCTATATTCTTTAGCCCTATCTCCCAGGTATTACTTCCTCACTCTGTAGCTTTGAAATTTGTACCTTTTCTCTTTTTCTTCCTGAGAACTTTGCCTTCCGGCAGTTGTGGTGTTTACTCTGCCCCCTTCCCAAGTCTCTGACAAACTTAAACTTCTAGCCACAATCCCCACCTCCTAGCAACTTCCAGGCTGCTTAAGAATAAGCTTTTTTGAACCATGTTTTCTCTATTACAGTTTTCTTGGTGTGAGTCAGTCACATAAATAATGGAAATAAATGGTACTTGGCAGTCTTAGCTAAACTGTGCTTTATATTAAGCAGAATGTTTATGATACTGTAGGTACTCTGAGAACACTTGCATATATTCCTTATTAAAGAACCTTTTGGGTTCTCTAGGAAGGTACTGTCCCAAAACTGACTGGATTGGGGGGATGGTCCCTGAGCTGTAGCACTCCATGTCTTATATTAACACTAATAACAGTTATTTGGGTCATGACTTCCAGAGCATTTTCTAAAAATCTGACCTTTTTTACATCTGTGTCTTTGGGGGTGTAGATTTTATTATTGGGTAATTTCCTTTTAGTGGAGAAGAATCAAGTATACAGGTTTACCTTTCTTCTCTGAGCACATTGTTAATTCTGCATTAATGAGTTGTTTTATGTCAGAATGTGTTTTCTTTTTAAATTAGCACCCCTCCCACTTTTTTTTTTTTTTTTTTTTTTTAGATGCACCAAGTTAAAAACCAACCGTGATTTTTTTTCTGTATTTATAGGTCCTCTTCCTGATGGATGGGAACAAGCCATGACTCAGGATGGAGAAATATACTATATAAACCATAAGAACAAGACCACCTCTTGGCTAGACCCCAGGCTTGACCCTCGTTTTGGTAAAGGTTCATCTCAGAATCTTTTTAGATATTTTTGATGACTGTTTTTTGGTATGTGAATTTGGGAAGGTACATTTAAATTAAATTGCACTGCTTCATAATTTTAAAAAATGACTGCCCATCCAACTTATCCAAGTACTGTTTTTATACCTTTCACTTTAAACTTGAGAAATTCAGGTCTAAATCGGCCTTTTAGCTTGGACTTCTTGGGATGGGGTTGGAGGAATGTTGTGGTGGTTTACTAACCAGACTCACTGTTCCTTTCACATTTTGGGGAAACACAGTGATCGTGTTTAAAATGATCTTTCTAGCTACAGAAATAATCAGTCTGTCGCTTCATCTAAAACCTGGGATATCAACTTTTGTCAGTAACGTGGTGTCTGCTTATGCTTAACTTAAGAGAGCAATGAGTACCATCCTGTGCCTGGGTATTATAATGTTTTCTATCCTAGGGGGGGTGGTGGGTACCCTGTCACCCTAGAGATAGACCAATGAAAGCCTTTTTTTCCTTCTCTTCGCTTCTGCCCCCCCCTTTTTTAAGTAAAGGGGGTTTTTCCTTTGTTTTTCATTTAGGAAACAAACCCAAAATAAGCCATATTTCCCTCCAAATCAAATGACAAAAATCACCATTTGCACAAAGAAATACTCGCCTCCCAAATGTGCATATTTTGATAATAGTATACATTTTTTTTAGGGCCTTTTTACACATATTTTTTCACTGTTTTCAGTTTCTTCATTTGGGTTTCTGAGACATTTTTCCAAAGCCATGGAAAAATGTATTTAAAAAGGAGCAGATCATTGTGGTTTTAAAGCTTTCGTCTTGGACTGGATGCAGCTAAATGAAAACAATGTGCAGATCACTGAGTAGGTCAGACTGAGGGAACTCGGAACCTTTGAAGCTTTACAGGGGTTGACCTAACAACAACTGTGGGGCCCTTATGGGAAAGAGGAATTAACTCTGTGAATGCCATCAAAACACAGTCCTGGGGGAAAAAGAGAAAGAAAAACTCTACCCAGAGCTGGTTGGGTAAAATAACTTCCCCGTCAGGAACGTTCTGAGCAGTTCTCCTATATCTATATGTATACCTTTTTAAACCCCCAACATTTGGGTTTGCCCCAAGCTTACTGATTGGCCAGCTTTATGAACTGATTGAATCCCCTATTCAAGTCAAGTCAAAGGTGGGATCAGGGCAGAGACTGTCATTTTGACAGGTATCCGGTTTGGCTTAAATGCTAGCCTTTTGAGTTTCAAGACCTATTTGAGTGTTAAAAAAGTAATGTGGCATGTTAATAATTTGCAACTTCAGATTCTATTTAATGCTTGAATAAGCCCTTGTGGTTGAAACAGGAAACCAAGTAAGGTAGAGAATTTAATAAATGTTGCCATTTGTATGGACTAGAATGATAACAGACATGTTTCCTTAAATCATCTTTAATGAAATGAATTCTGCTTGTCCATGTTTTGGAAATTTTAAAAAATGGTACTGTGGGATTTTTTTCCCTCTACACGAGATTATGAGAAATGATGATTAACCCTTAGCTAACTGTAGAAATCAGCAATTGGAACAAAGCTTTTTTTTTTTTCTAAGTATTTTCAGTTAATAAAAAGTGAAATAAAACAACTTGGCTGTGAGCTTAAGTAGATTCATTAATTACACACACAGCTTGTCTTTTTTTTTAAATGGGAGAAAGTACCAAAAAAAATAATGATAATCTCCCTCCCACCTTCACCACGTATGTACACACAGCGTACAGTTAGCTATGCCAAGAAAAGTTTTCATAAAATACTCTTACTGCGTTTAGTTTCCCTTTTTGGGCCCACTGTGTATGTGTATTCCAGACAGGCTTGACAACATGCCAAAGCTTTTTATTTTGTGGCCCGACTTTTAATCTGTTCCAGACCTTTTCAGTCAGAGAGCTCAAGTGTAACTGAAGGGGAGCAGGAAAGGGAAAAAAAAAAGTGTGGGTTTCTGTGATCCAGAGTGACAGCAAATAGAGACAAGCTGTTAGCTGCTGAATTTGAAGGAGTTTTCCTTGAAATCTGAAGTTCTATGGTGGATTGCATTTTATCTGCCAAAAAAATATAGACTATCCCCTTTCTGACCCTTTGAACCATGCAGACACCAACAAATGATAGGTTATTGCTTTCATGGTTGTGAAATTTGTTTTCCTATATTCCCCAAATCTATATGAAAGTATTTACCATTTTTTACCTTAAGTCAAGTTGACCTATGTCTTTTGACATTTTAGAGTAGAAGATACACCTTACATCTGATAAGCTTGACTTTATCACTCACCTCCTTCAAACACCAGCCTCTTTTATATTTCTGTTCTTTATCAGATGCTTTAGAATAATTATATTTAGAATAATTAACATCCCACATGAAGTTAATAAATTATCCATGTAACATAGATTTAGGAAATTAAATAATTAGTTATGCATTGTTTCTTTTTATCTGATTTTTTATTCTTTAACATTTAAAAACTATGTATCTTTTAAAAATTTTTATTGAAGTTTTTATTTTACGTTGACTTACAATATTAGTTTCAGGTGTATAGCAGTGATTCAACATTTTTAAAGCTTATACTCCATTTAAAGTTATTATATGATAATGACTATTTCCCTGTGCTGTACAATGTATTCTTGTTGTTTATTTGTTTTATACATAGTAGTTTGTATCTCTTAATCCCATACCCTTATCTTGCCCCTCCCTAAAAACTATATATCGTTGACATATTATTTTACAGCATTGATTAGTAATTTGTAACAAATCATGAAGTGACATCCAGTGCCAATAAGAATTAGCTGATATTTACTGACTTCGAAAAAAGGAGGGCTTTTGTTTGTTTTTAAGGAATCATATTAGGAATGTTTTCACACTGTATTAAAGAAAGTTGATGCTTGAATATTATGCAGGTCATTAAATTATTTCTTATTAACACTCTTTTTCCTAGAGATTTTATACTTGCAAACATGAAGAGTCTCAGGTTTAAATATTTTCTTGTATGTTGTAAAATTATTTACTGTTTTATATAATAATAGCCATTTGAATATTTTCCAGTAAAAGCCCTAATGAAAACATACGCAAAAATTATAATTCCTGTTTTTCAGAATGAAAACTCTATTCCAGAATACTAATGGTCAATGAACTGATCTTTTATGTAATGTTGTTGTCCCTGTTTATATAAAAGGACATAATAAGTAGTGTTAGAATCTGTGTTTCTGGAAATAAGTGCTGATGGGACCACTGGGATTAAAAACACGTTGGGTGTAAATAAAATAACTGGAACTAGAGATTTGGATTAAAAGGTGTATCTTTTGAGACTTAAAGAAGGTAATAAACAACCTAGTTGGCGAATTCAGAATATCCTTTATAATTACTATCAACAATTCTGTGCATAGAAATTCTGTGCATGGAAATGTCACAGCTAATTAAAACCTAGGTGTTGATTTTGGTCCTTGGTTTCAAAGTTTCCCAAAACTTGCTATTAAGTCAAAAGCCAAAAGTTATTCACATCTTTCTTATCAAAGTTAAATATTTTGCATCAATAATTAAAGGTCTGTTAAATTTTTTAACTGTTTAGACATTCATTAACCTTTTTCCTTGAAGACTAAATATTTCTGATAGCTGTTATAAGTAATATTTTACTTTTGATGAAAATGTACCTAAATGTACCTAAGTCTGTTCTAGTAGAGGTAGGAAAAAACACTAAAGGCTGTAGAAACTAAATCTGTAACTCCATTAATGGAGTCTTGGGTAGCTAGAATACCAACATCAAATCATTTGAATTTTTTTTTTTTTTTAAAACATCTTTATTGGGGTATAATTGCTTTACAATGGTGTGTTAGTTTCTGCTTTATAACAAAGTGAATCAGTTATACATATACATATGTTCCCATATGTCTTCCCTCTTGCGTCTCCCTCCCTCCCACTCTCCCTATCCCACCCCTCCAGGCTGTCACAAAGCACCGAGCTAATATCCCTGTGCCTTGCGGCTGCTTCCCCCTAGCTATCTACCTTACTACGTTTGTTAGTGTGTATATGTCCATGACTCTCTCTCGCCCTGTCAGAGCTCACCCTTCCCCCTCCCCATATCCTCAAGTCCGTTCTCCAGTAGGTCTGAGTCTTTATTCCTGTCTTACCCCTAGGTTCTTCATGACATTTTTTTTTCCCCTTAAATTCCTTAAATCATTTGAATTTTATTGAAGCAAGTCTCTTTATATTCGTGCATTAAAAACAAGTTCTTTGTTTTTTTGTTTTGTTTTCCTTACCCTCTTTTTTTTTTTTTTTTTTGCGGTACGCGGGCCTCTTACTGTTGTGGCCTCTCCCGCAGGTTCAGCGGCCATGGCTCACGGGCCCAGCCGCTCCGCGGCATGTGGGATCTTCCCGAACCGGGGCACGAACCCGTGTGCCCTGCCTCGCCAGGCGGACTCTCAACCACTGCGCCACCAGGGAAGCCCTCCTTACCCTCTTTTAAATCTTGCCTGGTGATCCTAAAACGTCAGTATTTGGTTGTGAATTATATTATTAACTACTTAGGGTAGGGAGGAAAAGATGTTTCAGTGTGTTTTAGGTAAATAGAGCTGTTGCTAACTAAAACTTCTTAAAACAAATAAATCTCATAAAATTTGGCCCTGAAAAGGAATTTGTAATTCTTCTAATCAACATTTCTCAAAGGAGGAGGGAGGGTGTATCCTGGGCACTGAAGAACGTTCAACATCCCTGACGGTTGCCCACTAAATGCCGTAGTGCCACCCAGTCCTTGTGACTCCCCAAGCCACCAACATATATTTTTTAAAAAATAACTGGTAGAGGGCTTCCCTGGTGGCGCAGTGGTTGAGAGTCCACCTGCCGATGCAGGGGACACGGGTTTGTGCCCTGGTCCAGGAAGATCCCACGTGCCGCGGAGCGGCTGGGCCCGTTGAGCCATGGCTGCTGAGCCTGCGCGTCCGGAACCTGTGCTCAGCAACGGGAGAGGCCACAACAGTGAGAGGTCCGCGTACCGCAAATAAATAAATAAATAGATAGATAGATAGATAGATAAATAAATAAATAACTGGTAGAGGTAGGGATTTTGCCCCAAATCTGAGTTTCTCTGAGATCTAGGGAAATTGTGACTACCCACGGTTATATAGTTGAGTGACAGAACTAGAATCTGGACTTGATCTTTTGACACCCAGAATTTTAAAGAAATTTAGATTACATGCAGTTAATCTTTTCAAAAGCACACCTAAGTCACCAATACTAACACATGGAAATTTCAGAGGGAGGAAGATGACAATGGTTGAAGCATTTACTTATATACTGTATTGTGACTCATCTTGAGGAAATTACCCAGAGGTAATGAGTTTCCAATTACAGAAGTGAAGCCATCTAGATGAATTATCATGCCTGCCTCACCTCTACCATATCCTTAAGAGATTACCTTCCAACCTCACCTTTGACCTTTCCCTTTCCCTTGACTAGGAGCTTACCCCGTTACAAGGCAGTCCATTCTATTTAAGGAAGGTTCTAATGACCAGAAAATATGTGTCCCTTTATTACTCAGAAATTTACTTCCCTTCAAATTTGTGAATACATTTCTAATCCCAGTGTTCTCTTTTAACTGTGGTTTCTCCAGTTTTTTTATGCATTAAGAGTTCTGAGTTTTGTTTTTTTTTATGCATTAAGACTTCCCTTCTCTGGATGCCTCTTTAAATGTGATACTCAATGCAGTTTTTAAATGCACATTATCCAGTGAGGAAAATAGTTATGACATTGCTCTGACCTGACATTTTATATGCCCTCCAAAAATCCATTAGTAGAAGTTAGCTAGCATCCTCTTTTCTACATGTGAATTCAAATGAATTAAATTGTGTCATAGAAAAATTTACCTACTCAATTGGGAATCAAGAGACCCAAGTTCTTCTGGTATCAACAGTGTAACCAACTCATTCAGAAAGATACCTGACTTCTCTTGACTTAATTGGACTCATATACTAGATGCTTTTAAGAATATTTCCAGTCCTTAATTAATTTAATATAATATGCTAGATTATGAATTCTTCAGTGACTGCTTTGGATCCTTGCTTAAGGTTACTTCTCAATAGCTTTATGGATTTGAGTGCACTGAGGTTTCAGAGATATTTTTGAACTATTTATTGCACCACTTAAGTTTAGCTTTTGGCCCTCTGGTCACAGCTGGGAATTACTTTTGAAGAGGAGACCAGGAAATCTTTCAACCTTTAAAGATAAGCCTTATCACATGGTGGGTATGCCCAGGCAAACAAATCTGATGGGGGATGGGCAGCGCTAGATGGAATAGTTAAGTTTTGTCCACGCTATCAGCTCTGACATATATAGGAGTTTAAACTGCCTTAAAGATGATGCATTTTTAGTATGCTTTGTTTCTAAAATTTAGAACTCTCATAAAGTTACCATGTTAGGAGCCTGATGTAAGCTGATTTGAAGTATACTTCTAGGCCATGTGCTTAGTGAAGTCCTATTTAAAACATACTGATGGAGATTGTTACTAATTGTTGCCCTCACTACATTTTTTTTTTGTTTTACTTAAAAAACAAACACTAGCCGAAATGAACATTTTAATACGTAAGGTTATAGAATATCAAAATTAGTTCAGTATTAGAGGTTTGCAGTTTTAGGGGTTTTTTTTTAATGTTACAGTCAGGAGGATGGTGTCAAAATAGTTTATCAATCATGGTAAGCAGTCTCTCCTACTTGCCAAGGGTGAATAGACATACGTTAATGAAGTTAAATTAATATGTAGTTTCTACTTGATGATGGTTCAATGATACAAATAATTATACAGTGAAGAAATATTTTTCTTTGTTTACATAATGAGTTTTTCATATAGAATTTTTAAACTTAAAGTCACTGAATGATAATTTAAATTAATGGTTTATTTGTGTTACTAAAGCCCCTCACGTCAAACACAAGAAAACTTAATTCATTTTTAAAAGAAAACTATGTTTCAAGTCGTATTTGTATCAACTCTGCATTAATAGCAAATATCTTATAAAATGTGCTGGAGAAGAGAGCCATTTGGTGATGTCACTTTTTGTGACAACCCGGAGACTCAGTTATAAGAAACAGAAAAAGAGATTATAGACTTCTTGAGGGAAAAGTCAAATAAATAGATTTCTGCTGAAATAAATTGGAATGATTTAGAAGAGGAGTGGTTCATATTCTTTGCTTTGTTTTATACTCATGTTGTTCTGCTACCTTGGTTGCTGAGGTTGCTTCAGAACTCATTCTGGACTTGCTTCAGCTTGGAGATTCTCCTGTGTATTACTAATTAGCATCCTACTAACTAGGGATAGAAACTATTTGAGTATTTATTTACTCATTCAACTGATGAATGCCAGTTATGTACCAGGTACTATGCTAGCAGGCGGGCAGGGGGTTGTCAGCTACAAAATAAATAGTTATTACAAAATGTGTTAAGTACAACAAGGAATCATAAATAAGGTGCTGTGAGGGACATTAAAAGGTAAGAAGAAGCCAGTCAAGCTCTACACTATATAAAAGGGCCAGTTTTTGTGCTTATCAGTCAGAACTCGGATTCATCTCTTCTAAATTATAAATTCCCCTAGTGAAAGAGGATTTATAGTAATACATTATATGTAATTAGGAATAAAGCTATTAATGGAACTGTTTGCTCATTAACATGAATTCATGATGGCAGGTAGATTTTAAAATGTTATTCCCCTTCTCTTTAGACTAATAGTTTCATTATCTGTACTTTCTCTCCAAACTAGCCTTTAAACTTTATTTTCATAGTAGAGGGAAAAAACACAGTTATATCCAGGGGACAGAGAGAGCCAGCCGAAGGCTAGTTAGACCGCTTTCTCCCTTCTCCTCACCTCATTTAGCAACTCCTGTGTCCTGCCCCAAACTGCTTAATGAGGTGATGAGGAGAAAATGTTCTGTTGAATGTTTTTTAAGCTCCATTCTCAATTGTATTGTTTGAAAAATACCATTATAATAAATTTTCATGCCAGACTTTTGATAGGTGGTTGAAGGAAGACAGTGTCGAATTGACCTAAAAAAAGGTGTTATTGGTATTTTTGAACAGTTTAAAGATTAAAATACTTTAACCCAGGTTGGGGGGCCTGGAAGTTGACGTTTGGTAAGGGAGAGAAGTACAGAGTGTGGGAGGGAGAGATTATTTTGCCTATGGTAAGACCTGGGGTAGAGTTTTAGGGGAGGTTAACTGTAACCACATCATACAAAGCAAAACCACAATGAGATGCCACTTTATTCTCAGTAAGATGGCTAAAATGAAAGACAGGCATTAACAAGTGTTGACCAGAATATGGAGCAGTTGGAACCCTCATACATTGCTGATGTGATTGAAAAATGATGCAGCCACTTTAGAAAACAGTTTGGCAGTTCCTCAAAAAGTTAAACATATAGTTACCATATGACCTAGCAATTCCATTCCTAGATATATATTGCCCAAAAAAGGAAACCACATGTCCACACAAAAACCTGCACATTTGTATGTTTGTAGCCACATGATTCATAATAAACAAAAAGTGAAAATAACACAGATATCCATCAGTTGATTAACAGACTAACAAAATGTAGTATATCTGTACAGTGGAATATTATTTGGCAATAAAAAGGAATAAAATGCTGATACATACTATAACATGGATGAATCTGGAAAATATATTAAGTGAAACAAGCCAGTCACAAAATTGATTCCATATATATGACATGTCATATATATTCCATATATATGACAAATCCAAAGAAACAAAGTAGATTAATGGTTACCAGGGACTGGGGGAGGGGCAATAGGACGTGTACTGCTAAAGGATACAGGGTTTCTTTTGGGGATGATGAAAGTGTTCTGAAATTAGATAGTGGTGATGGTTATACAATTCTATGAATATATTAAAATTACTAAAGGGGTGAAATATCTCAGTATAACTTTTTTTAAAAAGTCATTCCTGGGCATGGTGTTATCATTTAGGTATAGCTTAATTGAGTGTTGGGAGATGTCTTTTGCATATTGATAATAAAATGTTATATTCAGTCATTAGATAAGGACCCTGGCCTTTTGCTCCTTTTGTAAGAGACAGATTTTCAGTGTGAATCAAATAGTAAGTAATTTTCACTGAAAAAAACCATCATTTTGTATTTAAATACATAAATTTTTGTGCCAGTTAGTAGCAACTTTTTGTAGACAATTCAATCCCCTAGGTCATATTGAAAGACTTAGCTAGCAGTGGGTGTTTTGTGTTTTGTTTTTAACTGTTTTAAGACTGACAGAGTTGGCCTGTTAGTTTGTGTTTTTAGAAAAGCATTCATTTCTTTTAATTTTACAGTCTTAAGTACCCTTGTAGGTATGGGGGAAAAACCTAAAATTTGTTTCTAAATGTTATAAGCAAACTAATATAGCCATTCTAACATGTAACCATGTAATATCTGAAACTTGATAAAATATTAGACAAAGTAAAAAGGTGCTTTCTTGTGTTGTGGGAGATTTGATGTGAGTTATTATTTTAAAAGCTCAAAATAATTTTCTAATTTTAAATTTACACTTAATGAGGTTACTAGGATTGAATTTATTATCTCGAAGTCTACGATTGATTACCACATCTGTAGTACTTTGTAATATTCCAAGATTGAAGATACAAATTATGCAAATCTAAAATTTGTCTGAAGTTTGAAAATTCAGATGTTCAGAATAAAATCTGGAAAGAACCCGTGGTGATGACCTCCTTTGTTTTTGAGAAGGTCGTCTCTTCTTTTTCAGTAATTGCTGAGTGTATGATTTGCTACCATAAACCTGTCAGGACGGATTGGTTAAGAAAAACTTGAAACAGTTACTATTTCATAGTTCAGGCAGCAAAGGCTGAATTTAAAATGTAGCATTTTTTTAAAAAATTTGTCATATTTTAGGGATTTGTTTTCTCCTTTACCTTTTAGAAATTTTGTTAAAACTGGAAACATTGGGATTTTGGTAGTTGGTCATGGAGGGGAAGAAGGTGGTAATGCAGTTCTTTTCTTTTTTAGCTGCCCTGCCCCCTTCCCCCAAGAAACAAAGCTTGTTTTGTTTCTTGCCTGCTTGTGAGGTCTCTGCTGCACCCCATGTGGGTGCACTGCTCTGTGCTTTGTTGAAATGCTTGAGATAGTCAGAAGGTAAAGAACAGGATGCTTCTGAAGAGAAGAAATCCCAGCTTCTGTAGATAAACTCGGTTGTTTGAATTGGTCATTTAAGTGAGCTCTTTATATGGAAGCTTGTAGCACTGCTTGTATCCATAGGTAACAGCATTTAGGTAAACAACCAAAAGTGCTCACCATTGTTAGCCAGAGAGACTATTTCTATTGCGTATTTTGTGCAAATTTCTGTTTAATTCTGTGGAGTTCTTACTCCATCTTTTGATACCCTTATTTTTCCCTTGCTGTGGTTTTTAATAGTCAGATAAGCTTAGATTTGAAAAAGACTTTCCCAACCAATTGAGTGTGCCATCAGCAGTGGTCACTGTCATTAATGATTACTGCTAATGGTATCTAATTCTGAGAAACTGGTGGGAAGCAGAGGATATTTACCTGTTTATTTTCATACAATACTGTTATTGTCCAATTCGTTTTCACAAGGAATATTAACATTAACTTGTTAAATGCTATATTATTTAATAAAAATCCAGTATGGAAAGCTCAAGAGCTTTTTAAAAAATGTTTCTTAATAGATGAAATATTTAACACTGTATAGCTCTAGAATCTGTTTTGAAATCAATCATATTTTATCATTTCAACACTTACTAATGGGTTATTTCCTAGCAGTTTTTAAAATTTTTTAATTTATTTAACTGCTTGGAATGGAAAACATTTTTTCCCCAGTAGTTGTTTGCACTAGGCCTCAGTTTGTGAGATGTTCACCATATGTGATAGATACTCAGATCAGTCCCCCAATTCATATTTAACTCGTATGATTGAACCTGACATAGCACAATGTAAGAAAACATCTCTTTGGGAAAATAAATATGTTGAGTGAGTGCCCTATGGGAATGCCAAGAACATGTTCACCAAAAGAGAAGGATCCCTAGGGAGGTTAAGCTAAGGCTCAAACTCCCCCACCTATTTTTTTCTGTTTAGATCTTACAGGAAAGATAAATATGCATATCTTTATGAATCATAGAATACTTAGAAACAGTGAGTGGCATGGTGAAGTAGAATGACAGGGGAGGGAAGGTATGGGAATTCAAGCCAAGATGATTATCTGCAGGACTGGTAATCTTAAAGTTTAGAAAGAACTATTCGGAAAAGGGAGGAGGCTAACATTTTTGGAGCATCTGTTGTATTCCAGGACTATAATAGATGCTTTACATATTACTTATAAGCCCCACAGTGATCCAAAAGGGTGATGTTAATGTCCGCAGGTATAGCTGAGGAAACTGAGGATTAGATGAACCACGAACTGGTGTGCCCAACTCTAATCATGGTTTGTTTGACTCTAAAGGCCATATTTTTTATATCATACTATGAGGCCTGTCAATTGTGCATCTAATAATGTTGGTGACAGGAAAATATAAGCAATTGTATTAAATGAGGTTATTGATTGGCAAATCTTAGCCATTAAAATTTTTTGGCTTTTTTTCTATCCATTCCCCTGTAAAATACTAACTATAAACCGTAATTATTAAGGTTTTAGCCATTTATTCTTTGTAAAGACATTTTATAAATGTGGGGTTTTTTTGTTTTTGTTTTTGGTCATAGAAGAGATTAATAAGGCTTTGAACAATATGAAGCAGCGAGTCATGTTTTTTTTGACATCCCTTCTCTGCTATGCCAGACAAAACATTTAAAGGAGATAACCAGAAAGTCTTAACTGGGATCATAAATTTTTAAAAAGTCTCTGCTGGTCAGAAAACAAAACCACACAAAGCAGTGAGCAAGGGCAGGGCTAGGGACCAGTCAGCCAGTCAGGATATCAGGAACTCAAAGTGTTAAGAAGAAAGACAGAGATACATGAAACACTCTCAATGGTGAAAGCCAGGCGTGTAGCCGTCTGCCCCTGACCTGGTACAAAAGCAAGGACTGACCACATGTCAAGTCACAAATTTCAAGAATCAGTATACAGACCAGATTCTTTTAACCACAAAGCAATAAAATTAGATCCCAATAATAAAAAGTTAGCTTCAAAAAAATATGGCTTGCTCTACCAGCTATTAAACATATAGGTTATAATTAAAACTGTGGTACCTAATAGGAAATTAGTTGAATGAAATACTATGCTATTTTTAAAAGAAAATGGCGGGGGGGGAACCTCTATATACTGCTTTGGAGTAGTCTCAAGGATATGTTATTAGCAAAAAGGCAAAATGAAGTTAAGTATTAAGAATATGCCACCATATATCTAAGAAGTATGCTACCATATCTGTGTGTTTGCTTTGATTTTTAAAAACGGAATAAACAAACTGCTAGGAGCAGTGGGGAGTGACAAGTAAAGCCAGTGTCTGAAATTCAGAAGCACATCGCCACAAGTGAGCCTGTATATTGAGTTGGCCGAGTCACACAGAGAAGAATTATTTCAGATGACACTTAACCACAGTGATTTGGCTGGATACACCTAATGAAATGTCTTAAGGACCAAACTTTTAATAATCATTTTGTTGATCATAACTTTAATAATCAGTCGTATGTTATTTTGAAATACTTGCATATGTATAGAAGGATAGTACATATTAATGTTATTGGAAGCAAATTTTTCAGCATTAGACAGAAAATATAGTTATAAGATCTAAGAATCTAAGCAAAAACCCGAATGATACATATTGTGATTATTTATGGATGAAATGCTGTATTATTTGCTTGAAAATAATTGAGGGAAAAGTCGATGAGAATAGATGTAAAACAAAATTGGTTATGTATTGATCATTGGGAACCCGGATGATGACTACATGAGGATTCATCATCTATATTATTTTTTCTGCTTCTCTATTTGTTTATGGAAATTATTTTTAAAAATTTAAATGTATGCTTGAGAGCATAAAAGTGTACTCCTAAGTAACTCATGAGTTAAATGGAAATCATAATAGAAATTACAGATATTTGGGGTAGAACAATCATGAATTTTACGTACTATTTCAACTGTATGACATGCAGGAAATACTGTACTTAAAGGTAAATTTATTGACTTAAATGCTCTAAGAAAAGACTTAAACTAAGTAAGTTCAACTCAAGAAGTTAGAAAAAGAAATACAGAAAAAATTGAGGGGAAGAGTAAGAACAAAAATACCATCACCTTATATAAATATCTCAGTAGGTTGAATTGAACCAAGGCATGCTAGGAGAGAGTTGGTCTGTAATTTTCCTCTCTTCTAATATCCTTGGTTCTATATCAATGTTATGCAGTCTCATGGAAGAGCTGGTCAGTCTAAGGGGAAATTGGTAGGATTTCTATATTATCATATATTAAATAGTTAAATATGTGCTTCCGTGCATACTTAACTGACTTAGAAACATTACAGTGTTTTTTTTCAGCACAAGTTTTGTGCAAAGATGCTGGACTAGGCACTGAGAATATATACACAATTAGGATACTCTCCCCACTCCTGTGGCACTCCAGTCTAAGAGAAGATACAAATTTGTAAATGAAAAATTACAGTCGTGTGAGAATTGTCAGTAAACAAATGTCCCAGGGCAGTGCCCTGAAGGAAGATGATTCTTAATGCACATGGCAGACTCTGGGGAAGGCTGGGGAGGTTTGGTCAAGTAGCCTCCAAGAAGAGTTGGCATTTACCAAGCAGCCTCTGTGCCTTCAACAGAGGACACGTGAAAAATCACCGGAAGGAGTTTGCCACTTGGCTGGGAGCCAGTATGTCATGAGAGCTGTCAGTGAATGTCATTTCAGATTTTGGTAGCAAGGTTCATTAGAGAATGTGATCTGTAATTTTTCTTTGTTTTAATGTCCTTGTAAGGTATTAGGGTTATGCTGGTCTCAAAGGTGTTGTGGAGTTTCCTTCTTTGCTGTTCTCTGGAAAAGGTTTTATAAGATTAGTAGTATTTCTTCCTCGAGTGTTTGTGAAGTCATTTGGGCCAGAGGTTTTCTTTGGTCAGTATGTATTAAACATTTAGTAGAAACAGTGGCCTGAAATTTCACCTTAAAATGTTGAATATGTGTCTGAAAAGGTGATACATCATTCTTATTGCCATTTTCACATAATAAAACTTCCATCTGTTCACCAAGGTTACCACAATCCACAGTTTGGTCAATGTTGTATCAGTGACAGAAATTCACTAGTGTAGGAATCCAGTCTGTTTCTAATTGTCAAATGGTGTATTATATGTTCAACTAAAAAAATAACAATGACTACCTGAGCTGTTGAATGAGACCATTCTATGCCATCCAGATTCTTTTTTTTAAAATAAATTTATTTGTTTGTTTATTTGTTTATTTTTGGCTGCATTGGGTCTTCCTTGCTGTGTGCAGGCTTTCTCTAGTTGCAGTGAGCAGGGGCTACTCTTCATTGCAGTGCGCAGGCTTCTCATTGCGGTGGCTTCTCTTGTTGCAGAACACAGGCTCGAGACGCGCGAGATTCAGTAGTTGTGGCTCGCGGGCTCTAGGGCGCAGGCTCAGTAGTTGTGGCGCATGGGCTTAGTTACTCCACAGCATGTGGGATCTTCCCGGACCAGGGATCAAACCCATGTTCCTGCATTGTCAGGCCGATTCTTTTTTTTTTTTTTTTTTAATTTATTGATTGATTGATTGCTGCATTGGGTCCTCGTTGCTGTGCTCAGGCTTTCTCTAGTTGCGGCGAGCGGGGGCTACTCTTCGTTGTGGTGCACAGACATCTCCTTGCAGTGGCTTCTCTTGTTGCAGAGCATGGGCTCTAGGCACGTGGCTTCAGCAGTTG
This sequence comes from Delphinapterus leucas, assembly GCF_059928025.1. Lineage (NCBI taxonomy): Eukaryota > Metazoa > Chordata > Mammalia > Artiodactyla > Monodontidae > Delphinapterus > Delphinapterus leucas. Next base: position 77,621,470 of record NC_143135.1, read on the forward strand.
TGGCTCACGGGCTCAGTAGTTGTGGCTCGTGGGCTCTAGAGCACAGGCTCAGTAGTTGTGGCACACGGGCTTAGTTGCTCTGCGGCATGTGGGATCTTCCCGGACCAGGGCTCGAACCTGTGTTCCCTGCATTGGCAGGCGGATTCTTAACCACTGCGCCACCAGAGAAGTCCAGCAGGTGGATTCTTAACCACTGCACCATCAGGGAAGCCCCATCCAGATTCTTGTAGGCTTAATTTATTATGAGCATGCATCAGATCATTTAATCTACTTGATTTATTAGAGTTATATTTAAAGATTAATAATCTTGATGAGCTTTAATGCTTAGAATGCTTTGTCTCAGTTACTTTGAGAGATTTATTTTTAATTAAATATATATTATATTTTATAATAAGCAATATATTCACATTATTCAAACTTGAAAAGTTATAAAAAATGTCTCTCTTGAACTCGGTCCTCTAGTCATCTAGTTCCCCAGGTCCAGAACCAACAGATTTTAATTGCTTCTTGGCTGTCCTTCAGTTCAGATTCTCTGGATATGCATGTAATATATGTTCCACCTGCCCCCTTTTTTTTTTAATACTATCTATTCTGTACTATGCTTTTAACTTAGTATGTCTTAGACTGTTCCATGTCACTGCCTATTAGAGTTACTTGTTTCTTTTCTCTTATGGCTGCCTTGCATCCTAGGATAATGACAAAGATGACTACAATAATAATAAATTAATGTAACCATTGTACTATTGGTGGATTTTTAGGTTATTTCTAGTCTTACTACAGAAAAGCCTGTGTTGAATATCCCCAGTTGCTTTTGAATAACTAAATATCCTTTTTCTTGCTAGTTTTTTAGGATAGATCTTCTGTTTCATTTCAGCCATGAACCAGAGAATCAGTCAGAGTGCTCCAGTGAAACAACCACCACCCCTGGCCCCCCAGAGCCCTCAGGGAGGAGTCATGGGTGGTGGCAATTCCAACCAGCAGCAACAGATGCGGCTGCAGCAGTTGCAGATGGAGAAAGAGAGACTGCGACTGAAGCAGCAAGAACTGCTTCGGCAGGTGAGGCCACAGGTTAGAGACCAGCCTTCCACTCTTGGGGTTTTGTTTTCCTACATAAAGTTGGGTGTGTTTCATTTTGACATTTATTAGTTACAGAAGAATGTTGTTTCTCTGAAACTAGAGTGACACAGAAACATTCTGTCCAGCTTTCATCTTAGTTTCTAGTTTCTTAACTGGCCTTTGATCACATAGGCTATAACTTTTAAACCTGTATCACAAAGAGATGTTTTGGTCGTATTCATTGCAGTCAAGCAAAAATCGGAGGAAGCAAGGGTGCTTTTCCTCAAATATACAGGCATACCTCGGAGATATTGCCGGTCAGTTCCAGACCACCACAATAAAGCAAGTATTACAATAAAGTGAATCACATGAATTTTTTGGTTTCCCGTTGCATATGAAAGTTAATGTTTACACCGTACTGTAGTCTATTAAGTGTGCAATAGCATTGTCTTAAAATAAACAATGTAAATTGTTTATTGTAAAATTTAATGTAAATTTAAATAAATTTAATGTAAAATTAAATACCTTAATTTTAAAATACTTGATTGTTAAACAATATTAACCATCATGTGAGCCTTCAGTGAGTCATCTTTTTGTAATAGTAACATCAAAGATCACTGATCACAGATCACCATAACAAATATAATAACAATGAAAAAGACTGAAATATTGTGAGAATTACCAAAATGTGACACCGAGGCATGAAGTGAGCAAATGTTGTTGGAAAAATGGCTCTGATAGACTTGCTAGACACAGGGTTGCCACAAACCTTCAGTATGTTTAAAAACAAAAATTGCAGTGTCTGCAAAGTGCAATAAGATGAGGTATGTCTGTACATGGAATTGCAGACTACTATATATCTGAGGATTTCACTAAGGGGGAAACTCTGGGACATCACTTGGGGAGGAACATCTTTTACTTTAAATGAATTATTTGTCTAGGGGAATACACAATATGATATTTCTCAAATGATAAATGTTTCAGTATTGCTGAATCTAAGATGTTTTATTTAAAACAATACAGGCTATCCCAAGTTTAGAAGATCCCACAGTGCTTTAAAATTATCTACTTATGGATATTTTTTCATGTTGGGATGGGTAGTTTCTAACGTTAGAGAGCTGGAAAACTTTACGACCATTTTTATCAGTTTTCTTTCAGAAATACTGTTGGTCTTTATGTGCCATAAGAGTATATAATCCCTCATCTCAAAATGAATTTTTACTTTATCTTATTTCAGAGTGATAAAATCTAAGTTCAGATTTTGGGAGTGTGATCTTCTCAAAGCAGTATATTTTAAAATTTTTATGTAAATATTTTGGATAATAAACATGATGTGATTTTGAAAGTGTACAAAAGGTAAACGTACAGTGAAAATGAAATCTCCTTTTCCATTTCTCTAGTTCTCTTTTCTGGTTGTAAGTAGCTATCAGTTTCTTATATTTTTCCCCCCCCAGAGACATTCTCTCTGTTTGCGAACGTGAAATATACATATCTGTACTATTTTTCCTCACCTAAGTCATAGCATACTAAGTATAGGCATTAAAAATATCATTATACTCTCCATTTTTGTAGTCAGGATGTAGACATTTGAACAAGGCACTTTTTTTTCATGAGTGTTATATTTTAATAGTGTCACGTGTTAATGGAAATACATGAACTTGATACAGTCTTTGAACTCAGATTTGGGATTTGAAGAACTCGTACCTAAGAATTAAACTAAGCCATGGAATCCCAGACAGGCACACCTTTAAACTGTTTGTGCTATCAGTAACCTGCCAGTGTAATTCTAGTGTGGTTGGCACCAAAGTGAGTAAGAAAGATGATGCCAGCATATGATGTCAAGAAGTGGTCTTGAAAGAAATATTCCCTCATCCGCCTTTAAGAAGGTAGAGAAAGGAAGCACATTAACAAGATTAATGTATCTCTGATGGACTTTTTAACATATTACTATAAAGGAAAGATATTTTTCACTTAAATAAAACTTTATCATCGGAACAAGGTAGCACCATCAAAATTATAGTTATATAGCTCTTAGAAGAAATAAAGCAATTTAAGGGTATGTTTTACACAGACTGTTTTCATTTTGTTGTTACTGAGTACTAGATGGCGTATGCGTATATAATTTCACATATGAATTAAAGACTACCAAAAAAAAGGAAACCTTATTAATAAGAAAGGTTAAAGTCTGGGAATGGGCCATCCATCATTTTGTTGTTGCCGTAGATCAGCTCTCCCCCACCCGCTTCCCGCCCAATGGGCAAAATGCTGCTACTTATAAAATTCTTCATTCTAAAGAATTTTTCTAAATCTTATGCTCACTCTTACTCTGGGTGATGGGTCCTAGACAGAATAGTTTCCTTTAAAGGTAACTTCTTTATTTCTTCTTTACCACCTACTGTGTTGTCTTTTCTTTTGTTGAAGTGACAGACCTGCTCTATTCTTATACTAATGGTGTGTTTTCTAAGATATTTTGGTTTTGTTTTTTAGCAATCAGTGTAAATTCAGTATATCTTAAGCCTTTTGGCTTCCTGTGAACTTCTTCCATTGATAGTTTCTCTTATCACTGAAGCATCAAATTATATTTTTCCTGCTTCATCTAATATTCAGAAGTAAAGAACCTACCTGACCAATATCCAGTTTTATTTGAACCCTGACACCTAAAGTCTTACTGTCCTATCCTCAATGCTGTTTAACACTTCTGAGGTTTCCGTTTGTTATGTGGCGACTCCGTTGGCTCCTGTCCTCAGTCTGCTGCTTCTTGGGCTAGCTTGGGAATTCTGTGCTATGGTGATGTCTGGATACAATTTGTAAGTCAGCCTACACAGCCAAACCATGTGGCTTAAAGTAATTTTTATCCATCTTATTTTTCACTCTTAGGCAATGCGGAATATCAATCCCAGCACAGCAAATTCTCCAAAATGTCAGGTAGGCTCTTATCTGATGTTTTAGCATTGAAAACAGATATTAAATTAGGAAAGAGAAAAACTTGTGCTCCAGGGGCCTGTCCTCACTGAAGATTAGCCCAGAGTAAATTTGAGGCATCTTTCTACCATGATACTTAAGTTAACATTGCTGTTCCCAGAAAGTTTACGCTATCTGCTCCCTCCCCACTTCTCCCAGAGTAGTATTCAAAACTCCGTCGAGGTCTTTTTTTCCCCCACATTTGATATGTAGTGTATACACCCTGTCAGCTTGAAGTGTGCCTGATTTTTTATTTGCATAGCCTAAAATAGTACTTACAATGATTTATAGAGATTAATAATTTGAACAGTAACAAAGGTAGTACAGGTTATTTACTTGGGTAGGCTACTTTAGGAAATCTTATTAAGAATTATAATCATACTACTAGGAAAGGAAAAGGTTCTTTTAGTGAACACTCCAAAGAAAGAATATTAAAATTATCAGAAGAGCAAAGGATCTACCTGAGTACTGTTTTGGGTTTCTTTGTTGGCTTTTATCAGCATTCCTCCCTGGTGAACCCAAAGGAACACTGGTTGTGAAGGTACCTTATTTAGATGGAAAGATTGTGGCCATTTTTTCCTTCTATAACATAGGCACTTATCTGACTCATGGAAAGAATCTCATTCTTGAAACCAAAGAGATTCTCCTTGTTCAGGGTTCACAGATTTGAAGGAATTAGGAGCTGGGGGATTATTGTACTTTTCTCAGATTGCCAGAAGCAACCATGAAACACCTCATATTCTGTGGAGCTCTTCTGCACTAGGCTAACAAGTGCATTGTGTTAGAATGAGCTGTGGAAGTGTGGGAATTGGCAGAACTCCACTCATTTTAGATACTGTTAACTGGTCCATTTGGAGCACCAGATAGAATCTTCATAGAGACCAGTTTACTTTGTGAGAGGAAAAACTCTATTCATTGTCTCTCTCATAAATGCCTCCTTTAATCAAGAAATCCAGGGAATAACTAATGAACGTCATCTTTGCTAAAGCAGAGCAGACATTCTTACGATGAGGACCTCTAATACCACATTTGACTGGGAAGAGCACTGTAGCATTGGATCTTTATATAAAGTGAAGACATTTTTCCTCGCTTTTTCTCTGAAGTATTTCTTTTATTTGTAATAAATGAAGTAGAAACATAGGAGCAAAAATTAATTCAAATGAGATTCGGAATCAAGCAAAAGGTTCTCCACGTTAAAGTGTTTTGAAATTGTTTCCTTTTTATTTTTTCCTACTAAGATCTTAAACTTTAAATTTGATAAGTAATTAAATACCTTCAGGTCTTTATTTCTTACTCAGTATAAGTGTAAACAGTTGCTCATTAAAATTATCAGGAGTTTTTAGATACTTCTTTTAGTAGTAAAGCTTCAGAAAAGTTAAGGTTTGTAAATTGCATTTCTATTAAATTTGTATGGTATTAAAATTACAGAGTTGATTCCTTAGATTTTTCTAAGCCAGAGCAGGAAACCTGAAAGAGATAGGTTTTATAAAAGGTTTTTTTAATTTAACTTTGCATATATGGATAATAAAATACTGCCTTGTCATATAAGATTCAGTTGTCAATGTATTTACCTGGCACAATTGTGAAAATGTATGAAATTCCAGTATAGGGCTAAATTTGGAGTTGCTCAAATACCCAGAATATGGTTGTATTTGTATCAAGCAAGTATCTGTGTTTTTCTCATCCTACATATTTTCTAGATTATCTTAAGGTAGGTGCCAGGAAAGATTCCACAAAGAAGGGTCATATCTTAAGTGAAGATGCCTCTAAATAAGGTTACCAGGATAATCAAGAAAGCCAGAAAGAGCTTTCCAGTCTCAAAAAACAGGAATAATGAAGAAAAAGGGATGGATCCATTCAATACTTGAGCACAAGGCACTCCTGTTCAGTGCTGTGAGGGGTTTGGGTTCTGTTTGTTGTTTGTTTTTACTTTTCTAATAGAAATCAGTGCAGATAAGTTAACAAGCAACATGAAACCAGTGGCATTGTTTTGTAATTATATATTTGCTGTGGGAAGGTACCAGACTTCAGAATGTTCACAAATTACTTGTTTCAAAAGCTATCCTTAAGTACTTCTGCATAGGATTAACAAAACCTGTCTATTGTAGAATTTCCTGGTCTTATAAACTACTGTCAGTATGGATGAGGTTAATACAAAATTCTGAAAAATTGAGACAACTTTAAAGGGGTTAGTATATTTTCTTAGTTAAAAATGGAAATGATTGCCTTAATTTGTTAGGGTTTGTTGGCAGAATTTTGGGAAAATTTGTCCTCATAGAGCTTTAAATTTTTAAATTTCATTTTGATTATTCACTATTTTTCTTTCTAAAGCAATTTCTGGTCTCAGAAAAAAAAAAAACTTTTTAAAAGTATAAACATCGTCTTTGCTCCATGAGATTGAACATGTATGGAATGCTCAGTTTTCTCTGTATAACTCTTACTAATACATCAGTTTCTCCTCTGTGACTGGAGGGAGACCTTTGAGAGAGTGGGTTAGGAATGCATCCCAGCTTCTGTTTCAAAGTCTTTTGAAACTAACACTTTGAGGAAAGATAGTTCCCCCTGAGTGTGAATGTTTTTACCTTCTCTTATGCTTAAGAATGTGGTTCTTAGTACCTGCGTTTCCCTAATACCTATGAGATCAAGCCTAAACTCTGCAACCTAGCTCATTTGTGGTCTGTGGTCAGTAGCCTTTCTCTCTCTCAATTCTGGTTAAGCCAATTACCTTCCTTCAGCCAAGTGCACTCCTCTGTCTTGTTGCCATGATTCCACTCATGAGCTTTTCCCCATAAGGAGTACCTGACTTTTCCCCTTCCCTTTTACTGATTAAGATTCTCCATTTCCTTCGTAAGGCCTAGGTCAAAACGCATCCCCAAGTGCCCTCATCAGAATGCTTGAAACGACCCAGAAAATAGAAACAAGACTGCTGTGTATAGATAGCTTATCTCTGAGCAAATAATTGCTTTACTCTTCATAGACATTATAGCTATAAATTTTTTGCAACTAATGAATATTGTGTAGTCGCCATTCCTTATGGATAGTAATAAATACACACCAGGGTCAGTTACTGGGTTAATGCTGGATAAAACCCACAGTATTAATGTTGAGGATGTTGTACTACACTGTTAGCCCGAAATGGTGAAGAGATTCAGATGTCCATAGTTTTAGTCAAATAGAGCAAAATAGTACAGGACCCCTGTTCAGAGCCATGTGAAGATAATCACCACAGGTTTTTTTTTTTCTGAATTTAATAATAGCAAAGTTTTGGCTTTTTTTTTCCCCTCCAAACTCTCTTTTATGTTAGCAGATACTAGAAAAGCTTTTTCAGAATCCAATTAATACCTTTTCCAAGTTTATCTCGCTTCTTTTTGAAGTCCTAATATTGAATAAATCATAGATTCTAATGATTCTGTGAATCATTCTATGAATTTGAATCATGGATACACATCTTTTTAGTCAAAAAGGTTGTTCTGAAGTTGAAGATACTTTGGTAAATGGCACAAATATTAAAAAACAAAAAGCATTCTAAACATTGGCTAAATGTTTTAATAACTTCCAACATAATTAAATATTCTGTGAATGTTTAAAGCTGTGTTGGAAAATGAGGTATGGCAAGACCTATCTTGAACAGTTGGAAGAAATGGCTTTTTGTTTGTTTGTTTTTAAAATTGTTGACATAAACTGCTATTACTAAGACAAACTGTTTAAAAGATGTGTATTTTCAGAGTTATTCTTCATTTCTAAATTTGGATTTCTAGTTCGCTAAACTAACCTACCTTAAATAAATTGATTAGGTTGGAGAGGGGGGACCTTCATTTGTGTGCCGTATATTATCCAGAAATGAAACACTCTTACATGGTATTTGCTGAAGATAAAATTGCTTTAAGAAAGTAAAGTTGACATTAGCTTTACAGAATTTTCTGTAAATGGAATCATAACTTTTTCACCTTAGCATGATTATTTTGAGATTCATTCATGTTGTATTTATAGTTCGTTCCTTTTTATTGCTAAGTAGTATTCCATTGTAGGGATATACTACAATTGTTTATCTGTTCACCTACTGATAGATATTTGACTTGTTTCTAAATTTTGACTTGTGTAGACATATGCTTCCATGTCTCTTGGATACTCTAAAGAATTTAATAACCTAGAGATATTCTAAATGTTTCCAGACTACTGACTTCTTCTACTGCCTTTCTCCTTATTTTTCTAAATGATGTGAACCAAAGCATCAGTTTTATATGGAGCCAAAATACTTTACTGCCAGATATATATTATCTTAAAGTATCTTTTTTACCCTATGAGAAATGATACTCCTATTTAAATGAGAGAAGGGAAATACAAAAAGGACCAATGGCTCATGGCTGGATCCTGAGTCCATAAAAGTCCACTATGTGAACCAGGCAAATCATGTTTTCCTTTATAAACCATCCTGGAAAGTTCCCTCCAGACCAAGCTGGGACCATCAGTTTTACTTATAGTTGCAGATAGCTCTGACTCCACATGCGTCCCAGATTAGCTAAGATTTACAAGCTCAATGGGAAAAGCCACCACATTTTTGTATTATTACAGAAGAAAATGAGCTAAAAATATTTGCTTCCTTTAGAAAAAGTCAAATACTCTAAAAGAACTGTTTGACCTTTGAAATACAGAAGCATGATAAATTTTGGCTGAATTTCCTGTAACTTGCTTACTTCTCCATTTTTGAAAGTCTGTCAAACTGTTTATTCTGACTACCTTTGGGAAAAAGAGAAGCTTAACGAACTTGTATTTTTAGCTCAGTATTCTAATATTAGCCATTTGTTCAGGATAAAAAACTCCTTAGAGATAGACATAACTTTCAACATGAAGTGTTTCAACTGAAATCAGTTTTTGTAGACAATCCAGTTATGTCCCAAGGCTGATTTTTAAAACAGCTATGCCAGATTTACTCAATTACAAAATGATGTTCATATTCATCCAAAATGTGTTTTGACAAAATTAATTTATTGCAACAGAATGGGTTTATTCTACATAGGTACATGTAGATATATACAGGATTTTTTTTTTTTTTTTTTTTTTTTTTGTGGTACATGGGCCTCTCACCGTTGTGGCCTCTTCCGTTGCGGAGCGCAGGCTCACCGGCCATGGCTCACGGGCCTAGCTGCTCCGCGGCATGTGGGATCTTCCCGGACCAGGGCACGAACCCGTGTCCCCTGCATCGGCAGGCGGACACTCACCCACTGCGCCACCAGGGAAGCCCAGGAATTATTTTTAAATGCATATAATGGAGAAAGTTTATATGAAATATTTTTGATTAAAAAATTCAGATTATTTAACTTCATTTCGTACTTATCCATATTAATTATTTTTCTCTAAAATCACTGGCCAAAAGTCTGTACAACTCTGAAACAAATTTTAAATATTTTACTTCTAAAATTATTAATTTTATGCAGTGTGTTCACTTTCACATTTACAATCCTTGGCTAAGGATACAAGGAATTACAAAGCTTACTCACAATGAAACCCATGATTTAACTATTCCTCACTGGCAGCAGGACAGCTTAGGGAGGAGCTCTTTCAGTTAGTTCTGACTCCACATTCACTCTCCTTCAAAGCCTGACTAGGTAAAGCATGGAGTAGATACTTCCGCAGATTTCCACATCTCTGTGTGGGGGTGTGTGTGCATGCATGCATGTGTGTGTGTTTATGTGGAAGTGGATGTTACTGTTTTTATATTCAGTTGAACTCTGAACTTATTGATATATGTTAAGGGGAGGGGGAAGTTGGCCTGTTTTCCTGCAAAATACATATGGTTTTCCTCCCCAATTTTTGACAATTTCCTTAAAATATCCCAGAAATGTTTCATCTTATTGAACCCAGTGAAATAAATTACGTTCACAGATGAAAATATTAACAAAAGAATTAATTGGGATTGACATATATACACTGATGTGTATAAAATGGATGACTAATAAGAAAAGAAAGGAAGGAAGGAAAGAAAGAAGGAAAGAAGAGGAAGGGAAGGAGGAAGGAAGGAAGGGAGGGAGGGAGGGAGGAAGAAGAAAGGAAGGAAGGAAGGACGAACGAACGAATGCCCTGGGGAGGGGGCTACCAAGTAGTCAAGTTTAGTTAAAGTAATTTTGTTTCTAGCAAATACTGAGCTATGTAAGAATATATACCCATTTTTGGATGATGTATGTGTAAGTTATTATATATCAATTATACCTCAATAATACTTTAAAAATTACTTCTAATCAACCCTGTTTGGTTGGTGTTGGGGTTTTGTTTGTTTGTTTTCCCTGTAACTAGAAGTTTCAAACCTGAGCTGAATATCCATACCTGGTATATGGGTTCTATAATCTATGTATATGTTATTTATATCATTGGCCTTACCACATTACGTTTGTTTTCATGCCGTATTCTTCACTATTTGGTTGATAATGCTAACACCGTCCTACCACCACCACCAGTAAATAAAGTGGCATTTTTTTCCCCTTGTTCCTTTCGAGTTCAGTTTACATGAATCCCTAGGTTAGTTACTCTTAGTCCTGGCTCAAATATGGATTTGATAAGAAGTATTTCCATAGCCTTTCAGGGGGTTGGATGTCTTCTCAGGCAACTTGTAAACATTGGCCTTCTTATTCACATCTCTAAATTACCTTTCACTGTAAATGTGGATAGTTGGTTCTTTAGTGTCTGCTGACAGTAGAAATTCAGTTGTTAAACGCAGCAAAAAGTAAAAATCTGATAGCTTCAAACAAGCAATGTGGCAGAATTCCAAGTAGCGAGAACATGGAGATTTTGCACATAACAATTAGCTTTAACTTCATAAAACCTTGAAAAAGTGGAAACCATCAAAAGGGGTAAAATAAAAGTTGTAAAAACAATATGAAAATTATAGCCAATTTATTAAGTTATTTCAGTAATGATGTATTTGCTTTGTGCTGCAAGGTTCAAAACTAGGTACACAGAAACATGAGTATGCCTTCCCTAGGCATCAGCCTCATCCAGAGCCTATAATTTTATTCACTTTAAAATTTATTGCTTTTGGGGCTGCCTTGGTGGATAGGACTCCGTGCTCCCAATGCAGGGGGCCTGAGTTTGATCCCTGGTCAGGGAACTAGATCCCACACGCATGCCACAACTAAGACCCAGCACAACCAACCAACCAAATAAATAAATATTTTAAAGTAAAATAAAATTTATTGCTTTTAACATCCTTATATTTTAATAGCAACATAAATTCTTCAAAGTATTTAGAAGCTCTTGTTTTATGCTCCAAAATAGTCATTCATTTATTCATTTTGTGCCCTTAAGGGACAGAGAAGAAATAATTACAATATCATGTGGTAAGTGCTAAGATCATGTTACATACATATGCTCAGGGTGTGAAAGACATATTGTCTATCTGTCTAATCTAATCCAATCCGAAGATGGAAATGGGATCATTCTGGAGAATTAACCTAGAGAAGGTAACTGTGTCTTAAATAATAAGAAAGAAAAGTGTTCTAGTCAAGAGTATATGGAAAGACATGGTACCAAGAGAAAACATTTCATATTAAAGGCCTGCAGGGAGTACACTTTGTTTTAAAGTCACTTCTCACTTTGTAAGGTGAAAATGGGGGCAAGGGGCACATCAAAGATAGAAGATAGAGAAAACAAGTAAAATGGATCCCCAGAAGCTGCTAGGAGTGTGGGTTGGCCTAGAACGGGAGACAGCGGGAGGGAATCCATTTTCTGAGACTGGAAGAAAAGTTACAAAGGTGATGAATGAAGATGGCTTTGGGGGAGCAGGAAGAGATGACAGGAGGATCCAGAAAACCACAGATTGTTCCTGATGACCTCAGTGTTCTTATTTAAATGCGAGAGAGCTTGAAAAAGGAAAAGCACTTAAGTGAACAGGGTCTTGAGAGAGTGTGCCACATTTGGAGTAGTAATCATGAGAATGTGAGAAAAAAGTAACCAAGGACCCAAGAAAAAACAAAAAAACAATGAGTGGTACTAAGGAGGGCCCAGCCAAGGCCAAAGACTATTAGTTTATAACAGTCTGGATAGTTGTATGATTTTTCTGTGGCATTTCTTAGCAGTCTCAGTATAGAAATGAAGCAAGCACATTTTTAATATTGATTCATGGTTGGAATTTGCTGTGTTGAAATAAAATTATGTGTGTATCAGGAATCTGAAAGGTAATCATGTGTATTTAAAATGATCAGCCCTGCATTTAAACTTGTAGGGGAAGGAGAGCCAATAGATTGGAATAGTAGGAGGCAGAAGAAACTGGATGGAAAGAAAAAATACGGTTCCAGAAAGCGGGATGAGTACATGTAAGATTTCTGGGGAAGAAGTTTCTAAACCAGCTCAGGGTGTGACCAAGGAAGTTAATGACTGAAATACAATGGTAAAGTGGTCAATATCATTGCAATTTAGAGAGCCAGGAATTTCAGCATTAGATTACTGTATAGATTTTGGGCATGGATGTTGACAGTTCCCGGGTGGTAGATGCAGTTGCAATGAAGTGAAACAATGATCATTGTCCCAAACATGAGTAAAGATTGTAGAGGTAGGTTTGGTTTTGGAATAACAAGGCCTTGGCTGTGTAAGTGGGTGATTGAGGTAGGTAGGGATGAAGATCACTGGAATACAGAAATTCAAGGAACTCATGTCGAGTGAATCATCTATGTAATGTATAAGTAATGAGATATAGTGGCATGTCTTAAAATTAATATAATATTGAAATAGTAATGAATATAAATGGTATTTTGATACATTTGCAACAACTAGAGCATGATATGAAAATGTTTTCTATTGATGAAAAGTCAAAGGTATAGTAAATACTACTGTTTGTTGCCTATATTTATAATTGAAGAAAATGCTAGATTTTAGTTATAGGTTAATGAAAATAAAGATGTAAATTTTTTTCTCCATCCAAGTTCACATACCCTCTGCATTCTGTCATGACCCTCTGGTTAAGAAACCCATTTAAAGGATGGGGTATCTAGGAGGCAGAAACCTGAGTAAAAAGAAGTGGTTGTTGCGTAGTCTAGAAGTGGTGGTGCAGAGCTCAGAGAATATCTCCACTGCTTCTGGACCCAGTGGTGACTGGGAGTGAGGATGCTGGAGATGGTGTGTGCCTCAGCGAGCAGGCTTGGCTCAGGAAGGCTGCAGGGGGTGAGGTATGAAGGTGTAAGAGTTGGCCAGAGTGAGGTGAACTAGCCTTGAAGCCCCAGGCAAATATAAAGCTGAGGCCTGGAATGTTTGGAAGCACGTTGAGGCAGCCCTTCTGAAATGAGATCAGGGTAGTAATGGCCCATAGCTTTTGCTCAGTTTCCAGGTAGAATCTTGCTGAGAAATTGTTGGATGCCCCCGAAGACAGTTCAAGATTGAAAAACCTGAAGTCAGAATGAGTTACTTGATACCAAATTGTAAAACAATGCAGGAGGGCAGTGAGGAGTGTTGGTGTCTTGGTAAATCACCAAATTTTGTTCTTTTGACTTTATTTTTATTACTGGTGCCAAACATATAAAACCATATGAGGGTTGGTGAGTAAAAATAAACTGTAAGAAGAATTCTCTTTTGTAAAGATCAGACTTGCCATCCTACCCCAAAGGAGGGATTTAGGAGTGTCTGCCAGAAAAGGAAAATACCAAAAGGAAGCTAAGTAGTTAAGTATATATGTTTTGGGGTTAATAAGACTAATTAAACTTTCAGTTTATATAATTTAATGTTTAATCACTTGAAATGGATAGAAGAACCTGGTCCTTCTGATTGGGAAACTCATTAACTTTTAGATGTTAATACTTCAGCTTTATACGTACAAGTTTATTACTTTAAACCTAACGATAACTTTGTTAATCAATAGATTGATTCTGTTTATTTGTGTTGATTTTTTTCTAGGAATTAGCTCTCCGTAGCCAGTTACCAACACTGGAGCAGGATGGTGGGACTCAAAATCCAGTATCTTCTCCTGGGATGTCTCAGGAATTGAGAACAATGACGACCAATAGCTCAGATCCCTTTCTTAACAGGTTGGTAAGAGTTGCTACTGGCCAACATCTGAAAAAGATCATAGTTTTAAGGTGATTCTCCTTAGTACTTGTAATAAGCTGTTTGAACATCTTTGTGGGCCAAAAACCATAGCTGTAAATGAATCTCTCCATAAATGGCTAGTACAATAAAACTTGAGGATTAAAAGCTGGCTCGTGTGAGAGGAAATGAGCTGTTCAGACTTGTAGAGGGGATACTTATTCACAGTCACGTGTTTGCTTGTGCCTATACTGTTGAAAAACAGTTACTTGCAGAATCATGAAGGAACATGTGAATGCCTTTCTATAAAAGCAAATGAACTGCATCTTAAGCCTACTTAGGGCTGCATTGTAAGGATCATTAGAAGGAATTTTCCACGTAAGTGTTCAGCCTGAGAAGTTTCACTGCAGGAGCACTGTAAGGCCTCATGTTCTTAAGGGCTATAGGTCAAGGAGATAAAAAGTAAGGTTGTGCCTCTTTCAAATAATGTATTAATATTAAAGAGTATTGAAAATAACATAGTTTAAGGATGATTTTTAGTGAGTTACCACAAATCTTGGGTTTCAGGCATATTGCAAAGATGTTATTATATGTAGGGAGGGCTATGTTGAAAACTGCAAGCTGAGACAGAACATATTCTTTGCCTAGAAGGCCGTTTAAAATTAAGATTTGACTACAATTCTTTCTTCTAGATTGTCAAATATTTATGGAGTTTCAGCTTTTAAAGTAAGGAACAAATGCTTTCTGGTCTTTGCTTTTGTTTTTTTTAACCAATTTTAAACAGTGTACTTTTTAAAACATTTAAAGGTATTTTTGTTTAAGAAGGCTATAATGCTACCCTTTCAGTTCTCACCAATTGAATTGAAAACATCCTGATCCTAAGAAAAACAAAACACCTTGTCATACCAAAATATTTAGTACAATAGAATTTTCTGTCATTTGCTCTGTCTTAAGGTTAGTTAGTGCTGGTGCCCTAATTGGTAAGTTTGGTTTCAAAGGCCATCTAAAGGGTACTTAAGTTTGTATTTACTCTCCTGATATATGCAGTTTAAAGTTCTGCCAAAAATTGAGTATATTTATATAAGACTGTAGTTCTAAGCTTAAACTGAGGTTAATTAGGAAAGGTCATAGCCACAGAACTTTCTTTTCCACAAAGGAAATTTCAGATCAATATAATTCCAGTACCCGTCTTATTGAAGGCCTGTATTGATCCAGGGATGAAATTAGACCATTTGGAAAAAAATGGATAGACTGCATATCCTCCTGATAGTCATTTGTGCAGATTGTTTCTTAAAACTTTTGATAAGACCTGAGCTACAGTTTAAGATTCTATTTTCTGGTAAAGATCACAGAATGGAACATTACCCGTGTTGTTAGTCTCAGGGCAAAATTCCATGTCTACTCTCTGTAGTACCCCCAGGTTCTAAAACACACATCTGACTATAACATTTTTCTTTTCAGAAACTCTTGATGGTTTCCCCACTGCCCATCATTCGATTTATACATATTCCTTAAGCTCTAAACACTTGTTCCCCTAACTTGCCATGGAGTTGACTCTTAGTAGTGGTGGAACATCCCCTCATCTCCCTTTTACTCTGAGGTCTTTCAAGGCCAGCTCCCACATTCCCTTCCATGAAACCTTTCCCCTGTATGTTTCAAGCTTACTCCTCTTTGTTCTGAAAGCACTTTGCTCACGTAGCCCTTGTATATGATTCATTAACGTATTTGTTCACCTCCCTCCCTGAAGTTGTGAGCCTCTCAGAAAGCATCAGTTGTAGATTTTTGTTGTATCCTCAGACTATTCTAATCCCTATCACGTAGTAGCAGATGCTCAGTGAATGTTTATTGAAGGGAGGTTGGGGGGCTGGAGGGAGCAGTCCCTGACCAGGGAAATGGCCTTGTGAACTCTGTCTTCAGGAGTGCCCATGTGCTTCCCCTGGGGCTTGGAAAGAACTCTGAACAACTGTGTACATTCAGCTATTCTGTAACAGAGTCTTGAGTGTCTTGATATGTGCTCCGTTCTCAGCAGTGGGAATAGAGTGATGACTAGGACCAGGCCCTTGTCCCAGATCAAGACAGGCAAAATAAAAACAAACCACATCCTGAGACCTTCTCCAAAGTAGCTGCATTGTATACAAATGGTCTCAGAGGCAAATTTGTGTTTTCTTGGATCTGTGTGAGGCTTTTGAATCTTGCCAAAGTCTGACAGAAGCATTAAACTAGTGGTTGCAATATACAGAGTGAAGGGGAGGGAGAACAAGGCAAGTGCATTGAGTAATTTAGGAAAGAAATTTAGGGGACTGAGCTTTCGACCTTGAGCAACTATTAAATCTTGTTTTTAAAGCTTAGTTATTTTTTGTTTAACTTTTGTGTAAGCTAAACAGCTGTTTAAGTGTCCAAGCTGTGGAGAAAGTTAGAGTTTGCCCTGTAGTCAGAGACCATTACGAACAATTGCCTTTATTTCACACTTTGCCATAGTTTTTCTACAATTAGCAGAACCCCCAATTCTACAGGCGATGCCACCTGGTGTCTGCGTGCTACTAGGTTAGGAGAGTGTCGTATTTATGAAAGTAATAGTCTAAGGATATTTACCATACTTGTATGTAAATCTGTGATACTTTTCATTTAGCCTAAAGTAAAAATCTGTCTTGGCTCATAGTTTTCTGTTTTTCTCAAGGTATGTGCCTTGTAGTTTTTTTGTTTTTTGTTTTTAATCTTTCCTTCATCTGGAACTCTCAGGGCTCCTATCTCATGCTAAGGTGTTTGTTTGCAGCTCCCCGCCTTTCCCAAACAGAAACAAGGAGATCAAGCTAGGGAGTTCAGTTCTTATCGGCAGTGACTCATGTTTTGGCCCAGTCAAAAAAGAAATTCTGGTTCTTTATTTTGGTTTGATTTTTCTGGCTTAAACTCTCTGCATGAGAGCTAGGAATTTAGCATGAATCTAGTGCAGACCTGTCTCACCACCCACCTGGAGGTTGTGTTTTGACCTATGCCTGTGACCACTGCCACTTGGGGAATTGAGACCTTGAAACAAATGAACCATGTGGAGCCCCTAGATTCAAATGATACTAGAGAATATCTACACAGAGAATTTTCTGTCACCTAGGAAAACTGGAAATATCTTTCTTTTCCCTTATTGCCACCAAGCCCAGAACCTTAGGAAAATTTTGGCCCCCTAAAGTTGCCAGTTTCAATTAGGATTAAGTTGTCTGTTTCACCTCATAGCAAAAGAGCTTTGTATGGGCCCTGAAGGAGGGTGCTTGTTTCAGATGCTGCAGGGCAAGAATTTTCACTAATCCTCTTTGAGAATCATGTTGGTACTCAGCAGGTGTTTATATTTTTACCTTGAAATCATTTCTTAAATTTTTTGTGTTGGTCTTTAACTCTCATTCTTTGTAGTGGCACCTATCACTCTCGAGATGAGAGCACAGACAGCGGCCTAAGCATGAGCAGCTACAGTGTCCCTCGGACCCCAGACGACTTCTTGAACAGTGTTGATGAAATGGATACAGGTTGGTATTCTTTATTCCTCTAGCTTTCAGTGAGAAGTAGTCATTGTATTACCAGGTCTAATTAAACTATTGTGAGCAAAGATTATTCAGAAGAAAACCAATTGAGATCCTGTAAACTTCAATTCAAATTAAGTTTGCTTTGTGGGGTTTTTTTGTTTGTTTTGTTGGCATCTTGTAATTTCAGTCTTTTCCCAGTTTTTAAATGTCATGAATATCTCAGCTCTATTTGACATGACTTATTTTATATTTTAGCATTTAAAACATTGAGTTAATTGACAGAGCAGTTGAGGACCCTATTAGAAGTCTCTGTTATATGGATTTGTATTCTTTTTTCTTTTTTTTTTAAATAATTTTATTTTATTTTATTTGGCTGTGTTGGATCTTTATTGCTGCTCGCGGGCTTTCTCTAGTTGCAGCGAGCGGGGGCTACTCTTCGTTGCAGTGCACAGGCTTCTGATTGTGGTGGCTTTTCTTGTTGCGGAACACGGGCTTCAGTAGTTGTGGCTTGCAGGCTCTAGAGTGCAGGCTCAGTAGTTGTGGTGCACGGGTTTAGTTGCTCCGTGGCATGTGGGATCTTCCCGAGCCAGGGCTCGAACCCGTGTCCCCTGCATTGTCAGGAGGATTCTTAACCACTGCACCACCAGGGAAGCCCCTGGATTTGTGTTCTTAATTTTGGAGAAGATCTCTATATGTGATTCATATGTCTCTATATGTGATTCATTGTCTGCTTCCCTCTTTTTTGTGAGGGTCTTTGGTCCAACTTAGGTGATATGGGGCTCAGGAAGCCAGGTAGGAAAGGCTAGGTGGTGGGGCTTACCTACTTTATTGTTAGAATAGTTTCAGGGATCTTGCAGAAGCTAAGAAATACCTGCGTCACAGGGGTAATTATAGAACCCTTTTTCCTGTGGATTAACCGGTGACCCTGGCCTTGGCAGCTATCAGAGGGCACGAATTGGCGGGGAAATGAAGCAGTTCTCCAGCTAGCTAGTTCTTTAGCCGGCAGCTTCTAAAAGTGTTTGGCAAGTCTTCTGTACCTGTGCTCATCCAGTTTATGGCTTTGATGCTTCTGGGAATCCACAGCGCCCTCTCTTCATCTAAATCTTAAATCATCCATAGGAGTTGCTTCAAACCCATCTCATTCATAACACCTTTCCTGACTCCTCTGTCCCCCCATTTCTCTCTTTAACACTTAATGGTTTATATTAGTTTTTCTGAAAGCATGTTCCATTGAAGTGTTAAGGAATGTTAACATTGTCATGGACAAAAAGGTTTCTTGGCAAGGTAAGTTTGGGAAACCTAGAAGCAAAGCTAGGAAGACTTACCTATCCAAGGACTTTTTGGGAGGCTTGTTTTTACTGTTGTGAATGTGAATCTCCTAAGGGTGGAATAGTTTTGTGCAGTTCTTTTATTCTGTTCCCCAGTGTGTACTTCAGAGAAAGACAGGTCTATACCATTCATTTTTATATTTTATCTTATTATGGTGGTGCATACCTGGAAGAGAGTCAAGTAGTGATGCTGTTGTGTCATACTTGTTCTTTCTCTCTTGCTGTATATAATTTTTTAAGGAATTTTTTTTCAGGACCCCCTTCACTGCTCAGCACATAGTAGTAAGCAATCAAGCTTGTTCAATATCTGAACAATTTTGAAGCAAAAGGAAACTTGCGTTGTTACTTTGCTATCTGTGAGTTGTTTGACCTTAAGTAAACTGTGGGCCAGTGGAGGAGGTCGGTCAGGAATGCGTTTCTTTCCCTGTGCATTTATGTATACTCACATGATACGGCTCTGATGTTAGCTTTTCAAAAAGGACCTATTCTCTTTCTCACTGTTCCATCTAGGTGACACTATCAACCAAAGCACCCTACCCTCACAGCAGAACCGTTTCCCAGACTATCTTGAAGCCATTCCTGGGACAAATGTGGACCTTGGAACACTGGAAGGAGATGGAATGAACATAGAAGGAGAGGAGTTGATGCCAAGTCTACAAGAAGCTTTGAGTTCTGACATCCTTAATGACATGGAGTCTGTTTTGGCCGCCACCAAGCTAGATAAAGAAAGCTTTCTTACATGGTTATAGAGCCCTCAGGTAGACTGAATTCTAAATCTGTGAAGGATCTAAGGAGATATACCTGAAATTTCCAAATAAGCCGGTTGTGATCTTCTGGCTAATACAGAAAAAGATGAACAAACGTCCAGCAAGATTCTTTCATCCACTATTTTGCTCTTCCTTGTCCATTGCTGCTGTTAATATATTGCTGACCTCTTCCATGTTTGGCTCTAAAGAATCAAAAAAAACTTTTTTTGTTTCTTTTGCTATTATAACTACTGTTTGTTTTGGGGGCTGGGGGAAGTGAGCCTGTTTGGATGATGGATGCCATTCCTTTTGCCCAGTTAGACGTTCACCAGTCATTTTAACTAAATACTCAGACTTGGAAGTCAAATGCTTCACGTCACAGCATTTAGTTTGTTCAAGCAATTGTTTCTTCAGCTGCCTTTGGCCAGTGGAAAAACATGACTTACTGGTCTGACAAGCCAAAAATGTTGTATCTGATATTAAGTACTTATGCTGATTTGAAGAGATAGCTGAAACCAAGGCTGAAGACTGTTTTACTTTCAGTGGGTTTTTTTTCCTCCTAGTGCTATCATTAGTCACATAGTGACGTTGATTTTATTTTAGGAGCTTATAAGGCTTGAGATAATTTCCATAGAAATATATTAATTATTGCCACATACTCTAGTATAGGTTTTGGTGGGTTTTATTGTGGCTTTTTGTTGTTGTTGTTTTTGGTTTCTTTTTTGTTTGTTTTTTGTCTTGGTTGGGGTTTTTATTGTTTTGGGGTTTCTTTTTCTTCTTTTTTTTTTTTTTTTTTTGTTGTTGTTGTTGTTTCTCAGAACTTAGGCAAATTACCATTATAGTGAATCTGTTTATACTTGTAGCTTGGGACAGTTATTGTAGTTCCTTTGGTAAATCTACATGTCCTGGTTTTTTTTACCATCTTATTTAAATCTTGGTAATCTGCTCTCTCTATATATACCCACACACACACTTATAATGTTTATGATAGTGTGATAGCAGAATGTATCTTTTTTTTTTTTTTAAGTTTTCCCTACTTTCCAATTTATTTTAAAATGGTAGCTTTGAATGTATGCATTTAGAATACATGACTAGTAGTTTATATTTCACAGGTAGTTTAAATCTGGTTGGGGCAGTCTGCAAATGTTGGTGGTAGTTTAGTGTTCTAGAAAGGGCTGTTATTATGGGTAGTGCCTAGAGGAGTCCTGTATGCCCTCTGGGCACACAATGGATATTATCTGATGAATTTGAAAGAAGCAAACAAGAAATGGCTTTATTATCCCCTGGTTAGTCCCTCAGACTAATTTTACGTCTTGATGGGAAATCACTGAGTTAGGTTCATAGTGTACATGACAGAAGTAAGCTTTATATAGTGGTTTACCTTCCTTTAGCTTTGAAAGTTTACCTTTGCCTTAGTTTTGGAAGTAAATTCTAGTACTTTAGTTCTCTTTTGTAATGAACACATTAAGGACTACATTGAAATATTACCTACAAAATCGTTCTTCTAAGACTTGCTTCTGCTTCTGTATGCTGAGAATTGACCCTGGATAGTATATAGAATACTGTAAGGTCATAAGTTAGCTGGTAAAGTGATCAGATTAATGTATATTGGTAGTTGAATTTAGCAAAGAAATAGAGATAATCATGATTATACTTTTATTTTTACTGGAAGAGATATAACTAGAGTATGTGTCTACAGGAGTAATAATGTTTTCCAAAGAGTATTTTTAAAGGAACAAAATGAGCATGAATCAAACCTTCAGTATAAGCTATGAAGTAATACTTGGTTGTGAATTATAGTGGTATCAGCTAGCACCTCTATGATTAAGGGTCTTTCAGTGTTTCTAGAGTAAGCCCTTATTTTCAAGGGTTTATAAGACATAAAATCTCTTTTCCTGGCTAAAACTGCTATGAAAAGCCTCAGCTTAGGAAGACAAGTGTTTTTTTTTTTTTTTCTTTCTGATTACAGAATCTAAGCATTTTGACCCTTCAATTTAGAGGAGTGCAAAAGTTGGAAGTAAGAAGTTTTATATTAAGTAATTTCGGTGCTCAAAATGCAATCACTGTGTTGTATATAATGATTCATAGGTTGATCATTCATAATAATTGACTCTAAGGCTATTATTAAGAAAACAGAAGAAAGATTAAATCTTGAATTAAGTCTGGGGGGAAATGGCCACTGTGCAGATGTATTGATTTTTTTAGAGGAATAATGAAATTCTGCCTAGAATGCATAATTGAGTTTATGGATGGATGCTACAGCATGTTGGCTTTTTTATGTGCAGAAGATCAAAGCTACTTGGAAGGAGTGCTTACAATTTGCCATTAAGCCACAAATTAAGATCGCATTTTATATATCAGCAGAGTAGCTTTAGATTAGGGGAGAGGGTGGGAAGGTGGGAGGGGAGTTGTGAAGACTTAGTGGGACCTTGATAGAGAACTTTATAAGCTTCTTTTTCTTCAATAAAGACTTGTCTTGCATCTTGCTGTCATTAAAGTCAGTTGTTCCTAAAATTTTAATCACTCAAGTACACCCACAAAACAAAAATATGGAGTTCTTCATTTCCTCTCACCTTTAATTTACCCAGTTATACCTCAGTGTTGAAGCAGCACCGTGGTACCTAACAGACATGGTGCTTTGATCTTATCGTACCCTCTGTACTGATCTGAAGGAGACCTAAGCCTTTCTCTTTCTGAGTTTGAATCACAGCCTTGACGTGCTCTTCCTTGTTTTATGTCCTTATTCCTAATGTAACGTGTTTAACTGCTTCTTGGTTGTATTGGGTGGCATTGGGATAAGATTTTAACTGGGTATTCTTGAATTGCTTTTACAATAAACCAATTTTATAATCTTTAAATTTATCAGCTTTTTACAGTCGTGTTCTTTTGAGTTAGTGCTTCTTAGATCTACTTATGGTTGATGGAGCACATTGATTTGGAGTTTCAGATTTTCCAGAGCACTATTTGTTATAATTACTATTTTCTAAATATAGTGCCTTTTTAAAAAAAGGAAAAAATATAAGGAAGTGACTTTTATACAAACGATGTTGCTGTTTTAAGTATTCATACTAAATAGATGCATTCTATATGGAACCTTGGCAGAAACACTGAAAAACTACTTAATTGTGTAATTCATACCAGTCAGTGTTGAAATTCAAACAGTGCAAAAGTGGGAGGCAATATCAAATGATTTACAATTTCAGAGCTTCTGCACATCTGAGAAGGAATGCTCGGATCAATTTTATCTTCCATAAGCACGGTTTTAAAAGAGTTGTGGGTGTGCCTATCTTAACAATTGTTTTCTGTATCTTGAAAAAGTATTCTCCACATTTTAAATGTTTTATATTAGAGAATTCTTTAATGCACACTTGTCAAATATATATATATAGTACCAATGTTACCTTTTTATTTTTTGTTTTAGATGTTAAGAGCATGCTCATATGTTAGGTACTTACATAAATTGTTACATTATTTTTTCTTATTGTAATACCTTTTTGTTTATATGGTTCAAATATATTCTTTCTTTAAACTGTTCTTTGTTGTTTTTAACGATTAATATATTTAAAACTTTTTTGGCTTCTTAATGGTCTTCCAATAGAACAAGTATTAGTAATAAAAGGTGATTACAGGGGTAACTGGTAGACAGATTAAACTTAAGGTTGGTTTGGCATTTGGAACTTTTGTAGTATGGATATAATTCTTTGAACTTTATGTTCCGTACTCTTCCTGTAGACCATCCTCATCAATAATAGTGTGTGTGTAAGCTGAATTGTATCAGCTTCATTCTTAAATGATTTTACTTCATGTAACAGCACAGAAGAAACTGTGGTTTCTTTCAAAATAGCCTTTGGTTTTATTTCTCCAAAATATTCTCTTAATGATCTCCAAAATATAATATATTAGTGAAAATTATCAGTTATTATTTTATAAATACACAAATTTAAATGGTAGGTCCTAAACTTTGAATAAGAGGTAGATTTGATTGTCTTTGAAAATGGTTTACTTCTGTGTTTGTGTATATAATATCTTCAATTATTGACACATCATTTTTGGTGAGGCAAATCTGAAAACAGTGTTTTATTATGTATAATTTCTTTATGATAGTAGAACACTAATTTTGTGGAGCTTGAAATTTATCGTTCCCCTTGTGCAAAATGTAGTGGTTGTAGATTTTAGCTCAAAACCATACCTTGTATCTATAGACATTGCACCTCTTACTAGGGAGTTGCTCTAAGAGGTGGTGTGCTTTATGTTGGATGACTTGAAGTCATTCTGGAGCCTGTGAACCAGAATTGTACAACCTTTTAGGTAACTGATTTAGTCAGTCTGTGTCAGTAAAATACTCAGGAGAAATAGCCTCTAGAGAGAACAAGGACTGGTAACAAAAGGAAACATTGGTGATAACTGCAGGGGGTGGTCAGCAGACCAGTGAGTTACATTTAATCTCCCTTGATTTCCATCTTGTCAGCTGAGGTTGTAAAAGAAGAGCAGCCCTAAGGACACCCATCACATTTTCTTACCTCCTGTAATGGCAACTAGACCATCCCTGGTCCTGGCAACTGTCAATTATATTGAAAATCTGGCTTTATTTGGTATTTATGAGTAAATTCACATACTGCTTTCCCCTGGGCTTCAGGGTTGCATGTGCACTAGTGCTTCTGGAATCAACCATGTCTTTGGCAGGGTGTCTCCATGTTGTCCCTATCCTGCTTTAAACTGTTGGCATTTAATTGCTTTATTTAAGTAATCCTGAAAAACTTGATAAACAGTCTTCTTCAATTAAAAATTTACTGAATCAGATATCAGATGAGAATTCTGTGACATTTAGTGCTACAGTTTTTCCAAATCAAACATGGAATATTTTTTCCAATATTTGGATACAAAAAGCTCTGATATAAGTAAAATTAATATTTTTCTAACCATAAACATAGCCTTAAGCTGGCAAACTTAATACTACCACAAATGAAAACAGTTGCAGAATCAGGACACTAGCAAACAAGATGATATTGAAAAGATACTCTGAATTTTTTAATCTGTCATATTTTAACCAAAAACAAAATTCCTGAACTAGGTGACTTGACATCTAAGCTGTGAGGACCCTGTTAGAAGTTCGAAACAAAACTGGATCTGTGTGTGTGCTATTTGGAGATAATCTGAGCAAAGAGTCTAATTATGTAAAATTCCTAAACAGCTAACCTGGCACTTGGAATTTTTTTTTTTAAGTGAAACTATTAAATACTAGAGTTACTGTAACTTTGTGAAGTTGATACTGGTTTATATGCAAAGTAAATGAATGGACAGTGCTTAATTCTTACTAAAGGAAACCTCTCTAAGAAACAACAAAAGAAAAAAATAGCATCTAAATCAGGAAGATGTCCTGTTACTTAACGTGACTTTTAAGGCTGTTAAATTATTTCTTAGGGTTAGGACACAACTTTACCTATATTTCCTTATGTCTCAAGTATATTTTATGTTGAGACTATAGTTCCTATGACCTTCACAGAGTCCCTATAAAGTAGTCTATGAGCTAAACATCACCTTTTTTTTTTTTTTTTTTCCTCTTGGTACGCGGGCCTCTCACTGTTGTGGCCTCTCCCGTTGCGGAGCACAGGCTCCGGACGCGCAGACTCAGCGGCCATGGCTCACGGGCCCAGCCGCTCTGCGGCATGTGGGATCTTCCCGGACCGGGGCACGAACCCATGTCCCCTGCATCGGCAGGCGGACTCTCAACCACTGCGCCACCAGGGAGGCCCCTAAACATCACCCTTTGAGTATAATTTTCATTGTAGGATATTATTAGAAATCACACCTCAGTTCCATTTAAGGATGTTTTTATTAGTTACAAATCAAGTTCTTGTGTATAGTGGATTTACACAGGATTAAAATGATGCTCTATGTAGCCAGTTAGAAGAGAAATTCATTTTCTCAAAGCTGTGGATTAAGTGGCAGAATCTGAGGAAAAAGCACTGCTGCATTTCAATAGTATCTCTATGAGCTACCAAAGCCAACATAGTGATAAATGGACTAGGAAACTGGGCTGAAGATCATTTCTCCTAAAGTGAGCTTTGTAGCAACTTGTTTTTAAGCACCACTTTCTACCAATTAAGAGGTAAGCGTATCTATAGCCAGGGTTCAACAGAGGCATCTCATTGGCTCAGTGATGAAGATCTGAATGATGATCAGAATATCACAGCTGTATGAGATTCCAATCACTGGGGTGACCATGAATCAGGACCTTAGATTTTATGAAAGATACAAAGAATCATATTCATGAACTGCCAGCCTACTGAGTAGCTTGAAGTCACACTGTGCAAAGCTACATGTGCAGTATCTTCTGAAGGAGGCCATCTGCTGAAGTGTTTCTTCTGGACACCAACAAGTCTCTTGAGCCCTATAATATAACCTCAACAAGACTGGCCAGAGTAGAATATGGACTTGAGATTTAGTTGTCTTTTACAATCCAAACCTTACACAGCATGAGCCCATGTACTGTCCAGTCGAAAAACAGCTGATGCCTCATGGGACATGTGTATGTTAAACAGCTCTGAACTCCCCTTTGAGGGCACATCTTTGATCTGGAATGGAGTGGAAAGCCCTGGCTACATCTGGAATGTTGTTTAGGAAATTTAACATTGATTTGAACTAAAAATTAGCTATTGACAGAATCCCGATCAGTCTTCTAAAATCAAAGTTCTCAAGGCCTGAACATTTCCAACAGTTTCATCGTTGTACCGTGCTAAATATGGCAAGTTTCAAAAGCAGGTTCTTCCCCATCAAGCTGACATCCCACTGCCATCACTTACTGTGGGGCTTGAAGACTGAAACTTTTGCTATCAAGGGTAAAGTGAAAATACTGTAATTTATACAGCCTCTGACACTGGTTATACGGACCAAAACAAAATGTTATAGGGATAACTGGTAAACTATTGAGATTCTTTAAAAGCAATATTGTTTTTCAACATGAATACGATCTTTCTCATCATCTTGTTTAGATGGCAACAACAATACGTTATTGGATAATTCAAAATGGTCCTTCAAACTTAAGTCAGTCTACTCAGGGTACTTGCATAGGTGCATGAACCTCTCTGCCTGCTCTCGTTAGTATACACAGCAAGTAACCTACCCCTTCCCATTTTTATGTAAGTATGCTGTTTGTTTTCAACAATAATGAAGAATATTCTATAATAATTATCAAAACATTTGTACATGTTACCTTATTTGATCACTCCAAGTCCTATAGGATATGTTATAGGTATTATTACTGCTATTCCTAATTAAGTGCCTCAAACCTAGGTCCAAATCCCACACTATGTGAAGTGACTGGTAGAAGTTGAGGGCATAGCCCATAACTGGGAAACTGTGTACAGGCTAACCATACTCATGGGGCCTCTTCCCTATCCCTTGCCCCACTGCAGACGGGACTGTGCCTTCCACACAGAGGTAATCCTAGAAAGATTGCCACAACAATGGCAATGCTCTAATAGGTTATTAAGTCTTCTGTCCATTTTTAAGAATCATGTATACATAGATTCTGCAAACACACTACCAGGTAATATTCTAGCCTTGAGCAATAAATGGTATGGTAACTTCCTCAAGTTGCTCACAAAATTAGAAGAGATAAGACTGCTAAGTGCTGAAGAGTAGTTCACACAATGTACCATGAGAGTATTGTCTAGGGAAAGATTACTTCCTCCTGGGACTACGCTCTTATGGTAGACACAAATCCCTGCCGTCATGGAGTTTACCACACTCCATGGCCAGGACCAGATGATAATAGTATGTATTGAGTGCTCACTGTAGGCCAAGCACTTTCCATGTATTAACTCATTTAATCCTAGCAACAACCCAGTGAGGTAGGTCCTATCCTAGTTCTGCAGATAAGAAAACTAGCATAGAGTTCCCACACCTTTGAGTAGAGGATTTGGGCAGTCTGGCTCCAAAACCTGACCTCTTACCACCATGTGCTGTGTATGGCTTGAGTTCCTGGGTGAAAATTTTTAATATTCAATGAACAATGGAGGCCTTTGAAGGTCTTACGGTACCATGAAAAATTATTTAAAGTACAGGCTATCCAATCATAATTTAAGGACATTATGATTGAACTTATCCAAAGGGTAACAAAATGGGCTGAACACAAGAGAGAAAAAAATACAGATACCTGCATATACAGTCCCAGAGATTAACAGTGAACTCAGGGTACCTTTGATCCACTCCCATAATACTATGGGTCAGTTTTTTTCTACATGGCAAATGGAAGACAGGAGGGGAAGTCATTTCAAAGGCAACTGAATTAGTTTCTCCAATGGTATAATCAGACTTTGCTCAGACAGTGAAGTACTGTAGATGGTAATAATTCTATTTATCATACAGAGATAGAAATTAGGAAATCTGGTGTCTGAGCAGATTCCTAACTTGTGAAACTTACCTCAAGAAAGAAAAACTATGGAAAATCTAACCTCATGAGTCCACCAAGAGTAGCTACTCATAGGCTAAAAGGCCATGACCCCATTGTGGCAGGGGGAGGGGGGTGGGTCTTTGAACAGAAATGGACCAACTAAAAGGCCTGAAGAAAACTGAAGTCACAGACTTACTGTCAACAAGAGGCAGTAGTGCTTCCATATGTGCTAAAGCAAAAATCCAGTCGAAACTCTTCGGCACTGCCCATGAGTTGAGATACGATGTCGGCACTTCAGTGACGGCACAAGCATCTCAGCTGGTGTGCAGCAATCACAAGCCAGTATGAGCAGAGATGACACTTGAAAAGTATCTTAAAGTACTACCTCAGTTTAACCTCATTTCTGTGTGGCTCCCTGAAGACCCGTGGCAATAGACGAGTGCAGCTGTGCCACCAGAGAACAGGTGATGGGTGATAGGTGGTTCCAGAAGCTCTCAAAGGTGGCTGCCTATAAGAGGAGTCACAACAAGACCTCGGTGGCTCGGTGTTGATGAGTTCCTAGTACCCTTCACAGTTCACTCCTCCAGAGAGGGATAAGTCCTGAAGGAATTGTCTCCGGCCTTTCCATTCAAGAGAAGACTGAATCGTGTCCAGGAAAAAGATAAATGAATTTGTAGAGTAAAACAAATGCCAGAGTAAGCAACCCACATAGGAGAAACTATTCAGTCAATGTATAGAGAGAGCACCTGCTAGGTGATGAACAGGGCAACATCCCTGCGCTCATGGAGCTGACCATCTCAAGGGAGAGGCCGACCTGAATTTCACAGTTATCTAACTATGATTGTGATCGTTGTTAACCCATAAAGATTTGGGGAGCCATGAGAGATGTGTTGGCTAAATGGAGATAAAAAATAGAGGTTGCTGCTCTGTTAATCCTGTTTTGTCATGAAGAACAACTGATTTAGGTGATGAATTTAATGGGCAACTCTAGAGTGTGTTTGATCTCATTAAACTCTAACATGACACCCAGGAAACTCCACAAATAAGCTCAATCCACAACCCCTTTAAAATCAAGAGCAAAACCGAAAGAAACACAAACTAACATACAACAGTTCCAAATGCACAACATGGATCTAAAAGATTTGTCACTTCACAGTTTTTAAGTTCAGGTCAAATCCCGTTAGAACATATCTGTACATAGTTAAAATAAAAATCCCTGGTCCTACCCAAAGCCTCTCATTTAGAATTTTAAGTACAACAAGAGAATGTTGGCAATTCTGTTATTTCATCCCTAACAGGAATTGACCTCATTTCTCCAATTGGCTTTGTGTATTTTAAAATTGACCAGAATGCCATGTGTGTTTGATTAGCACTTCACACCTTGTTTACAGTGTATGGCGTTTGGGGGGGTGGGAGGGCTGCTGTTGGCATCTGTCCAGCTGTTCCTGATGAGGCCCCCAGGCTGAGAAACCTCCCTTGATCGGGACAAGTAGGGCAAAGGCCAAGCTGACTGAGTAAAACATCAAATGGTCCTGTTTTTCCCTTTTTCTTTTTTAAAGAAATGCCCTAAAGCCTGAGCTGGACTCCTAGAGCTCTCTTTATTCCCCAGAACCAGCATCTAGGAAAGAAGAGACTTGTTTATGGTACTGCCCTTTCCCCTTGGCCACAGCAGAGTGTTTTTCCTTTGGGCTAAAGGTGTAAATGGCAACTGGTTTCCAAGACTATTCAACTCACATGGCTGCTGAACTAGTCAGGACTGATACGAACAACTTCCCTTGCACCACCCCAGGCGTGGGGAGGCCTCGTGGGGCATTGGTGGGGAGAGAGCCTTGCCGGGCAAGGGGGCAGGGTAGCCGGGAGTGAGGTCAACACAGTCATGACTGGGGAGCCTGGTACATCAGACTCACAGAGGCAGACAAGATGGTATAAGACAGGGTTCATCCAGGTTTCAAAATCAGAGAATGGAGGAACTTGGGAGAGAAGAACAAGGCCCAGAAGTTCGGAGAAACTTGCTCAAAGCCATACAGCTAATAAGTGGCAGAGCCAGGAACAGAACCTTAGACTTTTGACTCCCAATGAATTTATCCTGTTAACTACATTGGTAAAAATCACATAGAGTCAAAATTACCCTCAAAAACTCCTTAAATTGCCCATATATAGGACAACAAGATGCTCATTTGGAAAGCAGGCACTCAGGACTACGACCGAGGGAAGGAAAAGCCGGCCCAGATCACCAGTTGCATGATTACTCTAGCACCTATTTTTATAGAGTGGAAGGGTCCATGGAATCACCCAGCCTTCTAAAACATTATTTTTTTCGTGCTCTCTTCTCTTTGTCTTCAGAATATATAGTTTGTGTGAGTTCAGTACGTGGTAAGGTGCCCACTATGCCTCAGGAACCCTACTGGCCAGTGAGGAGTTACTGCTACTGCTACTGCCAGTGTTACTGCTGATAATAATAATAATATAACCAAGCTATTAAGAGCTGAGTATATGCCAGCACTATTCTAAGAGATTTATTAACTCCTCTAATACCATTGATGAATAAGCAAGTGCCCGCTTTCAAAGAACTCATTGTTTAGGGAAGTGGTTGAATATTAGAATCCCTTGGGGAGCTTTGAGAACACCCTAATGTGTGGGCTCTAGCTCCAGAGATTGATTGACATTGGATAGGGGGATAGCCTGAGCACCAGGATTTTTTGAAGCTCTCCAGAAAATTCTAATGTGCAGCCACGATTGAGAACCACTGAGCCAAGGTAAAGCACACAGATGTGTAAGCCTGCAGTGACAGGTGAGTGTGCCACAGTCTAGGTCATCCCTGTGTGCTAAGAGAGCCCATAGGTGGGACACCTGACCCAGATACCGAGAGTCAGGAAGAGATTCCCAGAGGAAGTGAAATGTGAGAGAGCATCACTCCAGGCTTATCTCACCAAGGTGTGTCCAAGGGGAGTCTGTTCCCATCATGCTGCTTCCACTCACAGCTACCCAGTTGGCCCTGTCCCAGATGGAACCTTTAGTTTTAAAGAGCCTGAGCCAGTTAAGGTCAAACCAGCACTTGTGAGGGTAAGAGGTCCCCCCACAAAGCCAGGTGCTGGCTTTCACACCGACAGGAGGTGCCTATCTTCTGCCTGTGTTTGTCAGCAGCAGAGCCTCTGTGCCCAGGAGCGACTGAACAGGACTGGGCATCTGGCTTGTTTGAGGAACTTCCCTTCTTGGCGTAACCCGAGTTGGGGTCTTGACCACAGAACTCCTGATTAATATTACAGCCGCACTATAAATGAGATGGATTTTATGTGCTAATTTAGGGACTGAGAACCATTCATAACATTGCTTTTGATGGGTAAACATTCTAGTTCCAAACAATCAACAGGCAAAGAATTCTTAGACTATGTTCTAGCTACGGAAATTGAGTCTGTATGGTATACATTACATTCCGAGATATTAATCAGAACTGATAAAGTGGGTATAAGATGTAAAATATTGTATTTTATTTTATTTTTTGGTCCCACCGCGAGGCTTGCGGGATCTTCGTTCCCCGACCAGGGTTTGAACCCAGGCCCTCAGCGGTGAAAGCACAGAGTCCTAACCACTGGGTCACCAGGGAATTCCCAAAATATTGTATTTAAAAATCCACATTTGGCCTAACTGCATCAATGTGCCATACACCAAATTGTTTAACACGTAGAACAAAACGGGAGGCTGGTTAAAAATTTACTTGAAAACATTTTGCAAATTGACTAAAACTTTAAAATTTTCATACTTTCTGTTGATACCTTTTGAATATTTTGAAAGCAAGTTATACACAAATGACAATGGATGAAATGAAACCTCCTGGCCTTACTGTAAGTGACCTTCAGTCCTGGAGGTGAGAGACATGGGACGTGCAGATCTTCTCCGAGGCAGTGGTGTGTGTGAGCAGGCCGTTCATCTGCATCACCGCAGGGAACTCAGCAGCCCAGGGGCCCAGGGGACAAAGATGAGTGATGGGAGATCCGATTTGAAGTTGTCGAACAAGATTACCAGTAGTTTCTGCTTCTAGCACCTTATCCCAAGAAAAGAATTGAAGATGTGTGTAAAGATTTAGCAAAACAAGAGCAAAAACTCTGGGAATAATTTAGTTTTCCAAAATGGGAGATTTGTAATTACAAATTTGTGATTACAGAATTAATTATGTAATATCCATAAAATAAAATACTATGCAACCATCAGGAATGATGTTAAAGAAGCATATTGATTGACATGAAAAGATGTTTATAATATTGAATACTCTGACGAAAAGACAGGGTACAAAGTTATATTCCTAGGACCAACCTCATGACTAACACAAAGCAGTACTGAGTAGCGAAACAATAATATTAAACATTTATATCCATTTTTGTTAAAAAAAAAGCTAAATACATTTTTAAAAGAGAATTATAGACATTAAAGTATTTACAGAGATTATCTCTGAGTGGTAGGATTATATGTCATTTTTATTCCTTTTTATTTATCTCTATTTGCTCATTTTTCTACAATGAGTGTGTATTACTTTTGTTAAGTTAAAAAATAAAAATAAAAAAGCTTCAGATTTGTGACTTATACATCTCTATGTCTGTCTTTGAGTAGATGATATTCCTTCAGGGGATTTATATTTCTGAAGACCTTGTAAAGTGATGCATCTCCAATCTGAAACTTTGCTCATCACTTGCTTTAAATAAGTACAGTTACTACATGTGATTTATATCTCATAAAGCCGTTTTTAAAATGTTACCTCTAGATTTTTAGGGTACGAATTCTGTATGATACTGTAATGGTGCATACATGACACTGCACTTCACTTGTCAAAACCCATATAACTTTACAACACGAAGAGTTATCCTTAAAGTATGCAAATATTTAGAAGATCGTTTAGGAGGTAAGGGATGCCGGGATGGAATACAGAAAGTGACAAAGAATCTAAAAGTGTTACAAGTCTATGAAACAACCTCACTGAAAGGAATGGGGAAAATGTTGCTGACCTATGTAACCTTGGAAATGAAGGGAGTCTGTAAGACTAAAGGAAAAAGTAACTGCACACAAAACTTGTAGTCTGATTGATAAAGTTGTTTCCCACAGTGGTACGTGTTAACAATTCTGATACCACCATGAATGTCTGCTGAAACTAAATCATTAACTAAATTGATGAGGGACCGTGAGAGCCAGGTTTCTCACTGTTAGAGCAGGGGTTACAGAGAAGCAAGGGGAGGAGGCTAAAGTGACCCACGTGGTAATGGGTTAGAATTGGAGACACTGGTATGAACTCATGTTTAGTTTAATTTAGACACAAGTGATTATGTATTAAAATATTTATAGATATGTGTATATACATGGGTGAGTATACACACATGTATTTCCTTGCTCTGTCAGCTAAGAGGGGTTTTAAGCCCTCTTAAGCAACAGCAACAAATATTCTTAATCCCCCTCACCTTACTTACACAAATAGTAGCATATTATACACACTGCTCTGCACCTTGCTTTTTCATTTAATATATCCTACATATCTCCTATATCAATATATAAAACTCACAATTTTTTTCACAGCTGCACAGAATTGGGTTGTGTGGATATAACATAACAGCTTCCTATCAGTAACATGTATTATTTACAATCTTTTGCCATTTCAAATAATGCTGCAATAAATCCCCTCATACATGCATCATTTTGTACATACACAAGTATATCTATAGGTTAGAGTCCTAGAAGTGAGAATGCTGAATTAAAGGAAGTGTACAAGCATTTGTAATTTGATGAATGAATACAAACAAATTTTAGAGCTTAGAGGTTGTTCCATTTTCATACTCCCGCCAGTAAATTATAAGAGTGCCAGTTCTACCTTACCAACAGAGTGCGATGTCCTGCTTTTGGCATTTTGCCAATTCAACCGGTAAGCAATGATACCTCTGCACGTTTAATTTGCATGTCACTTATTATAAGTCAAACTGAGCATCTTTCATAAATTTAAGGCTCATTTGTATCTCTTTTAATTTTCCATTCAGGTCATTTTCCCATTTTATTCCTGAGTTGCTGGATTTTTTTCTCATGAATACGAAACAGTTCTTTATGGGAAATTTGTTCTTAATCTGTGATACAAGATGTAGAAACGTTTCCCAGTTTGTCCCTAGTCTTTTGACTTTGCTTAAGACATTATGTTGGCTGGGAATTCCCTAAGATGGCGGAAGACTAAGACGCGGAGATCAGCTTCCTCCCCACATATACATAAGAAATACATCTACACGTGGAACAACTCCTACAGAACACCCACTGAACGCTGGCAGAAGACCTCAGACCTCCCAAAAGGCAGGAAACTCCCCAGGTACCTGGGTAGGGCAAAAGAAAAAAGAATAAACAGAGACAAAAGAATAGGGACGGACCCTGCACCAGTGGGAGGGAGCTGTGAAGGAGGAAAGGTTTCCACACACTAGGAAGCCGCTTCGCGGGCGGAGACTGTGGGTGGCGGAGGGGGGAAGCTTTGGAGCCATGGAAAAGAGCGCAGCAACAGGGGTGCGGAGGGCAAAGCGGGGAGATTCCCGCACAGAGGATCGGTGCCGACCGGCACTCACCAGCCCGAGAGGCTTGTCTGCGCACCCGCCGGGGCGGGCGGGGCTGGGAGCTGAGGCTTGGGCTTCGGTCGGAGCACAGGGAGAGGACTGGGGTTCAGGCATGAACACAGCCTGAAGGGGTTAGTGCACCACCGCTAGCCGGGAGAGAGTCCGGGGAAAAGTCTGGACCTGCCGAAGAGGCAAGAGACTTATTCTTCCCTCTTTGTTTCCTGGTGCGCGAGGAGAGGGGATTAAGAGCGCTGCTTAAAGGAGTGCCAGAGACAGGCACGAGCCGTGGCTAAAAGTGCGGACCCCAGAGACGGGCATGAGACGCTAAAGCTGCTGCTGCCGCCACCAAGAAGCCTCTGTGCGAGCACAGGTCACTATCCATACCCCCCTTCCGGGGAGCCTGTGCAGCCCACCACTGCCAGGGTCCCGGGATCCACGGACAACTTACCCAGGAGAACGCACGGTGCGCCTCAGGCTGGTGCAACGTCCTGCCAGCCTCTGCCGCTGCAGCCTCACCCCACATCGTGCCCCTCCCTCCCCCCGGCCTGAGTGAGCCAGAGCCCCCAAATCAGCTGCTCCTTTAACCCCATCCTGTCTGAGCGAAGAACAGACACCCTCCGGCAACCTACACGCAGAGGCGGGGCCAAATCCAAAGCTGAGCCCTGGGAGCTGTGCGAACAAAGAAGAGAAAGGGAAATCTCTCCCAGCAGCCTCAGGAGCAGCGGATTAAATCTCCACAATCAACTTGATGTACCTTGTATCTGTGGAATACCTGAATAGACAACGAATCATCCCAAATTGAGGAGGTGAACTTTGAGAGCAAGATTTATTTTTTCGCCTTTTCTTCTTTTGGTGAGTGTGTATGTGTATGCTTCCATGTGAGATTTTGTCTGTATAGCTTGGCTTTCACCATTTGTCCTAGGGTTCTATCGGTCCGTGTGTGTGTGTGTGTTTTTTTTTACTTAAAAAAAGTTTTTTTTTCTTAATAATTATTTTTTATTTTAATAACTTTATTTTATCTTACTTTATTTTACTTCTTTTAATCCTCTTTCTTTCTTCCTTCCTTCCTTTCTTTCTTTCTTTCTTTCTACTTTTTCTCCCTTTTATTCAGAGCCATGTGGAGGAAAGGCTCTTGGTGCTACAGCCTGTAGTCAGTGCTGTGTCTCTGAGGTGGAAGAGCCAACTTCAGGATACTGGTCCACAAGAGACCTCCCAGCTCCACGTAATATCAAATGGTGAAAATCTCCCAGAGATCTCCATCTCAACACCAACACCCAGCTTCACTCAACGACCAGCAAGCTACAGTGCTGGACACCCTATGCCAAACAACTAGCAAGACAGGAACACAACCTGACCCATTAGCAGAGAGGCTGCCTAAAATAATAATAAGGCCACAGGCACCCCAAAACACACCACCAGACGTGGACCTGCCCACCAGAAAGACAAGATCCAGCCTGATCCACCAGAACACAAGCACTAGTCCCCTCCACCAGGAAGGCTACACAACCCACTGAACCAACTTTAGCCACTGGGACAGACACCAAAAACAATGGGAACTATGAACCTGCAGCCTGCAAAAAGGAGACCCCAAACACAGTAAGATAAGCAAAATGAGAAGACAGAAAAACACACAGCAGATGAAGGAGCAAGATAAAAACCCACCAGACCTAACAAATGAAGAGGAAATAGGCAGTCTACCTGAAAAAGAATTCAGAATAATGATAGTAAAGATAATCCAAAATCTTGGAAATAGAATAGAGAAAATGCAAGAAACATTTAACAAGGACCTAGAAGAACTAAAGATGAAACAAGCAATGATGAACAACACAATAAATGAAATTAAAAATACTCTAGAAGGGGTCAATAGCAGAATAACTGAGGCAGAAGAACGGATAAGTGACCTGGAAGATAAAATAGTGGAAATAACTACTGTAGAGCAGAATAAAGAAAAAAGAATGAAAAGAATTGAGGACAGTCTCAGAGACCTCTGGGACAACATTAAATGCACCAACACTCAAATTATAGGGGTTCCAGAAGAAGAAGAGAAAAAGAAAGGGACTGAGAAAATATTTGAAGAGATTATAGTTGAAAACTTCCCTAATATGGGAAAGGAAATAGTTAATCAAGTCCAGGAAGCACAGAGAGTCCCATATAGGATAAATCCAAGGAGAAACACACCAAGACACATATTAATCAAACTGTCAAAAATTAAATACAAAGAAAACATATTAAAAGCAGCAAGGGAAAAACAACAAATAACACACAAGGGAATCCCCATAAGGTTAATAGCTAATCTTTCAGCAGAAACTCTGCAAGCCAGAAGGGACTGGCAGGACATATTTAAAGTGACGAAGGAGAAAAACCTACAAACAAGATTTCTCTACCCAGCAAGGATCTCATTCAGATTTGATGGAGAAATTAAAACCTTTACACACAAGCAAAACCTGAGAGAGTTCAGCACCACCAAACCAGCTTTACAACAAATGCTAAAGGATCTTCTCTAGGCAAGAAACACAAGAGAAGGAAAAGACCTACAATAACCAACCCAAAACAATTAAGAAAATGGGAATAGGAACATACATATCGATAATTACTTTAAATGTAAATGGATTAAATGCTCCCACCAAAAGACACAGACTGGCTGAATGGATACAAAAACAAGACCCATACATATGCTGTCTACAAGAGACCCACTTCAGACCTAGAGATACATACAGACTGAAAGTGAGGGGATGGAAAAAGATATTCCATGCAAATGGAAACCAAAAGAAAGCTGGAGTAGCAATTCTCATATCAGACAAAATAGACTTTAAAATAAAGACTATTAGAAGAGGCAAAGAAGGACACTACATAGTGATCAAGGGATCGATCCAAGAAGAAGATATAACAATTGTAAATATTTATCCACCCAACATAGGAGCACCTCAATACATAAGGCAAATACTAACAGCCATAAAAGGGGAAATCGACAGTAACACATTCATAGTAGGGGACTTTAAAACCCCACTTTCACCAATGGACAGATCATCCAAAATGAAAATAAATAAGGAAACACAAGCTTTAAATGATACATTAAACAAGATGGACTTAATTGATATTTATAGGACATTCCATCCAAAAACAACAGAATACACATTTTTCTCAAGTGCTCATGGAACATTCTCCAGGATAGATCATACCTTGGGTCACAAATCAAGCCTTGGTAAATTTAAGAAAATTGAAATTGTATTAGGTAACCAAGTATCTTTTCTGACCACAACGCTATGAGACTAGATATCAATTACAGGAAAAGATCTGTAAAAAATAAAAACATATGGAAGTTAAACAATGCACTACTTAATAACGAAGTGATCACTGAAGAAATCAAAGAGGAAATCAAAAAATACCTAGAAACAAATGACAATGGAGACACGATGACCCGAAACCTATGGGATGTAGCAAAAGCAGTTCTAAGAGGGAAGTTTATAGCAATACAATCCTACCTTAAGAAACAGGAAACATCTCGAATAAATAACCTAACCTTGCACCTAAAGCAAATAGAGAAAGAAGAACAAAAAAACCCCAAAGTTAGCAGAAGGAAAGAAATCATAAAGATCAGATCAGAAATAAATGAAAAACAAATGAAGGAAACGATAGCAAAGATCAATAAAACTAAAAGTTGGTTCTTTGAAAAGTTAAACAAAATTGATAAACCATTAGCCAGACTCATCAAGAAAAAAAGGAAGACTCAAATCAATAGAATTAGAAATGAAAAAGGAGAAGTAACAACTGACACTGCAGAAATACAAAAGATCATGAGAGATTACTACAAGCAACTCTATGCTAATAAAATGGACAACCTGGAAGAAATGGACAAATTCTTAGAAATGCACAACCTGCCAAGACTGAATCAGGAAGAAATAGAAAATATGAACTGACCAATCACAAGCACTGAAATTCAGACTGTGATTAAAAATCTTCCAACAAACAAAAGCCCAGGACCAGATGGCTTCACAGGCGAATTCTATCAAACATTTAGAGAAGAGCTAACACCTATCCTTCTCAAACTCTTCCAAAATATAGCAGAGGGAGGAACACTCCCAAACTCATTCTATGAGGCCACCATCACCCTGATGCCAAAACCAGACAGAGATGTCACAAAGAAAGAAAACTACAGGCCAATATCACTGATGAACATAGATGCAAAAATCCTCAACAAAATACTAGTAAACAGAATCCAACAGCACATTAAAAGGATCATACACCATGATCAAGTGGGGCTTATTCCAGGAAGACAAGGATTCTTCAATGTACGCAAATCAATCAATGTGATAAACCGTATTAACAAATTGAAGGAGAAAAACCATATGGTCATCTCAATAGATGCAGAGAAAGCTTTTGACAAAATTCAACACCCATTTATGATAAAAACCCTCCAGAAAGTAGGCACAGAGGGAACTTTCCTCAACATAATAAAGGCCATATGTGACAAACCCACAGCTGACATCGTCCTCAATGGTGAAAAACTGAAAGCATTTCCACTAAGATCAGGAACAAGACAAGGTTGCCCACTCTCACCACTCTTATTCAACATAGTTATGGAAGTTTTCGCCACAGCAATCAGAGAAGAAAAGGAAATAAAAGGAATCCAAATCAGAAAAGAAGAAGTAAAGCTGTCACTGTTTGTAGATGACATGATACTATATAGAGAGAATCCTAAAGATGCTACCAGAAAGCTATTAGAGCTAATCAATGAATTTGGTAAAGTAGCAGGATAAAAAATTAATGCACAGAAATCTCTGGCATTCCTATACACTAATGATGAAAAATCTGAAAGTGAAATCAAGAAAACACACCCATTTACCATTGCAACAAAAAGAATAAAATATCTAGGAATAATCCTACCTAAGGAGACAAAAGACGTGTATGCAGAAAATTATAAGACACTGATGAAAGAAATTAAATATGATACAAATAGATGGAGAGATATACCATGTTCTTGGATTGAAAGAATCAACATTGTGAAAATGACTCTACTACCCAAAGCAATCTACAGATTTAATGCAATCCCTATCAAACTACCACTGGCATTTTTCAGAGAACTAGAACAAAAAATTTCACAATTTGTATGGAATCACAAAAGACCCAGAATAGCCAAAGCAATCTTGAGAATGAAAAACGGAGCTGGAGGAATCAGGCTCCCTGGCTTCAGACTATACTACAAAGCTACAGTAATCAAGACAGTATTGTACTGGCACAAAAACAGAAACATAGATCAATGGAACAGGATAGAAAGCCCAGAAATAAACCCATGCACATATGGTCATCTTATCTTTGATAAAGGAGGCAGGAATGTACAGCGGAGAAAGGAGAGCCTCTTCAATAAGTGGTGCTGGGAAAACTGGACAGGTACATGTAAAAGTATGAGATTAGATCATTCTCTAACACCATACACAAAAATAAGCTCAAAATGGATTAAAGACCTAAATGTAAGGCCAGAAACTATCAAGCTCTTAGAGGAAAACATAGGCAGAACACTCTATGACATAAATCACAGCAAGATCCTTTATGACCCACCTCCTAGAGAAATGGAAATAAAAACACAATTAAACAAATGGGACCTAATGAAACTTCAAAGCTTTTGCACAGCAAACGAAACCATAAACAAGACCAAAAGACAACCCTCAGAATGGGAGAAAATATTTGCAAATGAAGAAACTGACAAAGGATTAATCTCCAAAATTTACAAGCTGCTCATGCAGCTCAATAGCAAAAAAGCAACAACCTAATCCAAAAATGGGCAGAAGATCTAAATAGACATTTCTCCAAAGAAGATATACAGATTACCAGCAGACACATGAAAGAATGCTCAACATCATTAATCATTAGAGAAATGCAAATCAAAACTACAATGAGATATCATCTCACACCGGTCAGAATGGCCATCATCAAAAAGTCTGGAAATAATGAAAGCTGGAGTGGGTGTGGAGAAAAGGGAACACTCTTGCACTGCTGGTGGGAACGTAAATTGATACAGCCACTATGAAGAACAGTATGGAGGTTCCTTAAAAATCTACAAATTGAACTACCATATGACCCATCAATCCCACTACTGGGCATATACCCTGAGAAAACCATAATTCAAAAAGAGTCATGTACCAAAG
Source organism: Delphinapterus leucas (assembly GCF_059928025.1). Taxonomy (NCBI): domain Eukaryota; kingdom Metazoa; phylum Chordata; class Mammalia; order Artiodactyla; family Monodontidae; genus Delphinapterus; species Delphinapterus leucas. Next base: position 77,662,179 of record NC_143135.1, read on the forward strand.
TGTTCATTGCAGCTCTATTTACAATAGCCAGAAGATGGAAGCAACCTAAGTGTCCATCATTGGATGAATAGATAAAGAAGATGTGGCATATATATATAATGGAATATTACTCAGCCATAAAGAGAAACGAAATTGAGTTTTTGGTAGTGAGGTGGATGGACCTAGCATCTGTCATACAGAGTGAAGTAAGTGAGAAAGAAAAACAAATACGATATGCTAACACATATATATGGAATCTAAGAAAAAAATGTTATGAAGAACCTTGGGGTAAGATGGGAATAAAGACAGACCTACTAGAGAATGGACTTGAGGATACGGGGAGGGGGAAGGGTAAGCTGTGACAAAGTGAGAGAGAGGCATGGACATATATACACTACCAAACATAGGGTAGATAGCTAGTGGGAAGCAGCCGCATAGGACAGGGATATCAGCTCGGTGCTTTGTGACCGCCTGGAGGGGTGGGATAGGGAGGTTGGGAGGGAGGGAGACGCAAGAGGGAAGAGATATGGGAACATATGTATATGTATAACTGATTCACTTTGTTATAAAGCAGAAACTAACACATCATTGTAAAGCAATTATACTCCAATAAAGAAGGGGGAAAAAAGATATTATGTTGATATGTGAATACTTTTTTTAATAGTCCTATTTAACAATCATTTTAATCTTTACTCAGGAGAAAATATCTCAACTGCTCCAGGTCTCTGGACCCTTAGAAACACCACGTGATGTCAGGCCCCTGTGTTTTTGTAGGATTTATCTACCTTTCTGGGATGCAAGTGTCTTGCTAAGGCATCTAGATCATCAGCCATTTCCTGCTCACCAGGTCCAATCACTTGTGAATCTAAGAGTGATTCAAGACAGGCCTCAGTTAACCAAACCTGGGGATTTGGGTGTTTTGTTTTGTTTGTTATTATTGTACAGATCACGTGAGACCTGCATGGGCTGCCCTATAATTTGACCATGGGGAGCTCGTACCATCAGCTTCTGCCAGGCCTGTAGGCCAAACTATTCTGAAAATGATTCTGACCCTTGCTGCCTATTTTTGTCATGATACTTACTTTGCATCCATCCATTAGTGGCCTCTACTGAGCCTCTGCCATATGCCATGTGTCATATTTTTTCTCCCCATAGAAATCAGTGTGCTCGTTTCAATTGGGTTAGTTCCTGACAGCCACTATAGCAGTATTCAAAGATGCTGGTGCTCTCCTTTCCAGTACTTCTTAAGGTCTTGGTGGTTTCCCATAGCTGTTGGTGAACAGTGTCTTCCAGCCCTTCGAAGGACATAGCTAGGGGATGAGCGAGCAGCTCACCATTAAAAATTTACCCCAACATTCCTATCTCCTTAAGTCTTTGAATTATTTCCTTCACATTACACTAAGGAATTTCCAGCTTCTCAACTTCAATCGGCATGGTTAAGCCAGGGCAGTCCACAAAAAGCGGGTCCATGTTTGCACATGGGTGAGAATGACAACTCAGACGTGGCTAAGACTTCCCTCACTTAGTTGCAGAATTGCTGCAAAGTATACACAAATGAGTAAGGATACATGTTGGTGTGAGCTGTCAGATACCTAAGCATCCCCACTGTTAATCACAGAGGTGTATCCTAAGTTTGGTGGTCTCAACAGCTCTCACAGAATAATGAATTCATCAGGTCAATAGAGTTTAGAAACACAGCTGTCTGTCATCTTTCATATCAATTTAGGCCGAAAGAAGGAAAGCCCATGCCATGATTCAGGGGTCCACTTATTTCCGTGAAAGGAATTTCTTAGTCAATTGCAGATACAACAACCTGGTTCCTGCTGCCTTTACGGCTTTCTGCATCATCAGGCCAACTTGAAGATTTGTTGCAGCAGGTCTGGGCAATAGTTTGCCTCAGTTAGCTTCAGTGGGCCAGCTTTTAATATAAAAATGGAGCATACAATTAAATTGCCCCTAGCCCAGTAATTTCAGAATCTCTGGTAATTTCACCCACATTGATAATTTCAGTCTAACCTAAAATTTTAATATTTCCTATTTGACCCAGCACCATCAGAATACCACTTAGGTATTCCATCTTTTTTTTTTTTTTTCTCCTAATATAAATTAGCAAAACAATCTCCCCTTAGTTTGACTTTTTAAACTGGCCACTCAGGGCATGCTGGGCTCTGATTCTAGTTATGTTTTGGCAAACAATGGAGGGCAGAGGGCAAGTGAAGAACTGACTTACTCTTGCAAGCCGGCTAAGTTGTTGTAGGGTCTTCAAGTAAGTAAGATAGATTCGTAAGAAGGGAAGCAGGGCAACTTTCTTTAGCAAGCGAGGCTCAGAATATGCTGCAGATTCCATACACAATCTATTTCAATTTGGGGGCAGCATTCTTTTCCAGACAGAGTTCTAACTTTCCCTTTTTAGAAGTGGAGAATCTGTGAATTCAACTAATGTAGTTTCGCAATCAATAAGATCCAACTTTTAGTTTGGTTTCGTCTACCTTAGCCCAGTAGCTGCAAAAGACATGTGTTTTTAAGTACCATCACAGAAAGTTTTTTGTTTTCAGCTGATCCTTGGCCAACAATTTAGGACTCTGAGCTGGACATTCTCTTTCTTTAAGCTGTCCAGCAGTACCTGCCCACTCTTCAGTTCCTTGTGGCTTTCAGACTGTTCTGTGTCAGTTGCCACTTGTTTCTGCAAAGTCTTGTCTTTAATGAGCAGTTCAGATGATCTTCTGGTTAACAATTTTGCCACTGTGTGGCATGGGCTCCCAGAGTTCCGTCCTTTAATACTGGATGGATTTTTATTGCTGTCACCACAGAGAGTCCAAATGATGAATCCCAGGTTCTGATTGCTTCCTGAGAGGCTTTTGCCAGCAATTGCTCCTGCCATTGGTTTCTATATGAATCAAGGTTCTTTTTATAAGCAACAGAAACAAACTCAAACTATTTTAAGCAGAAAACAGATTTATTTTTTAAAAAATGCGTGGAGTTGATCATAGGCTCTGCAGAAGCCAGAGGATCAGATTTAGAGGTTGCAGATGAGCTGGGAACTATGCCCAAACTCATGCTATGGAGGGAGTCTGCTGGGTACACACACTGCCACTTGTACCACTAACGTCAAATCTTGGACAAGGACAAAAAATGTCTGTGTTTGCTGCCTCGGGGAAGTGGTTGCAGGAACGACCACTGTGGCCACCTGTGTCAGAACAGAGGCAGTGTGGTCTCTACTTTTTTGTATCACTAGTTTCCAACTCAAAGTCCTGGAGAGGGGCATCTAATGGGGAGGACCTTGAGTACATGCCTCCACTCTACACGGAAGACTGGTAGCCTGGAAAAGCAAAATATCCAGCATTCCAGCTTCTGTACTGGAGCTGGGGGTTTGCAAATATAGGAAGCAGTGCTTGGATGCTGGGAAGCCAAAAGGAATGACAAATGACCAGTTAGGCTTATAAGATCAATTGACATTTACAAGAAGAAGAGATTTCTCTTTCAAACTCCTCAACAGTAAAAAGGGCATTCAAGGTCTCCATTTTATTTACTGGCCTAGAGTGTATTTTTGCTCATCTTTCCTTATTTGCACTGAGTAGGACAGAAGGAGTAAGAGGACTCTTTTAAATCAAATGACTATATTTTGTTTGGTCTCTGTACTTTATTGATATACTGAACCTATGCCATTTTCAAGTATTAGATTTTATACAGATTAATTCCAATATTTTAATTTCCTCTATGTTAAAATGCTAGAAAAATAGCAGAGTCATGAAATAAAATAATAGAAACACACTCTTTAAAGAAAGTTTTATTTTTGCTATTTGCTGGTACAATATCCTAAGCCTTCTTGCGTTTGCTTTGCTTTGTTTCGTTTTAAGTAGAACTGATGATGGTCCAGTCTTTACGCAGGAAATTGGATTTAGTGAGTGGCAGTCACAGCCACACAGCGAGTCCTTAAGTGGCAGTCCATTTCCAACACTAAGCCTCTAGACATCACACTAATCCCGGCAATATGAGAGAGAAAGCCAGATCAAAGCCCATTTGGAGAAAGAAAGAAAATAATCCCAAACTGCTCCTTTGATGTCACATTAGGCCATTAATACACATCACATCTGTTTAATTTAAAACTTCTGCCTAGTGCTGGTACGACTTAATTGTCCACCTCTTGAGACCCAGCATTAAGTTACTGTGTATTTGGATGGGAAACATGATTTGTGCCATAGTCAATGATGAGGTTTAGAGTCAAGTCCGTAGTCATGCATTCTCTATACTCTCCACTGACCTGACTGCATGTCCCTCACAGTGTCTTCAGAGGATGAGGGGACCATAAATCTGTGCAAAGATGGGTCTCTCCACCCTGTGCTGCTCTCTTCCTGGACACTGCCTTTTGATTCCCTAGAGTATAATGAGAAGTCTGTTAAGTAAGTGTCTCTTGTCTCTCTCAGTGGCTGGTCATTTCCTTCCTGCCCTTACTCTGTCTCATGTTGGGGAGAGAAGGGTCGGTTGTTAGGTTTTTAACGGTATTTTTTTTTTTTTTTTGCGGTACGCGGGCCTCTCACTGCTGTGGCCTCTCCCGTTGCGGAGCACAGGCTCCGGACGCGCAGGCTCAGCGGCCATGGCTCACGGGCCCAGCCGCTCCATGGCATGTGGGATCTTCCCGGACCGGGACACGAACCCGTGTCCCCTGCATCGGCAGGTGGACTCTCAACCACTGCGCCACCAGGGAAGCACTAACGGTATCTTTAAAATATATCCATCCTTCAGACTCTGATCTCTATTCATATTCCAAGTACTTTTACAGCATGGTCCTTTTTTGTTTTTTTGTGTTTTTTTTTTTTTGATTATAGAAAGTTTCTCTTACAGATTTTATCAGGCTTTGTGCAAAAACTGGAGAAGGAGTTGAAATAATTGAAAAAAATTAAAGAAAATACAGGGCTTAAAAATTACATGAAATGGCATCATGAACTATGTTTACCTCTAGCCATCTTGGGAAATGCAGGAATGGCATATCAGATTTAGCAGAAACCAGCTCATGCTTTCACCTCTTGTCTCTATAGACTAGCAGGAGAAGCAGCTAGACATTCATAAAAAGAAGCTGGAAGGAGAAACCAAAGGTGCCATAGAGGGAGTAGAGTTATGCGAACTCTACTCTTGCGAAAGGGATATCCGATGTGAGATAACCAGCATGGTCTGAAACTGTGAGCCTTATGCACAATACTTAGGTGTTATAAGACAACTGGAAAAAAAAAAAAAAGAAAGAAAGAAAACAAAAGAGAGTTCATAACCATTTGGCACTCTTCTCTCAGTCCTCAGATGTAGTATAAGCTTTAGATGAGCTCCTTTTGTTGTTAGCATACATAGGAGATGGAAAAAGAGAGAATGATAATGACCAAAACATAGGCCAATGTCAAGGCTAGCTAGCTTTTCTCGAGGTCATTTAGTGAGCTCCGACTGAGATCAACCTATTAGCTTAGAGCATCTTAAACTTCTCCCAAACGATATCAAGGAAAAGGAAAGTGAACACATATCTTGCAAAATTTTCTTTAAAATGCCCTGTTTTATCCTAAAAATTTGTATAAATGTTGCATTCTATTCATACTGTGGTCTTTTTATATAAAATATTTTAAGTTAAAGACCATTTAGCAAAATCAGTCCTTCCAGAAATTGTGTTCCATTAGTCTATGATTTTGCAAAGTCCATAGCCCACTGCCAAGGCAATCTCTGAGAGGGCCACACTATCCATCTGAGAAGCAGATGAAGAACAATTAGTTCAATTCCAAATGTTGCATCTGAAAATACCGTGACTTTCAGTTAAGTGTATTCGAACATTTAGCCAAATATTTTAATAACCTGTAGAAACCCAGGGAATATCATTTTAAACTTTGGCCTGCTTTGCTCTCGGTTGAGCAAACCGAGCTTTGCATGACTCCTTACCGCCAGGAGATGCTTAGTTCTATCAGAGGCATTGCTCACTCTCAAAATTTGATCCAAATCTGGAGTTAGTGTTAAATGACACCATGTGTTTCCTCTGGTTAAATAAGGTCAATAAATCATGTTCCTTTTGTTTCAGAAAACTAAGATATTCAGTCTTCTCATGTTGAAAGAATACTAATTGTGAATTTAAGAAATTTGGAGGGGGAGCGGCAACTCTTAACACTGCATTTACCGTGCCCACTCATCTTGCCTTCAGAATTCTGGGGTATTTGAGGTGCTCTGGGGTATTTGAGAAGCAAATCTGCTTTTCTTATGGCCTAAATTATGTCCAAAAATGTTTTGAGAAGTGACAGCATTGTTAAATAGGCATGCAACCTCCCAAGAAAAGGCAATATTATTTGAATATTTAAGTAAAAATTTAAAAATCATCTATAACTGAATGAATGTCAGAGATGAGGTTAAACATGAATTCCTTCCTTTGAAAAATGAAAACTCATACTTAGGCCTCTATGGTCATCAAAACTCCACCGTCCAATATTAATATCCCTGTAGTACCTAATACTGATTCTGCATGGGAATATGTGGAGAAGGAGGGGGCTGCTAAAGGTGAAAATCTCTTAATTGAATATAAATAATTTAATGGTTCCAGAATTCCCAGAGTAATTTTGTATCTACATAAGTGTGGGTTAAAGGTGGGGAGGAAAGAATGGTAGATGTAAAATGCAGTAATTTGCAGTTTTTTTGGCTCAAAATCTAGCCTGAGTGACTTCAGTGTATAAAAGATCAAATTAAGAAAGTGTTGTCCTCTTGTTTCCAATGCCTCATCCTTTATCTGGATTCATCTTCCGGTCTGACCTGTTCTCCACAGTCCTCCATAGGCCAAGGAGATAATCCACGTGATTGGGAAGCTTTCCTTCCTGACTACTAAAGGAACTTATTCATTCCACAACCAGGCTTCTAAGTGCCAGGGACTGTGCCAACACAGGAACAGTAGAATGTGTCTGGCCTAAGGTTTCCTAGCCTAGTGAGAGCGACAGATCAATAAATAAGTAAATTTAAAATGTGAGTTCTCTGCCTGAGGTAGAAATGTACAGGGTGCTCTGGGGACACAGAGGGGGGCACCAGACCTAATAGTAGTTGCCCAAGAAGGCAAATGCAGAGTAGATACAGAACCAAGACCTCAGGTTCCGAAATGCCCAGCGAATGTCCTGGTGAGACATTGATTTGGGATCAGAAGGGGCAGTGTGTGTGGCTTTGGCTATTGCCCCACTGTGGGCTTGCTCCACGCAGGGTGGGCTCTGCGTCATCCAGACAAGGTCACTTTCAACTGATGGGAAAAGTTTCAACTGATGGGCAAAGAGGAGTAGAGCGTGGAGAGGAGCTTCCAGTTCAGGGAGAGGAAAACATTCTCCAAGGAAGAACCAGATTCCTGAAACGTGTCCAGCCCTTGTGGAAAAGATACAGTTTGGGCTGCGATTCAAGCAGACTTCTGAGGAGCTTCAAACGCTTGGACTTGGCAGTTCAACTCAAACAGCTCTCGCAAGCTCTTCCTATTCAACTGCCGCTTCTAAGGCAAAGTCATTGTTTACAGCCTGGCGGAGCTGGAATATTGTCGAAAAAACAAACTTGTCGTGACAGTTGGGGTTTATAACCACCCTCGGACTTAAGCTAGAGGCGAATTGGAGGGGCTTCCAGCACGGCGGCCTGACGGCTTTCTGCGGGCCCCACGTGTCTCCCCCTGGGTGAGGCTGAGGGGAACCAGGGTCTCAGATTTGTGAGCGACTCCTTTTCGGGGAACACCATTCTCACCTACCACGTCCCTAAGGGCACCTGGAACTGCATTGCCGCCGTTTTCCACCGCATTTCCGCAGACCCCAGCCCTGCAGGTCCTGCACACCCCACCGCTCCTTCCACCGCCAGGCACAGGGTGGGCGGGGCATCCGGGCGGGGGCGGGACCCTAGGAAGCGGTGGGCGGGCCCGCGCACTAATACCTGCCTGCACCTGGGGCGGGGTCTGGGCTCAGCCTCGCGGGCCTGGGCGGTGCCACCAGCGCTGCAGGCAGTCAGGCAACCGCACATTCCACTTCGGAATAGAGTGTCGTAGCGCCAGACTACGGACTCTGTGCTCCTACCGGACGGATACCTCGCTCAAGTGACAAGTCTCGAGACAAATTTCCTCATCCACAAAATGGGGTTAATGATCCTTACATTTTAGAGCTGTTTGAGGATTAAAAGAGAGATGTATCTAAATTACCTACGTGCCTAGCACTGGTAGGTACTCTTCAGAGTTAGTTTCTTTCCACATTCAGTAGTTCCCGAGGGGCTGTTAGCTTTCAGGCACTGGAGATGTAATGTAAAATAACCCTCAAGAAACGTGTTGGTCCGTGGAGAAGACAGACAAGTGAATGGGTAGTGGGGAGTGCAGTAATGGCAGGATTGCTGGGCGCTCCGGGAGCACCCGGGAGAGGCCCCTAAGCAAGTTTCAAGGTGTCAGGGGAGCCTTGCGACAGGGGAAAAAATATCAGAAGGCGCTGGCAGGGCAGAAAGGGCTGAGGAGGGAGAAGAGGCTGCAGTTAGAGAGATCAGAGATGGGATGAAAGCAAGGACAGAGGGAAGCCGACTGGAAAGGTGAAATTACAGGGCCGGACCATGGAAGAACTCGCAAATTATAAAACTTTAGTGACTGTAGATTTTTATCTTCAAGCAAAGGGAAACCATTGAAGGACTTGGATTTTAGAAAAATTCCTCTGAGTAGAGATCACATAGATGCAAGGTACACTTTTACTTCCAAGTTCCTCACCATTAGCAACATCATTTGAGGGTCAAATGAAGAATTCTTCTGGAGTCTAAAAAATACTATTTGGAATTTTTCAGGTTAGGTAATCCTGAGTTCTCAGAAACAACTAGAAGGATTTGTTCTTCCTCTACAAGTGGGATAGAGTTGGGTTTTAATATCCCCTCTACTAATCAGGCTTGGTTCCAAGGCAAATTTTATTGCTCCGTTGGAAAAAAAAAATTAAACTTTTGTATCTTCATTACGCAACTCCCTCTTGGTAAACTTGCTTTCTCCCTCACCTCCAGGTACCTGGATGCTGGGACCAAGAAGCTATGAGGCTTCTACGAGAGAAAAGTGTTATCAGGCTTGCATAAGACCAACCCCTCCCTAAAGATGTTCTGGAGACCAAGCCAAATAAGGTGGAGTTGGGCAGGGTGGAGGCTTCAGGCTCAGGCTTGCAGGCTGGCTTGGGGGAATTAGAAGCCCTGAACAATTTAGAGGGGTTATTCCGCTCCCTTTGTTTCCTGTTAGGTGATATGTGAGTTGGTTATGTTTTTATTTCCATGATTTGCCCCGAACATTGCTTTTGAAACGGCAGTTTGCAGGATTACCTAATAACCGTGCTGCTGTCCTTGTTTAAACCCACTGAACAGTGATTTAATGTCAGATTGCTCTGTGCAAGCTTCAGGTGCTCTCCACCTAGCCCTAGCCTTGCACAGGGAGGGTCACTGAGTGGGTCTGGGGAGGAGTTATTTGGCTTCTCCTGAGAGATCCTCCAAGTGGGGGGTTGTGAGAGAGTGAGTCTTGTCAACATCAACTCTTTTTTTTTTTTTTCCAGTTGATTATATGAGACACAATGCAGATCTGGAATTTAGCTTTGAGCTGCTCCTAATTTGTTCTGCGATCTGGGATTATTTTATTTCTTCCATTCTCTGAGGCTTAGTTATGAGAGTTTGAGTAAGTGGTGGAAGTTTCCTTCTGGCCCTAGGAGGGTCTGAGTCTTCAGAGCAGTCAATGTCAAATCCCCGCGTTTAAAGGCATAACATGAAATTATAATCCAATGAACTCTTCTCAAACACTCCTCTGGGTCTACGTCTTTGTCTGCCAACCAGTCTTTGCCACTGAAAATTGATTTCTAAGTGAAACTGCAAATCTTGCCAAATATACAGGATTACATAAAGTGATGAAAGTAATGTTAGAGATGGCAAAGCCTTTGACCAACAAAATTTAGCCAGGTTAGAGTACCTAAAAGCTGAAGGAAAAAATCAACAAGGTAAGTGCTTCAAAAGAGAATTAATTAGCCAAAGATTTAATAGAGCTCTTTGGGGAAAATTGGTGAAGCCCACTCACATTCTTATAAAAATGATCATTCTTTAAAAGTCAAACATGATTATGAAGGATATCAGAAAGTGATGCCAATAAAGTAGTAAATTCTTGATTTTTGGAATTATAAACTAAGATAAAATATATTTACTTTTATAATTTCATTATGTTTTTCAAAATAAAATGCAATCAAACTTTTTTTTTCTATGACATGAGTCCATTTTAGATGGCCATTTTTGGATGCTAATATCTCCTGTATTTATTAATTTTCCACTTCGTTTCCAAAGGATTTGAGATGTCTTGCATTCTGTGTTGAACATCAGTATATTCTAAATTCTTTGCCATCAAAGGGATCCATTTCCTAATGCCTCTCTTATGGTCTTCATTTTTTAAATATATTTTGCCTACTAATTGGCACTTTTAAAGTAGTGGTTTTTCCTATGTTAAATGAAATTTCGTGTACTTGCTTCTGATTAGCACCTCAGATAGTGGCTATAATCATAGCTAAAAGTCGAGGTGTCCCTCTGGCCCCCAGTCATACTCAGTGTTGGACACCATGGGCTTAGGGAAGGAGGGCTTCCAGAGCTTGGTCAAGACATAGGATCCAAGCCATGGAGAAGGCGGAGGGTAAGACAAGAAACTCAGATGATAATATGGTCACTCAGCTGTGACTGGCCTATCGAGCAATAGGTCTGACTAAGTCTTTCCAAGTCTGGGGCGTAGAAGAGAGTGAGTGAAGGACATTCTTAATTTATGCCCAGCCTGCATCAGTACTGGTTTGGGAACCAGTTCAGGTCTGAGTGCCAGTGAGGTGAATAGGGAGCACGAGTAGATGGGGAATTTAAGGTGAGGACTAAACGACAAGTGTTTATGTTTTGTCTTCCGTAGCATTCTCAGGGGAAGCTCAATTTATTCCAGGCGAAGTTCTTCCTTCATCTTTCTTTTCTGTCTAGATCTGCTTTCTCCTGTCCTATATCAGTGACTTGGGGAGGTATCCTGCATGGTAGTGATGAAAGCAGCTTTGTTAGTACAGTTAGCAGAAGTGCAAAGTCCTTTCCAACCCTACTGTTCTGTGTTTAAGTGCCACAGGTAAGGAGAAAATCGTGACTATAGCTTTAAAATGTCTGAAAATAATTATAAATAGTAATATTGACACAAGAACACTTAGGGAATAGAAAAAAGAAAAAAAATCACCTAATAACTTCACATCCTTAAACCACAATCGATATTATCATTCTGGTGTGTTATCTTATTTTTTTTATTTGTATGGTTTTTGCTTTATTATGTATTTTTGTATCATTTTTTCACTTACTCTTATATCAAAAATATGCTTCCATGTTGTGATTTGGTCTGGATAACCATCCGTTTCAGAGGGCACACAACAGTCTAGTGAGTGAATGAAGCATAGTTTTCTTACTTTATTATTGGACATTCATGTGGCTTTAAACTTTTTGTTTTTGTCTTTTTAAAATATTGGTTTTATGAACTTTTAGAGCATATTGTTTCTTGTAGACTTAAAATGAGTGGGAAAAAAATAGTTTCATTAATTCACTCAACAAATACTAACTGAATAAGACTTCAAGGAAAGACCCAGTTATTCTTCAGTCGTAGTACAAGTTGTTGGCAGATCAGTTTTAAACTTACCCTGATTAACCAAAGACAGTGGCAAATCCACACTTCTGAAAGCCAGCAGTCAGGTCTAGGCTCCCTCCAGTAATCAAACTTTCACAGCTAAAGGTCAGCCAATCCCTATGCTCCACATCTGAAAGTCTGCCAGTCCCTGAAGTTCACGCTTCCCAAAACTTTATATAAGATTAACTCTAAAAAATTTTGAAATGTTAACTATGTGAGATGACGGTTATATTACTTACTTGATTGTGGTGATGCTTTCACAATGTATCTGTATATCAAAACATCAAGCTGTACACCTTTTTATAAAAAATAAATTTATTTATTTATTTACTTGTTTGTTTGTTTATTTTTGGCTGTGCTGGGTCTTCGTTGCTGCGGGCGGGCTTTCTCTAGTCGCGGCAAGCGGGGGCCACTCTTCATCGCGGTGCACAGGCTTCTCATTGTGGTGGCTTTTCTTGTTGTGGAGCACGGGCTCTAGGTGTGTGAGCTTCAGTAGCTGTGGCACACAGGCTCAGTAGTTGTGGCTCACAGGCTCTAGAGTGCAGGCTCAGTAGTTGTGGCACACGGGTTTAGTTGCTCCGTGGCATGTGGGATCTTCACACACCAGGGATCGAACCCGTGTCCCCTGCATTGGCAGGTGGATTCTAAACCACTGCGCCACCAGGGAAGTCCCTGTACACCTTAAATATATGTAATTTTTACTTGTCAATCAGACCTCAATAAAGCAAAAAAAAAGAAAAAATGATTAACTCTAGCTTTCTGCTTTGTTTAGAGAGACACTGCACAGCTCTCTCTTGCTTAGCAAGCCATAAATTAAGCTTTTTGTTTTGATGGCTACTTCCTTTCAATAGCAATATCAAGCATAAAACTAAAACTATTCCTTTCCTTTAAAGACATTATGACCTAGGGATAACTCACCTACACACAAAAAACTATTATAACTTGGTATGCCACAAGAGAAATACTAACAAAGAACAACATGCACTCAGAGGAGAGTCCTTCCTACTAGGAAGTTCAGAGAAAGCGTCACAGAATGGCCCTAGAAGGAGGTATATCTAGAGTTGCTCGTACCTAGGAATGAAAATATCACAGTAACAATCACAAACTAGGTTTTTCTGTTTTCATATTGTATTAGTCTGCTCAGGCTGCCATAACAAAATGCCATGAAGTAGGTGGCTTAAACAACAGAAATTTATTTTCTCACAGTTCTGGAGGCTGGAAGTCTGAGATCAGGATGCCAACATGGTCGGTTTCTGGTGAGAGCTCTGTTCCTGGCTCCCAGATAGCTCTTTTTGCTGTGTCCTCACATGGTGGAAAGAGCATACTCTCTGGTGTCTCTTATAAAGTTACTAGTCGTATTGGATGAGGCCCCTACCCTTAAAACCTCACTTAACCTGAATTACTTCCTTGTGGTTCCTATCTCCAAATACAGCCACATTGCAGTGGTTAGTGTTTGAACATATGAATTTGGGGAAGGACACAATTCAGCCCATAGCACATATGAATTTCAGAATGTCACTCAAATTACAAGATGCTTATAAATTATAGACTTGACAAAACTTAGCAAGAGATTTGAAATAGATTTAGGAGAGAAGAGAGAGAAGTTTGAGGGTAGGGTGTTTTACAGATTCCTAGATTTGATGACTGGAAGTAGATTAGTGAGTGCAGAAGAAGAAACAAGTTTGAAAAAAAGATAAATAGTGGAACATGTGGCTGCTCTACCTTTGGAAATTCAGATAGGCACTGACCTTGGAACAACATCTGCTGCAGTGGCCAGCCTCCTAGATGGCCCCCAAAGATTCTCACCTCCAGTATTCATGCCCTATGTAGTTCCTTCCCACACTGACCTATGTAACCAACAGGATATAGCAGAAATGGTGGTGTGTGTCTTCCAAAGCCAGGTGTTAAAAGATACTGTGGCTTTTGCTTTGCTGCTTCTTGGATCACTCAATTTGCGGAGAGCCAGCTGCCATGCTGTGAGGACACACAGGCAGTTTTTTGAAGAGCTCTACATGGCAAGGGAATGAGGCCACCTGCCAGGAATCAGCACCAACCTGGCGGCATGTGAGGGAGACACCTAAGCAGCCAGTCCTCCAGCCCCATCAAGCCAAAGATGACTGTAGCCCCTGATACCATTTTGACTGCAACTTCATGAGAGAACCTGAGGCAGGGGTCACCCAGCCAAGCCACTCTCAGATCCCTGATCCATAGAAACTGTATGAGATAACAAATATTTATTATTGTGGGCGACCTTTTTGGGGTAATTTGTTAACAAAAATAATACATCTGCTTTAGAGATAGAGTTTTGGGAGTCATTCAGCAGCAATCTAAAGAGGTAATAATACAGCACTGAGATTAAAAGCATGGGTTCTAGAACCAGACTGTCTGGGCTTAAATCATGTCTCTGCCATTCCACCTCTGGGCCACTATTTTTCTCATTTGCAAAGTAAGAAAATAAAAATTATACCTATCTCACTTTTAAAAAATGATTAAATGAGTTAATGCATGTAAATTAATTAGAATAGTGCCTAGGACATAGTTCACATTCTTCTTAGCCATTATCATTAGATGATGCTACTTAGTATTATCATCTAAGTATCAATAGTACTGTAGTTACAGGCAAGCAACAGAACTGAAAGTTCTCTGGAAGAGCATGTAGTAGTAAAAAGAGAAGCTGGCTGTCTACGTCGAAGCTGCAGAGCCTCGGTTGCTCCAAGTTTAGTTACTTCTAATTTCAAGGTCTAATGGACTTCCAGAATTTGTCAAAGTGTTTCCACATCACCATTTTCCCTGCGACCCAAACCAGAACTCTGAACTTATCCTAAACCCTTTCCTGTACCTTGTCCCTCACGTCCAATCCCTCATTCCACTTATATTGATTAAGGCTTCAGTTAGTGCCAGTCACTGTTTCTAGTGGCCAGAACAGAGGCCAGAACAGTGAATAAGACAAAGTCTCTGCCCTAACACAACTCAGATTCTATCTCATTCTGGTGAGGGACACAGCCAATCTACAAACAATTATGCTGTCAGATAACAGTAAGTGCTATTCAGAAAAGCAAAGAAGGGTAAGGAGATGGAGAGGGGGAGAGACTTTAGGAAACCTAACCATGTCTGTTAACTTTATCTCCTAAGTCTCTACACCACATCCTTTCTTTTCCATTGCCAGAATCAAGACACTTCATCATCCCTTGTCTGGATTGTTCCACCTGTCTCACCACCTTTACTTGTCATGAATCACTAGATCTGTGTCTGATCACATTATATCCCGGCTCAAAGTACTTCAGTGGGTCCCTATCCTGACAGAGAATAAAACCTAGGCGCTTACAAACTCTCAACTGATAACCTTTGTTCCTATTTCACTGAATGAATTGAAACGATCAGAAGAGAATTTTCATTCTCCCATTGCAACTACACACATGCCTGAGTTTGTGTCCATATGCTCTACCTGTCCCTGCATTTTTATGTGTGAACTACCCTCACTCCAGTCTAAGGCCATTATTTCCACTTATACACTAGATCCCATCCTCTCAACCATTCAAGGGCATTGCTCTATCGATCTTCCCCTTTCTCTTCTACATCATCAACTTCCCCCTCTTTACTGGACCATTCTCATCATAAACATATTATTTCTGGCACTATAAAAAAAACTCTGTTGAATCACTTCTCCCCTGGTTACAGACCCATTTCTCTTTAAAGAAAAACTACTTGAAGAGTTGTCTGTGTTCATTGTCACTAAATCTGCTCTTTCCATTCTTTCTTGAATCCATTCCAATCATGCTTTTGACCTCAAAACTGCTTTAGTGAAGGTAACCAATGACCTCTGCAGTGCTAACTCTAGAGGACCCTCCCCAGTCCCCATATTCATTGATTCAGAAGCATAGTTTGATGCAATTAATCAGACTCAACTCCTTGAAGGATTTTCTCTACTTGTTTCCAGACATTGCAAGGTTTCTGATTTTCCTCCTACTTCACTGGCTTCTCTTTCTCAATTTCCTTGTTTTTATCCCAAAGAAGACTGAGGGTCCGATGTACACTCAATCTTTTGTTGATAACATTCAGCCTCATAGCTTAAAAACCCATCCACCAGGATGTACTTACATCTGCTTACTTCCTATCCCCAGCCCAGGACTCCCTCTTGAACTACAGACTTGTACATCTAGCTGCTTTCCCAAACCCCATCCTCTCTCCTTTATATCTTAGTAAATGACAATGCCATTCTTCCAGATGCTCAAACCAAAAACCTTGGAGTCAGGTTCTTTCTTTCACACCAAGCCTTCACAGTCTCCAAGTCTTTGCTCAAATGTCTTTTCTTTGAGTTCTTTCCAGACTACCATATTTTAATTTGCAACCTCCTTCCTTGATTTATTCTCCATAGCACTCATCGCAATCTGACATGGAGTGTTCACTAATTTGTGCCATTTTCCTAGGAATGAGATACTGTTTTTGACTTAGAATCTTGGCTGGGAGTGAAGGCAGGGCAGTTTTAGGGGCTTCTACTAGGCTTTCCCCACTAAGATAGTTCTTATCTCCCAGGACGAGGACCCAATATGGGTTTTTGCCAAGTGTACCTATTCCGGTGATACATTTGGGGATTAGGGAAATGGACATGGGGGTGGGTCTGCAGAGCCAGTGGACCCATAAGTAAGTTGAACTTACTTCTTACTTCATCCCCATATGCCTCCCTCTGCAAGGGGATCCATTCTATTGCTTCAGGTCTCTGAGTATCAGTTTCAAATCAGACTCAATGTCCAATGGTTCTTGAAATATCTGGTTATTCCTTTTCCCTGGTGCGCAGCCTCTGGTTTCTTGGGCTGGGGGAATCTCTTCATGTTCCATGGTATTTCAGGACCCTCCCTCCTGTGGATGTGCCCTCTTTTTTTTAGGTTCTAAGTTGGAAAGCTGGTTCAGGTTCAGAAACTTGGCAAAGAATTGTGACTTTTTATTGAGCTAACTATGTTCAGCCACCTGTTTATCCATCTTTTATTTCTTTCTTTCCTTTTTAAATAGCTTTATTGAGATATAATCCACATAGCATACAATTTACCTGTTTAAAATGTACAACTCAGTGGTTTTTAGTGTATTCACAAATATGTGCAACCATCTCTGCAATTTTAGAGCATTTCCCTCAACTCAGAAAGAAATGTTGTGCCCTTTAGGGACCACCACCTTATCTCCACCCCACACCCCCCTGGTCCTGAGCAATCACTAATCTACTTTCTATATCTATATATTTGCCTATTCTGGACATTTCATGTAAACTAAATCATATAATGTGTGGCCTTTTGTGACCAGCTTCTCTCACTGAACCACATGTTTTCAAGGTTCATTCATCTGTGTTGTAGCATGTATCAATGCCTCATTCTTTTTTATGGCCAAATAATATTCCATTGTATGGATATACCACATTTTGTTTATGCATTCACCAGTTGATGAACATTTGAATAGTACTGCTACAGACATTTGTGTGCAAGTTTTTATGTGCACATATATTTACATTTCCATCCTTGATTTCTTTTGGTTATACAGACTGAATAGTACCCATGTTGGCCACCCATCTATTTTTCCACTGGGGAGGCTGTGTTCTATTAACTATATCCATGATTCTTTGTGGATCAGGCTTCCCTGGCTGCCCCTTCAATCTTACGACTCATGACAATAATTGCATCCACCTGCCTTTTAATAGCTAAGCACTTCCACCTAGCCTCTGTTGTTTTTCAGGGTTCTAACATTCCCATGGCTGTTAGTGATCCCTATTATTCAATGACATCTCCCACCATCAGCCCTGGCCTAGAGAGAAGAGCCACAACTGACCTTTTTAGTGATGCTAGAGCCCCTCTCTCCAGTGCATCCCTCAGTGCTTTGGTAAATTATGTATCCTTTGGCTTTTCTATGGAACATAGTGCTCCAATGGGTTTTCCAGCCTTACATGGTATATCCTTACATCATACCCACCTCTCTGAGCCTTTTAATCTCTTCTTCCACTTTTTAGCATGTTAATCTCTCTCAGTGTGGGCTACTTTTTTTCCATGCATCTAGAAGCCATCCTAGTAGCATATCTGCAACAACTCCTGGGATCTTTCTTTTGATTCAAGCTGATAAACTCTAAACTCTTTTTTTTTTTAATCCATCTTTATGTTTCAGTCTCCTTAATTCATTCTCAAACCTAGCCTCCTGGCTCCTACAAGTACATGCTGGCCAAGACATGCAGCTTCCTGGTAGTAGTTTCTTTTCTTCCTCATCAGCATGGCCCCACCTTAACCTGTGACTTAACCTAGTTATTATCCTTGAAGTCAGAGGTTAGGTGGGTACAGATCTTGGGGAGGGGGTAAGGGAGAAAGGGAAGAGCACAAGTTGTCTTCAGTGGGGAGACCTCTGCATTATCCTCAAGGAAGTAGGGAGTGTAGCTCCTAATTGGATAGGTGGGTATTTTCTGCAGGCTCAGATTTGAGGAATCTGGGGATTTTGGAGCCATCAACTCCGATGAATCCTATCCCATATGAGAGTTCTATCCTTTCCCAACCAGAGCCCTGATCTCGGCATAGCAGACCTGCCTCTTTTTGAGCTCAGTTCTTTTCATGATTAAATCCTGGGTCTGGCCTTGGCTTTCTCTGCATTCCTACTGCAGACAATGAGAGCCTCTTTATGTACTACCAAGGAGGCCATATGGCTTTCACAATAAGCTTTCAGCCACTCTTCGTCTCTTGTTTTCTTTTTCCAAAGCATCACTCCAGCCTAACAAGAGCTGCCCATAAGTTACTATTTCCCTCCATATTTCTCAAACACCTGATACATTACACCTAGTACTAGTGCATATCCATCTACAAAATACCATTCCACTTTATTATTGGTGCCAGTTTTAATAATAGCACTGTGATCTGTTCTGGGGCTACCTGTGCTCCATCGCCACCAGTGATGGGGGTCCTCATTTCCAAGTGGGTGGTGGGTGATCCAGCTCTGAAATCCCATCCCAGGTTTGTGGGTACTTCTGGTACCAACTGTTTTGAGTTGGGTTCCCCAGGATGCAGACTCTGAGATGGAGATTGGTATACAGTAAGTTCACTGGTAAACTGGGCATCAATTCCTATAGAAGACAAGAGAAGGACAGGACAGGAAGAAGGTTTGGGCAGAGGGAGAGGTTGAAGAGCAATGCAGTTTCAGTGGAGTCCTCAGTCAAACCTATGGGCAGCCCTGAAGTTGGAATGACTCTTCTGAATTGTCCTGAGTTGGGGTCAGGGTGCTGGGCCCCACTTTGATCAGCCACGCAGTGTGGGATCCTCTGGGAATGAGGTGCGGCCTTCTCTGTTCAGGCAGTCCCTTTACGGGCCTGAAAGCTGAGGGCTTTCTGCGAAGAGCACTTCCAGAGCTGGGGAATAAGTCCTTCATTCATGAATAGAGAACAAGCTGACACACTTGTGCCACTATGGATTCCTATTTGCATTTCCAAGGTTTTGTCCAGTGACTAGAGCACAATAAACACTCAAAAAATAGTTTCTAAATTAATAAATGTCACCATTTGAGCTGAGCTCTGCTATGCTTTGTGTTTGGCTCTCTTTAAATATGGTTTCTCTAACTTATTGCCCAGAGACTGCCAACTCTGTGTCTTCAGGGTGATGAAGCCTCACTCACTCCAGCAGTCAGTTACTATCTGCAAGCCCCTTCCCCACCCAGTTCCCGTCATAAGGCAACTTCTCTCTCCTGGACTTTCTTCAGTTGCTGCCTCCTCCAAGGCCCTGGTCTACCATGGGGCCATTATGACATCCGTCTGAACGTGCCCAGCACCCTGACTGAAAGCCCAGAATGGGCCTGACTTGACTTCCAATGTTCTGGGATATGCTTCTGCCACTTGTGCTTGGCTTTCTCTCCAAGTCTCGATTTTAGCCTTTTGGTTAAAACTTCATTTGGACTGCTTAGTTCTAAACCTCAGTTTCTGGATGTTGCCTTTCTGGTATTTCCTGGCTCTAAGCTCTGTAGCTGATGAGCAAAACCAACCAGCCCCATACTCAGTCTAGCGCCTGCTTGCCTTAAAAGATAAGCTTTGATAATAAAGGGCTGAAAGAGTCAGGAGAAGCTCTGGATTCTGGCAATCATCTTGTGGAACCTAGTCGTCATTATTTCCATCCAGAGCACGTGCGCATTTCCAGCATTCCCAGAGGGTGGATAAATGTAGAGGAACCTGTCCCTTTTGCAGTAAAGCCCCCTAAGTATAAATTACCATACAATTAAGCCAAGATCTATTTTCCGGAGAACACTGAAGGGTTTAACTATAAACATTGTATATAATTATAGTTCCTTCTTCTGAAACTGTTTTGTGCAGTGATGACACATATCCTTTTTTTTTTTTTTAACCTAAAGGGGATGGAAGACATTTCCTTCAGATTGTTACTTCTATTTTTACCTGTTTACACCTCATTTTCATTTTCCATATCATCATTTATTTGTTTTCACAGTACAAATGCTGTGATTTCCTGTCATCCTATACTTTTCATCATTTACTGGAAATGGATAGCTTCTGGACTTATTGGCAGGCAAAGAAAGCACTGTGAAAGTTGATCTCTGTTCCTATTAACTAGCAAATTGGTAGCAATCACTTAATAGAAGTGGAAAAGTACAAATTTTATCTGATGCAGCAAAGTGGCAATTTCTCCAGATACACAGCAGTGCTTGTTTATCCTTATTGTGAAGTTAACTCAGACTGGCGCTCGAGTGGCTTCAAGCCCTGGCCCCCCACCACATCCCTCGGAACAGCCAGTCCCGAGCTACACACGGGCTGTGTTCCAAAGTTGTGTTTGAAAGTCAGTTTAGGACTCAGATCACTTTTCCCATGCAAGCAGTGTAATAAGTGAAAGTTGACTCAAGGGGCAGTCCCCCCAAGTCTTCTGAACCCGCAATGTAGCTGAGATTGGGCAGGCAGCAGTTCTATTCTATTCCCCCTCCCCCCACCGCCTACACCCCTAATCCCATCTGCTCTGCACACAGCCATGGCCAGTGATCTCCCTCATTTTATGACTCAGTGTTTAAAACCCTACCTCTACCCCAGGACCCCATATCAAATCAAGGTTGAATTCTATCCCCTAAATCTTTCTGTAATCTTAATTTTTTTTTTTCCATCCTCATCGCTATGATCTCAGTCTAGGCTGTGGTCTGTCGCTGCCCAGACTATAAGAACGGTGTCCCAGTGGTTCTCCGTCTCCCATTCCACGTGCCCGCCACTGCGGCCAAACCCTGGAGTGTGGCACGTCGGGTCTTTCAGTCTTGGCTCAAGGCCCGTTGAAAAGCCTCATCTGCTTCCGCACCAAGTCACATGCTTCTGCACGTGCTCTTTCCTTTACTTGGAATTCCTGAGACACTTCTGGTCAAAGCCCAACGTCAGCTCCTCCGGAGAGTGTTCCCCAACATCCAGAAAGAGAAAGCCACTCATTCCTCCTGCTTCCGACCCACTTTTATTATTGCGCACCATGCATCACTCATGACGGATAATCAATGGGAAAGTGAAGATGACAAATTCCCACTCCTCATTCTTCAGAAGCTCGCTCTAGACAGAGACAGAAATCAGTAAACACAAAACATTCACTTTACCTAAGTGTGCTGAGGGTGCTGTGGATTCAAGGACAAAGGAGTAACCAAATTTTCCTTTCCCGGGGGCCTGGAAGTAATTAAAGAAGAGGTGATATTTGAGTTGATTCTTGAAGGATGACTAGAACTTCATGAAGTGCTTCAAGGGGGAAAGGGCATTACAAGTAGAGAGATGAGTGTTTGCAAAGGCATAAAAGCATGGGAAAGGTTAGAGTGTTTGGAGAATTGTAAAGAGTTTCATATGGTTCCAGGGCAAGGCATGTAAGAGAGCAGCAGAAATCAGGCAAAGTCAGATCAGGAAAGGCCTTAGCAGCCAAAGTACAAAGTTTCCATTTTATTAGATATGACTGTCTATTATAGAGTTAAGGCTATGTGGTTATTCATCTTCATATCACTTCTAGAAGCCGGAACCAGGTGGGCACATTGTAGGCCTTCGAGATATATATATATGTATGTATTTCTATAATGATTTTTAACATAGTTTTTTGTTATCTCTTAGTGATAAAGTCTGTAAAAATATAGGCAAAACTAAAAGTTAAATCTAATCCAATTTGCAAACAAACTTCTTATTTCTATACATTTGCTTCTATTATTTTAATACTAAAAGAAATCAAGATACAAAAGAAAGCGGGTATTACTTTTTCCCTTTAACTGTATATGTTTCTGTATAGTTTAAACATTTAGAAAATCTGGTTCATATGCTTTTCTAATTCAAAAAAGAGTTTACATTTTGTTAATTAAAAAAAGCAAATAGAGGCCTAAATATTGAAGGTCGAAAAATGATTCCCTCATTAACTTACTTTCCCTTTGAGATTTTTTGCATAGTAAATTAGTTAATTGCAAACCTTCCAGCAATGTTTTACTCCATTATAGATTACTTTGGAAAAACAAATTTGAGTTTTCCCTCTTGAACAATGAGTGGTTTATTTTAAACTAGGTGAAAGGTAATGTGAAAGGAAAAAAAACACCCAGCTTCACAGATGTATGGTTTAAAGTTTGCCAAGTACTTAGAGAAGGGTTACACTAACTTCAAACGGTTGGAAAGTGTAATGTAATGTGAGAATGCGAAGGACTTGTTTCTTTTTCAGCTCTTACTCTCACTCAGTTCCCTGCAAACCATCAACATAAAGAGCAGAGAGTTATCAAAATCACATCCCCTAGTGGAGAGCAAATGAACGTAATGGGAAAGAGAAATGCAATGCAATGCATCTCCTCCATTACATTTGCAATTGGGTTACGCTGTCCTTTGATAAGAATTTTATGTTCTCTAGTGAGTCTGAGAGTGTCTGTGTTCTAAATTATAATGTTGTTCAATTCAAGCAATGATCCAAAGCCAATGACAGTGTGCAGAGCTGCCACTTCAAGGTAGGTTGAATACTCGTTTGTATATTTTATGTACTTTATAAAAGGCAAAGTAAATATTGGTACTATAAAAATTGATATTCCACATGAATATTTGCTAGCCAAGCATCTCAAGCCTTTCCCTTTAGGTGATGGGACTTAAAATCTCAGCAGGAAGTCCTTGGGTTTGAAGTCTCTCCCATAAGCATTCCAGTAACACACTTTTTTTTTTTTTTTTTTTTTGCGGTACGTGGGCTTCTCACTGTTGTGGCCTCTCCCGTTGCAGAGCACAGGCTCCGGACGCACAGGCTCAGCGGCCATGGCTCACGGGCCCAGCCGCTCTGCGCCACGTGGGATCCTCCCGGACCGGGGCACAAACCCGTGTCCCCTGCATCGGCAGGCGGACTCTCAACCACTGCGCCACCCGGGAAGCCCCCAGTAGCACACTTTTTTTCTAAGATAGACCTCAGTGTATTGGTGTGAAGTGGAGCAGAATATGCCACTCCAAGATATGCTTCTTTGGCATAGGGATTATATTGAGCTGATTATTTGAGAAACAGCAGATACAGGAGAAGCTCTTAAAACAGTAGAAGTTACCCTTTGGTAAGGGACATTTACATTTATAAAGGAAATTTCCATTTGTAAGTGGTCTCCCTCTTTGCACCAGGAAGAAAAGTGTGACTAAATCAAAAGAGAATCTCATCAGTGGAGAAGGCAGCAACTTAAATCTATGTAACAAACCCTTTTCCTGGTAACCTCCCCATAACTCCCCCTCCCACACACCTTTCTTTGTTTCCCCCAATATAATGTTGTTTTTTAAAAGTGTTGTTATTATTTTAATTGAAGTATAATTGATGTACAATATTATACAAGTTACAGGTGTACAACAGAGTGATTCACAGTTTTTAAAGGTTATACTCCATTTATAGTCATTATAAAATATTGGCTACACCTTTCTTTCTTTTGTCTTTAGCTGAAGATGGTATTTAAGCTGGTGGCTTAGGCCACGTTGGGAAGTTACTCGCTTTCCCTGGCTATCTCCCATGTATACATGAGGTATACATGTTGATAAACTTCTGTATTGTTTTCCTCTTGTTAATTTGTCTTTTGTTACAGAAGGTCTCAGCTAAGAGCTTTGAAAAGTAGGGGAAAATTCTTCTTCCTCCCCTACAGGTGTTTCCAAATTGCAATCCAAAGGACAATCACTGTCCGTATTTGTGACTCTTCTTGGAGGATACTATTTGCCCCAATCCACCCCAGATCTGGGTAGAGGCTATATTATTTGCCCCAGTCTGCCTTAGATCTGGGTAGAGGCTAGCCTTGACTGGAGCCTCTGCCTGGGACCATGAATGATTCCACTACAGGCAAGCTGTTTCCACCTGGTGACAAGATTTTCCTTATGGGTGAAGGAGGTGACTTCCTACCGGATGTGATTTCAGGAGTGGAAGTTTACCTGAGGTTCCTGGAAGAAATGCTTTTCCCACCTGCTGGTTCCCTAATGTAAAGCTTCATTCCTTCTGTTAAAATGCAAATACGCCTTACAGAATAGTTAAAGCTGTTTGCTGTTATAAGTCATTTACATAATAGTGAGAGTGAGACTCATTTATGCTAAGCACAGGCTTTAATTAAAAGTGGAAGAGAGGGTTTCCCTGGTGGCGCAGTGGTTGAGAGTCCGCCTGCCGATGTAGGGGACGTGGGTTCGTGCCCCAGTCCGGGAAGATCCCACATGCCGCGGAGCGGCTGGGCCCGTGAGCCATGGCCACTGGGCCTGCGCGTCCGGAACCTGTGCTCCGCAACGGGAGGGCCACAACAGTGAGAGGCCCTCGAAAAAAAACGTGGAAGAGAAAGGAACATAAAGGTATTGAGATCTTGGCAACAGAAGGAAAGGGAAAGGTTGGTTTGAAAACAGTAATAATGGTGAATAGACATACCATACAGAGACTTTCAAGATAACTTTCATTACAATTTTGCCTAAGGCAAAGCTGAATGCAATGTTTCCCTTTAACAGAAGGGACAGTGCATTCATTCAACAAGCATTTAATTGAGTGCCTTCTAGAGAAGGACTGATAATTCAATTTTTAGAAATTTTATAGAGGAAAATAAAAACCAATACTAAAAAAAAGAAATGCCATTTTTTCCCCAATGGTTCTGTTATCAAAGTATAACTAAAATTATAAGTGCAGAGTTAAACTCCATTTTTCTGTTAAGGGTAATTATAAGGGGCTATGTCTAAAATTGTGTTATTTCTTCTGAACAGTCTTTCTTCTGCCTCAAAGATATTTTCTGAATATGATTTGCAACCACTTTTTTTTTCTTTTCGTCAAGATACCAGCACTGTGACTTTAAGCAGTACATTGTTAGCATGCATTTAAAAAACTGTACCAGTTAAGGAAAAATTACGAAAATAGTACATCTCACTAAAGCAAGGGTTGGCAAAGTACAGTCAAATCCAGTCCCCTGCCTGTTTTTTGTATGGCCAGTGAGTTAAGAATGCTTTTCACATTCTAAAATAGTTTTTTTAAAAGTCAAAAGAAGAATAACATTTCATGACATGTAAAAATTGCATTAAATCCAAATTCCAGTCTCCATAAACAAAGTTTTATTAGAACACAGCCACACCCATCCATTTCCATGTTGTCTATGGCTGCTTTCTAGCCAAAATGGCACAATCAAATAGTTGCAACAGACCATTTGGCCCACAGAACCTAAAATATTTACTATTTGGTCCTTTAGAGAAAAAGTTTGCAAGCCGCTAGTTCCCAAAGTGTGTTCTAAGGAATAGTCTCCCCAGATGCTCTGCATAAAAAAGGCTTCTGTGGTCAAATAAATTAGGTAGATACTACAACTCACTTTGAGATAATCGAGAGATAATCGTGTCGACGTTGGCATATTAAAGAATCTGAGAAGTCCTGAGGTAACTAAATTCTGTTTAACTATTTTAAACCAGTTTCCAAAGCTTCTTTGACCTCAGAACAATCTCTTGCCACTCCCTTCTCTTTTACATTACACCTATAAACTTCCCATGGGACTGAGAGAAATTCTAGCCTAGAAGATTTGCTTGGGGACCTCCTTACAGATGGGAAGTATTTTCAAGCAAGGTTCCTGCTGGTCCTTTCATTTCATATGCTCCCACATACTCAGCACATTTCTAAGGAAGGTTTAAGATCGTTTTGTCCAGTCGCCTCATTTTACAGATTGGATGGGGGAGGTGGGTCATGACCCTGTGGCTTGCTGTTTCTTTTGCCTGGAGAGCTCTTCCCCTGGTCATCCATGTATCTCCATCTTTTGCCTCTTCCAGGTGTTGGCTCAGATGTCACTCACCTTCCCAGTGGGGGCTTCCCTAACCACCCTAATGGAAAGTGAAACTCTCTTCCCGTCCCACCTTGACTGTGTTATTTTGTTTCACAGCGTTTATCACTATCATACCCGACATTGGCGTATTTTTTTAAAAGTTATGTGTAACCCCTCCTTTCCCAGGGGTTTTTGTCTGTTTTGCTGTATCCCAGGGCCTAGAATAGCATACGACTCATATGTATCGTATTCAATACGCATTGTCGTATGCAGTAGGCACAAAACCAGGGCTTGTTCCCAGACCTCCTGCAGGAAAGCAAGTGGGCTAATAGTATGTTCAGCTTCAAATCTTAATTTTGGCATTAGGTAGTGGTGGCAATTTGGACTAGTTTTCACCCAGATAGCAGTGAGATTAAAAGGCGTCGTTTTATTTTCAGTATATTCCTGTGATAAAAGAAGTCAGGGCTGATATGGCAGCTCCTCAGCCATCAGGGACCCAAGTTCCCTCCACCTATTTGCTTTGCCCTCCTTAGAGTATGGTTTCCCTCCCCAGCATGCCCCCAACCCCTTCCCCTCCAGGAGCTCCAGTCAGGACACCCGCATTGCTGGCAAGAGGAAGAATTCCGTTTCCTCTAAAGAATCATTCCTGTGACTTCCGCTTTTCTCTCACAGACCGTCCCTGGGCTCGGAAATGGGCATGTTGTCGACCTCAAGAAAGTTTTCCTCTGTTGGCAAAGAAAAAGGAGAGAATGCACACTGGTATAGGTAACTATTAGTCACTGACATAGTAGGTGTGTAACTTTGGGCAAATTACTTAGTGATATCTATCTTGTAGAGGGTGTTTGTTTCCTAGGGCTGTCTGAACAAAATACCACAAACTGAGTGGCTTAAAACAACATAATTCATTTTCTCGCAGTTGAGGAGAAAAGAAGTCTGAAATCAAGGCGTCAGGAGGAGTATCAAGCAGGGTTGATTCCTTGCTGGAGGCTCTGAGAGAGAATCCACCCCACGGCTCTCTCCCAGCTTCTGGGGTTCTGGTGAGGGGAGGGAAAGCTTTCTTCAACTCTCGTAGTGTTTCTGGATGGGTCTGAAAATTAAACTGATAAAGATACACAGGAGGAAAGCATACACATGTATTTAATACAAGTTTTATGTGACACAGGAGCATTCATAGGGAAGTGAAGGCCTGAAGAAAATGTTAAGCTTGTGTACTTTTATGCGAGCTTTGATGAAAAGTGGAAAGATATAATAGGGCAAAGAGTATGAGGTATGTACAATTAACTGGGGGAAGCTTGCCAAAGCCTGCTTATTTGTATTCTTGGTGTCCCTTGTCTTTGGAGATAAGGATGTTCCTTCCCTTTGAGTATAGGAAAGGCATCTCTTACATAAGGGTTTTATGATTTGCTTCAGAAGAGAAGGGGAGGGTGGTCAGGGGACGTCAGCGTGACCTTCCTGTTTCTGCTGTTTGCTCAGACTCCTTCAGTTTATGCCCACGTGCCATATTTTGGAGTAGTGTGTCCTGGACCCCCTCACAGGCAATCTCTGGCCTTCCTTGTCTTGCAGACCCATTCCTCCAATCTCTGCCTCATCTTTCCTTCTTCTGTATCTTCAGTGTGTTTTTCTCTGTGACTTGTAAGGACACTCTCATTGGATTTAGGGCCCACACTACTCCAGTATAATTTCATCTTGATCCTTACATCTGCAAAGATCCTACTTCCAAATAATAAAGTCATACTCTGAAGTTCCAGGAGGACATGACTTTTGGGGGGGAACACTATTCAATACAATATATAGAGTTGTTGTGATAATTAAAAATTATGAATATAAAGTGCTGACATATCAGGAAAAGAAATCTTTTCTACTGAGATGTGAGTATGAAACTACATATACATCGCAAAACACTTTTTGGAAGTTACAGCATGAAAAGGAATCTTTTTCCTGCATTTCTTATGCTTATTTATAGGTAGTTTCATGTACATATCATAGGCCTTTAGTTCTATAATGTAATGTTTAGTTCTGTAATCCTGAGGATTAAACCTGGGGAAAATTAAGCTGTTGGACATGAGAAATACCATTCATCCGTATCATGTGAAGGAATTTAAGGAAATTAGCGGAAGTGCCCACGGCAGGCAGGTGCCTCTTGGGTAGATGCCCTGCTCAGAATCATTCCTCCCTTTCTAGGAACTGCCAGCAACTGGCCCAGTACTACAGGACTGCCTCAAGGCCAGAGCTGACTGGTCTAAGGATGAGCCCTGATCCTGGCCTACAAGATCCTTTTTTTAAAATATCTGGAACTTCAAACTACAGATGTAAATGTGGAGTGAGTGGAGCTGAGCCCTGTTGCTGCAGCTTTCTGGTCCTGCTTCCTGCTTGCTCCAGGGACAACCCCAGATCTTCCCAGTTCATCTGTGCTTTGGGGTTGTTTGAGGCTGGTGCAGGTCATTTTTTGCAACCCAAAGGACCTTAACTGATAAAATACTGACGTCTCAGGATACTAGACTCAATATACAAAGGACAGTATACAAATTACATATTGTATCTACTTTCATAAGTTTTCTGTTTAAATAACCATATCTATTTAATTTTTCTGATCTTGAAATCATTTTTTTTTAAGATTTTTTTTGATGTGAACCATTTTTTTAAAAGTCTTTATTGGATTTGTTACAATATTGCTTCTGTTTTACGTTTTGGGGGTTTTTTTGGCCATGAGACATGTGGGATCTTAGCTCCCTGACCAGGGATCAAACCTGCACCCCCTGCATTGGAAGGTGAAGTCTTAACCACTGGACTGAGAGGGAAGTCCCCCTGATCTTGAAATTATTGGTAAAGAATATGAACTTGATTTTAAAGCAATCTTCATTTTATGGATAAACATCAGCACATTAAAACCCTTAAGAGTGTCACTGGACCTTTAAGTGCCAAGCCGTCCATTTTTCTGAACTCTGGGAGGTGCCGCTAGATGAGCCAGGCAGATGCAAAAGGAACTGGTGCAGATGCTGGGATTTCTACTCATATCTGCATGTTCCTCTAACTTTCTATTATTCAGCTTGAAAATCTGTGGCCCAGAACATAAAGACAAAATAGAAGGGGAGCTAAAATGGCCACGTTTTATAGTAAAAATCTATACCAAAGTGATGGTTTAACATCTCCTCTATTTGGAACCAAGATATTAAAGAAGAAAAGGTCACACAAGGTATTTGCTTCCTTAACATATGTATGTATTTTTAAATATTTGCCACTGCATTTTGACTTATTCAAATCATTTAACATAATGATATTTGTTGGTGGTATTTTTAGTAAAATAGAAATAAAGGTAATTTTTGCTTTGGCAGCATATTTCCTTCCGGTATCTCTGACAGTGAGGGGAAGGAAAGATGTAAAGGATCTAAGAAAATTCTGGCGTGGGGAGAGATGAAGAAATGGGGGTTCTCTTTGGCCTTGCGGTGTCCTTGACAAGGCACCTGCTGTTAGGAACACTTTACAGGTTTACATGTGGTAGTCGGGGTTACGTGTGGTCTCTCTAACTTTATTTCCTTTCCAATCAAATATTTGTATTTTTAAAATGTTCTTTAGGTAGTGAGGATAAAGGTCCAAGTCATTCTGTCAGAAGCACGTTAAAACCTTTTTAAACCTCGTACCTCAGACTTCCCTTGTGACGGAGTGGTTAAGAATCCTCCTGCCAGTGCATGGGTCACGGGTTTGAGCCCTGGCCCGGGAATATCCCACATACTGTGGAACAACTAAGCCCGTGCACCACAACTGCTGAGCCTGCGCTCTAGAGCCCGCAAGCCACAACTACTGAGCCCGTGCACCGCAACTAGAGCAGCCACCACAATGAGAAGCCTGCGCACCACAACGAAGGCCCAACGCAACCAAAACAAATAAATTTAAAAAAACCCGAAACCTAGTTACCTTAATACTTTTAATGGATGCTTTTATTTAGATTATAAAATATACTCTATAGATTATGCTCAGATTAGTAGTTAATTACAATCATATATAACATGCTTTCATATTTCAAAAAATAGGATTGTTGTGACCACTACATAGAGGTGGGATGGACCCTTCCCTCCCCCCAAATTTAATTTGGGTGTGGAGACTGTTTATTTCATACCTCCACCGAGAGGGTATGAAAAGGTTTTTTTATTTGTTTTTTATCACTAGGTAGCTTTTTATTTGTTATTATTATTTTCATTGAGGTATAATTGACATTATACCTCAGGTGTACAACATAATGACTCCATATTTGTATACATTGTGAAATAATCACCACAACTAGTCTAGTTAACCTCCGTCACCATACATAGTTACAAATATTTTTTTTCTTATGATGAGAACTTTCAAGATCTACTCTCTTAACAACTTTCAGACATGCAGTACAATATTATTAACTATAGTCACCATGCTGTACATTACATCTCCATGACATATTTTATTTTATAACTGGAAGTTTGTACACTTTGACCTCCTTTACCTACTTCCCCCATGGCCCACCCTCTTCCTCTAGCAATCACCAATCTGTTCTTTGTATCTAAGTGTTCAGTTTATTTTAAAGATTATACATATAAATGAGATCATATGATATTTGTCTTTGTCTGACTTATTTCACTGCATGATGCTCCCACAGTCCATCCAGGTTGTCACAAATGGCAAGATTTCCTTCTTTTATATGGCTGAATAATACTCCATTATACACGACGTCTTCTTTATCTATTCATCTGTTGATGGATACTTAGGCTGTTTCCATCCATATCTTGGCTATTGAAAGTAATGTTGCAACAAACATGAGGGGTGCATATATATCCTTATTGAGTTAGTGTACTCTTTTTCTTCAGATAAATAACCAGAAGTGGTGCTGCTGGATCATATGGTAGTTTTTTGTTTGTTTGTTTGTTTTTGCGGTACACGGGCCTCTCACTGTTGTGGCCTCTCCCGTTGCAGAGCACAGGCTCCGGACGCGCAGGCTCAGCAGCCATGGCTCACGGGCCCAGCCGCTCCGCGGCATGTGGGATCTTCCCAGACCGGGGCACGAACTCGTGTCGCCTGCATCGGCAGGCGGACTCTCAACCACTGCGCCACCAGGGAAGCCCCATATGGTAGTTTTATTTTTAATTTTTTAAAGGAAACTCCAGACTGTTTCCCATGGTGGCTGCACCAAATTACATTTCCACCAACAGTGTAGTAGGGCTCCCTTTTCTCCACATCCTTGCCAACACTTATTTCTTGTCTTTTTGATTATAGCCATTCTGACAGGAGCAAGGTGATATCTCATTGTGGTTTTGATTTGCATTTCCCTGATCATTAGTGATGTTGACCACTTTTTCATGTGCCCAATGGCCACCTGTATGTTTTCTTTGGAAAAAATGTGTATTCAGATCTTCTGCCCATTTTTAAATCAGATTGTTTGTTTGTTTGTTTGTTATTTTACTATTGAGTTGTATGAGTTCTTTATATATTTGCATACTGACCCCTTATCAGATATATGATTTACAAATATTCTCCCCATTCAGTAGGTTGCCTTTTCATTTTGTTGATGGTTTCTTTTGCTGTGCAGAAGGTTTTTAGTTCGACATAGTCTCACTTGTTTATTTTTGCTTTTGTTGTTTTAGCTTTTGGTGTCAGATTCAAAATATCATAGCCAAGACGGCTCTCAAGGAGCTTACTGCTTACCTTTTCTTCTAGGAGTTTTATGATTTTAGGTCTTATGTTTGAGTCTTTCATTCATTTTGAGTTAATTTTTTTTGTGTGGTATAAGATATGGTCCAGCTTTATTATTTTGCATGTGGTGGTCCAGTTTTCCCAAAACCGTTTGTTGAAAAGAATGCCAACCCCATTGTATATTCTTGGCTCCTTTGTCATAGATTAATTGCCCAGATAAGTGTGTGTTTATTTCTGGGCTCTCTATTCTGTTCCATTGATCCATGTGTCTGTTTTTATACCGGTATCATACTGTTTCAATAACTATAGCTTTGTAATATAGTTTAAAATCAAGGAGTGTGATGCCTCCAGCTTTGTTCTTCTTTCTCGAGATTGCTTGTAAAGGTTTATTAAGCACATAATGAGGCTTTCTGGGCAGAACAGTGTGGTTTCTGAGCAGGTCCAAGAATGGCTATCTTGAGAGAGCAGGGATAGGAGACTGACTCTGTTTTCACCGTGACAAAGAGGTGGGGTCCTCATGTGGGCCAGGGCTTGCATGCTTTGAACTTCCCTTCAGTGCCAAAGGAGGAAGCACCTGGGACTTCTTATAACTTGCCCAGATGTGGGGGAAAAGGAGGAGGAAGTGGTGAGGCTTGAAAGCTGTCAGCAAACATCAAAAATGGAGTCGGATTCTTTATTATAAGAACAAAAGACTTAAAGTCTCATGTTCATTAATAATAAAATATTTAATTTGTAGTTTATTATACTTTCCCACAATGTTCCATAATATAAGAAAACCATTTAAGCACATTTAAAAATTAGTATATGGTCTTAGAAATTTTAAGAATTGAGCAAAAAGAAAGTACTTGAGGTGGTATAAAATAGTTTTTAAAATATCATGCAAAAGGAACTTTCAAGCTGGCTCATTCAGAAATCATTTTACCTGACTTGTAATGTGTCCATCTTTTCTCTATTAACAGAAAAGTTTCACTTAAAACAAAAAAGTGAGCAAGTAGCGTATTATCTTTATTTTGGGCTTCCAAGTTTGTGACATCTGAACTAAATCAATTGCTGAGGGCTACACTACCACTGTGAGCCTTGGGACTAGTCTGTCCCCTGTTAGAATGTAAGTCTCACTAGGGCTGAGACTTCAGAGTCTCTTCTGTTCACCATTTACCATTACACCAGGGGTCCGCAACCCCGCAGCCGTGGACCGGTACCAGTCCGTGGCCTGTTAGGAACCGGGTCGCACAGCAGGAGGTGAGCAGCGGGCGAGTGAGCGAAGCTTCATCTGCCGCTCCCCATCGCTTGCGTTACTGCCCAACCCATCATATCCCAACCCCCCCCCACCCCTGTCCATGGAAAAATTGTCTTCCACAAAACTGGTCCATGGTGCCAAAAAGGTTGGGGACCGCTGCGTTGCACAGTACCTGACACGTAGTAGATACGTGAAAAATTTTGGATGGATGGTTGGTAAGTTCAAATGAGTTGCCACTAGGTGGCAATGTTTTCTCGGGCCTGTGCTGCAAATCTTCACAGCATTAAAGCAGTCGATTCCTGGCGGCTATGCCCAGGATCACCTCAGTCACACATGTCCAAACCTCTGTGATCCAGCCCCCTCATGGCTGAAACGTCATCCCCCACCAGCCTTCTAAAATGTTAGGGGTTGGAGAATCACACAAGAATTTCTCATTGTAAGTCATCTTAGATATTATCTGTTCTATTTCAACTCCCTTAGTTTTCAAGCTAACAAAATGGGGACAGCCAAGCCCTAAGCCTCAGAGTGGCAGTGTAGCCTTCAGCAACTGATTTAGTTCAGGTACATGAAGTCCAGAGCCCAAAATAAAGATAATACACTGAACTACTATAGATACATGATATATGATATATATATGATTTAGTACAGTTACTGGCCCACAGTAGGTGCTCAATAAATACTACTTCCTTTCCCCTTCTCTGTAATAGAGGTATAAACAAAATGTTGTGGGGACACAGAGTGAGGAGCAGTAACTGTAAGAGTTTCCTGAAAACTTTTTTAAGAACGTGACACTGGAGACTGGAAGGATGAATGGGAATTTGGAGGTGCAGAAGGAAGAGAACGTTCCAGGCAGAGGACAAAGCAAATAGAGAGGAGCAACAGTGGGTCCTCTGGGAATCAGATGCTGAGGCAGAGTTAGGAGTGCACTGCCCCAGGTCTCTCTGACTGCTGTCCCTTGGCGCAGCCCCGTTCCCTCCCAACATGTCTCACTCTGTTATTTCAGGTCTCAGCTCAAATGTCAGACATCCTCAGAGGGGCTTCCCTGACTATTTCTCTAGAATAATCACTGCAGTCTACCTCCCCTTCTGTCCTCTTTTCTTTCTGAGCACATCCACTACCTGTTTATTTGTGCATTGTCTGTCTCCCCAACTACAGTGTAAGCTCACTGAGGGCAGGACTTTGTCTTTTCATGGTAGCATCACCAGTCCTCAAAATAGAGCCCTTTGTAAACACTGTTGAATGAATAGATGAATATATGAGTTCCAGGACACAGAGAAAGGTACACAATACCAGTTATAAAAGTGAGCAACCTCTGCACAGTAACGACTGTCCTCTCTATCAAAAGCTCCTTCTAGAAAGGCAGGGGAAGATTGTACAGTCTCCTCCCGTACATGTAGCTGCCATGTTCTCTGCTGTGAAGGGCAGGTTTTGAGCCAACCATACATGAACTTCTTATGTGTCCCACGGTAACTCTCACTGCCTCCCTGTGGTGTCAAGAAGAATGAGAGAGGTTGCTTGAGCTTCTGGTGGGGAGGAATGTGCTGGAAACAGAAAGGACACAGCTAGAGGCAGTTACAATTTATCTCATACTCAAATCACTCATGGTCATTGTCCTACTATAGTCTCAGATCCAGTTCTCAGAACAATAAAACCCTCTTATGACATTTTTAATATCTTAAGCAACTGAGAAAAACTTAGGAAAATTTACCATATGAGGGAAACGTTGGATTAATTATGTCCAGAGTTCTGAACCACGTCAAAAAGAAAATCTTCATAAATGGCATTTAAACTGTCTCACCATAATGCAAGGACAGACCTGCAGTGCTGTCCAGTGCAGGAAATGCTGTTGGGAGAAGCAGGAGAATTCTTCTTCAGTGCTTTTCAGTGTTAATAAGGGCAGATTTTCTTTCTTTTGTTACTAAATGTGCAGCGCCACATCTTCTATTCTTGTTGCCAGATGGATGTGGTTTAGCACAATACTATCCCATCAGCATTTCTTTTCAAACAAACATAAGTCAGTATAATGCTGAGCTAGAGGCTATATAAAAGTAATTAACCACAAAGACAAATACAGTTGAAGTAGCTGTTCAGAAATCTGAGACATTGTGAAAAGTTATCATTTAAAAAACAAAAACACCTAAAATTTCCTGAAACATTTTGACCTTTTATACCTAACCTACAATACATGACTTCACACTTATGATGAAATTATGCCCTGAATTGACTTCACACTATTTTAGTTTCTTTTTTTGGAGATTCACAGTCTTCGCAGTTATATGAAGAAAAGGAAAGAAAAGTAAAAATACCACGAAGCTATAGATTATGTTTGTGTGTGTGGCTTTTTTTTTACATTAAAAAAAAAACCTCAAACCATCTTGGCCAGGTTTTGCTTTTTTACCACTAGAAGGTGCTAACATTACCATTAAAAAAAGTTCACTGTTTAATGTTCCAAGTGTGACAAACGTGTGTAGAAGCCTGGTGAGCCCACAGAGAAATGTATTATTGTGTTTATTTTTGAAGAATTAACTAACAATAGTTTGATTTGAAAAGACAACATATAAAGGTTTTTTGTTTTCTTGTTGTTTTTTTTTTTGCTCAAATGAGAAAACACTTAATCATAAATGTTGTTATTAGTGTTCAGTCTAAAAAATAATATAAAGAAGGAATACATACAATAAATAAATAAAATCATCTCTTAGTCTTTCAAATAAAGTAAACTGAAATGTATTCTTGGTATGTTGAGATGACTCAGTGACAATGCTTCTTGAATTTTGTATCAAGGTAAAATATCAGACCAAGTCAACAGAAAATTAATGAATAAGATGTTCATCTCACAGCAGAAGCAAGAAGAACTACAATCCTGCAACCTGCAGAATGAAAACCACAATCACAGAAAGATAGACAAAATGAAAAGGCAGAGGACTATTTTCCAGATGAAGGAACAAGATAAAACCCCAGAAAAACAACTAAGTGAAGTGGAGATAGGCAACCTTCCAGAAAAAGAATTCAGAATAATGATAGTGAAGATGATCCAGTACCTTGGGAAAAGAATGGAGGCAGGGATCAAGAAGATGCAAGAAAAGTTTAACAAAGACCTAGAAGAACTGAAGAACAAACAAACAGAGATGAACAATACAATAACTGAAATGAAAAATACACTGGAAGGAATCAATAGCAGAATAACTGAGGCAGAGGAACGGTAAGTGACCTAGAAGAGAGAACAGTGGAAGTCACTGCTGCGGAACAGAATAAAGAAAAAAAGAATGAAAAGAAATGAAGACAGCTTGAGAGACCTCTGGGACAATATTAAATGCACCAACATTCGAGTTATAGGGGTACCAGAAGGAGAAGAGAGAAAGAAAGGACCTGAGGAAATATTTGAAGAGATTATAATTGAAAACTTCCCTAACGTGGGAAAGGAAATGGCCACCCAAATCCAGGAAGCACAGAGAGTCCCAGGCAGGATAAATCCAAAGAGAAACAGGCCAAGACACATAGTAATCAAACTGACAAAAATTAAAGACAAAGAAAAATTATTAAAAGCAACAAGGGAAAAATGACAAATAACATGCAAGTGAACTCCCATAAGGTTAACAGCTGATTTCTCAGCAGAAACTCTGCGAGCCAGAAGGGAGTGGCACAATATGTTTAAAGTGATGAAAGGAAAGAATGTACAACCAAGAATACTCTACCCAACAAGTATCTCATTCAGATTTGATGGAGAAATCAAAACTTTTACACACAGGCAAAAGCTAAAAGAATTCAGCACCACCAAACCAGCTCTACAACAAATGCTAAAGGAACTTCTCTAAGTGGGAAACACAAGAGAAGCAAAGGACCTACAAAAACAAACCCCCCAAAATTAAGAAAATAGTAACAGGAACATACATACCGATAATTACCTTAAATGTAAATGGATTAAATGCTCCAACCAAAAGACACAGGCTCACTGAATGGATACGAAAACAAGACCTGTATATATGTTGTCTACAAGAGACCCACTTCAGACCTCAAGACACATACAGATTGAAAGTGAGGGGATGAAAAAGATATTCTGTACAAATGGAAATCAAAAGAAAGCAGGAGTAGCAATACTCATATCAGACAAAATAAACTTTAAAATAAAGAATGTTACAAGAGACAAGGCAGGACACTACATAACAATCAAGGGATCAATCCAAGAAGATATAACAGTTATAAATATATATGCATACAACATAGGAGCACTTCAATACATAAGGCAACTGCTACCAGCTATAAAAGAGGAAACTGACAGTAACACAATAATAGTGGGGGACTTTAACACCTCACTTACACCAATGGACAGATCAACCACACATAAAATTAATAAGGAAACAGAAGCTTTAAATGACACAATAGACCATATAGATTTAATTGATATTTATAGGACTTTCCATCTGAAAACAGCAGATTACACTTTCTTTTCAAGTGCACACAGAACATTCTCCCAGATAGACCACATCTTGGGTCACAAATCAAGCCTTGGAAAACTTAAGAAAATGGAAATCATATCAAGCATCTTTTCTGGCCACAATGCTATGAGATTAGAAATAAATTACAGGAAAAAAACTGTAAAAAACACAAACAAACACATGTAAGCTAAATAATACGTTACTAAATAACCAAGAGATCACTGAAGAAATCAAAGAGGAAATCAAAAAATACCTGGAGACAAATGACAATGAAAACACGACGATCCAAAACCTATGGGATGCAGCAAAAGCAGTTCTAGGAGGGAAGTTTATAACTATACAAACCTACTTCAAGAAACAAGAAAAATCTCAAATAAACAATCTAACCCTACACCTAAAGGAACTAGAGAAAGAGGAACAAACAAAACCCAAAGTTAGTAGAAGGAAAGAAATCATAAAAGAGCAGAAATAAATGAAATAGAAACAAAGAAAACAATAGCAAAGATCAATAAAACTAAAAGCTGGTTCTTTGAGAAGATAAACAAAACTGATAAATCTTTAGCCAAACTCAACAAGAAAAAGAGGAAGAGGACTCAAAACAATTAGAAATGAAAAAGGAGAAGTTACAATGGACACCGCAGAAATACAGAGCATCATAAGAGACTATTACAAGCAACTCTATGCCAATAAAATGGACAACTTGAAAGAAATGGACAAATTGTTGGAAAGGTATAACCTTCTAAGACTGAACCAGGAAGAACTAGAAAATATGAACAGACCAATCACAACTAAAGAAATTGAAACTGTGATTAAAAATCTTCCAACAAACAAAGTCCAGGACCAGATGGCTTCACAGGTGAACTCTATCAAACATTTAAAGAAGAGCTAACACCCATCCTTCTCAAACTCTTCCAAAAAATTGCAGAAGAAGGAACACTCCCAAATTCTTTCTGTGAGGCCACAATCACCCTGATACCAAAACCAGACAAAGATCCTACAAAAAAAGAAAATTACAGACCAATATCACTGATGAAAATAGATGCAAAAATCCTCAACAAAATACTAGCAAACAGAATCCAACAACACATTAAAAGGATCATACACCATGATCAAGTGGGATTTATTCCAGGGATGCAAGGATTCTTCAATATACTCAAATCAATCAATGTGATACACCATATTAACAAATTGAAGAATAAAAATCATATGATTGGGACTTCCCTGGTAGTGCAGTGGTTAAGAATCCACTTGCCAAGGCAGGGGGCATGGTTTCAAGCCCTGGTCCTGGAAGATCCCACATGCCACGGAGCAGCGAAGCCCATGCACCACAACTACTGGGCTTGCACTCTAGAGCCTGTGAGCCACAACTACCGAGCCCACGTGCCACGACTACTGAAGCCCGCATGCCTAGAGCCCATGCTCCACAACAAGAGAAGCCACCGCAATGAGAGGCCCGCGCACTACAACAAAGAGTAGCCCCTGCTCACCACAACTAGAGAAAGCCCACATGCAGCAACAAAGACCCAACACAGCCACAAATACATAAATAAATAAATTTATTTAAAATAACCCATTTGATCATCTCCATAGATGCAGAAAGATATTTTAACAAAATTCAACACCCATTTATGATAAAAACTCTCCAGAAAGTGGGCATGAGGGAACTTACCTCAACATAATAAAGGCCATATATGACAAATCCACAGCAAAAATCATTCTCAATGGTGAAAAACTGAAAGGATATCCTCTAAAATCAGGAAGAAGACAAGGATGTTCACTCTCACCACTATTATTCAACATAGTTTTGGAAGTCCTAGTCACGGCAATCAGAGAAGAGAAAGAAATAAAAGGAATCCAAATTGGAAAAGAAGTAAAACTGTCACTGTTTGCAGATGACATGACACATAGAAATCCTAACAATGCCACCAGAAAACTACTAGTGATAAGCAATGAATTTGGTAACGTTGCAGGATACAAAATTAATGCATAGAAATCTCTTGCATTCCTATACACTAACAAGGAAAGATAACAAAGAGAAATTAAGGACTTGATCCCATTCACCACTGCAATGAAAAGAATAAAATACCTAGGAATAAACCTACCTAAGGAGGTAAAAGACCTCTACTCAGAAAAGTATAAGACACTGATGAAAGAAATCAAAGATGACACAAACAGATGAAGAGATATACCATGTTCTTGGATTGGAAGAATCAATATTGTGAAAGTGACTATACTACCCAAAGCAATCTACAGATTCAGTGCAATCCCTATCACATAACCAATGGTATTTTTTACAGAACTCGAACAAAAAATCTTAAAATTTGTATGGAGACACAAAAGATCCCGAATAGCCAAAGCAACCTTGAGAGAGAAAAAGAAAAAACAGAGCTGGAGAAATCAGACTCCCTGACTTCAGACTATACTACAAAGCTACAGTAATCAAGACAATATGGTACTGGCACAAAAACAGAAATATAGATCAATGGAACAGGATAGAAAGCCCAGAGATAAACCCATGCACCTATGGTCAACTAAGCTCTGACAAAGGAGGCAAGGATATACCATGGAGAAAAGACAGCCTCTTCAATAAGTGGTGCTGGGAAAACTGGACAGCTACATGTAAAAGAATG
Organism: Delphinapterus leucas; assembly: GCF_059928025.1. NCBI lineage: Eukaryota > Metazoa > Chordata > Mammalia > Artiodactyla > Monodontidae > Delphinapterus > Delphinapterus leucas. The sequence goes on from NC_143135.1 coordinate 77,701,965, forward strand.
AAGTTAGAACAATACTTAACACCATACACAAAAATAAGCTCAGAATGGATTAAAGAAATAAATGCAAGAGTGGACACTATAAAACTCTTAGAGGAAAACATAGGCAGAACACTCTTTGACATAAATCACAGTAAGATCTTTTTTGACCCGCCTCCTAGAGTAATGGAAATATAAACAAAAATAAACAAAGGGGGGCTTCCCTGGTGGCGCAGTGGTTGAGAGTCCGCCTGCCGATGCAGGGGACACAGGTTCGTGCCCCAGTCTGGGAAGATCCCACATGCCGCGGAGCGGCTGGGTCCGTGAGCCATGGCCGCTGAGCCTGCGCGTCCGGAGCCTGTGCTCTGCAATGGGAGAGGCCACAACAGTGAGAGGCCCGCGTATGCAAAAAATAAAAAAATAAAAAATAAAAAATAAACAAAGGGGACCTAATGAAATTTAAAAGCTTTTGCACAGCAAAGGAAACTATAAACAAGACGAAAAGACAACCCTCAGAATGTGAGAAAATATTTGCAAACAAATCAACGGACAAAGAATTAATCTCCAAAATATATAAACAGCTCATGCAGCTCAACATGAAATAAACCAAACAACCCAATCTAAAAATGGGCGAAAGACGTAAATAGACATTTCTCTAAAGAAGACATACAGATGGCCAAGAGGCACAGGAAAAGCTGCTCAACATCACTAATTATTACAGAAACGAAAATCAAAACTACAATAAGGAATCACCTCACACTGGTTACAATGGACATCATCAAAAAATCTACAAACAATAAATGCTGGAGAGGGTGAGGAGAAAAGGGTACACTCTTGCACTGTTGGTGGGAATGTAAATTGATACAGCCACTATGGAGAACAGCATGGAGGTTCCTTAAAAAACTAAAGATAGAATTACCATGTGACCCAACAATCCCACTACTGGACATATACCCAGAGAAAACCATAATTCAAAAAGACTCATGCACCCCAGTGTTCATTGCAGCACTATTTTCAATTGCCAGGTCATGGAATCAACCTAAATGTCCATCAACAGACAACTGAATAAAGAAGATATGGTACATATATACAATGGAATATTACTCAGCCATAAAAGGGAATGAAATTGGTTGGGTCATTTGTAGAAATGTGGATGGACCTGGAGACTGTCATACAGAGTGAAGTATGTCAGAAAGAGAAAAACAAATATCGTATATTAATGCATATATGTGGAATCTAGAAAAATGGTACAGATGAACTGGTTTGCAAGGCAGAAATAGAGACACAGATGCAGACAACAAACGTATGGACACCAAGGGGGAACAGCAGGATGGGGGTGGGATGAACTGGGATATTGGGATTGACATATATACACTAATATGTGTAAAATAGATAACTGATAAGAACCTGCTGTATAGCACAGAGAACTCTACTTCACTTCGCTGTACAGTAGAAACTAACACAACATTGTAAAACAACTATACCCCAATAAAAATAAATTAAAGAAAAAATAAATTTAAAAAAATTAAGAATTAAAATTAAAAATTATGAGTTGGACAATTGTTAGAAAAAAAAGATGTTCATCTCAACATTGTTTAAAATACTGTATAATGGCTATTTTATGGTATCTTCACCTAGTAGACCTGTGTAATCATAAAAATGGTATAGATGCTTATTGTCTTGGAAAGCTACCATGCAATTTATTAAGTTAAAAATGCATGTTATCACTAATCATTAGAGAAATGCAAATCAAAACCACAATAAGCTATCAGCTCACACCAGTCAGAATGATCATCATCAAAACATCTACAAACAACAAATGCTGGAGAGGGTGTGGAGAAAAGGGAACCCTCTTGCACTGTTGGTGGGAAGGTAAATTGATACAGCCACTATGGAGAACAGTATAGAGGTTCCTTAAAAACTAAAAATAGAACTACCATATTACCCAGCAATCCCACTACTGGGCATATACCCTGAGAAAACCAAAATTTAAGAAGAGTCATGTACCACAATGTTCATTGCAACTCTGTTTACAATAGCCAGTACATGAAAGCAACCTAAGTGTCCATCGACAGATGAATGGATAAAGAAGATGTGGCACAGATATACAGTGGAATATTACTCAGCCATAAAAAAGCAAAATTGAGTTATTTGTAGTGAGGTTGATGGACCTATATTCTGTCATACAGAGTGAAGTAAGTCAGAAAGAGAAAAACAAATACCGTATGCTAACACATATATATGGAATCTAAAAAAAAAAAAAAAGGTTCTGAAGAACCTAGGGGCAGGATAGGAAGATGTAGAAAATGGACTTGAGGACACAGGGAGGGGGAAGGGTAAGCTGGGATGAAGTGAGAGAGTGGCATGGTTATACACTACCAAATGTAAAATAGCTAGTGGGAAGCAGCTGCATAGCACAGGGAGATCAGCTCCGTGCTTTGTGACCACCTAGAGCAGTGGGATAGGGAGGGTGGGAGGGAGACACAAGAGGGAGGAGATATGGGGTTATATGTATATGTATAGCTGATTCACTTTGTTATACAGCATAAACTAACACACCATTGTAAAGCAATTATCCTCCAATAAAGATGTTAAAAATGCATGTTAAAGTCGTTATGGGCAATCGGTGATAGGATGGACCCTGGTGATTCTTTAAAGTCTGTGTATTTTGGTTGGTGGAAAATGATGAAAAGGATAGAGTTCATGTCTATGTAGATGCTGGTTGGACAGAGATAGCGTGTGTAGATGCAGGATTTTGGGGTCATAGGGGGTCATGAGACTGCACAAATTTCCAGAAATTAATAGAAATCTTGGATAACCCTCGCCATGAAACTTGGCCTCAAGGCAACCTAGATCTCAAGGGACAAGGGAGTGAGGGCTCCAGGTAGCAGCATCCAGATTACATGAAGATGTGTGTGTGTGTGTGTGAGAGAGAGAGAGAGCACCTGCAAGTGAGAGCATGAGAGGGAGAGAAAGTCACATATGGGAAGAGAATTGGGGAATGGAGAGAGAAATCAGTTGTGCTTATGAGAAACCCAACTACAGTTATATCTGTAATCCTGTAATAGTCACATTTCATGCAAATATAGACTCTCTTCTGGTTTCCTCCCTGCTTCTGATTAGAAGTTGAATGTATTGCTCAATATCTCTGACAAGTAGATACCTCAAGTCTTTTGGGGGAAGTCCTTTCCATTTTGAAAAACATCTGTGATTAGAAAGTTCTTTGTATAAAACTGAAAATTTCATTCATTCATTCATCTAACTAACGCTTATTAAGTGTGTACTACGTGCCAGGCATTGTTCTGTTTACTGGGGAGGCAGAGGAACTGTCGGGACAGTGCCCAGGCAGGAGTGGTGGCAACAGCAGCAACCTGCACCCATCAGCAGGGGCAGAGGCCACAAGGCAGCAATGCCAGATCAGTGCCAGCTACTGAGGAGACTTTTAGTGGCCACTGGGAGAAAGGGAAGCCACCCAGAAGCTGCCCAGGGGAAGGGATTTGCATGGGTCTAGAGTTCCAGCAACTACAATAACCAGAGGCTGCTGTTATCATGTCCCACTTTTCAGAAGCTATACACACTCCTTACATCCCATCCTATGCTGGTTTGGTCAGGTTAACACAGGTTACACTACAAATCACATCTCTGCAATTCTATTCTTGAGCTATTTTATGCCATGGTAGGTCAATTAACATTACAAATCTTACCTGTCAAGATCTGAAGTTCTAAGACTATTATTTGCTGGTGTCAGTCCTAGATTTCTGCCGCTTTTAAAAGTGACGAGCAGTATCTTCATCCAATCTATTTTCCATTATATTCACTAAAATATTACAAAAGAAGAATTTGAGATCAGACCCCGAGACATCACGAACATGTGCAGGGAGAAAAAAAGTATGTTTGACAAAATTTGGATTAAACATCAGGTACAAATCAACACCACATATGCCATCATCCAGCCAGTTTCTGTTCATTTGCCACAAAGATATCGTGAGAGACGTTGCCAAGGGCTTTGATGAAATTACACATCTGCAGTATTACCACCAGTCTCCAAAGCTTATCAAAACAGGAAGTGGGCGGGTCGGGCCCAGATCTTTCCTTGTGATTGCAGACTATCTCATGGTGATCACGTCTTCATTTTCTACAAGCTTACACACCACTCTTTGACTAATTCATAATAGAATTTTGCTTAAGATGGTTATTACATTTATTTACCCTGAACTGTCTGCAGAAGTTTCTTCCTTTTATGAAAATTAGAAATGTTAGCTCATTTTCAGTTCTTCCACTATTCTGTGTGATTTTCAAAAATAATTATGTCAATAGTTAAGTAATATGTTCTGCAAGTTTTTTAAGGTCATATATCTAAGATAAGAAATAAGAATTTAGAGTTGCTACTTGCTTTTTATAGCCTCCTCATTATCTTGGCCTCTGTTTTCTTCTTACTAATGTTCAGCCCATCCTATTCCCACCCTCCTCCGTGGGATTCAGGCTTGACTGGGAAAAACACTAACCAAGTAGATGCTGCCAGAGGATGGGACCAAAAAGCTGAAGCGAAGGCTTAATTGTCTGATTTAGATGAGAGCAGTGAAGGACAGTGAGATGAGGGCAAGCTAATTAGTGTCCATCAGGAAAGACAGAGCTAATGCATAGCAAATAGAAGGTCAAAGTTGGGGTTCAAAAACAAGCCAGGACTGGACTTCCCTGGCAGTCCAGTGGTTAGGATTCGGCACTTTCACTGCCCTGGGACCCAATTCAATCCCTGGTCAGGGAACTAAGATCCTGCAAGCCGCACAGCACGCTCCCCCCACAGAAAGCAAGCCAGGACCAGGAAAGAATGGTGTAAAGCTATTCTGTCAAATTCAGTGACCACTAATCACGTGGGCTCCTGAGCATTTGAAGTGTGGCTAGCACCACTGAGGAACTGAATTGTTGATTTCAGTTTAGTTTAAACTAATTTACTTTGAAATTTAAAAATTGAACCAATGTAAAAATTTTTTCATTAAATACAACTCCATTGTTCTGAGAAGATTACATTGCACCTTAACCATCGAATCATGTAAATGTTACTGTAATGGTGCAGTGTGCGTGGTGGGCCTGTGTCTTTTCTAGTATTACACATAAACACATTACCAATCTAGTTGGTGTCAACAAAATGATTTAAATGCTTTTCCCTACGCATCGATGTAACATTGTAACACAATTATTTGGATGTTTATACAGAAAGCACCAGTTACAGTGATACCTATGTAAATTGTAATTGGTAATCAAATGGAAATACTTATTATTTCAATTAAAGCAGTTATATTATTGTTCTAATTTAAAAATTAAGTATGGACAAAGTTTTAAGTTTAAAACTAGGGCATACTAGTGATTAGAAGCAAATGGAGATGCAGAGGCCAGTCCTACAACTAGAGCAATAAAGGAAAAAAAAAGACTAGGGGAAGATGTGTCTCAAATTTCACAAGTCATGGCAATTGCAGTTTTTTGTGGCCAAGCAAAACAAAAAAGCAGTTTGCTTGATGTATAAGTGTTCTTTAAGATAATAAAGCAGACAATATTAGAGACATTATCAGAAAATATATGGTTTATTTGATAAGTTTCCTCTCAACAGTCAAAAAGATTTGAAAAGAATAGACTAAATTAGTTGCCAGAAGTCAGAAATGAATATCCAACAGCAATTTAAAAAATTATGTCTAATAGGGTTTGAGCTTGTAACTTTAGCTAGATATTAAATGACTTAGATTCTTGCACAAAAGAGAAAATCATTTTTAGATGGAAACATGGTAAAAGAAATTATTATTTCATTTCTGGAAATATTATAAAATTATTAGGAAAAGAGTAAAAATCATATTTTATAAAAAATAAAATATCTTCAATGAAGTCACCAAACAATTGCCCATGGAATACAAGCCCTTCTTAAGAATATCAAAGATCGATTGATTCAGAACTGGAAAGACTGCAAGTACTTTTCTTTAACACATTTCAAGTGCTTAGGATGAGTCATGCCTAATTAATACTTTGGTTATGTTTAGTCTCAGAGGACTTCCAAACTTATGAAGAAGTGTTGTCAACTCATAGACTAAAAAGCAAAATTCGTGGCATAGATATATTTGAAATTTTTATGACTGTCAAAGAAGAATTTCAGCTAAATACGAAAAAAAGTTTTTTATATCATGATGGAGGTGCTTCAGCTGTTACATCAAAAATCTGGATTTATAGGAATTTAAAAATAAGAAATTGATGTTTCCCTTATTGCTTTCTTCCACAAAATGATACATATTGAAAATATTTGTGCTCAGTTTTCTGAATCAGACTCATGGAAAGTGTCATGTATACAGTTATTAAAATTGTTCCATACATACATGCCAATACTATGAATCAGCACCAGTTTATGGCACTGTTGAAAGAAGTAGAAGACCCTGAATTTAATGATCTTGTGTTATTTACCAATGCTCATTCGTTGAGTTGTAAAAGACTTTTACCAAGATTTACTATGCTATTAACCCCAATTCAAGATTTTCTTGAAACAAAAGAATATTTGCCACATTTTCAATAATGACAGACAAAACTTGGCAGTTATGATTTACGTTTTCTCAGTCATATCACGCTGCATGTGAACAGGCAAAACTTTAGGCTCCAAGGAATAGAACAGCTTATTTGTAATCTAGATCTATAGATGTAAGAATTAATGTTGATATTGAAATTTTTCATAATACTAGTCGATAATGATTTTATACATTTTTCTAATATGAATTAATAGGCAGAATATTTTAATTATAACCAAGAGTGTTATGTAAATTGTCTGAAAAAAAATCCAAAAAAATTTGAAGAACATTTTGTTTGCTAATGATAAATTTGGAGTTTCTTTGCTTCCTCCCCCTCCAACTTTATTGAGATATAATTGACATATAACATTGTGTAAGTTTAAGGTGTACATTGTGAGGATTATGCAATGATTACAACAATAAGTTTAGTTAACACATCTATCACTTGACATAATTATCTTTTTTTTTCTTTTTGAGGAGGTGGTGTTGAGAACATTTAAGATCTAGTCTCTTAGCAACTTGCAAGTATACAATACAGTATTGTTAATGATAGTCACCACAATGTACATCAGATCCTCAGAACTTGTTCATTTTATAAGTGGAAGTTTTTACACTTTGACCAACAGAGTTGTTTTCAATTTATGCAGTACCCCCTTTGAATTTGAAATTAACACTGAATTGTCTTGTTAGTGAACTTACTAACCTTTGACATAGTTTTGAAATTGATACGCTTTTAAGGATTTCAAACCTTAGAGTTTGTTTTATTGTGTGATGTTTGTGTCAGAAAAATTATTGAAAACTGTAAGACATCATCAATCAGCTAATTATTAACTGTACACTTAAACTAGGTGGACATATAATCTAAAATTTAAAAACTAGTTTCAAAAAGTAGACAAAAATTTAAGATCATGAGCTTTTCAATATGGCTTATATTTGTAGTTTCATATTGTTTAAAAGTGCTTCAAATGTACGGCTGGAAAGTTGCTCTTTATACTGTAAATATTGCTGGGGTAATATCAGATTGCAAACTGTAAAAACTAATTATTTTTATGGAATGATAAAGTTAACATTGTGATAACCAGTTTTCAATTCTCACTCGAATTGTTGATATAATTTTAATAATCTAAATAATCTGTTTTATAACCAACATCATTCTACTGAATTCAAGTTATGAATGTTGCATGATCAGATCTCTGAGTGGGCCTGAATGGTGAGACCTGGAACCGATTCAGGTTTGGTGTTAACCTGTACCTGCAGAGGACGCGTTCTTGGTAACCTAGTCTTTTGAGCACACTGCACATGAGAACTTAAAGGTCGGCATTCAGCCTCTTCCTGTTGTCTGACCGTGTAAACCAAACATCTCTCGTAACCTCTCTTCACTGATGGCTTCAGGTCTGTTGATCTTATTCCCAAGAATCAGTATAGACACATTAGAAATGGTTTCAACTGTCATTAGTGAATCAAGTTCTCCTTTTGATTCTAACAGCCTTTTATGATCTGCACAATCCACCAGAACTGTAATGCCATTGATAGCAGGAAGGTAGTTTTTCCACACTCTTTGATCTTGAACATGTTTACCCAGATCAAAAGTTGCAAAGGCCATGCCAGTAATGGTTAGTTCTTTTGAAAGGGGAGGTAACATTGGGACATGTGTCCAAGTCTGTCATCTTTTAGCATATATAGCAATGTTGTTTTTCCCACATTATCCAATCCAAGAAATACCAATTTGCCAGTTCTCTTATATAATCCTAAAAACTGTAGATTCTGCTGAAACCACTGTATATCCAATCAAATATGAAGGACCTATCCATACCTTAGAGTCTGCGACTGAAGACAATGCTATTCCTTGCTTGGCATTGGCCCTACAGCCTCTGACACTGAACGGCAAATTGTGATGATTGCTTGATGTGCTTTTGCTTCAAAGTCAAATCAGTTCTTTTTGGAAAAGATGAACAAGTTTTGTCAATGTGGATGCAAATTTTAAAAGAAAAGAACTTTTCATATTCAATTTAGTTATTTGAAAAATTGTAAGTATGTTTGGAACAACTTGGGTATGTGATACTACTTTCTCAACTTTGAATTTTTAAGGACCTTAAAATTAAAAAAAAAATTTTAAATCAGCTCAAGTATTTTGATATAAATTTACATCTGAATTGAGATGTGCTCTATGTGTAAAATACATATGAAAATGTAGTACAAAATGTAATACAAAAACAGTAAAATATTTCTATATTGACTACATGTTGAAATGTTAATATTCTGGATATATTGAGTTATATAAAATAAGTGACAATTTCACTGCTTTTCACTTTTTAAAAAGTAAAAAAATTTAAATTACATATATGGCTTACATTATATTTCCACTGGACAGCATGAGTCTAAGGCTCTTGTCATGAACAGTGTAGGAGTGTCAAGAACTCACCTTTTCATACATACATGGGGATGTGCAGCTACTTCAAAGGACCAGAAGCAGAGTAGACAATTTTACACCTTTCCAGGTCTGTTGGATTGTCAGCTCAAAAGTGGGGTGCAGCTGGCACATGTTTAACAATTGGTTCTCTGGGGTAAAAAATCCCTGTTTTTTACCATTATCTAGTTTCCATGGTATAAATACTCCCACCATGGTCCATTTCAAGCTATCAAGTGGACATCGCTGGGAGTTTGGTAGAAATACTGATAATTGGCTCTTGCCAGCAGGCAGCAGCCAGCTTCAGTACACCACTAGCTGGGACTATCTATTATTCTTCATTGTTTCTGCAGTATCTCGCATAGAGATCAACAAAGAGTAAGCCCATTTTAAGTATTTGTTGAATGAACAAATGCTTCTGCTAGCTACAAATCTCCTGTTGTTTCAGTTTTCCCCTGATCCTTTAACTTTTCTGAAATGTACATTCCTAAAGTTGAGGGTAGATGTATGACTACAATAAGCATTCTCTTATTGAATGTGTGGTGCTGTCCAGATCTCCCTTAGCTCTGAGTCATTCATTATCCCGGCTGTTGGGAGTATTATGTGCTGATGTTGCTCAGCTGAAACTCTCCGAAGGAATTCTACAGATCTGAAAGAAGCTGCCTCCCCCATGGTTTCCCAGGCAGCTCTCTGCATCTAATGCCTTGTTAATGTGGGAGTCCAGGTCTGGCCCCTTCAGTTAGAGACATTTTTGAAGAACCATCCAAGTTTGAGAGTTTCCTGTAAGACCTGCTGCGACCTCTGTTGCAACCGTATTATGACTCAATTTATACCTCTGCTCAGCAGTGCTTCTTTCATTCCTTTGTGCGGGTGGTCTCTGAAAGCACTGCCCCATACCCCACCTGCACACCATCTCCAACTCAGGGTCTGTTTGCCAGAGAATGCAGTCTACAACAGTTGTAACAAAAAACATCAAAGACAACTTTGCTCCTTTCACTCAGGGTCAGTGTTATTTTTAACTTAGTCAACCAGTTCTGCCATGTTGGTTACAATGAGGGCCAGATCTTACCGCTTCCTCTGTCTTATAGAGATGAAATTTACAAGCAAGGTAAGTTAAGAAGTTCTATTTGAGAAGATTTGTAAGAATTTTCATTGTGGATGAGTTTAAAAGCATGAGTTAGCCATGGGGTGGGGGGGACCTTCAAGATGGCAGAGGAGTAAGACATGGAGATCACCTTCCTCCCCACAAATACATCAAAAATACATCTACATGTGGAACAACTCCTACAGAACACCTACTGAATGCTGGCAGAAGACCTCAGACTTCCCAAAAGGCAAGAAACTCCCCACATACCTGGGTAGGGAAAAAGAAAAAGAAAAACAGAGACAAAAGAATAGGGACGGGACCTGCACCTCTGGGAGGGAGCTGTGAAAGAGGAAAGGTTTCCACACACTAGGAAGTCCCTTCGCGGGCGGAGACTGCGGGTGGAGACTGTGGGTGGCGGAGGGGGAAAGCCTCGGAGCCGCGGAGGAGAGCACAGCAACAGGGGTGCGGAGAGCAAGACGCAGAGATTCCCACGCAGAGGATCGGTGCCGACCAGCACCCACCAGCTTGAGAGGTTTATCTGCTCACCTGCCAGGGTGGGTGGGGGCTGGGAGCTGAGGCTTGGGCTTCAGAGTTCAGATCCCAGGGAGAGGACTGGGGTTGGCTTCGTGAACACAGCCTGAGGGGGCTAGTGTGCCACAGCTAGCTGGGAGGTAGTCCAGGGAAAAGTCTGGAACTGCCTAAAAGGCAAGAGGCCATTGTTTTGGGGTGCACAAGGAGAGGGGATTCCCTCTCTGTGTGCCCACAGAAAGCAGAACACCACCTAAGCAAGCTCCAGAGACGGGCGTGAGCCACGGCTGTCAGCTTGGAGCCTAGAGAGGGGCATGAAATGCTAATGCTGCTCCTGCTGCCACCAAGAAGCCTGTGTGCGAGCACAGGTCACCATCCACACCTCCCCTCCCGGGAGCCTGTGCAGCCCACCACTGCCAGGGTCCTGTGATCCAGGGACGATTTCCCCGGGAGGACACAAGGCCTACCTCAGGCTGTTGCAATGTCACGCTGGCCTCTGCCACTGCAGGCTCAACCCGCATTCCAATTATGACTACCGTACCCCTCCCTCCCCTGGCCTGAGTGAGCAAGAGTGCCCTAACCAGCCACTGCTTTAACTCCCTCCTGTCTGGGCGAGGAACAGATGCGTGAGGGTGACCTACATGCAGAGGTGGGGCCAAAACCAAAGCTGAACAAAAGGACCTGTGTGAACAAAGAAGAGAAATGGAAATTTCTCCATGCAGCAACAGGAGCAGTGGATTAAATCCCCACAATCAACTTGATGAACCCTGCATCTGTGGAATACCTGAACAGAAAATGAATCATCCCAAAATTGAGGTGGTGGACTTTGGGAGCAAATGTAGACTTGGGGTTTCCTGTCTGTGACTGATTTGTTTCTGATTTTTCTGTTTATCTTAGTTTAGTTTTTAGCACTTGTTACAATTGGTGGATTTGTTTATTGGTTTGGCTGCTCTCTTCTTTTTATTATTATTATTTAAATAATTTTTTTTCTTTCTTTTTTCTCCCTTTTCTTCTGAGCCGTGTGGCTGGCAGGGGCTTGGTGCTCTAGCCTTCTGTCAGGCCTGACCCTCCAAGGTGGGAGAACGAGTTCAGGATATTGGACCGCCAGAGACCTCCTGGCCCCACATGATATCAATCGGCCAGAGATCTCTGTCTCACCACTAAGACCCAGCTCCACCTGACAGCCAGCAAGCTCCAGTGCTGGACGCCACATGCCAAACAACTAGCAAGACAGGAACACAACCCCACCCATTAGCAGAGAGGCTACCTAAAATCACACTAATTTCACAGACACCCCAAAACACACCATTGGACGTGGCCATGCCCCCCAGAAAGACAAGATGCAGCCCCACACACCAGAGCACAGGCACCAGTCCCTCTACCAGGAAGCCAACACAAGCCACTGCACCAACCTCACCCACTGGGGGGAGACACCAAAAACAAAGGGAACTACGAACCTGCAGCCTGTGAAAGTAGACCCCAAACACAGTAAGTTAAATGACATGAGAAGACAGAGAAATATGCAGCAGATGAAGGAGCAAGTTTAAAACCCACTAGATCAAACACATGAAGAGGATTTAGGCAGTCTACCTGAAAAAGAATTCAGAGTAATGATAGTAAACATCATCCAAAATCTTGGAAACAGAATGGAGAAAATACAAGAAACATTTAACATGGACCTAAAAGAACTAAAGAGCAAACAAACAACGATGAACAACACAATATATGAAATTAAAAATTTTCTAGAAGGTATCAATAGCAGAATAACTGAGCCAGAAGAACAGATAAGTGACCTGGAAGATAAAATAGTGGAAATAACTACCACAGAGCAGAAAAAAAGAATGAAAAGAATTAAGGACAGTCTCAGAGACCTCTGGAACAACATTAAACTCACCAACATTTGAATTATAGGGGTCCCAGAAGAAGAAGAGAAAAAGAAAGGGACTGAGAAAATATTTGAAGAGATTATAGTTGAAAACTTCCCTAATATGGGAAAGGAAATAGTTAATGAAGTCCAGGAAGCACAGAGAGCCTCATACAGGATAAATCCAAGGAGAAACATGCCAAGACACTAATTATTCAAAGTATCAAAAATTAAATACACAGAAAAAATATTAAAAGCAGCAAGGGAAAAGCAACAAATAACATACAAGGGAATCCCCATATGATTAACAGTTGATCTTTTAGCAGAAACTCTGCAAGCCAGAAAGAAGTGGCAGGACATATTCAAAGTGATGAAAGGGGAAAAACTACAACCAAGATTACTCTACCCAGCAAGGATCTCATTCAGATTTGACGGAGAAATTAAAACCTTTACAGATAAGCAAAAGTTAAGAAAATTCAGCACCACCAAACCAGCTTTACAACAAATCCCAAAGGAACTTCTCTAGGCAGGAAACACAAGGGAAGGAAAACACCTACAAAAACAAACTCAAAACAATTAAGAAAGTGGTAATACAAACATACATATTGATAATTACCTTAAATGTAAATAGATTAAATGCTCCAACCAAAAGACACAGATTGGCTGAATGGGTACAAAAACAAGACCCATATATATGCTGTCTACAAGAGACCCACTTCAGACCTAGGGACACATACAGACTGAAAGTGAGGGGATGGAGAAAGATATTCCATGCAAATGGAAATCAAAAGAAAGCTGGAGTAGCAATTCTCATATCAGACAAAATAGACTTTAATAAAGACTGAAAATAAGGAGACAAAAGAGGACACTACACAGTGATCAAGGGATCAATCCAAGAAGAAGATATATCAATTGTAAATATTTATGCACCCAACATAGGAGCACCTCAATACATAAGGCAAAGGCTAACAGCCATAAAAGGGGAAACTGACAGTAACAAAATAATAGTAGAGGACTTTAACACCACACTTTTACCAATGGTCAGATCATCCAAAATGAAAATAAATAAGGAAACACAGCTTTAAATGACACATTAGACACAACGGACTTAATTGATATTTACAGGATGTTCCATCCAAAACCAACAGAATACACTTTCTTCTCAAGGACTCATGGAACATTCTCCAGGATAGATCATATCTGGGTCACAAATCAAGCTTTGGTAAATTTAAGAAAATTGAAATCATATCAAGTATATTTTCTGACCACAACACTATGAGACTACATATAAATTACAGCAAAAAAAACTAAAAAATACAAACACATAAAGCTAAACAATATGCTACTAAATAACTAAGAGACCACTGAAGAAATCAAAGAGGAAATAAAAAAATACTTAGAAACAAATGACACTGAAAACACGACCACCCAAAACCTATGGGATGTAGCAAAAACAGTTCTAAGAGGGAAGTTTATAGCAATACAATCCTACCTCAGGAAACAAAAAAAATCTCAAATAAACATCATAACCTTACACCTAAAACAACTAGAGAAAGAAGAAGAACAGCAAAAAAAAAACCCAAAGTTAGTAGAAGGAAAGAAATCATAAAGGCCAGATCAGAAATAAGTGAAAAAGAAATGAAGGAAACGATAGAAAAGAATAAAACTAAAAGCTGGTACTTTGAGAAGATAAACAAAATTGATAAACCATTAGCCAGACTCATCAAGAAAAAAAGGGAGAAGACTCAAATCAACAGAATTAGAAATGAAAAAGGAGAAGTAACAACTGACACTGCAGAAATACAAAGGATCATGAGAGATTACTACAAGTAACTATATGCCAGTACAATGGACAACCTGTAGGAAATGGACAACTTCTTACAAAAGCACAACCTTCCGAGACTGAACCAGGAAGAAATAGAAAATATAAACAGACCAATCACAAGCACTGATATTGAAACTGTGATAAAAAATCTTCCAACAAACAAAAACCCAGGACCAGATGGCTTCACAGGCAAATTCTATCAAACATTTAGAGAAGAGCTAACACCTACTCTTCTCAAACTTTCTAAAATATAAGAGAGGGAGGAACACTGCCAAACTCATTCTACAAGGCCACCATGACCCTGATACCAAAACCAGACAAAGGTGTCACAAAAAAAGGAAACTACAGGCCAATATCACTGATGAATATAGATGCAAAAATCCTCAACAAATTACTAGCAAACAGAATTCAGCAGCACATTAAAAGAATGATACACCATGATCAAGTGGGGTTACCCCAGGAATGCAAGGATTCTTCAGTATATGCAAATGAATCAATGTGATACACCATACTAACAAACTGAAGGATAAAAACCATATGATCTTCTCAATAGTGCAGAAAAAGATTTTGACAAAATTCAACACCCATTTATGATAAAAACTCTCCAGAAAGTAGGCATACAGGGAACCTACCTCAACATAATAAAGCCATATATGACAAACCCACAGCCAGCATCATTCTCAACGGTGAAAAACTGAAAGCATTTCCTCTAAGATCAGGAACAAGACAAGGTTGCCCACTCTCACCACTATTATTCAAAGTAGTTTTGGAAGTTTTAGCCATGGCAATCAGAGAAGCAAAAGAAATAAAAGGAGTACAAATCAGAAAAGAAGAAGTAAAAATGTCAATGTTTGCAGATGACATGATACTATATAGAGAGAATCCTAAAGATACCACCAGAAAACTACTAGAGGTAATCAATGAATTTGGTAAAGTTGCAGGATACAAAATTAATGCACAGAAATCTCAAAAAATCTGAATGAGAAATTAAGGAAACAATTCCATTCACCATTGCACCAAAAGGAATAAAATATCTAGGAATAACCATACCTAAGGAGACAAAAGACCTGTAGGCAGAAAACTATAAGACACTGATGAAAGAAATTAAAGACAATACAAACAGATGGAGAGATATACCACATTCTTGGATTGTAAGAATCAGCACTGTGAAAATGACTATACTACCAAAAGCAATCTACAGATTCAATGCAATTCCTATCAAACTACCAATGGCATTTTTCACAGAAATAGAAGAAAAAATTTTACAATTTGTATGGAAACACAAAAGACCCTGAATAGCCAAAGCAATCTTGAGAAAGAGAAACGGAGCTGGAGGAATCAGGGTCCCTGGCTTCAGGCTATACTACAAAGCTACAGTAATCAAGACAGTATGATACTGGCACAAAAACAGAAATATAGGTCAATGGAACAGGATAGAAAGCCAGAGATAAACCCACGCACCTATGGTCTCCTTATCTTTAATAAAGGAGGCAATAATATACAATGGAGAAAAGACATCCTCTTCAATAAGTGGTGCTGGGAAAACTGGACAGCTACATTTAAAACAATGAAATTAGAACACTCCCTAACACCATACACAAAAATAAACTCAAAATGTATTAAAGACCTAAATGTAAGGCCAGACACTATAAAACTCTTAGAGCAAACCATAGGCAGAACACTGTATGACATAAATCACAGCAAGATCCTTTTTGACCCACCTCCTAGAGAAATGGAAATAAAACAAAAATAAACAAATGGGACCTAATGAAACTTAAAAGCTTATGCACACCAAAGGAAACCATAAACAAGAAGACAAGACAACCCTCAGAATGGGAGAAAATATTTGTAAACGAAGCAACTGCCAAAGGATTAATCTCCAAAATATACAAGCAGCTCATGCAGCTCAATATTAAAAAAACAAACAACCCAATTCAAAAATGGGCAGAAGACCTAAATAGACATTTCTCCAAAGAAGATACACAGATTGCCAACAAAAATATGAAAAGATGCTCAACATCGCTAATCATTAGAGAAATGCAAATCAAAACCACAATAAGGGGCTTCCCTGGTGGCGCAGTGGTTGAGAGTCTGCCTGCCAATGCAGGGGACACGGGTTCATGTCCTGGTCTGGGAAGATCCCACATGCCATGGAGTGGCTGGGTCCGTGAGCCATGACCGCAGAGCCTGCGAGTCCGGAGCCTGTGCTTCTCAATGGGAGAGGCCACAACAGTGAGAGGCCCGCATACCACAAAAAAACAAACAAACAAACAAAAAAAAACACAATAAGGTATCACCTCACACTGGTGAGAATGGCCATCATCAAAAAATCTACAGACAATAAATGTTGGAGAGAGTGTGGAGAAAAGGGAACCCTGTTGCACTGTTGGTGGGAATGTAAATTGATACAGCCACTATGGAGAACAGTATGGAGGTTCCTTAAGAAACTAAAAATAGAACTACCATATGACCCAGCAATCCCACTACTGGGCATCTACCCTGAGAAAACCATAGTTCAAAAAGAGTCATGTGCCACAATGTTCATTGCAGCTCTATTTACAATAGCCAGGACATGGAAGCAACCTAAGTGTCCACCAACAGATGAATGGATAAAGAAGACGTGGCACATATATACAATGGAATATTACTCAGCCATTAAAAGAAACGAAACTGAGTTATTTGTAGTGAGGTGGATGGACCTAGAATCCGTCATACAGAGTGAAGTAAGTCAGAAAAGGAAAAGCAAATACCGTATGTTTACACATATATATGGATTCTTAAAAAAAAATGGTTCTGTTGAACCTAGGGGCAGGATAGGAATAAAGATGCAGACGTAGAGAATGGACTTGAGGACACAGGGTTGGGGCAAGGGTAAGCTGGGACGAAGTGAGAGAGCGGCATGGACATATATACACCATCAAATGTAAAATAGATAGCTAGTGAGAAGCAGCTGCATAGCACAGGGAGATCAGCTTGGTGCTTTGTGACCACCTAGAGGGGTGGGATAGGGAGGGTGGGAGGGAGACGCAAGAGGGAGGGGATATGGGGATATATATAAGTATAGCTGATTCACTTTGTTATACTGCAGCAACTAACACACCATTGTAAAGCAGTTATACTCCAATAAAGATGTTAAAAAGAAAAATAAATAAATAAATATAAGCATGAGTTTGCTGTCTGAATAGTTAGAATCCTCATAACTAATATGTCTTAAAATTTTTGATTTACTACTTGGAATGTTGCAATTTTTACTATGTCATTGTAGGAAATACCGACTTACTGCAATGATTGACCTCAGCCCCATTCAGCATTTTTGCACCTATCAGAACAGCATGAATAATTGCCCAACGTTGAAGCGCTCCTAATCATATCAGAGGAGCGCTATTTTCAAAACTCCTTTACTGATAAAACCTGACACCTCAAGTATTCTCAGTTTCTGAGTCAACATATTGTACTTTAATTTAATGCTTTTCATTTTATGAGAAAATGTTTCTCAATCTACTGAAAAAGCAAATTTATCTACTTTTTCCTTTCCAAATTCATGTTTTTTCAAGTATAAAAATAGAATAACATAAAGTCAGGTAGTTCTATTCAATTATTGAATAAAATTCTATAGACCATTTTGGAGAAGCCCATTGCATGAGTCAGATTTTTTTTTCTTTAACAATGCCTTTTCCCATATATTAGATTAAATTGTATTTTCCTAATTTGATCTGCAGACTAAAACAAAAGCAAGTTATATGAAATGAATAATAAGAATTTGGTTTATCTTGTAATTTCTGATCTTAATTAATCATAAATGAATATTACCTTCTAAACACTTAAAAGTCATTTTATCAACATATTTGCCAAACATCCAGAGGAGTAGTCTTTTATTTATTATAAGGTTTTTTTCTATAGTACCTGATATGCAAATACAGTCTAGTAAAATATGTCAAAATGTTCTTCATAAACTCACTTTACCATCACAATAGCTCCACATCTAACATTTATTCTCATTGTCATAATATACTTCTAGAGAAATCAAAGTTTTTATTGGTAGTTGTAAATGACTTTTCAAATATGTCTAAGGGATAATCTGTGATTGAATAATCACTGGTGATTCCTATTTGGTTATGGGCACCTTAAATTACTGAATTTGAGGCTAGGTGTCTTTCGACATTTCTGGAAAAGTCTCAGCCACTACCACTCTATTGGATTTTCCTGTCTCTTTATTATCTCTTTCTGGACCTTGAATTAGACAAACACAGGACCTGTCCTCCATGTTTAACAATATTTTCATTTTTCCACTTCTTCATCTCTCTATGCTACAATCTAGTAGTTTCTACAGGCTGCTTATCCAGTTCACTAATTATTTCTTCATTAGCAGTTTGAGTATTTCATTAAGGTTTTAATTTCAATGATTATTTTTCATCTTCTAGAAGTTCTATTTTGTTCTTTTACAGATCTTCCTGTTTGTTTTTTTATAATCTCTTGCTCCTTACCCATGTTTTCAATTCTGTCTTTTATTTCTTTAAACATCTTAGATGTACTTCTTTTATATTTGGTGATTCTAATATGTCTTGTGACTTTTATGTGTAAGCTAATATTCGTTGGGGCTCCATCAATGGTTTTGTGAGACCTAGTATGAGGATGAATTCCTCCAGAGAGAAATTGAGTTTGCTCCTGCTTTGCAATTTATTATTTTTAAAATAGATATGTAATGTTTCATGGTCTTGACATATAATTTATTCATCACTTCTCTACTGACAGAGATCATGGGGTGGGGCATAAAAGTATTGTGTATTTCTTCTTCTTAGTATGGATTACATTTTGAGGGTTTTTTTTTTTTCCCTCAGTTGAAATGTTAGATAACTGTGAAACACTGATATATCCTAACACATCCCTGTGACTAATGATGTAAGATACTATCTTAGCCTGAGAAGCATCATTCCCCAAACAACTGTACTAATTACCCATTCTGAAAATGTAAAGAACTGTCATATCTTTATATCAGACGGCATCAACCTCTCATAAGAGCTAAACTTACCGACTCTATGTATCAGAAACTTTTTGAAGTACCCATAAGTATCAAATCATTCAATCTTCACAACACTCTTAAAAAGTGTGTACAGCTGAGTTGTAATGGGTAATTTGCTCTAGACACTACTGTGTTAGGCTTTCTGGAAGCAGAAGCTAGCACAGGGATTCAGGAACATAATTTCCTGAGAGTGTACTTACCACTCTTCAAGAAAGCCTGTAGCAAATGCGGGCAGGGAGAATGAGCTGAGTCTAAGCCTGACCCACAGGCAAAGGGCAGGGGACGGTAATGGTAGCAGCTGTGGTAGTGGTCTCAGAGTCACGTCAACCAAGGGTAATGGTCTAAACGGGGTCGCAGGTGTAAGCTGTTAGCAGCTCTGAACCATCTGGGGTTTAGGTGCAGAGGGACATAAGGGGAATCTGGGTTGAGTACCAGCAGTGTCTGCTGCAGTCACATAGCTGGGAAGGGGAAAGTGGGGCTCAAACCCAGATCATCTGGCTCCAGTTTTGCACTACTGCCGCTACAGGGCCTCCTGCAAACTCTGCTTCTGCTGCCTTCAAACACCTCAATACTGTCTACGAAGAAGCCTCTGACTTGCCAAGCCAAGCACTGCCTCCAATTTCCTAGACAGATAAGAGCTTTTTGACTGGAGAAAATGTTGTGCCCATTTAATTCAGAGGTTTCAAGACCAATTCAACAAGAACTGTCTTGTTTCCATTGCTCCCAATTCAGAAAGGCCTATTAAATGCACATTTTACACTTGCCCAGGGCCAGGACTAGGGTACACAAACCTGAGAGGAGTGCCTCCTTAAATTTTGTGTCCTACGTGCCTCTCTTGCCTTGCCCCAGTGCCATTGAGAAAGGAGCTATGATCCTACACCCTCTCTTCAGACAACAAAAAGTCTACTTGACCCTAAGTATCCTGGTACTTCCCTATGTTCCCTTCCTATACTTTATCCACGGGGAAAATGGTAGAATGAGGGAGGTAGGGATCTTGATCACTTCAGTTTTTAAAGCTTCTGGGACTTAGGAATGTACTCAAACTTACATATGTATGGAGTCAGCCATGCAAGGCTGGAAAGCTTTGAGAATGCGGAAACAAGACAACACCAGAGTCCTCCTATATTATCTCTCTTTGGATATTATCTCTCTCCTGCAACCTCTTCTTGTCTTCTTAGGCTGGTTCCTTTGTGCTAACAAGCTCCCCCAGGTCTGAGAGTGCTATTTCCTAGCTACCATAGGGAACTGCCCGTCCCAACATTTTCATCCTCAGAGGGATCATGCATTCAGCTGGTTTGGCTCCTGTAATAATTGGTCAGGTCCTAGGGCAGACACCTAGTGGTTTTCAGCCTTTGATCATGAATTGGCCTGCTTTATCTCTCCATGCACCAAACCCCAAATGCTGTGGGAGCTGTGAAGTGCTTTTTTACCTGTGACCTACTCCAGAGCTTGGCTGATGTGAGTCTGGGCCCACTACCACAGCTGCTATGGCTCTAAAACTCTGCTAGTAAGTAATATTTACTTCATGGGATCAAATGTAATAAGTATATATTATCATGTGTTTCTCTTCATTCAGCTACACAGTGATAGTAATTAAAATAAATTGTTGACTTTTAATTAGTTCTTATCTTCTCTACCAAATTTAAATATTTTGTTGTAGTTATAGCCTACGTTCTCTTGGTACCTCAATTATCTTATTTCCATTTTTTCCCCCTTATTGCTCTTCTTTTCTAGCCTCAACTCAAAAATCCTAAACAAAATACTAGGAAATTAAATCCAGGAATATATAATAAGGATATTACACCATGATCAAGTGGAGTTTATCTCAGAAGTGTAAGGCTTATGTAATACTTATAAATTAATGTATTTCTCCATATTAATGGAATAAAGGACAAAAATATATGGTCATATCTATAGATACAGCTTCCATTTATGATTTTAAAAGACTCTTAGTAAACTAAGAATAGAAAAATACTTATCTATGAGAAATCTATGGTTAACGTCACTTTTTCCCTAAGATCAGGAATAAGGCAAGGAGGTTGACTCTAATCAAGTCTATTCTCCATTGTACTAGAGGTCTCAACTTGTACAATAAAGCAAGAAAAAAAAAAGGAATAAAAATAGGAAAGGAAGAAATATGATTGTTTCTATAGATGACATTATAATTTACTGAAGAAAATATAGAAGAATCTAAGAAATGACTACAGTATGTGAATTTAGCAAGGTAGATCCTGATACTAAAATCAATTTTATTTCTACATACTGACAACAAATAACTGAACATGGAATTTTAAAATACTATTAACAATTAAAAATCTAAATTTAAAAAATAGTATTTAAAATAACATCAAAAATATGAAACACTTAGGAATAAACAACAAAAGATGAGAAGGATCTTTGTACTGAAAACAAAACAAAACAAAAAATTAAAGAAGACCAGATGGAGGGATATACCATGCTCATGGATTAGAAGACTCAATAACATTAAAATGTCACTAATTCTCAAACTGATCTATAGATTAAATATAATGCTAATCAAGTTCCCGGAACTTTAAAAGAGATATTCACAAAATAATTCTAAAAATTATACGAAAATTTAAAGGGCTTAGAATAGCCAAGACAATTTTGAAAAACAAAGTTAGAGGACTTATTCTATCTGATATCAATGCTTACTATAAAGATACAGTAATCAATACAGTATGTTATTAGCATAAGGACAGATGGATTAATAGACCAGAATAGAGAGTCCAGAAAGAAACCTCCACATGTAAGTTCAATTGATTTTTTTTTTTTTTTTTTTTGTGGTACGCGGGCCTCTCACTGTTGTGGCCTCTCCCGTTGCGGAGCACAGGCTCTGGACGCGCAGGCTCAGCGGCCGTGGCTCACGGGCCCAGCCACTCCGCAGCATGTGGGATCTTCCCAGACCGGGGCACGAGCCCGTGTTCCCTGCATCGGCTGGCGGACTCTCAACCACTGCACCACCAGGGAAGCCCTCAACTGATTTTTGATAAAGACATTAAAGCAATTCAATGAGGAAGGGGGTCTTTTCAATAAATTGTGTTGGGACAATATTTAGAGGAAAAAAATGAAACTTGCCCTCAACTCACACCACATGCAAAAACTAACTCGAGATAAATCATACTCCCAAGTGTAAAAGCTAGTATCACAAAGCTTGTAAAAGAAAACACAGAAGAAAATCTTTATGATCTTGGGGTAGGTAAAGATTTCTTAAATGGGATATAAAATGCACTATACATAAAAGAAAAAATGTTAAATTAGATTTCATCAGACTTAAAATAGTCTACTCATTAAAAGAAAGTGGTAAAAAATGGCAAAAGGCAAGCCACCAGCTTGGAGAAAATATGCACAATGCACATATCAAAGGACTCATATTCAGAATATATAAAGAATTCCTTTAAATCAATAATAAAGTCAATTGATTCAATTGTAAAATGTACAGAAGATTTGAACAGGCATTTCACAAATGATGATGTCTAAATCATCAAAAACATATGAAAATATATTCAAAATCATTAATCACCAGGGAAATGAAAATTAAAAGTATAGTGAGATACCGCTACATACACAAAAGAAGAGGTCAAATTTCAAAGGTTGGCAATAGTAAGTCTTAGAAAGGATGTTCAGCAACTAGAATTCTCATATATTGCTGGTGGGAGTGTAAAATGGTGCAAACACTTTGTAAAAGTTTTTGGCAGTTTCTAATAAAAATAAATATACGCCTACCCAATGGCAATTACACGCCCAGATATTTATGCAACAGAAATGAATCCACAGATTCACATAACTTCACTCTTCATAAGGAATCAAACCAGGAAATAACCCAAATGTTTATCAGCAGGACAATGGATAAACAAACTATAGTACATTCAGCCAGTGGAATAGTATTTGGCAATAAAAAGAACAAATTACTGGTACATGCTACAATGTGGATGAAACTAAAAATAAGTAAGTAAGCCACCATTTAAAAAGGGGCAAACTTCATCACATTGAGAACAGGCCTGTCTATATTAAATGATATTTCTTTGTAAATTTCTTCATTAGGACTTTTTCAAGGATGATCTAATTGTATTTTATTTGCAAGAAATGAAGTTGTCAACAGTCTAAGAAATTCCCAGAATTTACAATGACTCTCATATTTACTTTGGAATTAGAATGGTATGTTCCCTTTGTTAGATTTCACTTTTACTTTCAGTTCTAGGTTCCTGGTTAGAAGCTTTATGTATTTCTTTAATTAAAAATGTAAAAATTTACAATAGCAGTAGGCTGGAATTGAAGTTGTTACAATAGTATTATGTGGAATTCCTTCCAGAGAAAGAATGTTTTTTATCATGATTACCCTCAAGGAAAAAATACTTTAAAGCTGATTATTTAACAATAGGATATTGAGAACACACCACTGTTAAGAATTATCAAAGTTCCAAACCAGGAATGGGATGGAAACTCTTTCATACACTTCTTATACCTTGCTTGCACATTGCAGATAGAAGAAAACTGGCAAACAAGAGATAGTAATAACCATATGTCTGTCTACATTGTCACTTTCCTCAAATATTTTCTTGCTTATTTCTGTCTCTAAAGAGTATTTGGAGAGAAAATATATTTAGGAAAGTTGGATGTTAGGAGGAAAAGGGGAGTTTTTACATAAAATATTTGGGAGAGTCAAAGGGTTACAGGGAAAAAGTAAGATATTAAAAATTTGGGTGCAGGTTTAGGCTAGAGAAGGCCCAAGCAGCTAGACTGACTGCATTTTTGTCAGTCGGTCAACAAAGATTTATTGAGCACCTTCTGTTTGCAGGTTCCCCACTAGTGCTAGAATAATGTGGTTAATGAAATACATAGAATCCTTGATCACAAGCAACTCAGAATTACTACAGGAAAACAATTACTTTTAAAATATCCAGGACTTCCTGGTGGCACAGTGGTTAGAATCCACCTGCCGATGCAGGGGACACGGGTTCAATCCCTCATCCGGGAAAATCCCACACGCTGTGAAGCAACTAAGCCAAGCGCCGCAACTACTGAAGCCTGCGTGCCTAGAGCACGTGCTCTGCAACGAGAAGCCTGCACAATGAGAAGCCCGTGCACTGCAACGAAGAGCAGCCCTCGCTCATGGCAACTGGAGAAAGCCAGGGAGCAGCAATGAAAACCCAACTCAGCGAAAAAAAAAAAAAGAATCAATAATTAAAGTTGTGCAAAATTTTGCAAAGGAGACATATTGATCCATTTTAGGCCCTGACAGGTCTGATCCCAACTTTTATTACTAGTTTGAAGAATGTGGGAATCCTAGTTAGTTCAGGTTTCTTAGGCCATGGTCTTTAAATTGGGATAAACTTACCAAGTATTTACAGAAATTTAGCATTGGGTAAGTGGGAACTCAAATAGTTTTAAGGGAATTAACAACCTGATCCTCAGTTTCAACAATGTAGTTTTTCTTAAAACTGATCTGAGTGAAAACAAGAGCTGTCACAGCTTCCAGGCTTGTTCTGTCTTCTCACCAACCTTTTCACAATAGTTCTTTCTTCTTAAAAAAAACAGGCCCACCTCTCACCCATCTTGGGTTTTCAAATGGTATAGTATCGGCCATGGGTATAAAATATTCCTGGACAATTAGAAATAACTGGTGTTAATGTTGAGAAAATGAATGACTCTAATATCTGGGTATAGAGTTATCAGATAAAATATAGGTCACCCGTGGGCTTCCCTGGTGGCGCAGTGGATGAGAGACCGCCTGCCGATGCAGGGGACACGGGTTCGTGTCCCGGTTCGGGAAGATCCCACATGCCGTGAAGCGGCTAGGCCCGTGAGCCATGGCCGCTGAGCCTGCGCGTCCGGAGCCTGTGCTCCGCAACGGGAGGCGCCACAACAGTGAGAGGCCTGTGTACGGCAAAAAAAAAAAAGTCACCTAGTTAAATTTGAATTCTAGCTAATCAATGATTAATGTATTCAATGAATAATATATTGCATGGAACATACTTATACTAAAAAATTATTTGTTGTTTATCTCAAATTTAAATTTAACTAGGTATCCTGTATTTTAATTCCTAACTCTGGCTACCCTATCTGGGTAAAATTCCTGTGGTTTCTAAGTCACTGATTTCAACAAAATTGAGTTGTCTACTGATAACTAATTACATTTTAGGATTAAAGATCACTAAAGAATTTTTGGGCTATAAAACAGATGTTTAAAAAGTTGTGAAAAAATCGATATAATAACATTTCTTCTGGGCCTCTCTACTTATTTATGTGAAAAAGATTTTTCAACACTTACAATCTTTAGAAACTAAAAAAAGGAAGAGAATCTATGCTGAACCCTATAATATTCTAGTAATAGGTAATATTCATGAACACACACTTGAACAAATTGTTCAAATTTAAGCTGCCCCACTGAGATTGCATTTGTAAAAGAATTTTACTTTTTATCTTGAGTAATTATTAACATTTATATTTAGATGTTTTGATCAACTGACTTTCAATATACGTACTGAAAGTAATATATGATAATGCAATCAAGGAGAAATTTTTCTTTAAGTTACAGCCATATGATCACAGGAAAAAAGTTAAATTTCTATTTATACATATGTTTGTTTCAGAAATATGTGCCAGAGGGATCATAAAGATGTCCATTATAAACATATATTAAAATTCTGTGGGAGAAGTAGAATTTTCAAGGACAAAAAGCATTGATATAATATTTCCGATGATTAAAGATGAGCTGATATATAATGATGGGGGGGTATCAAATGGCTATGGTATTTGTAGTCCATTGAATACATTTAAAAGACTGCTGATCAATTTTATTCTAAAACATCTATGTCTACATTTTGTAGTTCCTTAGCAACTACAGCAACTTTTTTGTTTTAATCTTAAGTTAAAAATATGCAGAGGAATATAGTTTTTCAAAATTATTTTGGTAGGCACATGATCATAAGTATATAAGGATCACAAAATTTCTTCCACCATCTCAAGGGTGAGTTGAAAATGGCTTATAAAGTTTTGAACTAAGCAGGCTCAAAAATGAATTGAAATCTCCACATAAGTAAACTTAATCTTTTTGATATATTTCCAATTGGAACTCTAACTACTATGGGCAGCCAAATCCACCTAATCCAGAAGATACCCCAGCTCATCCTGACTGTACTGCATTCTTGTTTCCATAGGATGTTGAAGTACTGAGTAATATTATGGGTTCTGCCTTTAGTGCTTGATATCTTTGATTTACTGGAAGGCAGGAAAATCAGGTGAGCTCTCCCAAGCCATCTGTTACCCTGGCATGCACTGTCTTTAGATAATTATGCTTAAATTTACTGCTTAGGCAGGAAATGTTGAGGAAAATATGGCAGTGCAGTTAGACTCTGACTTCAGGTTTCTATGAGACTGTCATGGTAATTTAGACATCTCCCCTGTGAGACAAAAGGCTAAAAGGCGGAATTTGTTTTATAGCCAACTCCACCCTAGTTATAAAAACAACCAACGAACCAAAAAAAAAAAAAAAAGATTTCAATATAGCAAACTAAGATGGTAATCTCAATCTTTTAAAACACTAAAAATAAACTGAAAAGGAGAATCTTGTGATTTTTTTTTTACAAACCCCTACATTTCCATTCATGCTTTGCAATTATAACATAATTAGAACAAAAAGTAAAAATTATCAGAAAGAGTTCACAAAGTTTCGCGGTTTTTTTTTTATTATGTGGGAGATGGACCTTTTCCAGTCAGGCTGACCAATGCTTATCTTCCCCCTCACAGATTATCAAGATTTCCTCTGACCCACGAACAAAGAAGCAAAGGTATTTCAGTAAATGCCACGCCGATACGCCCCGGTTAAGAAACAGTCACGCTTTTCGGGTCATGGAAATCCCCGAGTGGGTCTGCCAGGCCACTGATTAAGGGGAAGTGTGTGTGGTTATTACCGCTGGAGTTCCCCTAAATCTTAAGAGGAAAGCACCAGCGAACAAGCAAACCGCTGGGACGAGTGCGGGACAAATGGAGCGGGGTGGGGGTGGGGAAGGGGAGGAGCGGGGGTGGGGGAAGACGTTTAAAAGGCAGCGTGAGACTCCAGCCCGCACCGAACAGCGGGCCGACGGCTGTCACCCGCCAAGCCTCGGCCGGCACAACCCGACTGCCGCGCACCTGCCGGGGTCAGCAGGCCGGGCGGTAGAGCTGAGGTGAGTGAGCGAGCGTGCGCGTGCGCGCGACCGTTTGTGTCTGTGCGCGTGTCCGTGCGCGCGACCCCCAACGTCTCCGCACTGCGTCCCGCGCGGGCGGGGGCCACGTCTGCCGCTCGTCTAGGGGCGCACGGTAGTCAGACCTGCTGCAGGGCCCAGAGGTCGGCTCCAGGCCGGCTCTCGAGCCGACCAGGGACGGCAAGAGAGTGGGAGCCCGGGCGGCCCTTCCCGGCGCGGCCGTGCTGGTCCGGCCGGTCTTCGCCGCCGCCCAGACTTGCCCTCCAGCCCGTGGGGCCTCCGGGTCCGGCGCTGCCTCGCCGACACTCACTTTCCGTCCGCCTTCCTGCCGGGTGTGCAGTTCCTGTTTTCCTTTTGCAATGAGTCAGTGGAATGGGGAAGCTTTGACAGTTTGTTTAACTCGATTGCCAAGGGATATCACCGGGCCTTAGACGGTGCCAGATGAGCTTCAGCACAGAGCCTAAAGCAGAGCTTGGGCATAGAAAGGACTCGGTAAAATCTTTTTTTAATGGACAGACGGAGGAGTGTTCCCAAGTGGTGGCAGAAAAAGCAGATTTTTGGTGGTTTTCCTGGTGATCAGCATGGAAACCCTGTAGTGCTCTTAATCTAGTTAGTAAAGTGCTGGAGGTATTTACCCGATCCTAAACTTACAGTAATATTAACTTTGTTTGCCATTATTTGTTGCTAACATTAGGTGTTTCTAATATCCACTGTATTCAACGACTCCCTTAGAAGACTTTACATGTGTTTTCAGGTTTAATTCTCACAGGCCTAAGAAGCACTTGCCCAGGATCACACCCCTGGTATGCAGAGACTGAATGATATTGGAAACTCAGGATGTCTGACTCCAAAGCCTGGTATTAAACCATCACTGAGCAGACTTCGTAGTCATTAATGTAAAATTGATATCCTTAATACCATGCAAATGAGGGTGCTGCGGTCCTGGGGGGCTCAGTCAAGTTAGCGAAATTCACTTCTCAGCAAAAAGTCTTAAGTGTCTACATTATATGCCAGGCTGAATGGATGGTGGGAGTGGGAGGGCTGGTACAGAGCTGAAACAGTTATGCTGTGAAGGAGCTCACAGACTAGGGGGAGGCAGAGAGAAAAGGCACACTTAAACTCCAGTGTCTGAAACATGGATGTGCTAAGTGCCCAAGAGGATAGACACACCCAACATCGCTGGCATCAGGGAGGTTGCCCACTGGAAATGATGGAGTAGGAAGAGATGAGGTTGGGGACTTGAGCCAACCTGAGAAGGAGCCACAAGAAAGGAAAGAGGAATCCCAAGAGAGTGGTTTCAGAAGCCAAGGGACTAGAACATTTCATAGAGGAAGTGGACCCCAGTGTTAGGTGTGAAAAATTCCACTGGTTTTGGGAAAGAAAAGATTGGTGTTACTCATACTGAGAGTGGTTTTCCACAGACACAGAAAACAAACGTGGTTACCAAAGGGAAAGGCGGGGGATGGATAAATTAGGAGGATGGGATTGACATATACACACTACTATATATAAAATAGATAACCAACAAGGACCTACTGTGCAGCATAGGAACTATACTCACTATTTTGTAATAACCTATAAGGGAAAATAATCTGAAAAAAAACATATATATATATATATAAAATTGAATCATTGTGCTGTACACCTGAAGCTAACACAACATTGTAAATCAACTATACTTCAAATAAATAAAAGAAAAAGAGAGTGGTTTTAAGTGGTGCTGGCTAAAGCCAGTTGTATTGGGAGACCTTCACCATAGACAGTTGTTCATTTCATTTGGCTGTGAAGCGAAGGTGAGATACAGGGTAGTTGCTAGAGTGAAAAGTAGGGTTGAAAGAGGGTTTTTTGGTTTTGTTTTCATTTGAAAGCTGAGACAGAATTAAGCATGCTTGTTATATTGAAGGAAAAGACCCAGTAGAGAGAGTAGAAGAAATGAGGAGGATGGGGTTAAGAGCAAGGTTTCTGAGGCCAGTGCGGGAGGATGGGATTCTTTTAAGTGAGGCAGTAAGTGGGTTGTGAGCAAAAAGGGCATGGATTTGAGAATGTGAAAGGATTACTACTCAATTATGTCTCTTTTCTTTGAGAAATCGAAGTCAAAACAATCTACTGAAAGTGAGATGGGGAGTTGTGGAGGAGAAATTTGAGGAAGGTATTGAAGGTTTAGAAGAGTTGCATAGGCCAGTGGGCTAGGCTTAAGAAGAATTGATGAGAGATAGTGAAGGGCCAGCCAAGGTGGAGCCTGACGTCATGCTGGTTTCTGTCTACAAGGTTGTAGATCTTCCCCAGCAGCATTTAGAATTCTAGGTGTTGGAAATGGATAGGACAGAGGTTGAATGGATCCAGGGTTGGCATCTTGGCATATTTTTGTATACTTATTGTATAACTGTTGCCTAAATGTCCACAGACATGCCTTGTTTCCACATCAAAGCTTCTTTAGGGCAAGATCTGTGTAAGGGGTTTGAAAACTGCATAGGGGCCAGGCAGGTGATATAAATGAACAAAACTAGGGGTGACTTTTTTAAACAAAAGCACACTTTGCTTACATATTTAACATGTAGGAATAGTCTTCCTTTCCACAAAGAAATATGTTACTCTCATTTTTCTCAAAAAATGTCCCTCTTTGTCTACCTTTCATTTTTGTTACTTTTGATAGACACAGGTATTAGAACAATTCCACTTTCTTCATAATTCTACTGTGAGAAAAACAACAGTGCCAGCTCAGTGACAAAAAGCAACTGACAGTCTCCGTATCAGAGCGCCAAAGGGGAGAGCATGTGCCTTCCCTAAAGGGTGCAGCCACTGCTCGGCACTAGCTGATTGTTGCCATGCAGGAATAAATGCCCGGTGTAGCCAGGTCTTCTGATTTTTCAGGATAAGGTTGGGATGTAGAATGTCCTGAGAAATCTCTTACTTTTTTTTTTTTTGGCCCCTCCATGTGTGGCATGTGGGATCTTAGTTCACTGTCCAGGGATTGAACCCGCGCCCCCTGCAGTGGAAGCGCGGAGTCTTAACCACTGGACCACCAGGGAAGTCCAGAAATCTTACTTTTATTTTATTTATTACTTCTTTTTTACAGAAATCCCTTTAAAATATTTTTATTTATTTTATTTTAATTTATTTTTGGCCACATTGGGTCTTTGTTGCTGCGCGGGGGCTTTCTCTAGTTCCGGCGAGCGGGAGCTACTCTTTGTTGCAGTGCGCGGGCTTCTCCTTGCAGTGACTTCTCTTGTTGCGGATCACGGGCTCTAGGCGCGCGGGCTTCAGTAGTTGTGGCACATGGGCTCAGTAGTTGTGGCTCGCGAGCTCTAGAGCACAGGCTCTGTAGTTGTGGCGAACAGGCTTAGTTGCTCCACGGCATGTGGGACCTTCCTGGACCAGGGCTCAAACCCGTGTCCCCCGCATTGACAGGCGGATTCTTAACCACTGAGCCACCAGGGAAGCCCAGAAATCTCTTACTTTTAAAAAATGTTGGTAATTAACTAAAACATTTAAATGTACTGTGGTATTTTTCTAAGAAAAATCTTACTTGGAAAACTGGTGAAATTCAAATAAGGCATATAGATTAACAGCATTGAATCAGTGTTACTTTCCTGGTTTCTATGGTTATATGTGGATATGTAAATGCAGGATATGTGGGAACTCTTATTTTTATGTTTTCTCTATGTATAAATTAATTGCAAAATAAAACGTTAAAAGAATTAGTGAAATGCTGGAGTCCAATTCTGTGCAAGCCAAACATAATACCTCTGCTGGCCACCAGTTTGAGCCTTCTGGTTTTCATCTGGGATTTCTTGGCCTCTGCAGTACCTAATACAGCACCTTGTATGTCACAGACATTCAGTAAATACTAGTGCTCTGCTTTGGAAAAAATGTTTAAAAAGAGATCATGGTGTTACATCTATGAATTATTTGACTTTTAAAATTGTCTTTTTTTTTTTTAACAGGTTTTACAAAAGAGACGAACTGTTCTACTTCTAGGTTTATTCCAGTTTTTTCTATAAATCAAACATCTCAAAATGGAGGCCTAAAACTCTTAAAAGGGACTTAGTCTAATCTCCGGGAGGTAGTTTTGTGCATGAATAAACAAAGTAGTTAACAGGAGTTTTTGGTATCGAAAGAATGTTAATTTTAAAAATATGATTTGGTTATAAGAGGTATAACTATAAAGTAATAATAAGTTTGATTCTGAATTTGATTTGTGGATATCAAGAAATGATTGTAGCTGGGACATATTGTTGAACTACTTTTCTCAAAGTTGGCCAGGCAGTCTCCCACTGGCTGCTGTGTAGAATAGAAAAAAGTACCTGTGTTTGGTAAAGATTTTAAAATGAGTGACAGTTATCTAGAACAAAGAGTTAATATTCAACCCTCTGCTAAATTAGAGAAACATGCATATAAAACCTTTGGCATGTTAAAAGATTTCTGCGATGACAAAGAAATGTCAAGAATAAAACTTTTTGATAGGTGCAACAAATTTAGAGCAAGTATGAAAGATAAACGTGATGATTGGTAAAGAAATTAACCATTTATAAGACTGTTGATATTTTGAAAGTCAAAACTTTAGTTTGTTCAAATGGGCTGTTATTTCTGAGAATAATTAGAATGAGAATGATGACTGGATGGTTACATTTTGGTAAATGAACAAACTTATTCCAAAAGAAAATTCACACAGAGACAGTAGTAACACCAAGAATGAAAGGAATACTGAAGTTAGACATAATAATTCACCTCTGAGGTCAGTTATCACTAGTGTTTAGATATGTTTCTTCTCCCACCTGGAAATAAAGCATTGAAGTCTGCAGTAAAAAGCCCCAACATATGTGGGACCCAGGAAGCATGCTTGCAAAACACTTCTAGAAAAAAAAAAACATGTTGACTTGTTTATTGGTTATTACTGACATTATTGACACAGAACCTACTGACTAATAGCTACTTATAATTGAGAAATTCTGAATTTTGAGATCTCTGCTGTTCAAAAGAAGTGGATTGTGACAAAATAAATTTATTATTTTTTGTCATGATAAATTCTGGTTCAAGGTATGCTATCTGTGAAATAATTTCTGACCAAAGCCAGATTTTTTTATCTATCTTTTTTTTTTTTTTTGATTATTTAGCTTGCAGACTCAGCACTCTGACTGTTGACTGTTTTTAAAAGTAAATCCATTATCAGGAGATTAGATTTTGGTTCTCAACAGCATGAAGCTGAGTCTAAAAGACCAAGTGAGCAAATATATTCATCTCTGATAATTTATTTGAAATGCATTGTTTAATTTGCTAAGATCTAGTGGCATTGCTATGACTAAGCAATCAGGTACCTATCTATGGGAAGTAATTATTATTTAATAAATCTTGAAACCAGGTCTTGAGATGTAGGAACCAATTCTATTATTACTTAAGCTCTTTATTTGGAAGAAAATTTTGAATTGTTTTGTTCTCCCTAATAAAATGATTGTAGGAAGAAAAATTAATTTGAGCAAGATTTTGGATAGACTGTATTTCATTGAATCTAAGATGTCATCATTTGTAAAGCACACCATTATTTTATGTACCTCTAAGAAATAAAAATGCTGTTAATTAAAATGTGACATGCCATTCATTAATTGTAAGATACCTCTCCATAGCACAGATGTTAAAACATGCATCTTAGAATCAATGAAATATGATAGTCCATTCTTTTCCTCTTTCGAGGTAGTCTTATGCTTTTTTTTTTTTCTGGCTACAAAATTTCACAATTTAAAAACAAACATAGTTTGAATATTTTTGTGTGTATAGAACACTTACACAGCATAGCTTTCTGCCAAAACAAACTAGCTATGTGAGACATTTTATCTTCAGGCTGACTGGATGTCACTGAAGCATACTAGTGGAGAGGGTGACCTACCTGTGGAGATATCTGACACTAAATGGCATCTTGATGACCTAAAGCACTCTACACTTTTATGAAGGGTTTTAATTTTCATCACAAGGTACTGTGTAGCATCATGTTTACATTGTATGCAAGAGTATACAAAGGTGCAGATACATAATTGGCCCTTAAACTGTATCAATATAGGATTTAGAATCTTGCCATGCTATAACCCTAAATGCATAGAAGAAAAAAGAATGAAAGATTTCCTGTTCTAAGTGTTCAGTCTAGTACTAAAATTAATAAAAATCAAAACCCATGCACAAAACTACCTCCCCAGAGAAAGGCTAGTCCCTTTTCCTCCCCATCCATTTCATTATGAACATAGTAGAAAATAGCGTATTCTTATCAAATTTGATGAAAAGTGCCAACATATTTGAATTGAAGTATGACTTTTCATGTGAGCTGTACCGAATGTCTACCTATTCGGCTTTCCCCGCTGGTGTTCCTGTCTCAGAAAGGAGTCTTGCTCGTGCTGGTTTTTATTATACTGGTGTGAATGACAAGGTCAAATGCTTCTGTTGCGGACTTATGCTGGATAACTGGAAACAAGGAGATAATCCTATTGAAAAGCATAAAAAGTTGTATCCTAGCTGTAGCTTTGTTCAGAATCTAAATTCAGTTAACATCTCAGGAGCCACTTCTCAGCCTACTTTTCCTTCTTCAGTAACAAATTCCACGCACTTATTACTTCCAAGTTTGGAAAACAGTGGCTGTTTCAGTGGCTCTTATTCAAGCTTTCCATCAAATCTTTTAAACTCTGGACCAAATCAAGATTTTTCTGCCTTGAGGATAAGTCCCTACCATTGTGCAATGAATACCGAAAAAGCCAGATTACTTACTTTCCAGATGTGGCCATTGACTTTTCTGTCACCAACGGATCTGGCAAAAGCAGGTTTTTACTACATAGGACCTGGAGATAGAGTGGCCTGCTTTGCCTGTGGTGGAAAATTGAGCAACTGGGAACCAAAGGATGATGCTATGTCAGAACACCTGAGACATTTCCCCAACTGCCCATTTTTAGGAAGTCAGCTTCAAGGCACTTCAAGATACACTGTTTCTAATCTGAGCATGCAGACATATGCAGCCCGCTTCAAAACATTCTGTAACTGGCCCTCTAGTGTTCCAGTTCATCCTGAGCAGCTTGCAAGTGCAGGTTTTTATTATATGGGTAAGAAACTTAATCTGATAATAAAAAACAAATATTCAACATGTGTTATCTCATACATTTTAGTGGTCAAATTATATGTATTCATAAGTTTTGGTCCAAAATTAATTTTAGGTCACAGTGATGATGTGAAATGCTTTTGCTGTGATGGTGGGCTGAGGTGTTGGGAATCTGGAGATGATCCATGGGTGGAACATGCCAAGTGGTTTCCAAGGTAATTGTTGTGAAATTTTCTTTGCAAATGTGTGTGATTATTGTGAGAGGAGTTATATGTGTTTACCTTATAATCAACTGTTGCTTTATTCTGTCTTTGTTTCAAAAATACATTTATGAATAAATTTAGGAGGGATTACTTAGAAAAATAATTACTTAAAAGGTTTCGATGGAAAGTTAAGATAAAGAGGAAATAATTTAGGGTTTCTTTGTGTGTGTAATTAATATATATACATGTATATTAAAATAACATATGCTCATTATAAAACCAAAGTTACACATTGTAGGAAAGTAGGAAAGTACAGAGACACAAAAAAATTTAAATGTCCAGAAACCTCACCACCTAAAGTTGACCACAGTCACCATTTTAGTGAACATCCCTCCAGAGACATCTCTTTATGCATATGTACATATATACATAAATGTATACAATTTTACATGAATTAGATGTATTTACTGTTTTGAAACTTTTTTCAGTCAACATGTTTTGAACATATTTCCATTTATTCAACACTCAATAATATTAACTGATTACCTATTATCAGGCACTATTGTAGATGCTTAATATACTCAGTTGAACAAAACCAAGACTCCTGGTCTCGTATGCTAGACTTACAGCAGGAGAGGACAGACAATGAATAAAAACTTAATAAATAAGTTATATAGCATGTTGGAAGATAATAAGTGCTATGGATAAAAAGAAAAAAGGGAGCTTGGGTAAGGGAGATCAGAGGCACCAGGCTGGTTACAATATTAAGTAGGGTCATCAGAGTAAATATAGACCCATCTCATCTGTTTTGATCACTACATAGCATTTTGTTGTCATGTCTTACACTTTTGATTATTCTATACTTGTTTACACTCTCCCTTTTTTACTAAAATCAGGTAGCCTATAATTTTTCATGGTCAACACTTTTAGTATTTTTAGTGTTGATTACTAAACTTAGTATCCTAACATTTGCATTATATAATTTTTTATATGATACTGTCTTCATTTATAGCAACTTTGCACTCCCCAAATATTTCAAATTTCAAAAATTATGAAGATTAAAAAGAACACCTTACATAGACATTTTTAAAAAGTGCTGCTAGCTTTCTATTGTGGTAATTTTGTGAATATATAAAAAGAACAGTAAATTTGCTTTGGTAGTGTCATGAATTCATTTTGTACTTAAATTTGACCATGGATATATATTATCTAGAAACTACCAAACTTGTGAATGTCTGACTTCTTAGAAAATGTGTTAAGCTTCCTCATTCTTTCTATGTATATTTTCAGCTTTTAAACATACAAAGCTTATGTATGAACAGTATCATTTATTAGGGAACTTTCTACCTGTCTCCTTGGCTCATGAATGTTCAGAATGTTTTTAGGAATCTTAGAATAGTTGAAGAGAGCAGCAAGGACCTTGGGGTGGAGACAGCCTTACTTATCTCAGTAGACTGAGAGCCGCACAATCCTTATCCACATCAGCCTTGGCCGAGTACCAGTTACAGCCTTCCTCTTGCTTACATCATCTTACCTTTGAGTGCAGTATCTCTTATCACTTCCTATATGCTAAATGACTAGTCAAGTGGTTATAATTATGTTTATGTTCACTTGAAATATTTAGCAGTCTACAAATGACCAGATTAAAATAACCCCCCAGATTTAATTTTCCTTACATTTTAGGTGTGAGTACTTGATACGAATTAAAGGACAAGAGTTCATCAGTCGAGTTCAAGCCAGTTACCCTCATCTACTTGAACAGGTAGGGACAGTTTTTTTGTTTTTTAAATCATTCATTAAATTGATTTTCTGATAAATTATTTTCTGATAATTACAGAGAGTAGAATTTTAGTGAAAAGACAAGTCAATTTAAAAATACATTTTCTTTTTTCAACACCCAGCATGATCTTAGAGAGTG
Source organism: Delphinapterus leucas (assembly GCF_059928025.1). Classification (NCBI taxonomy): domain Eukaryota; kingdom Metazoa; phylum Chordata; class Mammalia; order Artiodactyla; family Monodontidae; genus Delphinapterus; species Delphinapterus leucas. The sequence goes on from NC_143135.1 coordinate 77,738,608, forward strand.
CTATTCTTTGGATAACAGCAGATCCAGAATTAGAAACCTTCTGAAAAATAATATTTAAGTTATGTTTCTGAGTATTTCTCCAACAAAGTTGCAATAAATTAAATTATTTGAGGAAAAAATTGACTGGATAGTAGCATTTAATAATTTTACTATATAAATTTTTCTTAAAAGGATTTGAGGAAGATAATTGTATTCCTCTTTCTAATCTTCCCAGAAAAGTAAGTAAGAACTTAGAGAATAGTTTGAGGGTCAAACACTTCCTAGCCACAGTCAATGGGAATAAAGGGTCCAGCTTATCCCAAAGGAACACCCAGAAAATGGAAGATCTTTGGGATGATAGGCAAACAGTGATTGTCTTACAGGTCACTGAAAAGGTGTAGCCCTTTTCCTGCCTTAATGAAAATGGATTTTATTTGTTAATACACACATACACACGCACACACGAAGAAACTCTATTAGTTTATGGCCTACAGAATTGCTGTTGAATGTAAATGAAATTTTGCTTTTGACATAAAAAATTATGTTGCCAGTAAACAAGTTAGTTTGCAATAAATTGAATAAATTAGGTCTCTTGATTAATTTTTATTGCAATGAACAAGATAAGATTTACATTTTAATTTATATACATTTTTTTTAGCTGTTATCTACTTCAGACAATCCAGAAGATGAAAATGCAGAGTCACCAAGTATGTATACTAATAATAATTACTGCATTTAAATGTTAGAACCGTTTGATACTGTTAAGATTGAAAGTTGATAATTATAATAATGTACATTTATATTATGATTTATAATTTACAGTGAATTTTCAAATACATTATTGGTATTTTTCAAATTTTAGTGCATATCATAATTGCCTGAGGAACTCTAAAAAATATTACAGATTTCTAGTCTCCACTTTAACCCTACTGAATTGAATCATAGTATCTGAAGGTGGGGCTTGAGCATCTATAGTTTTAACAAGCTTCAGACATCCAGCCTAACCCTTGTTCTCAGACCAGTGTGGGAACAGGTGCACTATGACATTAGATTGCATACATATTCTTTCTATGAAACGGAGAGAGTAGAAAATAATGTTCTCATTTTTCAATAGGTACTCAGAGGCTCAGAGAGGTTAAGTGACTTGTCCACCACCTTAAACTTGAAAGGTGATAGAGCCAATATTTGAACAAGCTCTTCTCCCTTATCTAGTGTTAAATTCAGTTCAATAAATATTTGTTGTGCTTCTGCTATTCTGGGGAAAGAATAGACAACAGGATAAACATAACACCTGCTCTCATGAGCTAGTGTCTAAGGAATACAGGCAAATACACAGATAGGAGAACAGTATGGAAAGTAAAGTGTGCTCTGAGAGCACATGCGGGACAATTAGCCCAGACTTGGAAGATCAGAAAAGGCTTTCCAGAGGAAGTATTTGTCTTAGCACAGAATCAAAGGGAAGAATAGTAGTTAACCAAATAACAACGGGAGGAAAAGAATATTCTTGGCAGAGAGAACAGCACATGAAAGACTTAAGTAACAAAAGAGAACAGGAACACTTGAAGAACTGAACAAAATTCTGTATGGCTAGAAGTAGGATTTGCAAACAGGTAAATGAATGAAGCAGGCTAGCTTAAGAGTGGTCAGCACTGTAGGCAGAATTTGACCCAAGAGCCATCAGTTTGTGGCTTCTGGGATAGAAGGCGAATGAGTAAGTGGCAAGAGATGAGGCTGAAGGGGTAAACAGGGTCCAGATTGCATAAGATATTGTAAGGCACAGTTGAATGTTATCCTAAAAGCAAAGGAATCGTTGTTGGAATTTAAGAAGGAATGTGACACATTCAGATTTTTGTTTTTAAAAAGTCATTCTGGTTACAATGTTGAGAATGAATTAGACAGGAGCAATAGTTTAGGAGGCCATTGCAGTAATAGATATGAGTGATTACAATTGGCCTCTTTCAAAATTATGTTAAACATATTTAATTTAGAAAGCTCATTTGTTCGTTCAACATGGGGAAAAAGGAATCTCAGTGCTGGTGGGGATGATCCCAACATTCTGTTTCTTTCTCCCACTCATATTTATGCCAGATAATGCATATTTTGAGTCTGAATACAATATTCCATATTCCTATTTTAGTGACTGAACATGTATATCGTTATTTTAAATTTAAGAAAGGTAATACAAAATAGCACCTACACATTTTCTGGGCCTTATGTTTTTGATATTGTAATAACTCGCAATTTAGAAAATATACAGACTATCCCAATATGTGTTAAATTCTTTATTCCGTATAGTTGTTCATTTTGGACCTGGAGAAAACCATTCAGAAGATGCAGTCATGATGAATACACCTGTTGTTAAAGCTGCTTTGGAAATGGGCTTTAGTAGAAGGCTGATAAAGCAGACAGTTCAGAGTAAAATCCTAACAACTGGAGAGAATTACAGAACTGTCAGTGATCTTGTATTAGATTTACTTAATGCAGAAGATGAAATAAGGGAAGAGGAGAAAGAAAGAGCAACTGAGGAAAAAGAATCAGGTACACATATTTACTTACAGTCTCCATTTCCGTAAGGATGTCACTGCACATAAGTTATTGAAAATATAGTCAATGCAATTGGATTTTAAGTTCAACATTCTGCATTTGAATTCTGAAAACTTTCTTCACATTAAAATATATTTGAATTGCTTATTAGTAAATTGAAAATATAAGTACATATATTGAGTGAAAGCATTTCACAGGAAACCAAAAGTTTCCTGCTTTTTCTTAATTTCTATTTTTATTCTGGGAAATTGACTGTGTGTGTAATTATTCATGGCACATTTTTGATCCCAGACTAGTTGCTCACTCCTCTTTGCTATAAACTGGGGTGGGATCAGGAACAATTATTAATTTTAATATTAGTGTAACAGTGTGTCTCAGCCTGTGACTGTAAATTAATGTACAAATTATGATTACGTTTCCTATTTGCCCACACAAGAACTGAATTCCCCTTTGGAGTGTCCCTGTGTTATTTAGGGGAGCTCTAAGACACTGTTTCACATTCTCCCAAGACAAGTTATCCATGCCCTTCCATGCTAGCCTTGTCTGCTCCCTGTTGCCTCTACTGTGTTGAGGCTCATCCCCTCCTCTGGATGAGCATGTTCATTCTAATCTGGTTGCTCCACTGCTATCATCACTCTGGCCTAGACAAAGAGAAATGTTGGTCTCTCCTTTGCCACTCCTTCCAAAGCATGGACCAGATCCAAGAGTCCTTTCAACACAACTGAAAACAGATTACAATTTTTAACAAGCTCTTACTGGAGATTTAGGGATAACAGAAGGGCATTACATCACAGATGGCAGTTGACAGCTATAACTGTATGTGGTCTCTCTTGGTGCCCCTAAGCCCGTCCTCATGAATCTCTTGGCCTAGCTCCTGATTCATCTCTGTGTAGCTCTGGCCAGTTTTAACAAATGACTAGGAAAGTCCCAAGTGGAGCTCAGGTCCCCAAGTATCCACAAAGCCCAGAATGAGAAAGGTTTGCCCCATATCCTTGTCCAAGGCCATCTGGGACCTCTTTCTTCCCAGGATGTTGACGGTGAGATTGTTCACTCCATTCCCGGAAAAATCTACCCTTGGCCAACCCAGACAAACATATCAGATCACAGTAATACAGCATCCTCTATTTACCAAAGTGTGAATTATTCAGTTCTACATGTCACCAGTACAGCAGCAACGTAGTCCAAGTTCATCTTTGCCCAGCCAAGTTCTCCTTTTCATTGTGAAGTGAAGATAGGGCTGCATGTCCTTCCTGTAGTCCTCTCAGTCTTAACCACTGGTCGTCAGTGAACAACTGCTCAAAGAAGAGAACACCCATTTCCACAATTGTTTATAGACCCTATGAAGTCTAAAGCCATCCAGCTATAAAATACTTATTTTTCTTCCAAAGAAAAAAATCAACAGTTTCCAGAGTTGACTCCAAGTCAACAGTATACAATAACTTGCATTGTCAAAAATATCCGTTAGCTTCTCAGCTCACTGTTATATCCGTACTACCTAGCGCAGTATCTGTATATAGTCTATAGTCTGTGCTCAAGAAATATTTTTTTGAATGACAATGAAAATACTTAACGTTTACGTTACTGATTATTTTATAGTTTCCCAGAACAGTAGGTGAGTGATTTCTTGACAGATGTGTAAATAAAGAGGCAATTTAGGATTTCTTTTCCAGGATAAAAGAACATGCTTCAAAGGTTTATTCAAGTCTTTACCTCTTATAAACCGGAATACAGTCTATGACTTTGAAGTGAGACTATTTTCTGCAGCTACTAGCAATCCAATTTTAGAAATCTTAAGAATTTCAGAGAATTTCTTACATTAGTTTAAGTAAAATGTAATTAGAAAAATTAAAAAATTAATATACTTTAACATCAAGTATAAATTATATTTTAATTTTCTAAAATATCACTACTTCTTAACCATAGATTACTTAACAATATGTTAAGTTCTAATTCTTCCATTCCTCTGGCTGTTATTTCTTTGTTCCTACTGCTGTTTAAGTTGCCAAGGCCTGATGGTTCATTTGTTCAACAGGTATTTGTGGAACATTGACTTTGTGCCAGACACTGTTCTAGGTCCTGATCCTTTTCTCATTTATTCTCAGAGCTTCAATTCTCTTCAAAATGTGTATCTAGAGCCTGGACTTTCTGACTAAGCACTGTTTTTTATTCCTTATTAAACAGTTCTATTTATATGTCCTATTATTTGACAAAGTCAGAGTTTCTAAAATCTAATGATCATCTCCCCTCAAATAATTCTTCTTTAAACAGCCTAACTTCTCTTTTTATTTTATAGAAAAGCTTTATGGATCATGGTAAAACTATATGATAGTTAATTAATAAACTTGGAATCATAAGTCATATTCCAAAGAGATAATAAAATTGCAGAGTTTCAAATATAAAATATTTTACCACTAGATACAAAATCTAGATCTGGAAGAAGAATACGGAGATCCTATAGGACAGGAAGGTATTGACAAGTAGGATTTATTTTTCAAAATGCTGCTAGTGCCTTTCCCCCCTTACTATAAAACATTGAGGTAATAGCAATATCATGTCTAATTTTGGGAAATAATAATTAATTAATAATTTCATCTTAAAATGGAATTTTAAAGAAGTTTTATGGGTGACTGATAATTTAAGAAATGTTCTATCATTTTAATTCCCTTGATTTTGCCTTTCCCCACTTTGACTAGATTGGATTAAAATTTCAATTTTATTTGGTTCTAAGTTTTATTTGGTTAAAGGATTGGCAGTATTGCAGAATGGTAGAGAGCATAGATTATGAAACCAAATTGCCTCAGTTTGACTTTTGCTAGTTGTGTGTCCTTCAGCAATTTACTTGCCTCACTGTACCTCTATTTTCTTACCTGCTAAATAAGGGCACTAGTACCTACCTCAAAGGGCTGTTGTGAAGATGAAATTAGTTAATGCATGGAAAGTGCCTACCACAGTGCTCAGTGTTAGTTCTTATTATAAGTAGAGTTACTATCAAGCACAGGGCATCAGGTACCCCCAAAGCTAGCAATCAACTTCAGTGCCAACTGATTATGAATTATGGTTGTTTTCATTCAGTTATATGTGTATATGTGGGAGGAAGTTTGTGGGCAGAGTTTGAACGTGATTGTGTTTGTGTTATTTTCTATAAAGATGACCTATCATTAATCCGGAAGAATAGAATGGCACTTTTTCAACGTTTGACTTGTGCGCTTCCAATCCTGGATAGTCTACTAACTGCCAGAGTGATTAGCGAGCAAGAACGTGATGTTATTAAACAAAAAACACAGACATCCTTACAAGCAAGAGAACTGATTGATACGATCTTAGTAAAAGGAAATTTTGCAGCCACCATATTCAAAAACTCTCTACAAGAAATTGACCCCATGTTATACCAGCATTTATTTGGTGAGTGCTGGAAAATTACTTCTGGAACTTCCTAGGTCAATTGAAAATACGCTTTTATTAATGATTTGTGATTATTGAAAATAATTCAACCTAATTTATAAACTATTAATTGTACAAAAAGATTGAAGGCTTTCATTGCCTTGACATTATGAAAATTATCTATAGTATTTGGGCAGAGTCTAAACTGTTAGTTTAAAAATATATATTCTGTGACTAAATATTGTTAACCTTATTTGTCATAGTAATGCTTTTGCTTTTTCTCCCTTAGTGCAACAAGACATAAAATACATTCCCACAGAAAATGTTTCAGGTAAAATAGTATTAATAATTTAAATCAGTAGAAAACATTGTTTTTTTATTTTCTTGGCTTTTCATTGGAGGAGAAGCAGCAAATTGCCTTTTATTAAAATTTTTTTTCTCTTCTTAGATTTACCAATGGAAGAACAATTGAGGCGACTACAAGAAGAAAGAACATGTAAAGTGTGTATGGACAAAGAAGTGTCCATAGTGTTTATTCCTTGCGGTCATCTAGTAGTTTGCAAAGATTGTGCCCCTTCTCTAAGAAAATGCCCTATTTGTAGAGGTACAATCAAGGGTACAGTTCGTACATTTCTTTCATGAAGAAGATCTAAAACTATGTCTAAATTTTAGAATTAGTGGATTACATATATTGTAATTTTAACTTTGATACTGATTTGGTTTCTTTAAGATTTCTTATTTATTTACAACAATTTTGTTTTATATAAATATCTAAAACATGAACATACATATTTTATGTAGCATGAGAATGATAGGCTTTTGTTTTTGTGAACAAAAAACAGGGATAGCACTATAAGCACAATACTAAATGAAAATTTCAGCACTATTGAAATTGTAAGTGAAGTAAAATTTAAGATTTTGAACTGAACTTTCATAATTTTAAATATTTTGGAGTTGTATTCAGGATCAGGAACATGGATTCTCTTGCTTTTTCCATCAATGTCCTATACACAGAAGGTCTTGATGTTTGTTGAATGACTTTTTCGGGACATGATGTTTTTGTAAAGAATTCTGTGAGGAACATTTTAATAAATGAATCAAAATTACGCTTGTTCTTAATACCTTCATTTCTATGATAATCGGATAGTTTACTGACTCCCAGCCTCCTTCCATACCTCCCTAAGACCTCTTGAATATTGAACTACAGTTTAGGTCCCTTTCTGTAAGATGCTTCTTCATTTATACTTGTAGAGCACAGAGGTCAACCACACCTGGCTTTAATCTATAGGATTTTATAGGATGTCTGAGTCAAAATCAAATAATCTTCCCAGTAAATTTCTTTTTTTTTTTTTTTTAAACATCTTTATTGGGGTATAATTGCTTTACAATGGTGTGTTAGTTTCTGCTTTATAACAAAGTGAATCAGTTATACATATACATATGTTCCCATATGTCTTCCCTCTTGCGTCTCCCTCCCTCCCACTCTCCCTATCCCACCCCTCCAGGCTGTCACAAAGCACCGAGCTAATATCCCTGTGCCTTGCGGCTGCTTCCCCCTAGCTATCTACCTTACTACATTTGTTAGTGTGTATATGTCCATGACTCTCTCTCGCCCTGTCAAAGCTCACCCTTCCCCCTCCCCATATCCTCAAGTCCGTTCTCCAGTAGGTCTGCGTCTTTATTCCTGTCTTACCCCTAGGTTCTTCATGACATTTTTTTTCCCTTAAATTCCATATATATGTGTTAGCATATGGTATTTGTCTTTTTCTTTCTGACTTACTTCACTCTGTATGACAGACTCTAGGTCTATCCATCTCATTACAAATAGCTCAATTTCATTTCTTTTTAAGGCTGAGTAATATTCCATCGTATATATGTGCCACATCTTCTTTATGCATTCATCTGATGATGGGCGCTTAGGTTGTTTCCATCTCCGGGCTATTGTAAATAGAGCTGCAATGAACATTTTGGTACATGACTCTTTTTGAATTTTGGTTTTCTCAGGGTATATGCCGGGTAGTGGGATTGCTGGGTCATATGGTAATTCTATTTGTAGTTTTTTAAGGAACCTCCATACTGTTCTCCATAGTGGCTGAACCAATTCACATTCCCACCAGCAGTGCAAGAGTGTTCCCTTTTCTCCACACCCTCTCCAGCATTTATTGTTTCTAGATTTTTTGATGATGGCCTTCCCAGTAAATTTCTTTATTCATTTGTCTGTTGATTCATTCAAGGAAGTCTCATGCCTGCCCTACCCATTGGGAAAAGCCCCTAGTTTTATTCTCACCACTTTGGTATTAATTCTGGGACTTGAAAAGTACACTGGTTAGCAGCGTTTGGAACAAACAGCTTGTTCTCATAAATCAATTTGTTCTGTACTGCCAGTGCAGAAAAATTTCCTCCTTTGCATTACTTTTTGGTACTCAACATGTCCAATTCATAATTCTCTATCTTTGCTTCCTGTAGAGTTTTTAGGGCTTTAAAACCAGAAGTGACACTATAGTTGGGAATAGACTGGAGAGACAAGCAAAGGCCAATCATCTAAACCAGTTCTAGATGTCTGCTGGAGTTCTACAGAAAGATTAGGAACCAAGCAAGAGGGGAGATTCCATCTCTTCATTCTGATGCTGGGAGACTACTTAGGATGCAACTGATTTTGCCTCTTTGTTAGAAAATTCAGTTGGCTAGCCTCATGCTAACCACAGTGTCCTGCTGGAGTGCAAGGCTGAATCCATTGTATTATTGCTTAGGTGATTTGTAACTCAGCTTTAAGATAAATACTTAGTATATACCCTTCTTGCAGCAGCTACTTTTTATCTGGTTCTTAGTTCATACTACACTTAATATTTGAACTTTGCCGTCTCCACTGTGAAACTCTTGCTTATTTCTCATTTTGGTAATATATGTATAGCTAACATAACCAACTTATTTATCCAAATATTCTGTTATTTGCCTAAGTGTTAGTTAAATTGAAATTTTGTTTCGGAAAAAAAAAGTCACTGTAGATAATAATGGTAGCTTCACTTGCTGATGGCGTGTCAGGCATTAGGCATGTTTTTAGGTGCTTGACATGCATTCATTCATTTGATTCTCTCCAACTTCACCCACCATCCAACCTGGCCTTCAGTCCCCAGAATTGGGTAGATAATTTAAACCTCAATATACAATATATAATAAGCGTTATAATTCAGAACTTTGCAGTGGGCTTAATTTCATACTTAGGTTATGCTCCTTATAACTTCCATCCATTCTTTTTATCCATTTCCTTATATTACTTGATACTATTAGCCATTAAATTCCTTTGCAGTCACAGGCAATGTCATTCAAACATCTTTACCTCCTTTTGATGTCTTGCACATCATAGTAGATAGTGTGGATATTTACCATGTAAGTTCCAGTCAAAACTATCAGATGGAATGTTTAAGAGATTCACTATTTTAGAAGCAACACTATAGTACGCTTGAAACAAAGAGTATTAGTAGGTCAGGATTACTCATTCTTTTAAAAACTGTGCTGACCCCTACCCTTCTAGTAAAGAAGAGATAGGCAAGGTCCAACCTCTGGAGTTTGTACCGTGCAAATACAATAATAGGTATTTTGCTCTTTATCAGATTCTGACATGGCCCTGTATAGTTTTCAGCCTCATTTTCTACCACTTTCCTCTTGTTCACTATATCTCAGCTACCTTGGCTTTCTTCAGTGTCTAAATAAACATGGCAAGCTCTTTTGCTTCAGGGTCTTTGACTGGACTGTTCTTTCATTCACTCTTTCCCTGACAAATTTCTACTCATTCTTCAGGTCTTACTTAGCTTAGATGCTACTACTTCAGAGAGGCCTTCTCTGACTTCCTCCATCTAAATTATACCCCTTAGACTGTCTTTCTGATGGCCTATTTGTTCTTTTTCTTCATGACATTTACCACAATTTGTATTCATACATTTATTTGTTTAATGTCATGTTCTATTGTCAAAATTTCCATGAGAAAAGGAACTATGTGTTTTGTTCACCAGTATGTGTCTAGCACTGAGCTCAGAGCCTGACATAGAATAGGCCCTTAACTGAAAAAAATGAGTGAATAAATGACTTTCTATGAGTGGAGGTGGGATGTGGGAGGGAATTTTTTCCTCCTTAATTACCACTGTTGTTAAAGTAATAAGGCATAATCATTGGTGGAGAATCATGGGCCAAATTCTGCACTTCTTTAAATATCAAAGGGAATTTTTAGCAAAGAGCAATCAACTTAGTTAAAAAAAGATTTATGGGGGCTTCCCTGGTGGAGCAGTTGTTGAGAGTCCGCCTGCTGATGCAGGGGACACGGGTTCGTGCCCCGGTCTGGGAGGATCCCACATGCCGCGGAGCGGCTGGGCCCGTGAGCCATGGCCGCTGAGCCTGCGCGTCTGGAGCCTGTGCTCCTCAATGGGAGAGGCCACAGTAGTGAGAGGCCTGTGCACCGAAAAAAAAAAAAAAAAGATTTATGTAGGAGGTGGGACTTGGAATTATTTTCAGAATGATGAAGCAAGGCATTTCCAATTAGGAAAGAGCATTTTAGAAAGGTACAAATATGGGCATCAGAATCTTAATAATAACAATAATAAACTGACACTGAACTTGCATGTACTAAATGTCTGTGTGTATTATCTCATTTGAGAATCACTGTAACTTAAGAAAGACAGTATATAGCACGGGGATTAAAATTGCAGGTTTTGGGTTCAAATTACAGCTGAGTAATCTTGGACAAATTATTTAACGTCGCTGTGCCTCTGCGTGCATCTGTGTGGAATGGGGATAATATAGCAACATCTCATGGGATTGCGGTGAGGATTTAAAGAGCTGGTGCATGTAAGATGCCTAGAGTGCTCAACAAATATTAAGTAGATACTGTTCTTGTTTTTTAAAGATGAAAAAACAAAGGTTTAGAAAGGTTTAGTATGTTGCCTAAGGTCTCACAGCTGGTAAGTAAGAGAGTTGGGAGGAAAACCCATATTAAATACTACCATCAACTGGAAGAGACCTTAGGAATTCTTTAACAATCATCTTGCTACCAGGATATTTGAATCATATCTATAAGGAACCTCTCAAAAAGTGCTCATCTGTCAGCTTTATTGATCTTACTGTAATAGGGGTGGATACAATAGAACTTAGGTGATGCCTAAAAATAGTGAACTATATGTTCTGTCAGGCCAAAATCCAAATTCAAATTAGCTTAAGCATATTATGTGATATCATACTATGATATGGGATGATATATAATATCATATCTTAGGGTACCATTTTTCAAACACATGTAGACACTGTTATACAAAATCAACATACATGGAAAAGCATTGTTAAATTTGCTCAAAAGAGCTTTTTCAATATGATTTATCAATTGATGGATATTAAAAGTGTCAAACTATAATGTGGATATCCTCAAAGTATTTTGAGAGGTCTTCATACTTTAAGATATTGGGAACCATTAGTTCAAAATAGATCTGTGTTAGCTGATATATTATTCCCATGTCAGGCCATTGAGCACTTGAAATGTGGCTTAGTTTGAATTGAGATGTGTGGTAAGTATAAAATACAAAATAAATATAGAAAACCTAGAAGAATATAAAATATCTCAATAATTTATACTGATTACATGTTGAAATGATAATATTTTAGATGTTTAGATATGTTGTGTTATATAAATATATTATTAAAATAAATTTCACTTGTTTCTTTTTACTTTCTTAATATGGTTACTAGAAAATTTTAAATTAATTATGTATATCACATTACATTTCTGTCGGACAGTACTGATCTAGATAATATAATTGCTCCTAATTTTATCATTTCAAGACATTAGAGACTCATCAGAAATTATTAAAAGGTAATATGTAACTATAAAATATCTTCTCTAGAAAGCTACTCTCTCCATGCACCATCCACCCCCTTTTTTCTGGGCTGAGTTAAAAGTTTTCTTCATGCTCCATATTTAAAATTTTTTCATTTTATTGAAGTATAGTTGATTTTCCTTCATGATCGTTTATTGCCCCTGTACTTGACTTTATGCTAGCACTTATCACATTGTACAGGGTTCATTTATTGGTCTCTTTTGCTAGTTTGTGAGCTCTTGGGAAGGGACTGTTTTTTATTTGCACTGTCCTTAGAATTTGTGCACATGGTATGTACTCCACGATTCTTTTTTATTCCAGGTTTATTGAGATATAATTGACATACAGTACTATATAAGTTTAAGATATCCAGCATAATGATTTGCTTTACATACATCATGAAGCGACTATGACAAGTTTAATAAACATCCATTGTCTCCTATAGGTGCACAATTAAAGAAATAGAAAAAAATTTTTCTTCTTATGATGAGAACTCCAGGAATTTACTCTCACTTTCATATATAACATACAACAGTGTTGATTATATTTATCATGTTGTATGTTACATCCCTAGTACTTAGGTATAATACATTTAATACCCATGACTCATTTATTTTGCAACTAGAAATTTGTGTTTCTTAACTTCCCTCACCTAGTTCTTTTCTCCCCCTGCCCTCCTCCCCTCTGGCATATACCTCCTTGTTCTCTATACTATAACTCTGTTTATGTTTTGTTATGTTTGCTCATTTCTTTTGTGTTTTTAGATTACACATATAAGTGAAATCATATGGTATTTGTCTTTGTCTAAATTTTTTCACCTAGCATAATACCCTCTAGGTCCATCCATGTTGTCACAAATAACAAGACTTCCTTCTTTTTTATGGCTTAGTAATATTCCATTGTATGTATATATAGCACATCTTCTTTATCCAGTCATCTCTTGATGGACACTTAGGTTGCTTCCATATCTCGACTACTGTAAGTAATGCTGCAATGAACATAGGAGTGCATATATATTCTAGTGTTTTTGTTTTCTTCGGATAAATGTCCAGAAGTGCTGTTGCTGGATCATATGGTAGTTCTATTCGTAATTTTTTGAGGAATCTCCATACTGTTTTCTATAGTAGCTGTACCAATTTACATTGCCACCAACAGTGTACAGGATTCCTTTTTCTCCAAATTCTTACCAACATTTATTTGTGGCTGTTTTGATGACAGCCATTCTGACAGGTGTGAGGTGATATTTCATTGTTGTTTTGATTTGCATTTCACTAATAATTGGCAATGTTGAACATTTTTTCATATGCTTGTTGGCCATCTGTATGTCTTCCTTGGAACAATGTTTATTCAGATCCTCTGCCCATTTTTAAATGGATTGTTTGTGGGGTTTTCGTGTTTTTTTTTTTTTGATGTTTAGTTGTATGAGTTATTTGCATATTTTGCATAGTAACCCCTTATCAGTATATCGTTTGCAAATATTTTCTCCCATTCAGTAAGTGGCCTTTTTGTTTTCTTGATTGTTTCCTTTGCTGTGCAAAGGCTTTTTAATTTGATGTAGTGCCATTTGTTTCTTTTGCCTGAGGAGACAGATCCAAATAATATTACAAAGACCGTTGTCAAAGAGTGTACTGCCTATGTTTTCTTCTAGAAGTTTTATGATTTCAAGTCTTACATTTAAGTCTTTAATCCATTTTGAATTTATTTTTGTGCATAGAGTGAGACAGTAGTCCAGTTTGATTCTTTTGCATGTAGCAGTCCAGTTTTCACAAATGATTGAAGAGGCTGTCTTTTCCCCATTGTATATTCTTGCCTCCTTTGTCATACATTAATTGCCCATATAAGTTTGGGTTCATTTCTGAGCTCTCTATTTTGTTCCATTGATCTATGTGTCTGTTTTTGTGCTAGTGCCATACTGTTTTGATGACTGTAGCTTTGTAGTGTAGTTTGAAATCAGGGAGCATGATACCTGTAGCTTTGTTCTTTCTTAAGATTGTTTTAGCTATTTGAAGTCTTCTGTGTTTTCATACAAATTTTAGATTTATTTGTTTTAGTTCTGTGAAAATGCCATTGGTATTTTGATAGTGATTGCATTGAATCTGTAGATTGCCTTGGACAGTACGGGCATTTTAACAATATTAATTCTTCCAATCCATGAACATAGTATATCTTTCCATTTGGTGTCATTTTCAATTTCTCTCATCAGTGTCTTATAGTTTTCCAAGCACAGGTCTTTATTTCCTCAGTTAGATTAGTTAGACTTATTCCTAGGTATTTTATTCTTTCTAATGTGATGGTAAATGGGATTGTTTTCTTAATTTCTCTTGTTCATTGTTAGTGTAAAGAAATGCAACAGATTTCTATTTGTTAATTTTGTATCCTACAATTTCACCAAATTGTTGATGAGCTCAAGTAGTTTCTGGGGGGTGTCTTTAGAATTTTCTATGTATAGTATCATATCATCTGCAAACAGTGACAGTTTCACTTCTTTCGACTTGGACTCCTTTTATTTATTTTTCTTCTCTGATCGCTGTGGCTAGGACTTCTATTGATAATACTATGTTGAATAAAAGTGGTGAGAGTGGGCACCCTTGTCATGTTCCTGTTCTTAGAGGAAATGTTTTCAGTTTTTCACCATTGAGTATGATGTTAGCTGTCAGTTTGTTATATATGGCCTTTATTATGTTGAGGTATGTTCCATCTATACCCACTTTCTGGAGAGTTTTTATTGTAAATTGATGTTGAATTTTGTCAAAAGCTTTTTCTGCATCTATTGAGATGATCAAATGATTTTTTATTCTTCAGTTTGTTAATGTGATCTGTCACATTGATTGATTTGTGGATATTGAATCATCCTTGCATCTGTGGTATAAATCTCACTTGATAATGATCCTTTTAATGTATTGTTAGATTTGGTTTGCTAGTATTTTGTTGAGGAGTTTTGTACCTATGTTCGTCAGTGATATTGGCCTGTAATTTTCTTTTTTTGTAATATCTTTGTCTCGTTTGATATCAGGGTGATGCTGGCCTCATAAATTAGTTGGGAAGTGTCCCTGCCTCTGCAAGTTTTTGGAATAGTTTGAGAAGGATAGGTGTTAATTCTTCTTTAAACGTTTGGTAGAATTCACATATGAAGTCATCTGGTCCTGGACTTTTGTTTGTTGGAAGCTTTTTTTTTCTTTAATTACTGATTCAATTTCATTACTAGTAATTGGTCTGTCCTTATTTTCTACTTTTTCCTGATTCAATGTTGGGAGATTGTGCGTTTCTAGGAATTTGTCCATTTCTTCTAGGTTGTCCATTTTATTGGTGTATAATTCTTCATAGTAATCTCTTACAATCTTTTGTATTTCTGTGGTATCATTTGTAACTTCTCTCTTGTTTCTGATTTTATTGATTTGGGTCCTCTCTTTGTTTCTTGCAAGTCTGGCTAACAGTTTATCAATTTTGTTTATCTTTTCAAGGAACCAGCTCTTAGTTTTACTGATCTTTTCTATTGTTTTCTCCATCTCTATTTACTTTATTTATGCTCTGATCTTTATGATTTCTTTCCTTATATTAACTTTGGATTTTGTTTGTTCTTCTTTTTCTAGTTCTTTTAGGTGTAAGGTTAGGTAGTTTATTTGAGATTTTTCTTGTTTCCTGAGGTAGGCTTTTATCGAGGTAAACTTCCCTCTTAGAAATGTTTTTCCTACATGCGATAGATTTTGGATCATCATTTTTTTTTCATTTGTCTCCAGGTATTTTTAATTCTTTTCTCTTATCCTTTCATTGTTTAGTAGCATGCTGTTTAATCTCCACATATTTGTGTGTTTTTTGCAGTTTTTTGTCTTGTAGTTGATATCGAGTCTTATAGAATTGTGGTTGGAAAAGATGCTTGATATAATTTCAGTTTTTTTTAATTTATTGAGACTTGTTTTGTGGCCTGGCATGTGATCTATCCTGGAGAATGTCCCATGTGCACTTGAAAAGAATGTGTATTCTGCCATTGTTGGGTAGAATGTTCTGTATATATCTATTAAGTCAATTTGGTCTAATGTGTCATTTAAGGCCAGTGTTTCCTTATTGATTCTGTGTCTGAATGATCTGTTGATTGATGTAAATGGGGTGTTAAAGTCCCCTACTAATATTGTGTTACTGTCAGTTTGTCTCTTTATGTCTGTTAACATTTTCTTTATGTATTTAGGTGCTCCTATGTCGGATACATATGTATTTACAATTGTTATATCTTCTTCTTGTATTGGTCCCTTGAGCATTATGTAATGTCCTTCTTTGTCTCTTGTTACACTCTTTATTTTAAAGTCCATTTTGTCTGACATAAATATTGCTACCCCAGCTTTCTTTTCATTGCCATTTGCATGGAATACCTTTTTCCATCCTCTCATTTTCAGACTGTGCCTTTAGATCTGAAATGTGTCTCTTGTAGACCACATAAATATAGGTTTTGTTTTTGTGTCTATTCAGCCACTCTATGTCTTTTGATTGAAGTATTTAGTCCATTTACATTTAACGTAATTATTGATAGGTATGTACTTCTTGCAATTTTGTTAATTTTGGGGGGTTGTTTTTGTTGTTGTTGTTCTTTCTTCTTCTTTTGTTCTCTTTCTTTGTGATTTGATGACTATCTTTAGTGCTATGTTTGGATTCCTTTCTTTTGTGTGTGTGTATCTATTATAGATTTTTGGTTTGTGGTTACCATGAGGTTTATATGTAGCAATCTATCTATCTATCTATCTATCTATACATATGTATATATATATATATATATATATATAATCATATATATGATTATATTAAGTTGTGATCTCTTAATTTCAAATGCATTTTAACAACCCTGCATTTTTACTCCTCTTTCCCCCATTTACTCTTTTTGACATACTTTATATATTTTTATTTTGTGTATCCCTTAACCACTTATTACAGATATAGATGACTTTACTACTTTTGTCTTTTAGCCTTCCTACTAGCTTTATACATGGTTGATTTCCTACATTTACTGTATATTTGCCTTTACCAATGAGATTTTTTATTTCATAATTTTCATGTTTCTAGTTGTGGCCTTTTCTTTTTCACTTAGAGAAGTCCTTTTAACATTTCTTGTAAAGCTGGTTTGTTGTGCTGAACTCTTAGCTTTTGCTTGTCTGTAAAGATTTTGATCTCTCCATCAAATCTGAATGAGAGCCTTGAGGGGTAGAGTATTCTTGGTTATAGGTTTCTCCCTTTCATCACTTTAAATATATCATGCCAGGGACTTCCCTGATGGTCCAGTGGTTAAGAATCCATGCTTCCAATGCAGGGGTCATGGGTTTGATCCCTGGTTGGGCAACTAAGATCCCACAAGCTGTGCAGCACAACCAAATAAATAAATGAATGAATAAATAAATAAATCATGCCACTCCATTCTGGCCTGCAGGGTTTCTGCTGAAAAGTCAGCTGATAGCCTTAGGGAAGTTCCTTTGTATTGTTGCTTTTCTCTTGCTTCTTTTAATATTCTCTCTTTAATTTTTGACATTTTAATTATGTCTTGGTGTGGTCCTCTTTGGGTTAATCCTGTTTGTGACTATCTGTGCTTCTTGGATCTGTGTGCCTGTTTCCTTTCCCAGGTTGGGGAATTTTTCAGCTATTATGTCTTCAAATATGTTTTCTGCCCCTTTCTCTCTCTTTTCCTTCTGGGACCCTTGTAATGTGAATATTAGTGCACTTGATGTTGTCTTAGAGATCTCTTAAACTGTCCTCATTTCTTTTTATTGTTTTCTTTTTTCTTTTCAGCATCAGTGATTTCCATTATTCTGTCTTCCAGCTCACTGATTTTTTCCTCTATTGCATCTAATCTACTCTTGATTCCTTCTACTATATTTTTCATTTCAGTTTTTGTATTCATCTCTGGTTCTTCTTTATATTTTCTAACTAACTCTTGTTAAAAACGTCTAACATCTCTGTCCATTCTATATTCTCCTGAGTTCTTTGATCATCTTTATGTTCCTCTGTCACCTCATTTTGCCTAATTTGCTGTTTTTATTTCTGTGTATCTGATAGGTTGATTATGTTTCCTAACCTTGGAGAAGTGGCCTTTTGTAGGAGCCATCTTACACATCCCAGCAGCACACTCCCCTCTGGTCACGAGAGCTATACACTCTAGAGGTGCCCCCAATGTGGACTGCATTGGTCCTCTGTTGTGGTGGGCTGACTACTTTGTGTGGTCTAGTAGGTGTGGCTGGCCCCCAGTTTGGTTGGTTGCCAAGTTCTTCCCAGTGTGTAGACTGCTGGCCACTGGTTGGTGGGGCTGGGTCATGGGGCGGCTGGCTGCAGAGCCTCATGGGGTTCCCAGGGCTAGTACAGGCTCACTGGTGGGTAGAACCAGGTTACAGGGCCAGGGTTTCTAGATCTAGTGTCAGCCTGCTGGTGGGCGAGACCAGTTCCTGATGTGGCTTGCTGCAAGCTCTGTGGGCTGCTGGCCCACCTGTGAGTGGGGCTGGATCCCAGAGTGGCTGGCTGAGGGGTTCAGTCTCTTGTAGCTGGTGTTGGCCTGCTGGTGGGCAGAGCCTGGGCTCAGGATGTCCTGGGGCTTGTGCTGGTCACTGGTAGTCAGAGCCATGTCCTGGGTTCTCTGGGTGCAAAACCCTGTGGTCCTGAAACTAGTGTCAGCCCCCTAGTAGGTGGGGCCAGATCCTGGGGCCACTGGCTGATAGGCCCAAGGTTCCCAGAATTGGTGTTGACCTGATGGTGGGCAGGGCCAGGGCACAGGGGGTCCTGGGGCTGGGGCAAGTCTGCTGGTGGGTTGGCTGGGTGCTGACAAGGCAGTATGTGTGTTGTTGTATTCCTGGGACTAGTGCCAGCCCACTGGCGGGCAGAGCAGTGTCCTGGGATTATTGGCTGTAGGGCCCTAGGGGTTCTGGAGCTTGTTTGGTCTGCTGGTGGGTGGGTGCTGCCTGTGGGGTCTGGGGTGCCCTGAAGGCTTGTGTCAGCCCACTGGTGGATGGGGCCAGATCCTGGGGCAGCTGGTTAATTGGCCCAATGTGTCTCAGAGCTGGTGTTGGCTTGTTGGTGGATGGGCTGGGTCCTGCTACGGCAGGCTGTGGGGCTGCAGTGGTCCTAGGGCTTGTGCCCACCTACTCGTGGGTAAGGCCAAGGCCCAGGGGTTCCTGGGGCTGGTTCTGGCCTGGTAGATGGAGCTTGGTCCTGGCATCTCTGGCTGCAGGGCGCTGGGGTTCTGAAGTTGGTATATTGACCCACTGATGGGTGGAGCCGGGTCCCAGGGGGTCCTGGGGCTGGTGTCTGCTCACTGGTGGGTGGCTGGTTCCAAGGCTAGTGTCAGCTCCCTGGTGGGCAGGCTTCGAGATCCTGGGACTGGTGCCTGCCCACTGGTGGGTGAGGCTGGTCCCAAGGCTAGTACAGGCCCACTGGTGGGTGGAGCTGTGTCCCAAGGTCTCTAGCTGCAGGGTCCTGGGGTTCTTGGGGCTAGTGCTGGCTCACTGGTGTGTGGAGCCAGGTCCTGGACCCTCTGTTGGATATGACCATATCCCAGGATGTCTGTGGGCTCAGTGGTCTTAAGGCAGCCTGCCTTATTAGTCCTGATGCTAAGAAGCTAGAGTGAGGATTCCAAAATGGCACTTGCCAGCACCAGTGTCCTAGGGGTAGAATGAGCTGCCAAATGTGGTTGTCTATGTCTCAAGGGTGAGCTCCATTTGCCTCCTGCCTCTCCAGGAGGCTCTCCAAGATCATCAGGTGGCTCTGACCCAGGCTCATTTCAAATTACTGCTTCTGCCCTGGGTCCTGGAACATGTAAGATTTTGTATGTGCCCTTTAAGTGTGGAGTCTCTATTTCCCACAACCCTCTGGCTCTCCCCAAAGTAAGCCCCACTAGCCTTCAAAGCCAAATATTCTGGAGGTTCATCTTCCAGGTATAGGACCCCTGGGATGGGGAGCCCTATGTGGGGTTCCTTGGGGAGAACCTCTGTAATTGTAATCATCCTCCCCTTTGTGGATCACCCACCAGGGGGTATGGGTCAGGACTATACTGTGTCTCCTCCCATGCTACCCATCTCATTGTGGTTCCTTCTTTATAACTTTAGTTGTAGACAATCTTTTCTTCTAGATTCCAGTCTTTCTTATCAATAGTTGCTTTGTAAATAGTTGTAATTTTGGTTTGCCCATGGGACGAGATGAGCTCAGGGTCTTCCTACTCTGTTATCTTGGCCACTCATCTCCATGATTCTTAAATGAATGAAAGAGTTAAATAATTTATTCAAAGGCATGTTACTCAAGGAGAAACAGCAGAGATTAAAGCAAAATCTGTTTCACTGTAATGCCCAAGTTTTTGTGACATATTGCACATATTTCAAAGACGAATGATTTTGCACTGTCATCTATAAAAGGGTATGTTTTCACTAACATAGTTTACCTATGTTGTGAAGAGAGCTCAAATTTCTAAGTCACTTGAAGTTTTATTTGTCGCACTTTACTAAGGCTTTCAAATAATTCTACTACAGATTCAACTTCTCAGTTTCTCTCACATGATTATTTTCAGGAAAACCACAGGAAAAACTTTCTCTAGATCTGCATCAGCTTTTTGGATCCTAGAAGTCTTTTATCTTCTCCTCCCTTGACAGGAAATATGCATAGAAAGAACAAGGTCCTCTATGCCTTGCGTTTGCCAACATGACTTCTTGTGACTATTTTTCTCCAATCCTAAGGCTTTTCCTTTTGTTGTGAGTTCGAGGATTTCAGGACTTATTAAAGAAAAGACCACCAGGTGGCAGTAGCACACAACAAGCTTTATTTCGGTGTGCTTGGCAGGTTCGGACAAGGGGAAATCCCTCACAACAGGCGACCTTCCAGAGTCAGGTGTGGGGCCACCACCATAAGGGGAAGAGGACAAGGGAACTCCCAGGCAAGAGGGGTACCAGAGAGGAGGCTTACATAGCTAGGTGATGTTGCAGACAGCTTAGTCATGGATCTCGGAAGGGTAGCAGTGACTTGGGTTCTTAAGCTGAGGTTTGTCTTGCGGATGCTGGGCATGCAAAACAGGCAGGCTCTAAATGGCTTAAAATATGGTTATTTAGGATATAGTTAAAGCAATTAGATGTGTAAAAATTTGAATTTGGCAGAGGCAAGCTTTTGAGCTAGTGGTCCCAATCTGCTATGAAGTAAAAAATATAGGGCCAATATGCAGGGGCTATTTTTAATCCATTTATGTAAACCTTTATCATCCTAACTTTTAACTCATTGATTTTTTTCAATTAGAGCTGCTGAGATTCTACTTTATATTAAATAAAGTTCGCTAATTAAGCTTTTAAATATTTCTGATATTTAAAAATTTTGACTTGCTACAGACAACAAAATTTTAAAGCTGTCATGATGAAGATAGATATATAGTGTTTTTTTTTCAACAGGTAGAAAGGTAATGCTTGGGATGTTTTAAGTAACTAGACGTTGGGGAAGAAAATTGTGATGTGGCCAAAATTTCCAAGTTCTTAATGTGTTGGGTTTTGTTTATTGAATTTTTTTAATACTTCAAAAATTCAGGGAAGTATACATTTCATTCATGTACTGAGGGGTAACAGAGTATGCCACCCCAAAATGTACTTTTGGCAAATGGATTATTTTGAGCTAAAGGGTATTGAGATTTATCAAGAAAAGCTCTAAAGTAAATTTCCATTTGTAGAGGTGTCTCCCTCTTCAGTATCTGAAAGAGAAGTACTCTTAAAACTCTTATCAAAGGAGAAGGCAAGGACTCAAATTTGCATAACAAACCTCACTAAACAGCTCTTGTTTACCATGCTTTTCTTGGTGACCTTCCTATAACTTGCCTCTCTCACCCAGAAGCTCCAAACCTCTTTTCCTTTGTTGGTATTAAAACCCAAGTTCTAACCCTCTCTTTAAGGTTTCTCATCACTGAGGGTTCTTATTGGTACATGTGCAATGCACGTATTAATTAGCTTGTTTTTCTCTTGCTAATATATTTTTGGCTAGTCTAGTTTACAGGACCCCAGCTGGAGAACCTAAAATGGGCATAGGAAGAGATTTTTCCTTCCCTACGGTATATACTAACGTAGGGGAGAAAAAAATAATTTTCCCTCTACCTTTCTGAGTTCTTGGCTGACACCCCTGTAGTAAAAGACTGATTAACAAGAAAAACCAACAGAAGTTTCACATATATACCTCATGTATACATGGGAGATACCCAGGGAAAAATGAGTAACTCCCTGAGGTGGACTAAGCCACAGGCTTAAATACCATTTTCAGCTCAAGACAAAAGAGAGAAAGAAGGGTGTGAGGAAGCCAGTTATGTGGAAATTACCAGGAAAAGCATGGTAAACCAGGGTAAAGTTTGTTATGTAGATTTAAGTCAGTGCCGTCTCCATTTGTCACCCCCCACCCCATCTTTGGCCTGTCTAGCCCAGTCTTAGCAAGAATCCTGCTAAGTCAGGTTAGTGAGAATGCTCCCACCCTTGATATCTGACTAAATTCTTTATCTTCCACTTTTGATGTATAAGCCCTTGGCCAATCTTCAGCAAGAATCCACCTGCCCTTGATGTCTCCACTAAGTAATTTTTCTTCCACTGACCCCTTCATTCCATTGTTTGGCTACAAATCCTCAGCTATCTTTGCTGTATTCAGAGTTGAGCCTGATCTCTCTCCCCCATTGCAATGCTCTTATTGCAGTAGTCTTGAATAAAGTCTTCCTTACTTGTAGTTCCTTACTTGTTAATGTTTTAACAAGTGTCAGAATAATTTTTCTTTAATAATACCACATAATCAATCCTAACATTCCTTTATACTTTCAAAAAAATAAACCATTACATATGCAATTGATACACTAAAAAGATTATCGATCTTATTCATAACACAGCAATGAAATTAAAACCATACTGAGATTCTATTTAACAGACTGGCAAAAATCCAAAAGTTTGACAACATACTCC
This sequence comes from Delphinapterus leucas, assembly GCF_059928025.1. Classification (NCBI taxonomy): domain Eukaryota; kingdom Metazoa; phylum Chordata; class Mammalia; order Artiodactyla; family Monodontidae; genus Delphinapterus; species Delphinapterus leucas. The sequence continues at coordinate 77,761,292 of NC_143135.1, forward strand.
CCTGATGAAACTGTGTAGAAAAAAGGAATTTACATACATTGCTGACTGGGTTGCAAAATGCCAACAGTTCCATGGAGGGGGAGGGGTATTTGATCATACTTAGCAAAATTACGTATGAATTTGCTATTTGACCTAAGAATCCAACTTCTGGAACATATCCTAAAACAAGATATCCATAACTATTCATTACAGCATTATTTGTAATAGCAAAAGATTGGAAACCACCCAGATGTCCATCAATAGGGAAGTAGTTGAATACATTATGGTATATGAAATAAAATTATATTTTATGGCAAAACAAGAAAAATTTAAACATAAAAAAATTTTCTCTGCTCTTTGGTCCCCTCTTCCCACCTCTACTGTGCATTGTGTATCTGCATTATGCATCAACCAAACCTCTCCATTGGCAGGAATACCTGCTCAACAATAAAGAGCAACATTCTCCTAGCCCCAACAAGCCAACTCCTTACAAGATAACATTCCTTCTTAATCTTATATGGGGCCACAATGACCCATGACCCACTACATGCTAGATTATATTAACTGTCAATAATACATCATTTAACATACAGCCCTCTGTCTCAAAAACTTATACAACTGTGCTTTGACCTGTAAAAGGCAGAACAGTTCTTGGAGCTTTCTGAGAGACTGTTCCTGGGTTATAACCCTCAATTTGGCACAAGTGGGCTTTCCTGGTGGCACAGTGGTTAAGAATCCAGCTTCCAATGCAGGGGACATGGGTTCAAGCCCTGGTCCGGGAAGATCCCACATGCCACAGAGCAACTAAGCCCGTGTGCCACAACTACTGAGCCTGCGCTCTAGTGTCCACGTGCCACAACTGCTGAAGCCCGCATGCCCAGAGCCCGTGCTCCGCAACAAGAGAAGCCACCAAAATGAGAAGCCCATGTACCGCAACGAAGAGTAGCCCCCCAACAACTCACCACAACCAGAGAAAGTCTGCACGCAGCAACTAAAACCCAATGCAGCCAAAAATAAATAAAGTATATAAATTTATTTTTTAAAAATTTGGCTCAAGTAAAATTTCCATTTCTTTCTTAGATCAAATGATTTTTTCATCAACAGGGACTAGTTGAATATATTGTGCTACATCTACACAATGGAGTACTGTGCAGAAATGAGGAATCTCTCTCTATATATACTAGTATTGAGTGATCTCCATAATTTATTAGTAAGTAAAAAAAGGTGGAAAAAAGTATGCTACCAGTTATCTAAGAAAAAGGGAGGTATGGATAAATGTGCATAAACCCTATTTTTAGAATAAAAAAACATTAAAAAAATGTTTAAATCATTGCCTACAGGGCAGGAAGGGAGTACAGGTGAGAGTAAGGATTTTTCCGTGTGCAGGAAGGAAGGGAGCTGTACAATCAATGAGGTTAAATGAAACCTTGAATTCCTGAATTTGAATTGGAAGTTAGAGTTCATGATGCTTTTTATTAAAAAAACCAAAAGGCCATATTTACCCAACTGTGTCCACAGAACAGGTTATAAAAACAATACAACTCAATAACAATTAGTACCACAAACATTCAGATTATGGTCTTTATATATCATTTCCCACTAAAGGAACCAGAGCACTTTGAATAAATGGTTAATTATAGGTATTGGGTAAGAAATGTACAAAGCCAGCCAACAAAGCAATCAAAGACTACTATGGCCATGTCAAAAGGACTCAGGAGCCAACGTGAATAAGCTCCCATTGGTCTACTATGGCCTACAATAACTGCAATGGATTATAACTCAAAAAATATGTTTTGATTCACAATCATAGCTGTTCACTTTTAGGGTCTTTATCCATCAGGAATTTTTTTTAACAGTTAGGTGATTATCTAATTTTATTTTTCATTAGAATAACCATTCATTCAGTATTACTTATTGACCAGTTAATCCTTTTCTCACTGATATGTAATACCAATGTCATATATCAAATTCACATATACATACATATCTTTTCTGGGCTATTTATCTTGCTCTTTTATTTGTCCATCCTTGTGCTAATACTATCTGAATTACTATGACTTTATATATAACTTATCTAGTGGACAAGCCCCTTCAGTCTTATATTCCTCCTCAAATTGTCTTGGATCCTGTAAATATTTTTCTACATAAATGTGAAAAATATTAGTATAGCAACCTCAGCAGAAAAACACAACTTATTTTTAAAAATCACCAGCAATTCTACACTGGAACTATGAAAAAGATTAACTGAATAAGTGGATAACTGAATAAATTTAACACTCAACTACAAGGTTATATAGGATTAAAAGTTGTAAAGTAGTATTTATTATACCTGAATGTTATTACGTGGTTTCTTGGGGAAAATATATAAGGACTTTGAGTTTTTGAAATATGAATTTTCCCCTATACTTTTTTGGTAAGGACAAGAACTGAAAGAGAGAAATAATCTTTAATAATCTTGAATCCAGAACGAACAATTCTTGCTAATATATATTTTCCCACACATAAAAGTCCCGTAACTTTCCCAGAAATTGCAACTTGAACTACATACTGAACTACTATCAAAACTCATGTGCATATTTGTAAGTTTTTAGTCATTGGGAGCCATGGCATTTCTTTTCTCTGTATCACAAACTGTTACAAATACTTTCTTTTTACTATTAACACTGGAACAGAAGCCCTATTCTGTGACTGATTGGCATGCAGAAATGACAGGGACAGGAAATGGGAAACGGTTCAGGGTCTTGGAATTCCCCCGGCTGCCTAATTAAGTGGCTTGTTATTTGGAAGTTTTTGAAATATTTGCCCCCTGGAGTTCCCCTGAAAGAAGAAAACATCTGATTTCATTGACAAAGAGTGTCTTCACGGAACATAAACTAAAAAATTCTCTCGCTGCAATGCAGCAAATATTTACTGTGTTCACCGCACTGCTAGAGAGGGGGGGAGAAAAACGTCCCTGACTAGGAAAACCAAGATTTTGTATTTACAATTTTTCTATCAGTTAACTAGTCATTGATATGAAATGAAACATGTCATTGATACAGGGCTCCTCTGTGGTTCACGTATGATTTATATATACACACGTATATGAATGTATACACTCCATCCTAGTCACATTCAGGAAAAAAAAAAGGGGAGTGAAGCCTGGCCTGAAGCACCGAACCGTTGCTAGTGATGAGCTTCTGAAATTAGGACACTTTCGTCAGTGCATTCGCCTCCAGAACAGAAAAACAAAAGTTTAAAACTAAAAGATACAGTGGTTGATTATAAAATAGATATACTCCCCAAAAGACTATAAAATCAAAGCTTCACAATTAATCCTCTGATGCTGTTCTGCTTTCCAACCCTCGTCTTTTTTCCATTTTCACGGCCAGCTGTTTAAGATTGACATCACAAAGCTGCTGAGGAAAACGGTTACAACCGTTCACTTAATCGAAGCCGAAACGCCGCCGGGTTGACTCCACCCCCGGACGACGCGGTCACCCACGCCGAGGGGAGGCCCCACTAGAGGAATCCGGCTGGGGCTAGACCCCAACCGGGTGACGCGGGGGAGGCGCTCACCGCCCGCGCTGGGGCGTTTCCGCAGGGCTTCCCGCGATTCACAATCTACGGCTCACGCTTCGCCACGTCCCCCTCAGGAGAATGTCAGGAACTGCGAGGGAAGGAAACGTCAAAAGTGCTCACGCGGCGAAATTAAAGGTTGGAACGCCGAGGGGACGCCCGGCCCCGCCGCCCCCGCGGGCTAACAGACTGCGTACGGCCTAGCGCCCGCTTCGGGCCGCTCTTCGCCTGCAGACGCCCCGGCGCCCTCGCGCGGCATGACGCGATCCCGGCCGGCGCGCTGTCGTCACTGCGCGTCGGCGTGGGCCCTGCGCGGGCGGGGGGCTTTGTGAGCACCGGAGACGAGCTGTCCGGCTTCTTATTCTGTCGGCGTAGCAGCTCTCGGGGCTGTGGAGGATCCAGACTGCCGCGCCGTTTCCGCGTTTGCTACGCCGGCCCAGCGGTGAGTGCAGCTCCTTCCGGGCCCCGGCCGCGCGAGGCGGGTGGGGGCGCGCGGGCCGCGGGGGCCCGCTTCCCTGAGGCTGCAGTTGGGTGACGGAAGACAGGGCCGGGGGCCGAGGCCGGGGGTCGCAGTGAGCTCTCTGTTCTCTACTCTTCACTCTCGCCGAGGCTGTTTAATTCGGAAGCTCCAGCTCCAAGACTTGCTGTCGAAAATAATTTTTTTTCAGTTGACCTGTTTGCAAGTCTGCTCTGGCCGCCGCCCACTTCTCCGGCCCTTGGACTCTGACCAAGATGTTCGTCAAGTTTTTGCAGGATTTTAAACTTAACCCTCGGTATTCCTTTGTTTAGTATGTTCAAACGGAGACAGTTGTGTGGCGGCAGATTCCCTATATCAGATAGTTGCAACCGCGCTCTGCCACTTTAGTAGTCTATTGTGTATTGTGAGAAATAGCTCCGGGAAATTAATAGGTAAATTCCATAGTTTCTCTTATTTTCCCTTGCAGTTTGTCTCCCGCCTTCAACCCCCAAAGCCACAGTTTGCCTAAAGAGGGCAAATCCACCGTACGGTGCTTGTAGATAAAAATCTGTAAAGACAGGACACCAAGTTCTGGTGTAACGAAAGCATTCATGCAAGTAGTCACATTCCCAAGGCCAGTGTTTCACAAGCCGTTACTGTATATTGTTTTCAAGTTGCTTTCTGTGGTTGTTGCTTTGGAATTGTGAGGGCATTGTAGAGTTGTAGGGTTTTATGGGTGGGTTCCTGATGCATTTACTCTCACTGGTCAGTTTGCCTAGTCCTGGAGAGACTTGACATTAAAAAATTAACGTTACAGTCTATTATGCCATCTAAATGGCTGCTGCACTGTTGCTGATGGGTGCAGTCTCTTTCACCACTAGTCCCCCTTTGCCTGTAGCAAACTGCCAGAGATATTATCCTTAAACTATTAAAAGTTGTCACCAGAAGAGGGGAGGAGACCAAGGCCAAAATATGTTTCTGTGTCCATCTGTCTTCAAAGTTGTGCATTAAAAAAAGTATTCTTAGTGCTACGGGGAGTATATTGCATTTATTTTGATTAAAAGCTTTTCTAATTAGTTTTGTTGACAAATAGCTGAATGAAGCTGTATTATCTAAAGTGTAAATCACTTTTAGAATTTACTGAATAAATTGAAAAGAATATAAATTGTATTCATCGTGAAAATACAGTTTTCTAAAATAGCGTTTGTTTTTTCTTTTCAGATTTACAGCCCTGAAGAGTCTACTTTTTCCCCCTCATTTTTCCCCCTGCAGTAATAAATCCTATTATGGAGACTCAGAAACTTTATAAAGGGATATAGTTTGAATTCTGTGGAGTGTAATTTTGTGTATGAATTATACTTTTAAAATATGAAGGGTTTTCAGAAAGAAGGCTAGTAGAGTTAATTACTGGTTTATTATGCATGAGCAGTAATTTTGTTGGTAATACAGTACCTTAGGCATTTGTGATAACACTAGAAAGGACAAGCTGTACCTTGATAAATTGATTTACCTTTAATTACAAAATGAATGATATTATAGATGCATGATTCTTAAATGAAAGACAAGTTATTTAATATTTTTGTAAGAAGTTTCAAGTGTGGAAATTTTATGGTTAACTAGTTTATGGAGAAAATACCTTCATTTGATCAAGTATACTAAAGTGGTAGGCAAAGTTAGGAAGAAAGACAACATAATAATGATGCTGCAGGAAATGGAAACAAATACAGACAATATTTAACAAAGACAGAAGAGTTAGCAGTTTGTGAGTTTTAAGCAAAATTCATTTCATTTGACATTGTACGCAGTATAACAGGTTTAGGTTCAACAACACTTGTAGGTGTTGACATCTCCAAAAGTTGTTAGCTGAAGCTAGTTTAACCTTCTTAAGTAAATACTATGATGATAAACTTTGTGAAATTGGCCTTTAGATAATGTGACCATATGAAGACTTTAATTCTTCTTGTTTACTAGAATAAAAGAAGATTAAAAAAAAATATGTTAAAGTGCTCATAGGGAAAGAAGCCTGCATATAGTTTTTTCCTCTTGTAGCATAGTCATTAATTGGCTTGATATCCTGGCTTTGTAGCTTGTAACCGAAAGCAAATTAAAGGCATAATTTAGGTATTCTATCCTTGTTTAGAATTTTTGGAATATAAACCTCCTTGAAAAGTCAAGGAGTCTTAGCATATTTTTGGAGGTGTGTCAGCTTCTTTCAGGCTATTAGGTCAGTATTACACCAAATAACGAGCAAATAACATTTGAGTTAATATAATCCCAGAGAGTATTAAATAGTATCTTCATAATTTAGGAGAGATATTCATCCTACCTGAGTATCAACTCAGGTATAAATCCAGTAAAGAAGGTGTAGTGAATTTTCCATTAGTAGGGGCCTATCATTTGATTCTTTTTTATGGAAAAAATCTAATGTGAAGGGAAGAGAATTGTCACGTGAAGGGTTTTAGCAGTCAAAAAGTAAAATGACTCATGCACAAAACTACCTCCCAAAGACTTTTCCCAGATCCCTTGTATCAAAAAATTAAGAGTATGATGGAAGATAGCACGATCTTGTCAAATTGGACAACTGTCAACAAACAAAAAATGAAATATGACTTTTCATGTGAACTCTACCGAATGTCTACATATTCAACTTTCCCCGTTGGTGTTCCTGTCTCAGAAAGGAGTCTTGCTCGTGCTGGTTTTTATTACACTGGTGTGAATGACAAAGTCAAATGCTTTTGTTGTGGCCTGATGCTGGATAACTGGAAACAAGGAGACAATCCTATTGAAAAGCATAAACAACTGTATCCTAGCTGTAGCTTTATTCAGAATCTAGTTTCTGTTACTAGTCTGGAATCCACCTCTAAAAATGTTTCCTCTTCAATGAGAAACAATTTTACACATTCATTATTACCTACTTTGGAACATAGTAGCTTGTTCAGTGGTTCTTATTCCAACCTTTCACCAAACCCTGTTAATTCTAGAGCAGTTGAAGACTTTTCCCCAATGAGGACTAACCCCTACAGTTATGCCATGAGTACTGAAGAAGCGAGATTTCTTACTTACCAGATGTGGCCATTAACCTTTTTGTCACCATCAGAATTGGCAAGAGCTGGCTTTTATTATATAGGACCTGGAGATAGAGTAGCCTGCTTTGCCTGTGGTGGGACTCTAAGTAACTGGGAACCAAAGGATGATGCTGTGTCAGAACACCGGAGACATTTCCCCAACTGTCCATTTTTGGAAAATTCTCTGGAAACGCTGAGGTTTAGCATTTCAAATTTGAGCATGCAGACACATGCAGCTCGACTGAGAACATTTATGTACTGGCCTTCAACTGTACCAGTTCAGCCTGAGCAGCTTGCAAGTGCTGGTTTCTATTATGTGGGTAAGAAAATGTATAGCTATACATTTTATCTAGTTCATTTTGATTTATATATTAGGACACGTATATATTCAGTTTTATTATTGTGTTTTCTTTAGGTCGCAATGATGATGTCAAATGCTTTTGTTGTGACGGTGGCTTAAGGTGTTGGGAATCTGGAGATGACCCATGGGTTGAACACGCCAAGTGGTTTCCAAGGTAATTGTTTTGAAAGGTATTTCTACACAAATTCTGTGCTTAAAATGAGTAGTAAAAAAAAAAAAAAAAAAAAAAAAATGAGTAGGCATGCTTGCATGATTAAGTTTACATTTCAATATAACAAAGCTTCTTTATACCATTAGGGAATTAGCCTTTTTAAAACACCAAATTGTAACATTAATTGTTTTGGTACAAAATGTTGTAGAATGTTGTATGATTTCTTCTTTTGTAAGCCATGTATTCAGGATATAATTTAACTTATTCTTGATGACTCACTTACAATTATGGCCATACGTTTCATTATGTTTTCCATTTTGCTTTAAAGAAGACTTAAGTATTATAAAAATATGTAAAATAGAATGAAAAGGAGATAAGTAAGAAAAAGATAAGGAAAAAGGAAAATAAGAAGGGACATGAAATGGATCTAGGAATAGGATAAGTACAAAAATGCATATAATGAAAGCTGATTGTACAATCAGTATTAAGTCTGATTATAATTGTAAATTATTTTTTCTCTGTACAATTTTATCTTGTCACGATATGTCAAATATCTCCCTTTAGTCACTCTGTTTCTCCCACTATGTCCTATTTTTTACTATAGCATAGAAAGAATTTAGAGGCAGTGCTGTTGATGGAAATAGAATTAGAAATTAATTCTGTCTTTGTTACTGAGTAGCTATGTGAACTTGGACAAGTCATGTGACACCTTTGATCCTTTCCTCATTTGTAAAATGAGGGAGTTGAAATAGATAATACGGTCTTTTAAAAAAATTGTAAAATGTACCTAACATAAAATTTGCCATTTTAACCATTTTTAAGTATACAGTTCTATGACATTAAGTACATTTACATTATTCCTCATTCATTACCACCATCTATTTCCAGACTTTTTAAAAATCTTCCCAGACTGAATCTTGTACTCATTTCATTAATTCCTCATCCCTCCGTCCCTGCAGCCCCTAGCAACCACCATTCTGCTTTCTGTCTCTATGAATTTGACCATGCTAGGTACTTTATATAAAAGTGGAATCACATCATGTAGGTAATGTTTTGACTGGTGAGTGCCTTTCACAATAATGAGGAATCTCTTGAACCTCTTTAATATTCATAATGTATCAAGATAAATTGTGACTTTTTAATTCTCAAAAGTGATACATATTTTGTTTACTTTAAATTATTATTGTAGGAAAAAAGCATGTTCCATTGTCAGAATTGTATTTTCTTTTCTTTTTTTATTTTTGGCCCCACCACATGGCTTGCGGGATCTTAGTTCCCCAGCCAGGGTTGGAACCCAGGCCACAGCAGTGGAAGGGCTGAGTCCTAACCACTGGTCCACCAGAGAATTCCTGATTGTCAGAATTTTAAGTGATTTGATTGTGCTTGGCTCTATGAGAGTATGTACATATAATTTGAAATTTAATACTGTATTAAAAAGACAGAAACAGCTTTCCAATTCCAGTGTTTCAGTTGCTACATTTTGTCCTTTATAAAACAAAACCAAACAAAATCTTGGTTTACTTCTGTAATTTGTGTTTTGTTTTAGATGGTTAAGTAAGGGAAAAGGCCAGTGGTGCTTTTTGTAAGCAACAAATTTCAATTGTGGATAATCTTTAATCTCAGAAAATGAAAAACTAAAGTGGATAATCATTATCACTGTATTTCACACAATTTATTCATTAATTAAATATTTATATGCCTACTGGATACTGTTTTATTTTATTTTTTCCCTCTTAACATTTTTAGTAATAATCATTTGAAAGAAGAGGTAATAGGGTTTACATTTCTATATACAAAAGGAATTTCTGTTTTTCATCAGTATTGGTATTTACACAACAGTGTGGAGTCAAATAAAAAATCAAGCCAAAGCAAAAGAAAGAAGAACCAAATTAAAGTGAAAGGCAAAAATTGTGGTACCATTGCATATGAGGTTGAAAATGAAATTAATAGGCAGACAAATGCAGATTTTGCAGCAGACCAGGAAGAATACTGGGATTCATTTCGATTGAGCATGATAATTCATGACAGTAACAGCATTGTCTGAAGGCAAGAGTCCTAGGAATAAATAGTTGAAAGTAATGATGGGAAATCAGACATCATCATGAGGATCTTTTTTTCCCTTCTAATATCTTTTTTTTTAATTGAAATATGTGACACAATATTATATTAGTTTGAGGTGTACTACATGGTGATTTGATATTTGCATACATTATGAAATTGTTACCATGATAAGCCTAGTAACCATCTGTCCCCATACAGAGTTATTGCAATATTATGACCATATTCTTTATGCTGTATATTACATCCCCATGGCTTATTTATTTTATAACTCAGGTTTGTACCTGTTAATCCCTTTCACCTATTTCCCTATATCCCCCTGATAACTATTTTAGATGCTGGGAATATATCAGTGAATAAGACAGACAAAAATCTCTGTCCTCATAGAATTTATTGGAGAAGGGGGAAATACGGGGCAGCCAATGTTCATTATACTTCCTGTCTTTAGTCGTTATGAATATAAGTTAGTCCCAGAATAAAAATACTTTAGAACTATATTAAGATCATGAACAATGACAAGCTGTATTCTCTGCATGATGAACTTGAGTCTTGAGCATGCTTACATGATCTCTACTAAATCTAACCATTTACCAGTTGAAGGACATTTGGGGCAATAATGAATAAAGCCACTCTAAACATGAATAAACCTTTGTGAACATATGTTTTTGTTTTGCTTAGGTAAATGTTGTACTTAGGAGTGGGATTAGTGGGTTGGATGGCAAGTTTTGTTTACTATTGTAACTTTAGCAGGAACTGCCAAATCGTTTTCTGAAGTGGCTGTACCATTTTAAATTCCCACCAGGAATGTATGATACCTCTAAGAATTCCAGATTCTTAATGACACACGGTATTGTCAGTCTTTTTGATTTTAACCATTCTAATTGATGTGTAGTGGTATTTCACTGTGATTTTAATTAGCATTTCCTTAATGATTAATGATGGTGAGCTTCTTATTTGCCATCTATATACAGTTGTCCCTCAGTATCAGTGGGGGATTGGTTCCAGGACACTCCCAGGGATTCCCCTCAAGAAACCAAAATTCATGGATGCTCAAGTCCCTCATATGACATAGTACAGTCAGCCCTCTGTATCTGTGGGTTCTTCATCCTTGGAACTGTATTTTCTTTGATGCAGTGTCTCTTTTAAATTTTTTTTTGTTTTCATTACTAAGTTCCAAGACTTTTCAATATATTCTGGATACAAGTCTTATATCAGATGTCTTTTGCAGTCTGTGGCTTGTCTTTCCTTTTCTTATTAGTGTATTTGATGAGCAGAAGTTTTTAATTTTGAAGATGTCAGTTTATCAATTTTATCTTTTATGGATTGTGCTGTTGGTCTCTTAGCTAAAAAATCTTTACCTAACCTAAGGACAGAAAGATTTTCTCCTAGGGTTTCCCTGGTGGTGCAGTGGATAAGAATCTGCCTGCCAATGCAGGCGACACAGGTTCAATCCCTGGTCCAGGAAGATCCCACATGCATGAGCAGCTACGCCTGTGTGCCACAACTACTGAGCCTGTGCTCTAGAGCCCGTGAGCAGCAACTACTGAAGTCCTGTGCCTAGAGCCCATGCTCCGCAACAGGAGAAGCCACTGCAGTGAGAAGCTCGTGCACCGCAACGAAGAGTAGCCCCAGCTTGCCGCAACTAGAGAAAGCCCGCGTGCAGCAACGAAGACCAACACAGCCAAAAATAAATAAATAAAATAAAAATTAGAAGAAAAAGAAAAGATTTTCTCCTGTGTTTTCTTCTAGAAGTTAAATTGACAGGTTTTGTATTTAGGCATATGATTCATTTTTAGTTTGTTTTTGTGTATACTATGGACATAAATCAAGGCTTGTTTTTTGCATATTATATCAAGTTGTCTAGCACCGTTTGTTGAAAAAACAAAAGAGAAGAAACAGAAACAGAAGTTCATGTTATATGAACTTCCTGGAACACCATTGAGAAATTCTAGTAGTTTGAAAGCGAGTATTTGGGAAACACTGTCACATGTATAGATGAAAATACTTGATTCTCTATTTTTTAGAGAGAGGGTTTGTGTTAAGTATAATGGTAGAGTGGACAATGGAGATAGATTAGCAGATATTTTGTGAAAGATCACATTTTAGGAATAGCAAATTAAAGTTTCTGCTATGTTAAGTCCCTAAAGTAAATTATCTAGAACAGTATTTTTCAAGCCTTAGCTTGTGCTCCTTTGAGATCCAGACCTTTTTATTGTTGTGATTGTATTAGTGCAATCAAACAAAATATGACAATGCATCAATGCATAGTAAGAATTTGTAATATTGTATGAGAGTTTTGTTCCTGTTAGATGTGTATATGTACTAGGTTGTGATGTAAAATGTTTGTACTTTGGGGTACAATCAAATAATTTGAAAGCCACTTTTCTAGAATAATCAGATTATATTTTTGATATAAAAGAACTTAAAAATTTTTCCTCTTACGTTTTAGGTGTGAGTTCTTGATACGCATGAAAGGGCGGGAGTTTGTTGATGAGATTCAAGCTAGGTATCCTCATCTTCTTGAACAGGTAAATATGTTTTTATAATTGGCAACATTGAGTTCTCCTAGATAATAATTACAAATATGATTAGAAGTGACAATTACATCTGTTTTCTCATTAATTATAGTTACATGTTTTGTGTCCATCTTAATGGACATGTTTGTTCAGGGGCTTTTAAAAAAAGACTCTTTTTTCCTTTTTTTTGAAAAATCACTCAACCTGCCACTGTACAAATTTGTGGTGGGGTTGGAGAAGAGTCCTTAGTGTCTCCTCCATATTTTTGAGAAAAACAAAATAACTTGTTAGCAGTTTGGAGTCTCTGAGAGTGATTCAGCTGAAATATGACTTTCTAAGTGGGATGAGAAACCATTAATACTTTTTCCTGTTTTCTTGAAACTAGAGAAATACTTGAATTCTAATTTGGAATTGGGTGATGTATAAGGAAATGTTTTTTGATGATTAAAGTAAAACATAGCAAATTGAAGTATGTTTTCAAAAGCGTGTATACAGTAATTAAGATAAACTTATCTTAATGTTGCTATGTTCAGGTTGTTTGAGATTTCTGATTTTATCTATTATTTTTTTCTCCTGTTTCATAGCTATTGTCAACTTCAGATACTCCTGGAGATGAAAATGCTGATCCACCAAGTATGTATGAAAATATTCCAAATGTAGGATAGGATTTTTTTGTAAGAATATTAAGAATTGAAGTATGTAAACAAAGGACTTCTGAGGTCATAGAAAAAAGTGCTAGAAAGTTAATAAATATTATGTATCTACTAAGATTCATGACATTTTTAGAGGATTCTTGGAAGTATTCTAGTTTTTGTTCTTAAAGTGCTGACATTCTCACTGGAGAGACAAGACAAGTGCAAAAGAAAAACAACTTCAGGGAATACCAAATGAGAAGAGCAAATAATAAGCCCTCCAAAGAGGAAATGTTTGTATAAGCTAGCATGTTTGGAAAGACCCAGTTCACATGGTTTGAAAATCGGGCTAGATATTAGGTATTTGCCAGGTATGTAGTAGTTTAGTGCAAGGATAGGAAATATGTCTTCTGGTTATAATCTAATTTTAGCCACATCTGGCATTTAGTGTATAGTGTTATTCAGGTCTCCTTTTTCCTTATTAACTTTCTGTCTGGATGATCTAGCCAGTCTTGAAAGTGGGATATTGAAGTCCCCTACTATTATTGTATTGCTCTCTGTTTCTTCCTTTAGTTATGTTAATATTTGCTTTAAATATTTAGATGCTTCAATGTTTGTTGCATATAAATTTACAATTGTTTTGTGTACTTTTAATGAGTTGACCCCTTCATCACTACCTACAGTGATCTTTGTCTCTTGTCACTGATTTTGACTGAAAGTCTATTTTATTTTATGTAAGTATAACCATTCCTCATTACTTTTGATTACCATTTGCATAGAACACCTTTTATATCTTTTCATTTTCAACCTTTCTGTGTCCTTAAAACTAAAATGATTCTTTTATAGGCAGCATACTGTTGGATCTAGTGGGGTTCTTTTAATCCATTCAGCCATTCTGTGTCTTTTGATTGGAGAATTTAGTCCATTTACATTTAAAATAATTATTGGTATTGTAATTATTGATATATAAGGACTTTTTATTATGATTTTATTAATTGTTTTCTGACTTTTTTTAGTTCCTTCGTTCATTTCTTCCTCTTTTGCTCTCTTCCTTTCTGATTTATTTTCTGTAGTAGTGTGCTTTAATTTCTCTATTGTATTTTCTGTATGTACTATAGGTTTCTTCTTTGTGTTTACCATGAAGCTTATGTAAAATATCTTAGATACAATAGTCTATTTTAAGCTGATAACAACTTACCTTCATTTACAAAAACTCTACAGTTTTACTTCTTCTCACCCCATGTTTTACACTATTGATGTCATACTTTTTATCTTTTTATATTCTGCATCCAGTAACAAGTTATTATATAGTTAATAATATTATTGTTTTGTGTTTTTTATTTTTATGTTTTTTTCTATAAATATTTCTTTTTTCTTTTAACTTTTATTGGAGTATAGTTGGTTTACAATGTTGTGTTAGTTTCAGGTGTACAGCATAGTGATTCAGTTATACATATACATATATTCGTTCTTTTTCAGATTCTTTTCCCATATAGGTTATTGTAGAATATTGAGTAGAGTTTCCTCTATAAGTCCTTGTTGGTTATCTATTTTATATATAGTTATGTGTGTATGTTAATCCCAAGCTCCTAATTTATCCCTCCCCCCCACATTTCCCTTTTGGTAACCATAAGTTTGTTTCTGAAATCTGTGAGTCTGTTGCATTTTGTAAATAAGTTCATTAAATCAGTTTTTAAAAAATTAGATTCCATATGAGTGATACCATATGATATTTGTCTTTCTCTGACTTCTCTTAGTATGATAATCTCTGGGTCTATCTATGTTGCTGCAAATGGCATTATTTCGCTCTTTTTTATGGCTAATATTTCATTGTATATATGTACCACATTTTCTTTATCCATTCCTCTACTATCAGTGGACGTTTGGGTTGCTTCCATGTCTTGGCTATTGTAAACAGTGCTGTAGTGAACATTGGGGTGCATGTTTCTTTCCAAATTACGCTTTTCTCCAGATATATGCCCAGGAGTGGGATTGCTGGATCATATGGTAGTTCTGTTTTTTAGTTTTTTAAGAAACCTCCATACTGTTCTCCATAGTGGTTATACCAATGTACATTCCCACCAACAGCATAGGAGGGTTCCCTCTTCTCTACACCCTCTCCAGTGTTTATTGTTTGTAGACTTTGATAATGGCCGTTCTGACTGGTGTGAGGTGATACCTCACTGTAGTTTTGATTTACATTTCTCTGATAATTAGTGATGATGAGCATCTTTTTATGTGCTTTTTGGCCATCTGTATGTCTTCTGTGGAGAAATGTCTATTTAGATCTTCTGCACATTTTTTGATTGAGTTGGTTTTTTTTTGACATAGAGCTGCATGTGCTGTTTGTATATTTTGGGAAGTAAGCTCTTGTTGGTCGCATCATTTGCAAATATTTTCTCCCATTCTGTGAGTTGTCTTTTCATTTTGTTTATGGTTTCTTTTGCTGTGCAAAATATATTGTTGTTTTTTAACTTATGCTAGAGATACAGTATAGGGTGTTATGAATTTGACTACATATTTACCTTTACCAGTAAGTTTTATTTCATGTTGTTACTTAGCATCTCTTCATTTTAACTTGAAATCACTTTAGTATTTCTTCTAAGGCAGGTTTAGTGTTGATGAACTCCCTCAACTTTTGCTTGTCTGGAATGTTTTTATCTCTCCTTCATTTCTGAAGGACAGTTTTGCCAGTGTTCTTGGTTGGCATTTTTTTTTTCTTTTAGCACTTTGATATATTAAGTCATTCTCTCCTGGCCTTCAAGGTTTCTGCAGAGAAATGTGCTGATAGCCTTAGGGGGTTCCTTTGTATATGAGGAGTCATTTTTTTCTTGCTGCTTTCAAAATGGTTTCTCTGTCTTTTCACTTTTAATATTTTGACTATAATGTGTCTTGGAGTAATCTTTGGGCTGATCTTACTTGAGGTTCCTTGAGCTTACTGTTTGTGGATATCCATATCTCTCCCAAGATTTAGGAGCTGAAGTTTTCAGCTATTATTCCTTTAAGCTTTCTTCCCTTTTTTCTGTCTTCTGGGATTCCCATGATTTGACTGTTTATTCATTTGGTTGTGTCCTATAATTCATGTAGGCTTCCTTCACTCTTTCATTCTCTTTTCTTTTTGTTCCTATAACTGGCTAATTTCAAATGATCTCCATTTGAGTTCTCTGATTCTTTCTTCTGCATGAGCAAGTCTGTTGTTGAAGTTCTCTATTGATGTTTTTCAGTTCTGTCCTTGTATTCTTCAGCTCCAGGTTTTCTGCTTGATTCTTTTTTGTGGTTTCTGTTTCTTGATTAAACTTCTGATTTTGTTCATGCATTGTTATCTTCATTTCATTTAGTTGTTTATCTTTGTTCTCTTGAATTTTGTTGAGTTTTTTTAAGGTGACTCTATTGAGTTCATTGTCAGGCAAATCATAGATCTTCATTTCTTTGGGGTCAGTTCTGGATCTTTATTGGTTTCTTGTGATGGTGTCATATGTGCCTGATTTGTATGATATTTGTATGTAGCCTTGCCTTGGTGTCTGTGCATTTGAGGGAGCAAATGCTGCTTGCAGTCTTTATTGACTGGTTTTGGCAGGTAAAGACCTTCTGCTTTCAGTCTTGATGGATACTGAGCTGTTTCTGGGTTTGTAGCTGGGACCTTGGTCAGGGATTCAGGTGCCTGGTACAGGCCAGTCTTCTCAAAATGGCTCTCCTTGGTCTTGGAATACACTTGGGTTTCATAATCTTATACCTAAATCCCAAAGCCTCCCACAAAAGGCACTTTTGTCCTTGGATGGATTCTAAAATGTTGTTGTGTGGGGTACAAGTTGGGGGCATCTTAACCGGCAATCTTGCTATCATAGTTTCCTGCATCCTTCTTAAGGTACGTTCCTCACTTGGCTTCCTGGACACCACATTCTTTTTGTTTGTTTGTTTTTGTTTTTTTTCGGTACGCGGGCCTCTCACTGTTGTGGCCTCTCCCGTTGCGGAGCACAGGTTCCGGACGCACAGGTTCACAGGCCCAGCGCCCTGCGGCATGTGGGATCTTCCCGGACCGGGGCGCGAACCCACATCTCTTGCATTGGCAGGTGGACACCAGAGAAGCCCTGGACACCACATTCTTGGTTTTCCCCTATTTCCCTGGTTGATCATGAACAATTTCCTTTGGTGGTTACTCCTTTTTCAAACCTCTAAATGATGGAGTACCTCTCAACATTCAACCCAAATGTATTTCTCCATTTCCTGAGCTGCCGACTGTTCAACTACCTGTTTAAATCTCTACTTGGTTATACTGGGTGTCTCAGAGTTAATATAACCAAAGCAAACATTTTCTCCCCGTCCTTCATCCTTCAAATTTGCTCTTTCTCTGGTCTTCCCAACTCAGTTAATGGCACTCACTTCCTAAGGTCAAAAGTTGACTTAGGTTAGACATCATCCCTGATTCCTCCTTTTACTTTGTATATTTAATCTGTTAGAAGTCCTTCCATCTCTGCCTTTGTAATATGTCCCAAATCTTACCACTTCTCTCCATCTCCACCACTATTAGCCTGATTCAAGCTGCCATGAGTGCCATAACATCATTTTATGACTTTTTGTCATAAAATCCTAACAGGGCTCCCTGATTCCATTTTACCTCATTAAAATTTATCACAGAGCTGCCAGAATCATCTTTTGAAAAAACAAATCAGGTTTTATCAGTACCCTACTTAAAACCCTCTTAGAATATTGTAGCAAACTTAGAATGAAATATAAATTCCTCAAAAGGCTCTACATCTAGGCATCACCCTCGTCTCTGACTTTGCATCACCTTTCTGTTTCTTGAATATATCAAGCTTTTCTCTTGACTTGAGGCTTTTATACTTGCTGTTCTCTTTGCCTGAAAGACTTCTTTCAGATGTTCCCATAGCTCACTCCTTATCTTTCAGGTGTGTGTTCTGGCGTGTTCTCTCTTCAGACAGGGTTTCCACATATGTTTGAGCAAGGGAGCACATGCACATTGTATATTTATTTTTATTATAAAACAGTTTTCCAGCAGATGGCGGTAAAGTGTCTTGAAGAATTATGTCATTTTGTAATTTTCACAGAAGTGCCATATTGGCTAACATTGGCCCTGTTCTCAGAAAATGCTTCTCTGATCACACTCATCTATCCACCTTTCTAGGTCTTGTCCATCCTTTAAGTTCAAACTCTAATGCCATCTTTTCCATGAAGTTTTTTTTGATTTACCCCACTTTTCTAGCTGAATTAAGATAATTTTTCACTTCTAAATTTGTGTAGCATCTCAGTTTCCAAAATTGACTGTACATCAGAATCATTTGAGGAATATTTAGAATATTCCTATGCCCCATCCCTAAGAGTCTCTAATTAAGTAGGTCTAAGATGTGGGAAGTGGTATTTTTTAAAAGTACAGCCTATTACTACACTCTCATTTGATGCTTATCAGGTTCAAACGTTTGTTGGAGTTATAGGTAGTTGGTGTATATAGCTCATCTCCCTTACCAGGACATAATCCGTACTAGAGTAAAGACTGTATCATAGGCATTATTCTCTGTATTTTTATATTTATGGAATTTATACAAATACATGTCTTTTAAACTAGTTGTTCATTTTGGACCTGGGGAAAGTTCTTCAGAGGATGCAGTCATGATGAATACACCTGTGGTTAAAGCTGCCTTGGAAATGGGCTTTAGTAGAAGCCTGGTAAAGCAGACAATTCAGAGTAAAATCCTAACAACTGGAGAGAATTACAGAACAGTTAATGATATTGTGTCAGCACTTCTTAATGCTGAAGATGAAAAGAGAGAAGAAGAGAAGGAGAGACAAACTGAAGAAACAGCATCAGGTATTTGGGAATGTTAGTCACCTGCGTTACTTCCATTGAGGGCTCATAGGACTGTCTCACATGTTGCAGGACAGTGAGCATCCCCCTCTGTCCACTAACTGCTGGTGACAGCCACCAGTCATTTCTAGCCTCACATCCCCTTCTCCACTGTGGGCAATGTATCACCCTAGTCGAGAAGCACTGACTACAGTTGTTTTTGTTTTTTTGAATGCTTATTTTCCAAGAAGATTGCTGATTTATGCTAATCAGAGGATTTTAGCATAATTCCTTTCTTGAGCTATATTGCATTTCTTCCTCATACATTAACAAATTTAAACTATTTTGAAAAAGCAAGATTTTATAGTTGGGTGCCTGTCTTGTTTCTACCTTTTTTTTTTTAAGTTCCTTCAAATCATATTCTTAACATGGTGTTTGACTGTCTAATCCTTGCTTAGTGATCCTTATGCAAAAAATAGAACCCATGATGAAATCCTAGGCTTTGATGAGAAGCACCTGCCCAGTCCAAAGATAGTAGAGAACTGATTTTGGTATTCATCCAGATTATGTTAAGCCTCAGACTCCCAAAACAAGTCTTTTGAGTAATCATTCCTTTAATAAATGTTAATTGAGGATGAGCACCTGTGCCAAATACTGTGCTTGCTATTCATGGTGCTTGCTTTCAAGGAGCTTATAGACTAGCTGTGGAAACTAGTATGCAGAAGATAGGGTTAAAGGGCCAGCAGAGGTGAAGGTTGCATATATAGTGTAAATTGGGGCATTTGGGTTGGAAGACACTTTCTCGGTTCAAGCTCTTAAGTAATGTTAGGAATAGTTTGAGAACCTCATTGTTTGGCCATATTACACAGTGTTTGAAGTCTGATTTCTAGTTGAGACAGGTTTGTGTTTAAACCCTGGCTCTGTCAGTTACCAGGTTGGCAGTTAACTTAACCAGACCTCAGTTTTTCTCATCTGTAAAATGGGGATGATAACAGTACCAATTGCATGGAGCAGCTATAGGAATCAAATGAGATGTTACAAGTAAAACAGTTTAGCACAGTGCCTAGAACATCAAAAAAAAATTCTAAGTAGATTTATTTGGGAAATGGGAAGGGCTTCGTGAAAGAAAGGGCCTGAGGAAAGTGAAAAGATTTTAAGATTGTTAACCAGTAATAAAACACAGGTTAAATGAAATCACTCTAATAAAACTGGTCACCATAGTTTTGTGACTTTCTTATTCTTTGTAAGGTTCAACGAATAGTCTTAAATTATGGATTTTTTGTTGTTTGTTTTGTTTTGTTTTTGGCCAAGTGGCATGTGGGATCTTAGTTTCCTGACCAGGGATCGAACCATGCCCCCTGCAGTGGAAGTGCAGAATCTTAACCACTGGACTGCCAGCGAAGTCCCTTGAATTACGGATTTGAAATTGTTTCTTAATAAGCAAACAAGTCAGAAAAGGAATAGGGAGGAAGAATTTAGGATGCTAATAAGAGAAGATCATTGAGACACCTGACTACATCTAGACTAGAATGGGAAGTAAGCAAAGCCAGGAGACAACTCTTGTGTTAGTAGATGGGAATGACATGGAGATTGAAGAACAAATGTTAGTAGTGAGGTGAATTAGTAAGGTAGAAGGATATAAGTTGTGGTCAGAGAAGGGAATTCAATAGTTTTGAGATGAATAGAGCGTTTGACTTCTAGAAAGAAGTAAAAGGTGAAGGAAATGGTCTTTTTTTTTTTCCCAGAACTTTACAATAGACTTCTTTTTTATTTCTCATTAAACTTGTAAATATAGAAATGTACTTTTTTTTTTTTAAGGTTGAAAGCAGGCAATTAAATATTATGGTGATTGCAGGCAACAGAAGAGGAACTTTTTGAAAAATACTGTAGGAATTTATGCCCGTATTCCATAAATGTAGGAAATTTAACAATGGATTTTGTGCTTTTTAAAAAAGATTAGGCTTGATTCATACGCAGTCTTTTTTAATTGCTATAAACCTAGACCTTTATTATTTTTTATTTTATTTTATTTTTTTTGCGGTACGCGGGCCTCTCCCTGCTGTGGCCTCTCCCGCTGCAGAGCACAGGCTCTGGACGCGCAGGCTCAGCGGCCATGGCTCACGGGCCTAGCCGCTCCACGACATGTGGGATCTTCCCGGAACGGGGCACGAACCCATGTCCCCTGCATCGGCAGGCGGACTCTCAACCACTGCGCCACCAGGGAAGTCCAAACCTAGACCTTTATAAGACAATATTGGTAGCTAATTATGTGCCAGATATTGTGATAAATACTTCACATGTATCTCATTTAATCCTTACAACTCTTTGAGAAAGGTACTATTATTATCTGCATTTTACAGATGAGGAAACTGAGGTGTATGGAGGTTAGGGCACATAGCTAGTAAGTGGCTAAGCCAGTGTGGGGCTCTAGATCTGTCCTAACTCTACAGCTCAAACTCTTCAACACTGCTTACTGCTTCTTAAACATGGAGTTGAAGACACTAATCTAGGAGACCTGATTCTATAACTGATTCTTTCTGTGACCTTGGATAGTTCACAGTTAATGATATTGTGAGTCTGTCTCTCCCTATCTGAAAATGAGAAGCAGTCATACCTGCCTTGTTTAATTGATAGGATCTTTTTATCAAAGGAGACAATTCATATGAAAATGCTCATAAAAGTAAAGTGATATAATGCAAAGAGAAGTCAGTAGTAATTCCATGGGGGCAAGGTACAGAGGTTGCAAATTTATACTGCCCTCTAAAATTCTCTGCTTACTCAGCAGGATAAAGCAGGGTTCTAAGACAGGTAAATATATAGACTTTAATAAGTTAAAGAAACAGAGACCATGTGTGTACTTATATATAATATGCCTTAGCTAAATCTTCTGAAAGTTTTCCAAGTGACAGACATTAAACTGCAGAGGAGTAATTTTGTCCTTCTTTTTCCAGCTCCTATTTATTTAGTGTCTGAATTGTTCATAGGGTTGGTTGTTAGTATATGAGTGTAGTTGGAGCAGTTTATAATCTAATGGATTTTTCTTTCTTTTTTTTTTAACATGAAGATGATTTGTCCTTGATTCGGAGGAATAGAATGGCTCTCTTTCAACAGTTGACATGTGTGCTTCCTATCCTGGATAATCTTTTAAAGGCCAATGTAATTAATAAACAGGAACATGATATTATTAAACAAAAAACACAGATACCTTTGCAAGCAAGAGAACTGATTGATACCATTTTAGTTAAAGGAAATGGTGCTGCCAACATCTTCAAGAACTGTCTTCAAGAAATTGACTCTACATTATATAAGAACTTATTTGGTGAGTTTGTTGGTAAAGTTATTTTAGAAATTCTTGGGATTATGTTCATCTTTGTGTTTGACAAACAAAACGAATCCAATTAGCAAACTATACATTTAACTTGTTCTGAAAAGTGAAGTCTTTTATTACCCAAGTAGCATGGCTAAATAATTTCTGATGATAAATGGCTAGAATCTGTGTTGTTCGGGATATAGTAGGTGAAAAATAATAGGTAGTAGATGAAGCAGTCTTGTTTTTGGTAGAGTGATGCCTTAAAAAATTTTTTTTTAATTGAGGTATAGTTGATTTACAATATTATATAAGTTCCAGGTGTACAGCACAGTGATTCAGAATTTTTGTAGATTATACTCTGTTTATAGTCATTATAAAATATTGGCTATATTCCCTGTGCTGTACCATAAATCCTTGTAGCTTGTTTATTTTATACATAGTAGTTTGAACCCCTTAGTCCCCCTATCCTTATCTTCCCCTCAACTTCCCTCTCCCCACTGGTAACCACTAGTTTGTTCTTTATATCTTTGTCTTTATCTTATTTGTTATATTCACTAGTTTTATTTTTTAGATTCCACATACAAGTGATAAAATAGAGTATATGTCTTTCTCTGTCTTATTTCACTAAGCACAATACACTCCAGGTCCATCCATGTTGTTGCACATGACAAAATTTCATTTTTTTATGAAAAAAAATTTTTAATGAGTTATTAGAGTGATATTTTTGTTATGTTTTTCTTTCTTCAGTGGAAAAGAATATGAAGTATATTCCAACAGAAGATGTTTCAGGTAAAACAAAATTAAGACTTAGGACCAACATGAAATATTACCCTTTCAGTTTTTTTAATGGAAGTTTCTGTTGTTACTAGGTCTGTCACTGGAAGAACAATTGAGAAGGTTGCAAGAAGAAAGAACTTGTAAAGTGTGTATGGACAAAGAAGTTTCTATTGTATTCATTCCTTGTGGTCATCTGGTAGTATGCCAGGAATGTGCCCCTTCTCTAAGAAAATGCCCTATTTGCAGGGGTATAATTAAGGGTACTGTTCGTACATTTCTCTCATAAAAGGAAAATAGGCTATATGTTGCCTACATATAAAAGTCTTTAAAATACTGTTTGAACATTTGAAGCTATCTGAAGTAAAAAAGGAATTATTGGTTCTTTAATTAGTAACATTTTTGTTCTACTCTGCTTTCTTTGGTACTAGTAATCTTGTTTCCAAAAGAATACCATATATAATATTTAATCTTAACCTCTGTTTATATGAAAGGTAAGATTTATGTTTGAGCTATATTACTGTACATGTATGAACACAGGAGGAGTTAAAGGAGCAGTCTTAATGCTATTATGTATCATTTTAGGAGTGACTAGGTTTGGTATTCTTTCTGAAAGCTTTGAGTACTACTGTAGAGTGTAGTTGAAAGAAATGGAAACCAGGAGCTCTGGAGTTTATCACAGTTATATTGCCAAATTCTCATTGGTGTTTTTTCAGTTGTGTTGTAAAATAAGGATTTTTCTCTTACAGGTAAAAAAGCTTTTCCCTAATTTGTGAGAAACATCTTAATAAAGGTCTTTAAAAAGACTACATTATCGATTTTTTTCCTCTGATTTAAAAAGTAATTTCCGTAAGCCTTCACAGGGTTATATAAGGATGAGATAATGTACATAAGCATAGTATCTGTCACATCGTAAGCACTTCAGATGCTAGTTATTAAGTTAAAAAATTGAATTCATGAAACATTACCATGAAGTGTTTTTTTTAATAGTAATGGGATTTATGAGAATTTCCTTTAGATGGTAATATCTGTCTAGTTGCTTTGTATATTATAGATATTATTTGAATTAAAAATCCATATCAAAAATTATTAACAAATAGAATTATGTAAATCTTCATTGGAATTTTAAAAAATAGTTTAATCATTTTGTTGTTGAGTAAGTGTTGGTGGGATGAGGAGGTGGAATACAGGCAATGGTAAGTATCTTTTTTTGGGTCCAGTCATATTTGACCTTTCCCAGGTCTGGGTCTATGGCAGACTTCTGAGGCCAGGTGGAAAGGAGGTCTAATATTAAAAACTCTTCTTATCCTAAAACTCCTTTAGATCCCTTTAAATAGAGAATATAGTAGGAAGAAAGAAAATGTATCTTTTTTTTTTTTTTTTTTTTTTGCCACAGAGCATAGGTGCTCTTTAATGACGGTTAAATAAAAATAGGCAGGAGTTCTATAGAAAACAGTATCCACAAGGCCCTGGCATGCATCCCAAGGGCCATGGGGGTGGGTTCTGTGCCACCCTGGCCACAGCATGGCCCCTTTCTTCTGTGACTTGTGGGACGCTCACCACTTTTGGCCTGGGCCTGGGTTCCCAGAAAGCCCGAGTCCTCTGCTGGGCAGAGAGCTGCCCTGCAGGCTCCACGAAATTTCCATGGGCCCAGGCCTGGCCCTATAAGAAGTCTGAGGCTCTGTGTCTGTCAGGGAGCTGCAGCAAGTTTTCCATGATGCAGGAGAGGTCCTGGCTGATGGGGGTGTGTGTGGCAAAGCCAGGAGCAGGTGTGCTTGTAGAGAGTCTGGGGCCCACCAGCCGGGCTCTTGCTTTGTTTCCATCCTGATGTGTTGATGCATTTATTTAAGTCCAAATGCATATGTCTTGGTGCAAGACCTTATGTCAGTGAGAGAAAGTTTCTCCCTGCCATCATAGAGGGAATCAAATCATTTTTGACACTGGTCTTTAATAAAACCTATATTGAGGATTCACTGTGTACCAGGCACAGGGCTACTAGATTCTTTTAATAATTAAGATGTGTTGTCAGCTGAATTGTGTCCCCCAAATTTGTATGTTAAAGTCCTAATCCTGAGTATCCCAAAATGTGACTGTATTTCACGATTGGGCATTTAAAGAGGTAATTAAGGTAAAATGAGGCCATGTGAGCCCTAATCCAGTACTGTATGACTGGTATCCTTATAAGAAGAGATTAGGGCACAGACACACCCAGGCAGTGGACCATGTGAAGATACCTGAGGAAGACGGTCATCAGCAAGCCAAGGTAAGGACTTCCCTGGTGGCACAGTGGTTAAGAATCCGCCTGCTAATGCAGGGGATATGGGTTCGATCCCTGGTCTGGGAGCATCCCACATGCTGCAGAGCAACTAAGCCTGTGCACCACAACTACTGAGCCTGTGCTCTAGAGCCAGCGAGCCCTGACTACTGAGCCTGCGTGCCACGACTACTGAAGCCCGCACACCTAGAGCCGTCTGTGCTCTGCAACGAGAAGCCACCACAATGAGAAGCCCATGCACTGCATTGAAGAGTGGACCCCGTTTGCAGCAACTAGAGAAAGCCTGCACGCAGCAACGAAGACCCAACATAGCCAAAAATAAAAATAATTAATTTTTTAAAAATCTTGGGGAAAAAAAAAAAAGCCAAGGTAAAAAAGCTTCAAAAGAAACCACATCTTCCAACATCTTGATTTCAGACTTCCAGCCACCAGAACTCTGAAAAAATAAATTTCTGTCGTTTAAGCCACCCAGACTTAGTACTTTGTATGGCAGCCCTAGCAAAGTAATACAAGGTGCTAAATAATTCAAAGCACGTTAGCTGTAATCCTTTTGTTTGGCTGTACCCTGCAGGCCTGCAAGCCCTTTACTTGCCCCACCTGTAGACAAAGACCGAAGAAAAAGCCCAAAGTCAGTGACAGAGACATCAACGGTTTAATGCAGGGGTCCCCAACCCCCAGGCCACAGACTGGTACTACTCTGTGGTCCATTAGGAACTGGGCCACACAGCAGGAGGTGAGCGGCGGGATCTGTATTTACAGCCACTCCCCATAGCTTGCATTACCGCCTGAGCTCCACCTCCTGTCAGATCAGTGGCAGCACTAGATTCTCATAGGAGCATGAACGCTACTGTGAACTGAGCATGTAAGGGGTCTAGGTTGTGTGCTCCACATGATAATCTAATGCCTGATGATCTGAGGTGGAGCTGAGGTGGTGATGCTAGTGCTGGGGAGTGGCTGCAGATACAGATCATTAGCAGAGAGGTTTGCACACAGACCATAATAAATCAGTTGCTTGCAGACTCATATCAAAACTCAGCGAGTGGCAAGTGAAAACAAGCTCAGGGATCCCACTGATTCTGCGTTATGGTGAGTTGTATAATTATTTCATTATATATTACAATGTAATAGTAATAGAAATAAAGTACACAATAAATGTGCTTGAATCATCCCAAAACCGTCCCTCCCCCCACCCCCAGTCCATGGAAAAATTGTCTTCCATGAAACTGGTCCCTGGTGCCAAAAAGGTTGGGGACCACTGGTTTAATGGATAGGGGGATTTTCCATGTCTGAAGTAAGGTCCCCCTGGAGTGACATTTCACTGTCTGGTAGAAGGGGGCGGGACATGGCATCAGGTACCAGTTATAAGGCGAATTGATGTCAGGTTGGCTCTTCAGTTACCAGGGAAACCAGCAGAGGTGCCATGCCCCTCACTGCCCCTTTGATAAGCTATCTTAGTGGAGATGTTCTGATCTAAAGTCAGAACAATCATTAGCTGGGACATAGTGCAAGTAGGTAAGGTCAGTAAGGTGAGTAGGGTGTAGGTGAAGCAGGCACTGGTTGAGCAGGGGATGTACAGAGAGCAAGAGAACAGCCATCTTGAGGGCCGGACCATGCACCTTTAAACAACTGCAAAATAAAGTTTGAACATGGGTCTTCTTTGACTCCTTAGCTTGTGCTTTTTAGGCAAATTGTCCAACTAAGCTGTATTAATATTTTTGAAAATTTCATGTGCTACCATCCAGCATAAAAATTAACTTTCTATTTGAGTTTGAGAGTATCTTGTTTGGCTTTATTCAGCTAGTCAGTTTTAATAATGTATAAAAACATTTTCGCATTCAGTAAAAATACTGCATAAAGTATAAGTAAATGGTAATGTAATTAATATGTTATCCACTAGCCAAATCCTCTTATGCACCTAGATCAGAGAGTAGGATTTAACCTCTTGCTGGGTAAGTCCCTTTTTGCCCTTCTAATGATAATAATCAGTGTCATAATGGGATTCATTATGTTGAACAAATAGGTGAAATGTCAGATCTTTGTTAGGTTTATTTATTGCCTTATTTAATCCTTAATACCTTAAGAGACTCGTTATCCCTTTTTTTGTAAATGTGGAAATTTAGGCTCAGTGAAATGATGCAGGTTGCCAGAGATACGTGTCTCAGCATGTTGCTCCTTGGGTTTATCTGTCTGGGACTCTGTGCTTCCTGGACTTGGGTGACTATTTTCTTTCCCATGTTAGGGAAATTTTCGACTACAGTCTCTTCAGATATTTTTCTCAGGCCCTTTCTCTTTCTCTTCTTCTTCTGGGACCTCTATAATGTGAATATTTGTGTGTTTAATGCTGTCCCAGAGGTCTCTGAGACTGTCCTCATTTCTTTTCATTCTTTTTTCTTTATTCTATTCTGTGGCAGTGATTTCCACCATCCTGTTTTCCAGCTTACTTATTCATTCTTCTGCCTCAGTTATTCTATTGATTCCTTCTAGTATATTTTTGTTTCAGTTATTGTGTTGTTCATCTCTGTTTGTTCTTTAAATCTTCTATCTCTTTGTTAAACATTTCTTGTATCTTCTTGGTCCATGCCTCCATTTTTTCCCCAAGATTTTGAATCGTCTTTACTATCATTACTCTGAATTCTTTTTCAGGTAGATTGCCTATCTCCTCTTCATTTAGTTGTTCTTGTAAGTTTTCATCTTGCTCCTTCTCTGTTGTCTCATTTTGTCTAACTTATTGTGTTTGTGGTCTCCTTTCTGCAGGCTGCAAGATTGTAGTTCCTCTTGCTTCTGATGTCTGCCCCCTAGTAGGTGAGGTTGGTCCTGCTGCTTGAGCAGGCTTCCCGGTGGGAGGGACTGGTGCCTGCCCTCTGGTGGGTGGAGCTGGGTCTTGTCCCTCTGGTGGGCAGGGCCGTATCAAGGACTGTGTTTTGGGGTGGCTGTGAGCTTAGTACAACTTTAGGCAGCCTGTCTGCTGATGGGTGGGGGTGTGTTTCTGTATTGCTGGTTGTTTGGCTTGAGGTGTTCCAGCACTGGAGCCTGTAGGCTGTTGGGTGGGGCTGGGTCTTGGTGCTGAAATGGGGACCTCTGGGAGAGCTCATGCCAATTAATATTCCCTGGGGCCTCTGCTACCAGTGTTCTTACCCCCATAGTGAGCTACAACCAACCCCCACCTCCCTAGGAGACCTTCCAAGACCTGTTGGTAGGTCTAGCCTAGGTTCCTATGGAGGGACTGCTTTGTGCTGGGTCCCAGTGCATGTGAGACCTTGTGTGTGCCCTCCAAGAGTGGAGTCTGTTTCGCGCAGCCCTGTGGGGTTCCTGCACTCAAGCCCCACTGGCCTTCAAGGCTAAGTGCTCTGGGGGTTCTTCCTCCCAATGCCAGACCCTCAGACTGTTTTGGAGGGCTATTTTTATGTGGAAATGCCCCTGTGTAGCCTGTGTGGGTTTTTTTAAATTTAATTTTACTTTATTTTACTTTACTTTTTACTTCACTTCACTCCACTTCACTTCACTTCACTTCACTTTTTTACCCTCCTTCCTCAGTGTATGCTGGCCATTACCCCTTTGATAGGGGGTGTAAGTGATGTTGTGGTGACCAGAGCCTGCACCGGATGTTGAGTGGGGCCTTCCCTTTGCTCTTGGTTGTCACTGCCCTGTCTGGGGTGGGGCCTGCTCCCTAGTTGTTGGCATAGAGGCCCCCAGATCTGTTTCTTAGCCGAGCTGTGCAGGCAGCTCAGACTCTGGACTGGCCCAACCCCTGCATGTACATGCCCACAAAGCCCACAGCTGCTAAAGCCACACCCATCTCAGCTACGGGAGCACTTGTCTGGGTGTTCCGCAGGCGCTGGATTTATGAAGCCGTCAGCAGAGGTGTAACTCCTCAGTTTGCTCATCTGCGAGGAGAGATTTCAGCTCTTCTTCCTTAGTCACACAGTCCCTGGGGCTCAACTGTGGTTTCAGCCCCACCTCTGCGTCTGCTCCCAAGGCTGCCAGAGCACGCAAGTCCATCAGGTGGGAGGGTGCTGGGGCAGCAATCGGGGGAAACAGGCAGCCCAGGTGGGGAGGGGGTAGAGGAGGTGATGGCCAGGGCTGTGTGAGCCTACTCCAGCGGGAGCCCTCCCTAGTGTCTGTGGAGGCAGGGGCTGGTGCGCGGGGAGAAAGGCTGAAATGGCGGCCTCACCCTTTGCACGTCACTCACCAATGGCACTTTGCTTCTGTGGTGCTCTGGACTTCCTTCCATGAGCATTCCTGGTTGTGGAGCTCCTCACTCCCATTGTTACTGGGCCCAAGCTCGTTCTGCTCGCCACATGGCAGGCCAATAAATCAGGAGACAAGTTGTTGGAACAAGGAATAATGATTTTGATTGGAAAGCTAGCAGACTGAGAAGATGGCAGACTAGCATCTTCAAAAAACCATCTTACCTCAGGCTGAGTTAGAGCTCCTTTTATACAGAAGAGGGGGAGGGGGCGGGCCCACTGTGGCATTGACCAATGGCTGAGCAGGACCACTAGCTGTTGCTCGTTGACAGTTGCTTGCTTGTGGGAGGGGCCCACTGTGGTGCCTGTCAGTGGCTGAGTGGGACCACTACCAGTGGCTCATTGATGGCCGCTCACTTCGGGGAGAGACCCACTGTGGCACCAACCAATGGCTGAGCAGGGCTGCTACAGCTCATGCCTGCCCCGCCAGTATTACTATTACCCACTGTCAATGTCCATTCCACAATCTTGTGGGAAAGGAGGCAATGAACTTTCTGGCCAGTTCCTGCTGAACAGGGGCAATGAGGGAGTGATTGTGAAATGGAATTGATCAGCTTTGGGTCGGGAATACTCCTTAAAACTTTTAGTAACCAATACAATTCTCTTTGTCTACAACTATTTGAATCTGATGAAATTACCTCTACAATGAAATTTTCACCTCAATACTTATTCTTTTTGAAGAGCAACCTTAACCCTTCTGAGGGTTCACAAACCCATTGCTCTCTAGGCCTCTCAGGAGTTATGTCATTTTCTGATGACAATGGTGCTGCTTTAACCCAAGTGTGATGAATCCATGGCTTTACTCCAGCTAACTTGACAGATGAGTGTGTGGTAAGTAATATCACTTGTGGTCCTGTCCACCTTGCAGTCAGCTGGTGTTCAGGCCCTTGCTCTCTCCAGGTTTTAAGGAGAACTCAGTCTCTAGGCCAGAAAGGATATAAGGCTACCTTAGTTGGATAGCCAGACCTGCTGGAAGCAAACTCATGAACAAAGGTTAGTATAGTGCCCAGAGTTTTAACATAATTGGCAATTGCTAGATCTTTCAGAGCATTTATATCAATAGATTCTCCCACCTGGGCAGACACCCGAGTGGCCTACCATATAATATTTCAAAGGGGCTAAATTTAAGTCTCTTCTGGGAGCCACTCTGATCCATAGCAGGGCAACTGGCAAAGCCTTATCCCAAGTTAAATTAAACTCGACTTATTTTAGCAATGCTCCTTTTTAATGTATAGTTCATTTTCTCAGCTTTTCCCATTGATTGTGGTCTCCAGGATGAATGTAGCTTCCAATTAATTTGCAATGCTTTAGACACTTGTTAGGTTATGCTAGAGACAAAAGCAGGCCCATTATCACTTTGAAGGGAGTTAGGCAGTCCAAATCGGGGGATAATTTCCTTAAGGAGGACTCTAATTACTTCAGATGCTTTTTCTGTCCTGGTGGGATATGCCTCTACCCATCCTGAAGGTGTCCACAAATACAGGTGTCTGAAATTTTCTGTGGCTCGAGGCATTTGAGTAAAGTCTATTTGCCAGTCCTCAGTGAGGTAGGTTCCTCTGTGATGAGTCCCCATCTGGGGAAGTCTGATAGCA
The DNA here is from genome assembly GCF_059928025.1 of Delphinapterus leucas. Lineage (NCBI taxonomy): Eukaryota > Metazoa > Chordata > Mammalia > Artiodactyla > Monodontidae > Delphinapterus > Delphinapterus leucas. The sequence continues at coordinate 77,792,067 of NC_143135.1, forward strand.
GTCTTTGGGTTATTTTTAGCACAAAGCATGCAATTTTGAGTGACTCACTGGATGGCCCTTTGTAAGTTAGGACCTATTATATATTTTTGAATCCATTATAAGGTGGCATCTCTCCCGTAACGGGTACTATTATGAATGTGCCGCAGCGCAGTGTCCAAGAGTGCCTCAGGAATCAAAACAAGGCCTTGTGCACTACACTTCCAGCCAGATGAGTTGTGATCGAGAGGGAATCCCTACTCTTTGGCCCTCTCCTTGTCCTTTCCTGAAAACACTGGCTGGTATTTTGACAAGTCAATCTGTGGGAGGAGTGACCCTATCAGGGCAAATCTAAGTATTGGGAAGCTCTCAAGCTCACAGAGGTAGATACAAATTTTCTAAAATTTTAAGTTTTGCTTAAAAGCTTGATTCTTTATCATTTAGCTACAACACTATCAGCTGTTTTCTCAGACTCACTTCAAGAGAATGACTGTCAAATTCTTAAGACTGTCAGTATTTTTTCAGTCATTCTTTTAAATAAAAATGCTATCCCATGAAAAAAGCAACTATTGTACCATCAGTGAAAATGGTAAATAACATCTTAGTATTGTTTTTGAATTTCCAGAGCCCCAAAGAGTTTCAGGAACCCTCAGAGATCCACGAAGCACCCTTTAAGAACCAGTGGTGTGTGGTAACCATAAAGTATTATTCGCTACAAAAATTAATCCAGAAAAAACTGTGTTAAGGGAGAGCATTTAGTCTACTTCTTTGAGGTTTCCTTTGGCATAGAAGGAGCTCTAAACTTTGCCCCTGCAAATTACCTTCTTGGTGCCTTTTGGAGAGAAACTTGGGTATGCCTAGTAGCTCAATCTCATCTTCCCTCTTTTTCCTCTTTGGGAAATCCAGACTGCCTGCAGATTTTGTGATTTTTGGCAACACAGCGGCCTGCTTTGGTTTTTCAGTATTTCCAGTAACTGAGTAGTAAAGTTTCATTTTGGGATTCAGTATAGGAAATCTACACCTAAGTGTTGTCCTCAAAGTCTTTATCAGTAATAAAGATGCCATTTTAATCTATGTGTGATCATTTCTTTTTTTCAAATATTTATTTACTTATTTTTGGTTGCATTGGGTCTTCGTTGCTGTGCGCGGGCTTTTTCTAGTTGCGTCAAGCGGGGGCTACTCTTCATTATGGTGCGCAGGCTTCTCATTGCGGTGGCTTCTCTTGTTGTGGAGTATGGGCTCTGGGCACGTGGACTTCAGTAGATGTGGCACTAGGCTCAGTAGTTGTGGCTCGTGGGCTCTGGAGCACAGGCTCAGTAGTTGTGGCACACGGGCTTAGTTGCTCCACGGCATGTGGGATCTTCCCAGACCAGGGATCAAACCCACGTCCCCTGCACTGGCAGTTGGATTCTTAACCACTGCGCCACCAAGGGAAGTCCCATGTGTGTGATCATTTCTTTTACTCTTTATTGGTTCTGCACTCGGGTAAAAGAGGGGTGTATTATTTATTGGGCCCCACAAGCCCACAACAGATTGTATTGCCTGGTTGATCTGTTGGGATATATGTGATTAGCTTAGTGAAAGCAGAAAAACCATGATAACAATTGATAATTATGCGAGGTCCTGTTACATTTCTGGTATAATGGTGTCCAGACAGGTTTTAACCAGTGAATCCCTGGCACTTTTATTTTATTTTATTTTTTTTTTTTGCAGTACGTGGGCCCCTCACTGTTGTGGCCTCTCCCATTGCAGAGCATAGGCTCAGCGAGCCCGCTCCGCGGCATGTGGGATCTTCCCTGACCGGGGCACGAAACCGTGTCCCCTGCATCGGCAGGCAGACTCCCAACCCCTGCGTCACCGGGGAAGCCCTCCTTGGCACTTTTAATCCTTTGCAGCTCTGGCAATAAAAGGTAGTGTATAATTATCTTGTAAGCCAAGTGACTGTGTATTGTGGTACTGTGAAAAGAGCCCAGAATTTCAAATCCAAAGACTTTGTCTCTAAGCTCAGTTCTACCATTTAATAAGGGTTTTAGCAAGCCCTTTATAACCCTCTTTGATCCTCGGCTTTTCTTTGCAGATCAATTTCTGCCTTACTTATTCCTCATAAGATTATAGTGGGGTCTAATGTGGGGCTGCATATAAGAATTTCTGTGTTCTCTGTTAGCGGGCAGTGCTGATGACAGTGTCATTGGTCTCATCCCCAAGTAGCAAGCATCTTCTTCGATGTCAGACCTGGATAAACTGAGTCACAGCATTGTGTTCCACTCAGTGTTTTTTTGTTTTGTTTTGTTTTGTTGTGCTTTGTTTTTTAAAGGCCAGGTAAAACTTGAACAGATACTTGTTGTAAAAGATTCAGAGTATTGATATATAAAGTAAATGTTGAAGTCCTCCTTAATTTCTCCCCACTGCTACTTTCAATCTCATTCCCAGGGCTTAATCACCCAGAGGTAATCATTAAATTTGCTATGTATTTAATGTGTGTGAATGTGTATACATACATGTGCATAGAAAATATGAATGTTCTTGGGACTTCCCTGGTGGTGCAGTGATTAGGACTCCACACTCCCAATGCAGGGGGCCCGGGTTCGATCCCTGGTCAGGGAACTAGATCCCACATGCATGCCACAGCTAAGAGTTCGCATGCCACAACTAAGGAGTTGGCAAGCCGCAACTAAGCAGCCCGCCTGCCACAACTAAGACCCAGTGCAACCAAATAAATAAATATTAAAAGAAAATATGAATGTTCTTTAGGTTGCTTTTTCACTCAACAGTATGCCTTGAAGAACTCTACTTTTCCATGTCAGTAGGTAAATACCCCATGATTTTTCTATGAAAATAGAAATCATAATCTTGGTTTCAAAGTTACAAGGAAACAAAAGATTTTTCTCTGTTCTTATCTGGTATATATAATCTCTGTAGCATTTCAGATGATTGCATGTACAATCTCCGTTTCCACCAGAATTCACTGTCTCTTGAGGAAGTTATCCATTTTGAAGCTATTGTGATTGCTAAAGTAATTCATAGAACAATGTAATTTGGAATAATTAGGATATGCTTTACAGATGTCAAAGGTGAAAAAGCATGGGGGCAGGTATAGAGACTGGTGATAGGTTTGGCATGTGTAAAGGCACAGAGGTGCAAAAGAATAAGATGGGGTACTGAGGCTCTGAGAGATATGTTTTAATTCAAAGTAGAAAATAATTGCTGTAAGAGAGGTTCAGATAAAGTGCTATGGGGATTTTTAAGAAGAATTTTAACTAAGGTAGCAATCAATTGGGTATTGAGGATTAAATAGGATTAGAGTATACAAAGTTGGAGAACAGAGTTATTGGGAAGTATTTTCCAGGTAGAAGGAAAAATATGAAGAAAGAGAAAAATGCATGAAGTAGTTTTCGGAAAAAGTGAGTAGTTGTAGGATCAATGAAAGTATTTAGGGAAACAAGGTTAGAAAGTTAGGATGGGAACCAGATTTAAAAGGGCTACAGATTATGGGCTTTGCTGTCTAGACATCATTCTAAAGGTAAAGAAGAACTACTGATTTTTTCAGTAGATGAGTTATATGATTGTAGCTGTTATAAAGAATAATGTAGTGGCAGAATTGAATTTCTATATAAAAGGAGTTTGGGAAGGCTAGTTGGTTGGACTTAAAGCTCAATTCATAAACACCATAAATAATACTGAAAAACATCATTTGTGCCAAAAAAGGGAGAAGGGGATGTAGATTATGCAGATGACTAAAGCCAAAAGAGAATCCAGTACCCTTTAAGCAGTCAGTCCCCATGCCCTCTTCCCCATTGCCCCTGGCAAACAATTTGCTTTTTGTCTGTGGGTTTATTTAATTTGGGTATTTTATATAAATGGAGCCAAACAATACGTGGCTTTTTGTGTCTGGCTTTTTTCACTTAGCACAATGTTTCACATTGTAGCATGTATAAGTACTTCATTCCTTTTTATGGATGAGTAATATTCCGTTGAATGTATATACCATTTTATTTATCCATTCATCCATTGGTGGACTTGTGTAGTTTCTACCTTTTGGCTACTGTGATTAGTGCTGCTATGAATGGTCTTCTACAAGTATTTGTTTGGGTACCTGTTTTCAGTTCTTTTGGTTATATACCTGGAATGAGGTTATTTAGGAACTGCCAGACTGTTTTCAACAACAGCTGCACCATTCATTTTACATTCCAAACAGCAATCCACAAGGGATCCCATTTCTCCACATTCCCTGCAACACTTTGTATTTTCTTCTTTCTTGCTCTCTCTTTTTTATACATGTCCTAGTGGATATGAAATTGTTTCTCATCATCGCTTTCATTTGTATTTCCCTAATGGCTAATGACGTTGAGCATCTTTTCATGTGCTTTTTGGCCATTTGTATATTTTTGGAGAAATGTCTATTCCAGCTCTTTGTCCACTTTTCAATTGGGTTGCTTGTCTTTTTGTTGTTGAGTTGTAGTAGTTCTTTATATATGCTGTATATTAGACCCTTCTTAAAAATATGATTGCAAATATTTTCTTGAATTCTATAGGTTATCTTTTTACTTTCTTGATAATGTTCTTGATGCAAAAGTTTGGTTTTTAATTTTGATGAAGTTTGATATATCTAGTTTTTCTTTGGTTGCTCATGATTTTGGCGTTATATTTAAGAATCCATTGCCAAATTCAGGGTCATGAAGATTTACCCATTTTAAGAGTTTTATAGTTTGGCTTTTATATTTAAATTGTTGATCCATTTTGAATTAATTTTTCTATATGGTGTGAGGTGAGGGTCCAATTCCATTCTTTTGCATTTTTGAACAGGGACAACAGGATATTCGTTGAAGAGACTATTCTTTTCCCATTGAATGGCCTTGGAACCCTTGTCAAAAATCAATTGAACATTGAAGGAAAAACTTAAAGAAAAAAATAAATGAAAAGATACCTTGTATAATGAATTGGAAGAATTAATATTGTTAAAATGTCCATACCACCCAAAACAATATACAGATTCAATGCATCCCTATCAAAATTCCAGTGGCATTTTCCACAGAAATAGAAAAAAATTCTAAAATTTGTATGGAACTACACACACACACAAGACCCCCAAACCTCTGACTTGCTACAGCCATCTTGAGAAAGAAGAATAGAGTTGAGGGCATCACACTTCCTGATTTCAAATTATGTTGCAAAGCTATAGTAATCAAAAGAGTATGATACTGGCATTAAAACAGACACATAGACCAATGGAACAGAATAGAGGGCCTAGAAATAAACCCAAGCATATATGGTCAGCTAATTTTTGACAAGGGTGTGAAGAATACACAACAGGAAAAGGGTAGTCTCTTCAATAAAATGTATAGGGAAAATGATATCCACATGCAAAGGAATAAAACTGGACCCATATCATACACCATACACAAAAATAACTCAAAATGGATCAAAGACTTAAACATAATACCTGAAACTATAAAACTTCTGAAGGAAAAAAAATAGGGAAAAAGCTCCTTGACATTACTCTTGGCTATAATTTTTTGTATATGACGTCTAAAATTCAGACAACAAAAGCAAAAATAAACAAGTGGGACTACATCAAACTAAAATGCTTCTGCACAGCAAAGGAAACAATCAACAAAATTAAAAGGGAAAAATATTTGCAAACCATATATCTGATAATGTCCAAAATATGTAAGCAACTTGTACAACTCAATAGCAAAAAAACAACTCAATTTAAAAAGTGGACAGAGGAACTGAATAGACATTTTTCCAAAGAAGACATACAAGTGACCAATAGGTAAATGAAAAGGTGCTAATGTGACTAATCATCAGGGAAATGCAAATCAAAGCTACAATGAGATAGCAACAAACACCTGTTAGGATGGCTACTATCAAAAAGACGAGATAAGTGCTGGTGAGAAAGTGGAGAAAAAGGAACCTTGTACACACTTGGCGGGATTGTAAATTGTATACTCACTATGGAGTTTCCTCAAAAAACTACAAATAAAACTATCATGACCCTGCAATCCCTCTTCTGGGCATATAAACAAAGAAAATGAAATCAGTACCTTGAAGAGATATCTGCTCTCTCATGTTTATTGCGGCATTATTCACAATAGGTAAGATGTGGAAACAACCTAAGTGTCCATTCAACAAAGAATGGATTAAAAAATTGAGAGATTTTATATATATAATATATATATTTCAGCCTTGAAAAAGAAGGAGATCCTGCCATTTGCAACAACATGAATGAACCTGGGTGACATTAGACTAAGTGAAATAAGCCAGACACAGAAAGAAATAAAAACATGATCTCACTTGTATGTCAAATCTAAAAAAGTCAAATTTAGAAGTAGAGAGTAGAATTGTGGATGCTGGGAAGAAGAAAGTGGGGAAATGGGGAGATATTGGTCAAAGAGCACAAAATTGCAGTTATATTGGATGCATACATATAGAGATCTAATGTACAGCATAATGACTATTGTTATTATAGTTAATAATATTGTACTGAATAATGGAAATTTGCTAAGAGAATAGAATCAGGCGTTCTCATCACAAAAATATCACGTGGTAAATATATTTTTTATTTAAAATATAAAATTTTAAAAAATGGGCACTTGCTCTCAAGTGTACAGCACACACACACATCTTAATTGGCCATAGATTATGGGTTTATTCCTGATGTTCAGTTCAATTCCATTGGTCTATATGTCTATCCTCTGCTAGTATAACACTGTTTTAATTACTGTAGACTTGTAGTAACTTTTTAAATTGGGAACTGTGATCCTCCAACATAGTTCTTATTTTTCAAGATTGTTTCTGCTATTTGGGGGTCTCTTGTAATTCCATATGAATGTGAGGAAAAAGCTGATGGACTTTCAATAGGGACTGCATTGAATCTGTGGATTGCCTTGGGTAGTAGTGCCATCTTTACAATATTAAATCTTCCCATCCATGAACATGGGGATTTTTTCCATTATTTAAGTCTTTAATATCAGCAATGTTTTGTAGTTTTCAGTGTACAAGACTTGCACTTTCTTGGTTAAATTTTCTCCTAGGTGTTTTATTCTTTTGAATGTTGTTTTCTTAACGTCCTTTTGGACTGTTCATTGCTAGTGTATAGAGACACAACTGATTTTTGTGTGTTGATCTTGTACCCTGCAACTTTGTGAATTTATTAGCTCTATATTCCTTGTTGTTTTATTGGGAATTTTTATGTCTAGAATCATGCCAGCTACAAATAGAGATAGTTTTACTTTTTTTCCAGTTTTGAAGATTTTTCTCTCACCTAATTTCTTTGGCTAGAATTTTCAGCACAATGTTGAACATCAGTGATGAAAGTGGGCTTCCTTAGTGGGAAAGTTTTAGTCTTTTACCATTGAGTACGTTACTGGTTTTTGTTTTGTTTTGTTTTTTAATAAATGCCATTTGTCAGGTTGATGAAGTCACTTCCATTTCTAGTTTTCTGAGTGTTATCATGAAAGATGTTGGCTATTGTCAAATAATTTTTCTCCATTGAAATGATCATATGATTCCCCTCCACGTTTGTTTATTAATGTGGTATATTGCATTGATTGATTTTGTTGTGTTGAAACACCCAGCATTCCTGGGATAAATCCCATTTGATCAGGGTGTATAATATTTTTAATATGTTGTTGGATTCAGATTGCTAATATTTTGTTGAAGATTTTTGCGTTTATATTCATAAGGGATATTGGTTTGTCATTATCTTGTGGTGTGTTTGTCTGGCTTTGGTATCAGGGTAATGCTAGCTAACTTCACAGAATGAGTTAGGAAGTGTTCCATCTCAGCTGATTTTTTTTTTTTTTTTTTAATATCCTTTGGTGCAGAGCATTTGAAGTTCCTAGAAACTTCCTTCCTGATCCCACAGCAAAAGCAGCAGGACAGGACGTTTTGAGAATCCTTTTGCTATATGCCCTCCTGTCAACACTTTGAAGCAGCAGCAATAGCAGAAAACACAGAACAGAAGAAAAAGAGCAGGCTTGGGGGCATGAGAAAAGTTATACATAAAAAAGGTGGCACTTTAACTGGTTCTTAAGAAATTATTAATGATTATGGTATTTTATTAATAAAAATAAGCAAGGCTTTTGAGTAGTCGGGAGGTGATAAAACTAGACATTTTGGGGCAGAAATCTATCTCTTCCTGAAATGGAATGGAAGAGGGTTAGGATGGATGGATGTGTGTAGGGGGAAGATAGGTGTAGTGGTGCTGCTGCAGGAAAAGGGCAGGAAGCTGAGTACTTTCTATTCACAGTAGAAATTTTCTAGGACTTAATTACAGATCTCCAACTAGTTTTCTTCTTAGTTATCAGCTATTTATATCCAGAGATATGTATTAAATTGTGTTCTCCCCTTTACTACAAACTCACTAATGAATCTGTGAATCTGCAATCACACAACAGCAGAGTAAATATAAAATGTTCATACTTATTAAATGTTTCTTTTTATCATGCATTACTTCTTAGGAAATTGTCAGTCACTGCGCTCTTACACAAAGTACTTGCAGGGATAATAACAAACATTTCTTTTGCCAGAAACATATTTAATGAAAATATACCATATGCTATTTAAATTACACTCTTAGTTCCTTGCATAGAACAAAAATTAATTTTCCTATATTTATTAAATGTAAGCTATGGATTTGGAGAGATATATTTGTACACATATTACTGATGAAAACTTACATCAAGGATATACAGAAAATTACAAATCAACAAAAAGACAGAAAACCTATCAGAAAAATGGGCAAGAGATTCAAACAGGAACTTCCCAAGAGTATAGCCAAATGGCCAACAAACAAGTGAAAATGTGTGTAACCTTGTATAAAGAGTTATCAGAGAAATGCAAAGTACACCCACAGTGGGATACCACCACACATCTGCCAGAATGACTAAAATCCAGGACAGATAAATCAAGTGCAGATTAGGATATGAGACAATTAGAACTCTCAGGCTACCATGGGGGTGCAGACTGATTGAATCACTTTGAAAAACTGTTTAGCTTTTTTTTTTATGTTCTTTTTAAAAATTTTTTTTAATTTTATTTTTTATACAGCAGGTTCTTATTGTTTAGCATTTTCTACTGCAGCTATACTCACAAATTATCTGACCCAGCAATTCCTGTCCTAGGTATATACCCAAAAGAAATGCTTACAGATTTGCATCAATGGCCATGTATAATTAGTTCATATCCATGTTATTTGTGTAAACCAAATTCTGGAGACCCAAATGTGCAGGAGATAAACAAATCGATATGCTCATAATGGAATACTAAACAGCAATGACTATAAATTAGTGACTGCTTACAATAATGTGAATGAATCTCACAGACGTTGACTGAAAAAACCTAGATGCGAAAGTAGCATGATTCCATCACATGAAATTCTAAAACAGGCAATACTAATCTATGACCTTAAAAGTCAATGGGCTTCCCTGGTGGTGCAGTGGTTGCGAGTTCACCTGCCGATGCAGGGGACACGGGTTCATGTCCCGGTCCGGGAAGATCCCATCTGCCGCAGAGCAGCTAGGCACGTGAGCTATGGCCGCTGAGCCTGCGCGTCCGGGGCCTGTGCTCTGCAACGGCAGACGCCACAACAGTGAGAGGCCCCCGTACCAGAAAAAAAAAAAAAAAAGTCAAGCAGTTGTTAACCTCAGAAGAGAAGGAGAGAAGTGTGGTTGGGAGGGGGCAGAGAGGGACTTCTAAAGTGTTGGTAATTCTAGTCTTTGACCTGGGTGGGGGTTAAAGAGGTTTTCTCACTTTGTGATAAAACTTTGTTCACTTTGGGATAATTCATTGTGCTGTATATTTATGATTTATGCATTTTTAATTTTATTGAGATATAATTGACATTTGACACTGTATAAGTTTAAGGTTTACAGCATAATGATTTGACTTACATACACTGTGAAATGATTACCACAGTAAGTTTAGTTAACATCCACCATCTCATATAGATACAAAAGAAAAAAATTTTTTTCCTTGTAATGAGAATTCTTAGGATTTACTCTCTTAACTTTCTTACATATCATACAGCAGTGTTAACTGTTAGTCATCATGTTGTACGTTATATCCCCAGTATATATTTATCTTATAACTGGAAGTTTGTACATTTTGACCCCCTTTATCCAATTGTCCCCTCCCCCTACACCCCACTTCTGGGAAACAAATCTGCTCTCTTTTTCTATGAGTTTAGGTTTTTGTTTGTTTTTTAGATTCTACATATAAGTGAGATATTCACTATTTGTCTTTCTCTGTCCATGTATTTCACTTAGCATAATGTCCTCAAAGTCCATCTATGCTGTTAAAAATGGCAGGATTTCCTTTTTATGGCTGAATAATATTCCATTGTATATATATGCACCACAACTTTTTTATCCATTCATCCATTAGTGGTCATTTAGGTTGTTTCCATGTCTTGGCTACTGTAAATAATGCTGCTAATGAACATGGGGGTGCAGATATCTCTTCAACATAGTGTTTTTATTTCCTTTGGTTACATTCCCAGAAGTGAAATTCCTAAGTCATATGATAGTTCTATTTTTAATGTTTTGAGGAACCTCCATACTGTTTTCCATAGTGGTTGTACCAGTCTACAATCCCACCAACAGTGAACAGGTGTTCCTTTCTCTCCACATCCTCACCAGCATCTGTTATATCTTGTTTTTTGGGGGATGATAGCCATTCTAACAGATGTGAGCTAATATTTCATTGTGGTTTTGATTTGCATTTCCTAATAATGAGTGATGTTGAGCATATTTTCATATGCTTGTTTGCCATTTGTATCTTCTTTGGAAAAATGTCTATTCAGTTCCTTTCCCCCTTAATTTTTTTTTTTTTTGCTATTATTGCATGAGTTCATTATACACTTTGGATATTAACCCCTTATTAGATATATGGTTTGCAAATATTTTTACCCTTTCCATTGGTTGTCTTTTCATTTTGTTGATCATTTCTTTTGCTATGCAGAAGCTTTTTAGTTTGATGTGGTCCCACTTGTTTATTTTTGATTTTGTTGCTTTTGCTTTGTGTCATATCCAAAAACCATTGCCAAGACCCATGTCAAGGAGCTTTGTTCCTATGTTTTCTTCTAGGAGTTTTATGGTTTTTACATGTAAGTCTTTAATCCATTTGAGTTAATTTTTGTGAGGAGTGTAAGATAGGGGTCTAATTTCACTCTTTTACATGTGAATATCCAAATTTCCTAGCACCACTTATCAAAAAGACTTTTTCTCCACTGAGAATTTTTGGCTCCCTTGTCAAATATTACTTGACCATATATGCAGGGGTTTATTTTTGGGACCTGGATTCTGCTCCATTGTTCTATGTGTCTGTTTTTATGTGTCAGTACCATACTGCCCTGATTACTATAGCTTTATAATATAGCTTGAAATCAGGAAGTATGATGCCTCCTGCTTTCTTCTCTCTCAGGATTGCTTTGACTCTTTGGGGTCCTTGTGGTTCCATCTAAATGTTTGGATTTTTGTTCTACTTCTGTAAAAAAAATGCCATTTGAATCTTGATAGGGATTGCATTGAATCTCTAGATGGCTTTCGGTAGTGTTGATATTTTAACAATATTAACTCTTCCAGTCCAGGAACACAGGATACATTTCCATTTCTTTGTGTCTTCTTCAATTTCTTTCATCAGTGTTTTATAATTTCAGACTAGAGATCTTTCATCTCCTTGGTTAAGTTTATTACTAAGTATTTTATTGTTTTTGATGCTACTGTAAATGGGACCATTTCTTTATTTCTTTTTCAGATAATTCATTGTTAGTGTATAGAAATGCTACTGTTTTTGAATGTTAATTTTGTATACTGCAACTTTACTGAATTTGTTGAATAGACCTAAAGTTTTTGGTGGCATCTTTAGGACTTTTTTATATATAAAATCATGTCTTCTGCAAATAGGGACGATTTTACTTCTTCCTTTCCAATTCTGATGCCTTTTATTTTTCTTGCCTGATAGCTCTGGCTAGGACTTCCAGTATTATGTTGAATAGGAGTGTTGAATAGGAGTGGTGAGAGTGAACTCTTGTCTTGTTCTTGATCTTGCAGGATAAACTTTCAACCCTTTCACTAATGACTATGTTAGCTGTGGGCTTGTCATATATGACTTTTATTATGTTGAGGTACATTCCTTAATACATAAAATGTTAAGTTTTTTTAATCATGAATGGATGTTGAATTTTTCAAATGCTTTTTCTGTGTCATTGAGATGATATTTTTTCATTCATTCTATTAATGTGATGTATCAGACTGACTTATTTGCATATGTTAAATCATCCTTGCATCACCGAGATAAAAATCCCAGGGATTTTGGTGAATGATCATGGTGAATGATCCTTTTTGTGTATTGCTAAATTCAGTTTGCTAATATTCTATTGAGAATTTTTGCATCTATATTCATCAGGGATATTGGCCTCTGGTTTTTTTCTGGTAGTGTCCTTTTCTGGCTTTGGTATTAGGGTAATGCTGGCCTCATAAAATGAGTTTGGGAGTGTTCCTTCCTCTTTGATTTTTTGGAAGCGTTTGAGAAGGATTGCCATTAATTCTTCTTTCAATGTTTTGTATAATTCTCCAGTGATGCTATCTGGTCCTGGTCTTTTTGTGTTGGAAAATTTTTGATTACTGTTTCAGTCTCCTTATTAATAATTGGTCTGTGCAGATTTCCTATTTCTTCTGAATTCAGTTAGGCAGTTTGTATGTTTCTATTTTTTCCATTTCAGCAGTGGGCCAGGATATGACTCAACTTTCTGGGATGGGGGTAGACCAGCCTCCAGGGCTGCTAAGTCTCTTTGTTTGAGGACCCAAATCAGGCAGACCTGCACCCCACTGAGTTCCCTGGTTAGACTGTGCCACCAACTTGATTCTGCAGATGAGCCAAGCTGCTGGCTGGGACTACACCTGCATGCTGCAGGTTGGAACTGTCTGCCACATTCTGAGTGTTGGTTATTGCAAGCCCTTCCCCTCTTCTCTGTCAGATTCCTGGTGGTCAAGCCCCACAGACTTCCCTGCAATTCCCATGGGGTGAGACTGGAGTGTGGGCTCCCAAGAAGTGAACCACAATACTGGGGGAGCTAGATGTCCACACTGGGCTCTTTTCCAAATGGGGTAACCAGAGGTTCAAGGGAGACATCTTGGCATGGTGTTGTGCCAGGCTGGGGGGAGGGGCAGTGCAGTCACCATGTAGCCACTCCTCTTACCTTTTTTTTTTTTTTTAATTTATTTATTTATTTTTGGCTGCATTGGGTCTTTGCTGTGCTTGGGCTTTCTCTAGTTGTGGCAAGCAGGGGCTACTCTTGGTTGTGGCGCTCAGGCTTCTTATCATGGTGGCTTCTCTTGTTGCAGAGCACAGGCTCTAGGCACATGGGCTTCAGTAGTTGTGGCACTTGGGTTCAGTAGTTGTGGCTCACGGGCTCTAGAGCACAGGCACAGCAGTTGTGGCACACGGGCTTAGCTGCACGGCGGCATGTGGGATCTTCCCGGACCAGGGCTCGAACCCGTGTCCCCTGCATTGGCAGGCGGATTCTTAACCACTGTGCCACCAGTGAAGTCCCTCCTCTTACCTCTTTAATGTGGTCTCTCTTGGTTTCTGTGGTGCAAGGGGGTGTTTCACCCTCACTCCTGCATTCCAGGATTTTCTCAGTGCATGAATAGTTATTAGCTGTGCTTCTGTTGCCATCTTGGTGAAGACAATCTGCATTTTTTTTTGTTATGTATAACATACTTCAATAATTAGCTGAAACTTAAAAGGGTATTTTTTTCTGGACACATGTGATGTTTATTATATCTACACTCATACCATTGTTGACCCAAACAAGACACACATTCAAGCCTGAAGTTGCTGGGGGAGTAACTTTGCCCAGAGTGAAGCCGAAGTAATGATGGGGAGGAAGAATTGTGTACAAATATTGCTGAAAGAGTACTTTTTATTATATAAATTTTCTGAAGACTGCACCTTTTCCCCTTGGTTACCTTATAATAACATATAAGTTATCCTTAGATATAGTTAAATTATTTCCAGTTGTAAAAGAAGTGTTGAAAATACCATACTATACGTTAATGCATTTGCAGCTGATTTACATAAGGAATGGTAATTTTTAAATTTCTACCACGAATATACCTGTTTTTTTTTTAAATAATTTATTTTATTTTATTTTTGGCTGCATTGGGTCTTCATTGCTGTGTGCAGGCCTTCTCTAGTTGCGGCAAAAGGGGGCTACTCTTCATTGTGGTGCATGGGCTTCTCATTGCTGTGGCTTCTCTTGTTGCAGAGCACGGGCTCTAGGTGCACGGGCTTCAGTAGTTGTGGCATGCGGGCTCAGTAGTTGTGGCTTGCGGGCTCTAGAGTGCAGGCTCAGTAGTTGTGACACACGGGCTTAGTTGTTCCACCGGCATGTGGGATCTTCCCGGACCAGAGCATGAACCTGTGTCCCCTGCATTGGTAGGTGGATTCTTAACCACTGTGCCACCAGGGAAGTCCCGAATATACCTGTTTTTAAAGTTCTACCCAGAAGAACAAATAAGAGGCTTCAAATGAAAATCCTTTGAGCAGTGCCTCTCATACTCTGGTGTTCATCAGAATAACCTGATAGGATTGCTAAAACACTGCTGGGCTCCACCCCAGAGTTTGTGATTCAGTAGGTTTGGGATGGGACTCAAGAATTTGCACTTTTAACAAGTTTCCAGGTGATGTTCCTGCTGCTGCTGAACCAGGCAACCACACTTACAGTGTCAGATTAGCCCCCACGATCTGCCTTTTTACTTTGGACATTTTCTATTTGTTAATTTCTCTTGAGTTTGATAAAATGAAGCAAAACCATGTACTACTCTTAACAAAATTTTATTCTAAAAATAGATCTCAGTAACAATGAAATGCCAAAAGTTGGTCATTGTAATAAAAAGAAAAAAAGTAACAGAAATTTGCGTTACATTTTTTTTCTGAAAAATACAAAATTATCACTGTAATATACTGCCAGCTCTCATTATCTGTATTTGAATTATTCATTCTATGGATTATCCAAGGAAATTTTAAAATCATAGGTTGAATTCTACCTAATATTTAGACATACATCTGAATTGCTTTTATCTTCAAGTAAATACATTATCAAAGAATGCAAATAAAACTGAACATTTGCTGAAGTAAACATAATAAGGAAGATAAATTTATGCTTAGGAAATGTGCTCCGAAGGGAAATACTGGTTTATATAGCTGTTTCCCTCAATTCTGCAGATAACCAAAAAACAAAAACAAAACAACAAACCAAAAACCCCCAACACCTGATTGCATTGAAGTACTGATATTTGAAAGTAACAAATTATACAACTTATATACAGAAAAAAGACATAACTAAAATATTTCGAACCTAAAGCACAGGAAACTTTAAAGGCAAATAATGACATTTAGTACTTAAAAAGTGGTTTTATATTTTTCAAAGTGCTAAGAAACAAGTATTCAAGAAAAGTTCAGTCCTGTCTACAAAGTTCTGACTGACTTAAAGTACTGAAATATCAAGAATGCAGGAGACAAATCAAATTTAGAAAGCCCCCATTACTATAAAACGTATCTTTAGTATATTTTGCAAAGAAATGAAGCAGTGTTTAAAAGACCAGTTATGGTTAAGTTAGTAACAGACAACTTATCAGCCCACATCTCTTTTTTCAAACTAATGCAAACACATGTGTTTCATAATATTTCTTCCACATTCCATGTGTCACATCCATCCATCCTGTCATATCCATATTCTGGATAATTTTTATTATTCATTTTCGTCACATCAATTGGCCATAATGCATAGTGAGTAGAAATGATCCTTTTATATCAGAATTCTTGATTCTCTGCAAACCAAAAGCTGATCACAAAAGTTACATTTAATTCCTATTAAATGTAGGTACATATTTTTTAGGACTTCTTAGCTCATTTTTGGACTGTCAGACATTGGTGTGATTTACTGTGACCATCTAAGGTAGAAGAAACAATATCTTAGTACACAGTATGACTAAATACCTCTTTTGTCAAAACTTGACCCTGAGTTTTGAGTGCTGGAATATAAACTGTAAAGCTGAAAACACTCCAAAATATGCTGGCTGATAATGGTGTCCCTCAATATTGCGTGCTTCCTCTCCATTAACATGGTATATCTGAACGTGCCTCCCCTTGTCAGCATGGGAGGAAGAGGACCCAAATAAGGAAGCAGGAACTTTTCTGTCTTAAATACTCCGCAGGAATTTATTCCAAAGTACATTGGTGTCTTAGTATAAAAATGCTGTTTCCCCAAATCTTTGAGTAACATTGACAGTGCACGAAAATGCGGCATTTTCATCCTATAGGTTTAGTAGCCTGAGGGGAGGAGCCCCACAATCCCTGGCCTGATAAACAGCATTCATCTATCGTTTGGACTAAAGAGGGTTCTAAATGTTGCTTTGGAAATCATATAAGAGTCTTTTTTTTTTAAGGCTAGGTGTGTTTACATTACGTTAACCATTTCTAGATATTGAAAGCAGTTCTACATCTGTTAAAAATATTCACTAAATATAAAATTAACAGCTGAACATGAAGTAAAGCAATTTCCAGTGGTGACAGTATTCTCACAGTAGCAAATAATCTAACTTATTATTTAACACTAATAACTAAGTCTTTAAAACATTATTATGTTAAACATTGCAATTTACTGGAATTACAGAGGAAAAAAAAGGCAATTACATCAACTGCCATTGAAAGCGCCAAAGAAGTTATTAAAAATACAGGCTCTCCAATGGCTCTCTAACAGGGATAAGCCCACATATTGTTTCTAGTTTTATTTGACTTTTTTTTTTTTTGGTGGGGGAGGGCATGCATTTTGTTTCTAAACCAAATAACTAAGCTTTAAACATATGAAATATGGATGCTTTCTGAAGAGACACTTTAACTAAAATTATGCTTAAGACTTGGCTTATTCATATAATTTCTGCTATGTGGCAATGGTAATTAGGATATATCCAGCTCTTAACAGCACTGAGGTTCTTTGTGTGACCAACAAAGACATCAAAATCCTGAGTGCTGAGACAAGCTCCTTATTTGTATGAACACATGGCATCATACCCTTCACTGATGATGTTTTCCAATTACTGGCCCTATGTGACCAATGACACAAAAAAATGGGACAAGACTTGTCTTACTATATATTTTCTAACCATTGCATTAACTGTATGCTACATATGTTCATTAAAAAACCCAAATCAAACACTTTTTACCTTTAGCAATCATGAGGAATCTTTACATATTTATATAATACATTGTATATTATATTCATGGCCTGTTTATGCTATTTTCAAGAAAAGAATACTGTTCTAAAGTAATAATAAATCAAAATTAATTGATAGGGTTGTATCAATCTTCTTTCCATTGATCCTTGGAGTCCCTTAAATGATGGCATCATGTTCATCGCTGTAATATATCAAAAGTTAAAGTTACTTTGTTTTGTATTTGTATCAAACTACTTATAGTTCATAATTTTAAGTAATAAATAAATTTCAGAATCAAAACTGTCATTGCTTTGTGTAAAGTTTCTTAAGAAAAAGTACCTGGTATACTGTATTGGTTAAGGATTCAAGCAGTGTATTCAGGTTGCGAAATGGACCTATGCTCAAATCTCTGCAGTGCCTGTGTGACCTTTCATCAATTAGCTATTATAACCCTCTTTAAAAAAGAAAACAACCAAAACAGTGATCATTTCTTGAGCATCTTCTATGTGCCAGGTGTTATGCTACAGACTTTACATCCATATCTCATTTAATCATCACAGTACCCCTAAGCAGAGAGAGGGCACTTAAAAAAAAAAAAATATATATATGTATATATAAAATGTTATTTATTTATTTAATCAATCAATTCCATTTCGCAGAAGATCAGAAGCTAAGCAAGCATGTGAACTCTCGTCCTGACCACTGTACACTGTACAACATCATTTATATAAACGTGGGTAGGCACCCTGCTAGTCAACAGTAGAACCAGAATCAAAATTAAGTCTGTCTGCCCCAAACCCCATCTCTTACCACTTCACTCCACTGTCTCTCCATGCAACTCTAAGAAACACAGGAGTTAACACTATAATCAGTGTTTTAATCAGTGTTATTATCCAATAAGTGAAAACTAGAAATGCTAATAATTACTAGATATAGAAGGTCTCAGGTTCCTTAATGGGACAAATATTAAGTCCTTACTTATGGAATGTCATTATTTATAACTTCAAAGGAACTACTGGCTTTAAAATGCACTCTTTAAAAAATGTAGCACTAAGAAAAACATGGCCTATTAAACTACAACACAATGCTTTCTCATCCCATAGACTGTAAGATACATCCATTTCAGAGGTGTTAAAATGTGGAAATACACAAAAACAAAAATGTGTACTTAGACTCAACTAAATATGGTGTTTTCACCATCTACTGGTTCTGATATGAATAAGACTCCTGTTAGAGTCACACTGCCTTCCTTACATGCCACACAGCTCTGTCCTTACAGTTATGGGGATTCTGGACTCTGATGTCCTCCACAGGGCATGCAGCATCATGTGGTCATGTATACGTGAGGAAAAAGTCCATAAAGCTAAAATTATATACTTTGTAGTTAAGGCACATTAAAATGAAAACAACACATTTAAATTTAATTCCTTCAATATTTTATAGCCTCAAGTATATCAATAAATATTGATATTATAAAAAAGGAGTTGCATTAAATTTACTATAATCAAAATGTGCTTTCTGTTTAACTGGTGAAATTTACCAAGAAAACAGATGGTAAGTATTTCTAAAAACACAGTGGTTTTAAAAAATATTTCAAACTTTAAAGCATTTTTAGAGTCAACTCTGTTTAGTCAGTTTCCTTCATGTATTTTTTTCTTTTACGGGTTGATCTAAAAGAGAAAAGAATGAATGTTTCTGAATGTGCTTTTAATCTGACAAAACACCACCTTGATGCGCTTTTAAAGTAAGTTCGATATGATGGATACTGTATGTGGAAGGTAACTTCTAATTTAAATATACTTTTTTTAAAGTCTGGTTTGCTTAGTTCAATGAAAAATTTGAGACATATTTTCATACTATATTCTCCTCCTAAAAATTCATAATGTACATCAACATATCAAAGGCTTACAGTATTCTTATAGTAAAGTAACCTATTCTATTTTACTTTGCTCAATTAGTAGTTCCCAAGTGTTTCTGACATGGAAACTCTGTGTGAGACACATATGCATATGACAACTTAAACAAATCTTGGATAATGGTCATCTATTCTATGGTATTTATTTTATACATACATTAACAATCAAAAGAATGGATTTGCTCTTGTACATATAAGGCTCAAAAGAAAAAACCGAAAGGACTTTGCTGGAATAATAAAAATTGGGAGATGATACCTCCAAAAACCATCAGATCTTTAGAATGACATAGTTTGTTGTTGGGGACTTGTTGATAAAGCTCACCTGAAAAGACAGTTTTGCTACAGATTAACTGATAATGTATATTATACTAACAACTCAGTATCAGGGAAAATGAGGCTGTCAGAAGAATTTATTTTCTTTGTCACAGAAAGCAAAAATCACATTTTTATCAAGGATGTTATTTTAGTATGTCTTGTGTTTGTCAGTAACACTAGGTCAACAGCCTCAGGAGACCTGATAATGGTATTTCTTGCAATTAGAGGTATAAGCAAGTGAAAAGGACTGGCTAAACTTGGGTCTCTGGTAAAAAAAAAAAAAAAAAAAGTATGACACTAATAAAATACAATCATTTTTATAGGTATATCCATTTGCATTTGCAAATAATTATAATCACAAGCTTGCACATAAACAATTTGCTTTGGGCATAGAGGATTAATGGGAATATAACTCATAAATCTATAAATTATTAATCCCTGAGATGAACACTCGCTCTACTCTGATATTTTGTCATGATATTTAAATACAGAATTAATAATAATAAAAAAGTCCTGGCCAATCAAAACTTACATGGTTCTATACCGAATGCCTCTTCTTGAATAATACATTTTGCATCCAATGTAAAGAAAAGATAAAACTCCCAGTGTTAATACAATACCACCAACAAAGCTGCCAGTATCAAATTTTGATCCTTTATTTTCCTTAGAAATAATAGTTGCTGTGACTAGAAGAAAACAAAAGGAAACAAAAAAATAAGGCTTTAGTGCTTTTTAAACATATTGTAATAAGCTAAAACATTCTGAATTTCTATGTAAGAATGCTGATCTGGGGACAAGGGGGAATCGTAAGCACATCAAGGTGCTCTCCAGATGATTTTGTGTCTAGTGACTGGTTCTAGTTTTCTTCACTTGATCCAACACATCCCTTAAATCCCCAGTGCCTACAACCCCAAGATCTTAAGGTGAGACTGGGCTTGGATGGTCTACCAAAACCTCAGAGGCAGCAAGATTTGGTTAATTCTTTTATGAATTTTCTTAAGAGTTCATGCCTTAAACAAAACAGGTCTGGGTAACAGCTGAAATCTTGAAACTGGATCCAATTTGAGTAAATGTTTCTAATTGAAATTTCTCCTTTTGAATAAATTGGGAATTTTAACTATTTTAATTTTATGGAGTCAAGAGCCCCTGAGACATTAAAGTTGATTTCAATACATAAATTGTAGTAATAAAAAAAATAAACTATTTGGAATAGAAGTATATAAAAACACACAAAAGAAACCATGAAGTCTGCTATTTGTTCTGATAAATGTAATCACTAGCTTTTAAACAGAACTTCAACTTTGGATAACTTAAAACAGAATCTTAAGGTTTTTGAATTCATGGTTTCACAGGCATTATATTTTAAACAAATGCAAAAAAATAAAGAGTGCTGAGACTAATACTACATATGTGACTATATATAATACCATTAAAAAATATTTTTATGGCACAAGTAAATTAAAACCAAAGTTCTCCATGATTTAGGTTTAGAAATCATGGAGACTGAGCCTGCCTAATTCCTTTCTAGAATGAGGTTCAAAGAGTTAAAGGTATGACAAGTTTTCAAACCATGCAAAATAAAATCCCATGTTAGGATAAATTATTTATTTACGGATGGATCTCATACAGTCATGATTTGGCATGGTTAAGTTGGAAGCTAATTTTTTTAAAGGGACAAGATAGTTACTAAGTCAACTGACTCTTCCTGATCTCTACAACTAATTTATTCAGGAAATGAGAAATAATTGTCTAAATTTCTACATTTTTACAGAATTGAATGATGTAAATGTGGCATTTTAACAACTATTTTTTCAGCATAGGAAAAATAGGTCCATTTTTATACATACTTGTTACTGATGAAGAAACAGACGTCACCGAACTATTGTGAATTGTGGTCATTGTGGATGTTGATATCTGGGATATATTTTGTGAAACACTTGTGATTTTGAGTGTAGACCTTAAGGTGGTGGAAGTCATATTTGTTGAGACCTCTGGTGTTATCATTTTAGATGTTGCTATGGGTTTTGAGGTGGTGGCTGTCCCGTTATTTGAGACTGAAGCAACTAGAATTGTTGATGGTTTTGCTATGGTTTTCAAGGTAGTGGCGGTCCCGTTATTTGAGACTGAGGCAGCTGCAGTTGTTGATGGTTTTGCTATGGGTTTTGAGGTGGTAGCTGTCATCTTTGAGACTGGGGAAACTGGAGTTTTTGATGGTTTCACATTGAAGTTGGAAGATTCACCTGTATGGCTGAAAAGTACCTGTGGGGCTGCAAGAATATGAAGAAACATTAAAGCCAGAGCTATGACGTAGATAATTAACTCCCACTTCACTGACTTTCGTGGTCATACATAAAGAAAAAGGTCTAACAAACACAGCATCATGAAAGATACTTAGCTTATTAATACTTTGTACTACACAGCAAGAAGCCATAAAACGTATAGTAAAATATTCAACAGGAACCAAGCCTGGATTTACGTAAAGTAAGAAATTTTTGTGAACGTATGGGAAAAAAAGAAACAAGCCGGAAGACTGAGTTCTTTCGATAGAGGGACAGTGTCTTAACCATCTCTGTGTCTGAATGTTCCATGCTTCATGTCACAAATATTAGTTGAATGGATTATGAAACCAATGGATATAAAAAGGGTTTTTAAAGTTTTAAGGTTTCTCTGCCACATTCTTCCAAAAAGCTTTGAGGACAAACAGTAGCTGCATGCTTCTAACCCCCCAGTAGGATGTGAGCATGAGCAAGATACTCTTCCTAAGAGTAAAACCAGTTCCCATGGTGCATTAGGAAGTGAAACAACATCACAGAACGTGGCTAGTTGGAAATCTCACACTGGTGATAATTTTCTGTCATTGGGAAGGTATTTCTAAAATTATTTCTGAAACCTTTAAAAATGCAAAAGCCGGGCTTCCCTGGTGGCGCAGTGGTTGAGAGTCCGCCTGCCGATGCAGGCGACACGGGTTCGTGCCCTGGTCCGGGAAGATCCCACATGCCGCGGAGCGGCTGTACCCGTGAGCCATGGCCGCTGAGCCTGCGCATCCGGAGCCTGTTGCTCCGCAACGGCAGAGGCCACAACAGTGAGAGGCCTGCGCACCGCAAAAAAAAAAAAAAAGCAAAAGCCAATTTTGTAAAGGAGAACCATTGGTGTTAATTTAAAATAAACAATTGGAAATAAATAAATAAGCACTATGACCAAAAATAAATACTAAATATCTATATATGTACAAAATGCCCTATGACCAAAAGCAAACCTTTCTGTCTTAACAATATTCTTTCATACTCTATCTTCATTGTAACATCACAACCTAACTGATGTTTACAACTAAAGATACTTTAGTTATTATAATTTAGTATATACTATTTAAGGAATGAAAAATCTCTTTGCCCTATTAATAGGATGTAATTTATTTCTGTGTTAGTTTCCTAGTCTCAAAGTTTACTTGCAGGTTTAGTGGTTTGTTATGTTGCCTATATACTCCCATTTTACTCTTTATGGCCAAGAACTAAAGTGGAAAGAATTACCCACCGGGCTTGCCTTCTCCTTTTCCCCAGTGACAGCAGCACAAGGCCTTCAGGTTCTCTGTACCACTGCTGCTGTCACATACCAAAAGTGATTACTTCATGCATTATCACCCTTTCACAATTATTCTGGACTTTTTTTTTTCTTTTCTTTTTTTTTGCGGTATGCGGGCCTCTCACTGTTGTGGCCTCTCCCGTGCGGAGCACAGGCTCCGGACGCGCAGGCTCAGCGGCCATGGCTCACGGGCCCAGCTGCTCCGCGGCATGTGGGATCTTCCCGGACCGGGGCACGAACCCGCATCCCCTGCCTCGGCAGGCAGACTCTCAACCACTGTGCCACCAGGGAAGCCCCTATTCTGGACTTTTTATTCAAAGAATTCAAATATTTATTTTCAATTTTACAGGCTGGTTTTAATAGTGCTTATCTGCCCATCTGCTTTTACTCTTTAAATTCCTATCACATTTTGTGAACTTTGGGTCTTTACTGTGTGATCTCTTCCACTATTACCTAATTTTTTAAAAAAGACCAAAGGAATCAGTACTTTTGTATTATATAGGTGAATAAATCATAATTATTCAAGTAGAATGCTATGAACTTGGACTAGTCTTTTATTATTCAATTCTGAATGCTCTATAAACATATAATATAATTTAGCGTTGAAATAATCACCTATTATTTTAATGTAGAGAATGAATTCTATTATAATGAAATTAAATACAGCAAAGAACCATCATTTATATCATATCTTTAGAACAGAATGATCTTTGCAGAGCAAAACAATGAACACAATTCTGCTTTTGGATTCCACATACACACACAGCCTACTCTCTTCTCCCTGCCATAATAAGATATTCTTCAGAGATACGTATGAAGTAACACGGGCAAAAACAGGGAGCTGTAACAGGTTAGTTCTTCACTAAGAAAATTCAAATGTGTTACAGAAACCACTAAGCAGCTAAAATTTTCTATAAATTGACAAAACAGGCCAATAATTTTTATGTTAAGGTGTATTTCATGATGTTTAAATGTGATAACTGCAATGCAAGGATGCTCTCTTCAAGGTCAGAACTCACATTCCATGACTCAACCCCCTTGTCTGTAATATAAGTAAACGGTCATTTGTGCTCCTCTGCAAATGAGACCATCCCACCATGGACGTCTGGGTGTCTTCCTTCTCCCTTAACTGTTCAGCTACTGAGCAGTGCCCTGCAGAGCGTGGCTCAGTGAGTACCTGCAGAGATGTCAGAAGAACAGAGCATCCATGCAGGGCTTGGAAAGGGTGTAGCCCTATCTGACTTTGCTGTTTTAGCCAGTCAGTCTCCCGCTGCCTCTGAGAAGCAGAAGTTGTAACGGCGTGGAGGGTGGGTGACATGAGTGAAGGTGGTCAAAAGGTACAAACTTCTAGTTATAAAATAAATAAGTCATGGGGAGGTAATGTACAGCACATGATGGCTACAGTTAATAATACTATATTGTATATTTGAAAGTTTTTAAGAGAATCTTGAAAGTTCTCATCACAAGAAATAAAATTTTGTAACTAAATATGATGAAATAGGTGTTGTATGTTATATACATTATTATAGATTATGATAGATGTTACTTATTGTGATCATTTTGCAATATATAAATCATTATGTTGTACACCTAAAACTAATACAATGTTATACGTCAATTATATCTCAATCAAAAACAGTACAAAAACATCAAATCAAAACAAAACAAGTTATAAAGGCCCAAAGAGGGTACGTTACTGGAAAGTGTCAAGTGTGCTCTGTGTCCACCTCCACCTCTGCCCACGGAGGAAAAGAGGAGAACGCAGCCGCTCACCTCAAACTAAGCCGAGGGAATCACCCGAAGAGCAGGCCCAGTATCTCCTGGACCTGAAGCGACAAAGACTAAGATTTGACTCAAGCCTGAAAAGTAACTCTAAAGGCGAGAGGCTATGGCTGAGCTGTCTCTACCTGTCAGCAGAGTGTAAAAGGCTGCGCTGGGAGTAGACTCTTATTTCCACTGACAGCAAAGGTGCGTGTTTCCCAAGAACCAAACCAGGCCCCGTGAAACATAGCCAGCATGGGGCTGCCTTAAAAGATAGCCTCCCCAGAGAGTTCTGCGCAGAGGGATGAAGATAACCAGCAGAGAAGTGGAACACCAAAAGCTAGGGGCCAAGGGTGTGTAGTGAGAGGGTCAGCTGGAGGGGAGGCCCTACTGCATCAGGGGAGCTGAAGGGGGAAGCCCCAGCTGTAGGGTCTCCCCGGAATCTACCAAAGAGAACCACATCCGCCACCTAGGGGGCACCTTCGTCAGATGAAAACATCCCAGCTGGCTTTTCCCCTTAAGCCCCTTTAGGCCTGATCCTGGAAGGGTAAAAACCAGGAGAAGTGAGGGGGAGAAAGGCA
This sequence comes from Delphinapterus leucas, assembly GCF_059928025.1. Classification (NCBI taxonomy): domain Eukaryota; kingdom Metazoa; phylum Chordata; class Mammalia; order Artiodactyla; family Monodontidae; genus Delphinapterus; species Delphinapterus leucas. The sequence continues at coordinate 77,817,416 of NC_143135.1, forward strand.
GAGCAAGGAAGGAAGCCGACAGTGTCAAATTCCCCACTGTCGGTTCCAAACGCGAAGCAGGCCCAGGCTGGCAGAGGGAGAAATTCCAATCATTGTAGACTTTTATTTATTTTGGTATTATTCTGAAAAGGAGAGACACCTTACTAAATACAACTCATTCAATAAACTGGACCTACGTACTACGGATAACACCTCAGCTAACGTAAGTGGAGCTGCGGGAAGGGGTGTATGTGGCACACAGTTGTTAACACTTATTTAGTGTTATATGTCCCCCTAAAATTCATATGTTGAAGCCCTAACCCCCAGTAGTTTAGGATGTGACCGTTTTTGGAGACAGGGTCTTTACAGAGGATTATAATGAAGTTAAAATGAGGTTATGAAGATGAGCCTTAAATACCTGGTGTCCTTATAAAATGGGAAATTTGGAGGCAGACAGACAAACGGGAGGAACACCATGTGAAGACGAAGGCACAGATCACGGTGATGCTTCCAACAGGCCAAGGAAAGCCAAAGATTGCCAGCAAAACACCAGAAACGAGGCGAAAGGCACAGGAAAGATCCTCTCTCAGGGGGCAGCAACCCTGTCGACAATCTGACGATACATCTCTGCTGTTTACACTACCTAGTTAGTGGTCCTTTGTGTGGCAGCCCTAGCAAACTAATGCACTCAGGACCACAGTTCTTTCACTGCTAACAAAACGCGTCTTCAGGCAGCTGAGACACAGCACTCGCCAGTGGCTGTGCTGAGCTTGTTCCTTTCACAGATCCTTGCAACTAATCACTGTGAGATGAATTAAGTCATTCGGTACTTGTCAAACTACTCTCAAAACTTCTTAAATGAAACCTAAGATCACCTATAGATTTCAGAGCTGTAAGAATTTCTTGACCCTAATTCTTGGTTTCAACTAACATAATCACAGGAAAACAAAGTGAAGGGCTGTAGTAAGAGCACCCATGCACCCTCCGTCCCAGCAACTGCCATGTTCAGGCGCAAAAGGGACAAAACAGAGAAAGTACAAACAGGGATGAGTTGATGTTTTGTCACTGCTGAAAAAATACTCAAGACAGTCCCATCAGCACTCCGTTCCTGTTCTGTAATAAGAGAACTATCCCTGGAGCACAATTTTTCTATGACAGAATTCGCACTTCCATGTACTGAGCTCTTCTCTTTACCAAGTGCTAGTGATATTTTTCAGGCATGGTGGGAACGAGCTCAAGCTCTGGATCAGCTCAGCCACTTACTTGCTGGGTTACCTTAGACAAGTTACTTAACCTCTCTGAGATTCAGTCTCCTTCCTCATCTATAAAAAGGGATATCACAGGGGTTTGGGAGAAATAACTGACATAATTTGTATTGAGCACTTAGCACAGTGCCTCCTACGGAGGACCTGCTCAATGAATGGTTACTCTGTATCTCAGCATTTGTTCTACAGAATATACCTCTCCTACAGAGCTGCACTACACAGTTCCCTTACAGGAGGCTGAGTAGTAGTCAGTCAGATCTGCTTCCATGATTATCACCACTGCCATCTGAATAACAGCACATCGAAGAGAATGCTCTTAAAGGTATTTTCAGTTCATTGATATAAATATCCAAGAAGAAAAAAGTGATGTTCCAGGTCTTTTTCTATTAACACCAGCCGGCCACCTTCTTATTACAGCAAGACCAAGGACACTATGAAGCAGACTGTTTTTTCCTGGTACCAGGTAAAAGTACTCATCCTCTTCAAAGTCTGGATTTATTCCAAGTATCTTTGTATAACTATGTTGTGTTGAAATAACTTTCTTTATTCCTATAACCTTAAGCCCCAAACTATCTAAGTGCCATTTTTGTCCTTTAACCTAAATATTTCAAAGTTAAGAGTGACAATTTGTTTTCTTTGGGGTATCAGATACACACTTAAACCAGAGTTGAAAATTCACATTCATTTTTTTAAAAAATCTCAGTTATTTTAAAACGGGATAGTAGTAGTTTTTCATTTCCTATTATAGTTGTCAAAAATACAGAGCTATTTAAGATCATGGATCATAAATTTTTGGTGCCACAGAGTCATTTTGAGGGTTCTATGATTCTAAGTACAGTCTGCAGCTAGTACTAGTCTTGTGTGTGTCTCTTGGAATATTTTTAAACACTGAGAACCTTGAAAATCTCTTTCCCATAGATTTCCACGGATGGAGGTGGGGATGGTTTTGTGATGATTCAAGCACATTTCATTTATTGTGCACTTTATTTCTATTACTACATTGTAATATATAATGAAATAATTATACAACTCACCATAATGCAGAATCTGTGGGAGCCCTGAGCTTGTTTTCACTTGCCACTCACTGATAGGGCTTTTTAAATTTTTATTTATTTATTTATTTTTTGGCTGCATTGGGTCCTCATTGCTGTGCGTGAGCTTTCTCTAGTTGCGGCAAGCGGGGGCTACTTTTCGTTGTGGTGCGCGGGCTTCTCATTGTGGTAGCCTCTCTTTGTTGTGGAGCACGGGCTCTAGGTGCACGGGCTTCAGTAGTTGTGGTGCATGGGCTCAGTTGCTCCACGGCATGTGGGAACTTCCCGGACCAGGGATCAAACTCATGTCCCCTGCATTGGCAGGCAGATTCTTAACCACTGCACCACCAGGGAAGTCTGCTGATAAGGTTTTGATATGAGTCTGCAAGCAAATGATTTATTATGATCTCTGTGCAGTCAAACTTCTCTGCTAATGATAATCTGTATCTGCAGCCACTCCCCAGCCAGATCATCAGGGATTAGAGTCTCATAAGGAGTGTGCAGCCTAGATCCCTCACGTGCACAGTTCACAGTAGGGTTCGAGCTCCTATGAGAATCGAATGCCGCCGCTGACCTGACAGGAGGCGGAGCTCAGGTGGTAATGCAAGCAATGGGGAGCGGCTGTAAATACAGATGAAGCTTCGGTCACTCGCCCGCCGCTCACCTCCTGCTGTGCGGCCCAGTTCCTAACAGGCCACAGACTGGTACTGGTCTGTGGCCTGGGGGTTGGGGACCCCTGCTATAGAGAATCTAAGTATCAGTGTAATCCCAGAAGTACTCATTATTTAGAAAGCAAAGGGGCCTTTCCTCATTGTACATTATGAAAATTCTCCTTGAATTCAAATTACCTGAGGACCAAAAATCCACAGAACTGAAAAATATAGATTAGAAAAAAAATCTTAAAAAGTTCTTTTAAAAAAATCAAGAAAAATCTAGATTTAAAACAATCTAAGAGAAAATTGGGCTTTAAAAAATATATCATCATAAAGAGCTGTCCATTTTCTGAAAATCAAATATATTTTCCTAAACTTCTAAATTCAAAAATTAAAATTCCAAAAAGGAAAAAAAACCTCTCTCTCTCTATACATATATATGAACACAGAAAAATAACAACTGGGGTGTTTTAAATAAGTTATAGTACATCTGTAATAAATTCTGTTCCCACATTTTATTACACTATCATCACTCTACCTAAATCTTTTAATATAAACTCTGGCAGGAGCTGAAAGAGGCATTTTCAGTCAAGGCAATTATCTGCCTTACAGACAGTGAGAACTAACAATTGTGACACAGTCCAGGTTTGTTTAAGGAAATTCATTCCGAAGGGCGATCCTGTGCATTCCCAGAGCTGTACAGAAAGCAGATGAGCAAGAGAGGGTCAGAAAAGGAACTTGGCTTTTCAAGGCAGTCAGAACCCAACTCAGCCAAGGCTGAGCTGGCCGGGGCTGTGTAGACAATATCCAGGCTTTGTTATGATATTGCCATAGGTCTTTCCCATTCTATTTCATTACCACAGACCCAGCCCACAATTTGTAACCCTAGCTAATTAAAAATAAATAAATAAATAAGGCAAGAATCACATTCACAAGGGCATCAGGCAAGCTGATATTATTTTTCCTCTGTTCCTGCTCCAAACCTTCCCAGCCTCTCATCCTGGCAATCTCCACTCTCCACAGAATAGAATTCACTCTATCTGCTATTCTTCCCCAACACATTCCAGTCAGCCTGGCTTCTCACTCCTCCCAGCACTGAGTATTATTGGGCTGGCCAAAAATTCATTCAGGTTTTCCCCTAAGACGTCACAGAAAAACTGGAATGAACTTTTTGGCCAATCCAATACCTACTCAGCGCCAAGAACAATGCTAGGAGGCTCTGCAGAAACAATAAAGATGCAATCCTTCTCAGATACTCCTTTATTTTTAACTTTATTTTATTATTTATCTCCTTATTTTGCATTTTTCTGGACTCTTAATTGTATTATCTTACCTTTTAAATGGAATTAGTTGGTTATTAATTGCAAGACCTACATCTTGCATTTTCATTTTACTCTATGTAAGTGCCAGGCACCGTTTTGGAAGAACTCGATCACTTCTAGCATGTGCTCCACACTATGCAAGGAGGGAAGAGGCCAAAAGCGATCCCTTCGCCGTGATGACAAGGCCACGGTCTCCTCTGCTGCCTAATCTTCTGCTACTCTTTTCCGCCCCAGCAGATTTACTCAGCTTTCCCTATGCGGTCGATTTACTTCTGTTGCTTTGTTATAGTACTTCCTCTGCCTGGGATGCTTCCCACCCATTCTTTACCTGGTGAAACCCTATTACTGCTCCTGGCCCAGCCCAGAAATTACACTGAAGTTATATTAAATGTACAAAACAGGCCACGTAAAAGACAAAGATTATCAACTGGATAGCAAAATTATGAACTGTTCATAAAAAATATATCTTAAAACTAAGATTCCAAAAAGCTGAGAAGTATTGAAAGTGAAGGTATAGGAAAGAAATATACTATACAATTACTAATCAGAGAAAAGGTGATGAGTGGTACTGGTTCACGATGATGACATGGGAAGATCCTAAACTCACCACTTCCCATAGACACACTGAATCTACAGCCAATTACACAACAATTTCCTCTGGGAAAAAAGACACCCCAAAACTGGCTGAGTGACTCCTACACATCGGGCAAATGAGAAAAAAACCAACACTGAGGCAGGAAGGAGAGGCTGACACAATCTCGCCATAAACTCTGCAACCCGCTCCTGCCCCCAACCTGCTGCAGTGACACACAATCAGAAGGGAACTCAAAACCCGTAGCTTCTCCCTGAGGAGTGAAAGGTTTGAACCCCACATCAGGCACCCGACTTTTAAGACCTGCACCTGAGAGGTGAGCCCTCTAAGCTTTGAAAACCAATGGGGCCATGTCCTTGAGACCCCCAAGGCCATAGCCAACTGAGAAATGGCTCTTAAAGGGCACTCATCTTCAGACTCACCCCACCCCAAGGACCAGCTCAGAGGCAGTCAATTGAGAGGCACCCAGACTTTATGTGAAAGAGGCTCATTTGCTAATCTTCAAGTTTGGTATGAGCAGAAGGAATCTAATCTAACACATGTCTAAGGGCCTACTGGGGTGCCCTCTAGGGACAGAGGCTGGCGGGCACCATCTTTGTGCTCTCCCTCACTCCAGCTCACCAGGATCTCCCAGAAAGGAGCCTATGCCCATCTCTGGTGCCCCAATTTTTGTGGTTGCTGCCAGGGGAGACCTTTAGAATGACTGGCTCTGGTCAGCAGGGTATATGCTCACAAGTTCCATAGGACTGTAACCAACAGAGAAAGAGCTCTCAACCAGCTACCACTCCCCAGGGCACAGCAAGAGGCAACAGACCCAGGAGCTCAGCCTTTCTGTGAAAGAGGCCCATTATCTTATCAGCTAGGCCTGAGGGGCAGGCTTCTAATTAAACACACATCTAAGGGCTGATCGCAATCCTTTCCAGAGACTTGGGGGGTGGGTGCTATCTTCATGTTCTCCCTCTGCCACACTCCAGAGCACCAGTGTATCCTGGAGTGGACTTGTATATGTGTCTGGTGCCCTGTTTTTTGTGGCTGCCGCCCCCCACACCGCCAGGGGATGCACTTGATTGCCTGGCTCTGGAGGCCAGGGGGGCTTGTGTTCCTAGGTCCCATGGGACTGTAACAAATGCAAAGGTAGTTCCTGGCTGGCTACCACCCCCAGAGAACTGTGCAGATAGCAGATCTTTCTGAGAGAGAGGCCTTCTTGCTTGTCCAGGAGCTTTGGCCTGAGGGGCAGGCTTAGGGTTTGGCACACTTTTAGAGGCCTACAAAGGCGCTCTCGGGAATGGAGGCCAGGGGACACCATCTTTGCACTCTCTCTTTGCCTCATTCCAGGTCTCTGGGATCTTCTGGAAAGGAGGCTGTCCATTTTTCTGAGGTACCAATTTTGTGATGCTGCCCAGGGGATACCTCCAGATCACCTGGCTCTAGCTGCCAGTGGGACTTATGTTTGTGGTCCAGGAGAACTGTATATATTTGCATACTTTGAAAGCTGTTACCTGAGGGTTTAGCTTCCAATCAGGTTTAGTCTAGGTGCGGACTGAGATCCTCTCCTACACTGACAGGTCTTGGCATACTCTCAGCTACTAGCATCCATTAAAAACAAAATAGACTACTTAACAATCAAAAAAGTTTGAGAGACAACCAAGAGCTAGGGCAGGATTGAACAATAAGGTTCATCTCCTGCATGGACTCACTCCTTCAAGTCTGGGCAAGGTGGCTGTTTCATCTAATGCATAGAAACCAATGCAGAGAATCAAGGAAAATGAAGAAACAGAGAAATATGTTCCACAGGAAAGAACAAGATAAAACATCAGAAAAAGACTTTAATGAAACAAAGATAAGTAATTTACCTGATAAAGAGTTCAAAATAACTGTCATAAAGATTCTCACTGAATTTGGGAGAAGAATGGATGAATACAGTCAGAACTTCAACAAAGGGAAAATGTAAGAAAGTATCAAAAGAAGTCACAGAGCTGAAGAATACAATAACTGAAAAATATACTAAAGGGGCTCAAGAGTAGACTAGATAAAGCAGGAGAAAGGATCAGTGAACTCAAGGACAGGACAGTGGAACTCTTCCAATCAAAGCAGCAAAAAGGAAACAGAGTGGAAAAAAAAGTGAAGATACTTTGAGGGACTTACAAGACAACATCAAGCAGACCAACATTTGCATTATAGGGGTCCCAGGAAAATAAGAGAGAAAGGGGCAGAAAATTTATTGAAAGAAAATAATGGCTGAAAAGTTTCCCAACCTGGGGAGGGACTGATATCCAGATCCAGGAAATCCAGAGAGTTCCAAATAAGATGAACCCAGAGAGACCCACACAAAGACACATTATAATTAATGTGTCAAAAGATAAAGACAAGGAGAAAATCTTAAAGGCAGCAAGAAAACCCCCCAACCTATTCCATATAAGGGAATCCTCATAAAACCAACAGATTTTTCAGCAGAAACTTTGCAGGCCAGAAGGGAGTGGCACAATATATTCAAAGTGCTTAGAGGAAAAACTGTCAACCAAGAATACTCAATCTCGCAAAGTTATCATTCAGAATTGAAGGAGAGATCAAGAGTTTTTCCAGAAAAGCAAAAGCTAAAGGAGTTCACCACTAAACTGGCCTTATAAGAAATGTTAAAGGGACTTCTTTAAGCTGAAACAAGAAGGTGCTAATCAGTAACAGAGAACATATTAAAGAATAAGTATCACTGGTAAAGGTAAAATTCAGAATAATCTAATGTAAAGGTGGTAGATTAATCACTTATAGAGCTAGTATGGAGATTAAAACACAAAACTAATAAAAATAACTATAATTATAATAATTAGTTGAAGAATACACAGGATAAAAAGATGTAAATGTGACATCAAAAACATAAAACGTGGGGGTGGGGAGAGCAAAACTGTAGAGCTTTAGAACCTATTTATATTTAAGTTGTTACCAGCTTAACACAGACTGTTATAAATAAGTTCTTATATGTAAGCTTCAAGGTAACCACAAAGAAAAAGACCTCTAGTAGATACACAAAACATAAAGGAATCTAAGCATACCACTAAAGTATGTCACCAAACCACAAAAGAAGACAACAAGAGAAGAAGAAAGGAATACAGGACCTGCAAAACAGCCAGAAAACAATTAACAAAATGGAAGTAAGTCCATACCTATCAACAATTACTTTAAATGTCAATGGGCTAAATTTTCCCATTGAAAGATACAGAGTGGATTAAAAAAACCCACCCATCTATATGTTGCCTACAGGAGACTCACTTCAGATACAAGGACACAGAGACTGAAAGAGAGGGGATAGAGAAATATATTCCCTGCAAACGGAAACAAAAAGAAAGCTGGGGTAGCTATACTTACATCAGACAAAATAAACTTTAAAACAAAGATATTAATAAGAGACAAAGAAGGGCATCACATAAAGGTGTTAAACAAATAAGAAAATATTTGTAAATATTTATGCACCCAACATAGGAGCACCTAAATATATAAAGCAAATATTAACAGACCTACAGGGAGAAAAAGACAGCAATACAATAACAATGAGGGACTTTAATACCCCACTTACATCAATGGATAGATCAGACAGAAAATCAATAAGGAAACACTGGCCTTAAATGACATGTTAGAACATAGAGACTTAACAGATATATACAGAACATTTCATCCAAGAAGCAACAGAATGCACAATCTTCTCAAGTGCACATGGAGTATTCTCCAGGATAGATAATATATGAGGCCAGAAGACAAGTCTTAACAAAATTAAGAAGACTAAAATAATATCAAGCATCTTTTCCAACCACAATGGTAGGAAACTAGAATTCAATTACAAGAAGAAAACTGGAAAGTGCACAAATATGTGGAAATTAAACAACATGCTACTGAACAAATGGGTCAAAGAAGAAATCAAAGAGGAAACAAAAAATACCTTAAGACTAATGAAAATGTAAATACAGCATACCAAAACTTATGGGATGCAGCAAAAGTAATTCTAACAGGGAAGTGCATAGCTATAAATGCTGACGTCAGGAAACAAGAAAAATCTCACATAAACAACGTAACTTTACACTAAAGAAACTAGAAAAAAAAACAAATGAGACTCAAAGTTAGAAGAATTAAAATAACAAAGGTCAGAGTAGAAAAATGAAATAGAGACTAAAATGACAATAGAAAACATCAATGAAATCAAGAGCTGCCATTTTGAGAAGATAAACAACAAATGGACAAACTTTCAGCTAAAGTCAGAATTGAAAGAGGTGACATCAAAACAGATACCACAGAAATACAAAGAATTTTCAGACACTACTATGAACAATTATATGCCAAAAAATTGGACAACCTAGGAGAAATAGATAAATTCTTAGAAACATAAAACCTTCCAAGACTGAATCATGAAGAAACAGAAAATCTGAACAGACCAATAGGGAGGTTGAATCAGTAATCAAAACCTCCTAAAGATAGCCTCATCCACCAGAAGGCAGACAGCAGAAGCAAGAAGAACTACATTCCTGCAGCCTGTGGGAAAAAAAAAAACACATTCACAGAAAGATAGACAAGATGAAAAGGCAGAGGGTTATGTACCAGATGAAGAAACAAGATAAAACCGCAGAAAAACAACTAAATGAAGTGGAGATAGGCAAACTTCCAGAAAAAGAATTGAAAATAATGATAGTGAAACAGACAAAACCTCAGAAAAACAACGAAAGGAAGTGGAGAGAGGCAACCTCCCAGAAAAAGAATTCAGAAAAATGATAGTGAAGATGATCCAGGACCTCGGAAAAAGAATGGAGGCAAAGATAGAGAAGATGCAAGAAATGTTTAACAAAGACCTAGAAGAATAAAGAACAAACAAACTGAGATGAACAATAAAATAACTGAAATGAAAACTATACTAGAAGGAATCAAGAGCAGAATAACTGAGGCAGAAGAATGGATAAGTGACCTGGAAGAAAGAATGGTGGAATTCACTGCTGTGGAACAGAATAAAGAAAAAAGAATGAAAAGAAATGAAGACAGCCTAAGAGACCTCTGGGACAACAGTAAACGCAAGAACATTCGCATTATAGGGGTCCCAGAAGGAGAAGAGAGAAAGGACCCGAGAAAATATTTGAAGAGATTATAGTTGAAAACGTTCCAAACATGGGAAAGGAAATAGGCACCCAAGTCCAGGAAGCGCAGAGAGTCCCATACAGGATAAACCCAAGGAGAAACATGTTGAGACACAAAGTAATCAAATTGGCAAAAATTAAAGACAAATAAAAATTATTGAAAGCAGCAAGGGAAAAATGACAAATAACATACAAGGGAACTCCCTTAAGGTTAACAGCTGATTTCTCAGCAGAAACTCTACAAGCCAGAAAGGAGTGTCATGATATACTTAAAGTGATGAAAGTAAAGAACCTACAACCAAGATTACTCTACCCAGCAAGGATCTCATTCAGATTTGAAGGAGAAATCAAAAGCTTTACAGACAAGCAAAAGATAAGGGAATTCAGCACCAACAAACCAGCTCTACAACAAATGCTAAAGGAACTTCTCTAAGTGGGAAACACAAGAGAAGAAAAGGACCTACAAAAACAAACCCAAAACAATTAAGAAAATGGTCATAGGAACATACATATCGATAATTACCTTAAATGTGAATGGAGTAAATGCTCCAACCAAAAGACACAGGCTCGCTGAATGGATGCAAAAATAAGACCCATATATATACTGTCTACAAGAGACCCACTTCAGACCTAGGGACACATACAGACTGAAAGTGAGGGGATGGAAAGAGATATTCCATGTAAATGGAAATCAAAAGAAAGCTGGAGTAGCAATACTCATATCAGATAAAATAGAATTTAAAATAAAGAATGTTACAAGAGACAAGGAAGGACACTACATAATGATCAAGGGATCAAATCCAAGAAGAAGATATAACAATTATAAATATATATGCACCCAACTTGGACCACCTCAATAAATAAGGCAATTGCTAACAGCTATAAAACAGGAAATAGACAGTAACAAAATAATAGTGGGGGACTTTAACCAATGGACAGATCATCCAGTGGACAGATCATCCAAATTGAAAATAAATAAGGAAACACAAGCTTTAAATGACACAACAGACCAGATAGATTTAAATGATATTTATAGGACATTCCATCCAAAAACAGCAGGTTACACTTTCTTCTCAAGTGCACAAGGGACATTCTCCAGAATAGCTCACATCTTGGGTCACAAATCAAGCCTCAGTAAATTTAAGAAAACTGAAATCATATCAAGCATCTTTTCTGACCACAACGCAGTGAGATTAGAAATGAATTACAGGGAAAAAAATGTAAAAAACACGAACATGTGGAGGCTAAACAATACGTTACTAAATAACCAAGAGATCACTGAAGAAATCAAAGAGGAAATCAAAAAATACCTAGAGACAAATGACAATGAAAACACAACGATCCAAAACCTATGGGATGCAACAAAAGCAGTTCTAAGAGAAAAGTTTATAGCTATACAAGCCTACCTCAAGAAACAAGAAAAATCTCAAATCAACAATCTAACCTTACACCTAAAGGAACTAGAGAAAGAAGAACAAACAAAACCCAAAGTTAGCAGAAGGAAAGAAATCATAAAGATCAGAGCAAAAATAAATGAAACAGAAACAAAGAAAACAATAGCAAAGATCAATAAAACTAAAAGCTGGTTCTTTGAGAAGATAAACAAAATTGATAAACCATTAGTTAGACTCATCAAGCAAAAGAGGGAGAGGACTGAAATCAATAAAATTAGAAATGAAAAAGGAGAAGTTACAACAGACACCGCAGAAATACAAAGCATCCTAAGAGACTACTACAAGCAACTCCAGGCCAATAAAATGGACAACCTGGAAGAAATGGACAAATTCTTAGAAAGGTATAACCTTCCAAGACTGAATCATGAAGAAATAGAAAATATACACAGACTAATCACAAGTAATGAAAATGAAACTGTGATTAAAAATCTTCCAACAAACAGAAGTCCAGGACCAGATGGCTTCACAGGTGAATGCTATCAAATATTTAGAGAAGAGCTAATACCCATCCTTCTCAAAATCTTCCAAAAAATTGCAGAGGAAGGAACACTCCCAAACTCATTGTATGAGGCCACCATCATCCTGATACCAAAACCATACAAAGGTACTACAAAAAAAGAAAATTACAGAACAATATCACTGATGAATATAGATGCAAAAATCCTCTACAAAATACTAGCAAACAGAATCCAACAACACATTAAAAGGATCATACACCACGGTCAAGGGGGATTTATCCCAGGGATGCAAGGATTCCTTAATATAGGCAAATCAATCAATGTGATACACCACATTAACAAATTGAAGAATAAAAACCATTTGATCATCTCAGTAGATGCAGAAAAAGCTTCTGACAAAATTCAACACCCATTTATGATAAAAACTCTCCAGAAAGTGGGCATAGAGGGAACCTACCTCAACATAATAAAGGCCATATACGACAAAGCCACAGCAAACATCATTCTCAATGGTGAAAAACTGAAAGCATTTCCTCTAAGGTCAGGAACAAGACAAGGATATCCACTCTCACCACTATTATTCAACATAGCTTTGGAAGTCCTAGCCATGGCAATCAGAGAGGAAAAAGAAATAAAAGGAATACAAATTGGAAAAGAAGAAGTAAAAGTGTCACTGTTTGCAGATGACAAGATACTATACATAGAGAATCCTGAAAATGCCACCAGTAAACTACTAGAGCTAATCAATTGGTAAAGTTGCAGGATACAAAATTAATACCAAGAAATCTCTTGCATTCCTACACACTAATGATGAAAAATCTGAAAGAGAAATTAAGGAAACGCTCCCATTTACCACTGCAACAAAAAGAATAAAATACCTAGGAATAAACCTACCTAGGGAGACAAAAGACCTGTATGCAGAAAACTATAAGACACTCATGAAAGAAATTAAAGATGATACCAACAGATGGAGAGATATACCATGTTCTTGGATTGGAAGAATCAATATAGTGAAAATGACTATACTACCCAAAGCAATCTACAGATTCAATGCAATCCCTATCAAATTACCAATGGCATTTTTTACATAACTAGAACAAAAAATCTTAAAATTTGTATGGAGACACAAAACACCCCGAATAGCCAAAGCAGTCTTGAGGGAAAAAAACGGAGCTGGAAGAATCAGACTCCCTGACTTCACACTGTACCAGAAAGCTACAGTAATCAAGACAATAGGGTACTGGCACAAAAACAGAAACACAGATCAGTGGAACAAGATAGAAAGCCCAGAGATAAACCCACACACCTATGGTCAACTAATCTATGACAAAGGAGGCAAGGATGTACAATGGAGAAAAGACAGTCTCTTCAATAAGTGGTGCTGGGAAAACTGGACAGCTACATGTAAAAGAATGAAATTAGAACACTCCCTAACACCATACACAAAAATAAACTCAAAATGGATTAGAGACCTAAATGTACGACCGGACACTATAAAACTCTTAGAGGAAAACATAGGAAGAGCACTCTTTGACATAAATGACAGCAAGATCTTTTTTGATCCACCTCCTAGAGTAATGGAAATAAAACAAAAATAAACAAATGGGACCTAATGAAACTTAAAAGCTTTTGTACAGCAAAGGAAACCATAAACAAGACGGAAAGACAACCCTCAGAATGCGAGAAAATATTTGCAAATGAATCAACGGACAAAGGATTAATCTCCAAAATATATAAACAGCTCATGCAGCTCAATATTAAAGAAACAAACAGCCCAATCCAAAAATGGGCAGAAGACCTAAACAGACATTTCTCCAAAGAAGCCATACAGATGGCCAAGAAGCACATGAAAAGCTGGTCAATATCACTAATTATTAGAGAAATGCAAATCAAAACTACAGTGAGGTATCACCTCACACCAGTTAGAATGGGCATCATCAGAAAATGTACAAACAACAAATGCTGGAGAGGGTGTGGAGAAAAGGGAACTCTCTTGCACTGTTGGTGGGAATGTAAATTGATACAGCCACTATGGAGAACAGTATGGAGGTTCCTTAAAAAACTAAAAATAGAATTACCATATGATCCAGCAATCCCACTACTGGGCATATACCAAGAGAAAACCATAATTGAAAAAGACACATGCAACCCCAATGTTCATTGCAGCACTATTTACAACAACCAGGTGATGGAAGCAACCTAAATCCCCAACAACAGATGAATGGATAAAGAAGATGTAGTACATATATACAATGGAATATTACTCAGCCATAAAAAGGAATGAAATTGAGTCCTTTGTTGAGACATGGATGGATCTAGAGACTGTCATACAGAGTGAAGTAAGTCAGAAAGAGAAAAACAAATATCGTATATTAAGGCATGTATATGGAACCTAGAAAAATGGTACAGATGAACTGGTTTGTAGGGCAGAAGTTGAGACACAGATGTAGAGAACAAATGTATGGACACCAAGGGGGGAAAGCCGTGGGGGGCTGGGGGTGGTGGTGTGCTGAATTGGGCAATTGGGATTGACATGTATACACTGATTTGTATAAAACTGATGACTAATAAGAACCTGCTGTATAAAGAAATAAATAAAACAAAATAGAAAAAAAAAAAACCCTAAAAACAAAAAACGAAACAAAAGAAAAACCTCCTAGCAAACAAAAGTCCAGGACAGGACAGCTTCACTGGTGAATTCTGCCAAATATTCAAGAATTAATACCAACCCTTCTCAAAAGCCTTCCAAAAAAACAGAAGAGAGAAGACTTCAAAAGTAATTTTAAGAGGTCAGCATTACCTTGATACCAAAATCAGACAAGGATGCCACAACAAAAGAAAATTACAGGCCAATACCCCTGATGAATATGGATGCAAAAATCCTCAACAAAATATTACCAAACTGGGTTCATCAATACATGAAAAGAATCATACACCATAATCCAGTGGGATTTATTCCAGTGATGCAAGGATGGTTCAACATCTGCAAATCAATGTTATATACCACATTAACAAAATGAAGGATAAAAACCATATGATTATCTCATTAGATGCAGGAAAAGCATTTAGGAAAATTCAACATTTATGATAAAAATTCTCTGCAAAGTGGGCACAGAAGGAATGTACCTCAACATAATAGAGGCCATATATGATAAGCCCACAGCTAACATCATACTCAACAGTGAAAAGCTGAAAGCTTTTCCTGTAAAATCAGGAACAAGACAAGTATGCCCATTCTCACCACTTTTATTCAACACAGTATTGGAAGTCCTAGCCCGAACAATTAGGCAAGAAAAAGAAATAGGGGCTTCCACTGGTGGTGCAGTGGTTGAGAATCTGCCTGCTAATGCAGGGGACACGGGTTCGAGCCCTGGTCTGGGAGGATCCCACATTCCGCGGAGCAACTAGGCCCGTGAGCCACAACTACTGAGCCTGCGCGTCTGGAGCCTGTGCTCTGCAACAAGAGAGGCCACGACAGTGAGAAGCTCACGCACCACGATGAAGAGTGGCCCCCACTTGCCACAACTAGAGAAAGCTCTCGCACAGAAACGAAGACCCAACAGAGCAAAAATAAATAAATTAATAAACTCCTACCCCCAACATCTTCTAAAAAAACAAAAAGAAATAAAAGGCATCCAAATTAGAGAGAAAGAAGTAAAATTGTCAGTATTTGCAAATAACATGGTATTATAAATAGAAAACCCTAAAGACTCCACAAAGAAAGTGTTAGAACTAATAAACAAATTCAATAAAGTTTCAGGATACAAAATCAATATACAAAAATCTACTGCGTTTCTATACACTAATAACAAACTATCACAAAGAGAAATTAAGAAACCAATCCCATTTACAATTGCATGAAAGAGAATAAAATACCTAGGAAAAAATTTAACCGAGTAGGTAATGGACCTGTATACTGAAAACTATAAGACATTGATGTAAGGAATTAAAGAAGACACAAATAAATGGAAAAATATTCTGTGATCACGAATTAGAAGAACATTGTTAAAATATCCACACCATCCAAAGCAATCTACAGAGTCCATGCAATCTCTATAAAAATTCCAATGGTATTTTTCATAGAAATTGAACAAATGATCCTAAAATTTGTATGGAATCACAGAAGTCCCTGAGTAGCCAAAGCAATCTTGAGAAATAAAAACGAAGCTGGAGGCATCACACTTTCTAAATTTAAGCTATAATTACAGAGCTATAGTAATCAAAACAGTATGGTATTGGCATGAAAACAGACATATATATCAACAGAACACAGAGCCCAGAAACCACACATGTATGGTCAATTAATTTATGACAAAGAAGCCAAGAATATACAATGGGGGAAAGAACAATCTCTTCAATAAATGGAGATGGGAAAACCGGACAGCCATATGCAACAGAATGAAACTGAACCGCTGTCTTACACCACACACAAAGCATTAATTCCAAGTGGGGTAAAGACTTAATAGTACCTAATGTAAGACCTGAAACTATAAAACATCTAAAAAAAAATAGGTGGTAAAGTCCTTAAGTCTTGGCTATGATTTTTGGGATTGACACCAAAAGCAGAGACAACAAAAGCAAAAATAAACAAGTGGGACGACATCAAACTAAGATGCTTCTGCACAGCAAACGAAACCATCAACAAAATGAAAAGGCAACCTATTGAATGGGAGAAAATATTCGTAAATCATGTATCTGTTAAGGGGTTAGTATCCAAATTATATAAAGAAGTCATATAACTCAATAGCAAGAAAACCAGTAATTTCATTTAAAAAATAGGCACAGAATCTGAATAGACATTTTCCCAAAGAAGACATACAACAGACATATGAAAAGTGTTCAACATCACTAATCATCAGGAAAATGCAAATCAGAGACACAATGAGATATCACCTCCTAACTGTTAGAATGGCTATTATCAAAAAGACAAAAAATAACAAGTCTTAGGAAAGATATGGAGAAAAGGGAATCCTTGTGCTCTCTGGGTGAGAATGTAAATTGGTGCAGCCACTATGGAAAACAGTATGGAGGTTCCTCAAGATAGACCTACTGTATGATACAGCAATCCACCCCTGGGTATTTATTCCAGCGCCCCCCCCCCAAATGAAAACACTAAGTTGAAAAGATATATATATATACACACTGCCATGTTCAGTCCAGCATTATGTACAACAGCCAAGATATGTAACCTAAGTGGCCTTTGATGAGTGAATGGATAAAGATGTGACACAGACACACGCACACGTGCACACACACACACACACACACACAGTGGAATATTGCTCAGCCATTAAAAAAAAAAGAAATCTTGCCATTTGTGACAACAGGAATGGACCTTGAGTGCATTATGCCAAGTGAAATAAGTCAGAGGAAAAAAAATACTGTACGATGTCACTTTTATGTGGAATCAAAAGAAAAAACTGAGCTCACAGATAGGCGGCTGTCAAATGTGGAGAAGCTCGGGCGGGGCGGGGCAGGGGTGGTGGGTGAAAAGGATGAAGAGGACAAGAGGTACAAACTTTGAGTTATACAATAAATAAGTCAGGGGATGTAATGTACAGACTGGCGACTATAGTTAATACTGTACTGCACATTTAAGTTACTAAGAGAGCGGCCGACCCGTCAGCAGCTGATGGCGGTCTTGAGGGGCAGCGCCATGCTGCTCCCTGCAAGCTGGTCCCGCGGCCAGGCGGGTAGCTGGCCCGAGGGCGCGGTGCCATGAAGCTGTACAGCCTCAGCGTCCCGTACAAAGGCGATGCCAAGGCGGTGCCGCTCAAAGCTGCGTACGACGTGCCCTCCTTCAGCTTCTTCCAGTGGTCCAGAGTTCAGGAATTCATGACCTTCACAAGTCAACTGATTGTGGAGCGCTCTTCAAAAGGCAGCAGAGCTTCTGTCAAAGAACAAGAGTATCTGTGCCATGTCTAAGTGAGAAGCGACAGTCTGGTGGGAGTGGTCATTGCTGACAGTGAATACCCATCCCGGGTGGCGTTTACCTTGCTGGAGAAGGTACTAGACGAATTCTCCAAGCAGGTCGAAAGGCCAGACTGGCCAGTTGGATCCCCCAATACCATCCAGTATGCAGGCCTGGACAGTCACCTCAGTAGATACCAGAACCTCCGAGAAGCTGACCCAATGACTAAAGTGCAGGCTGAACTAGATGAGACCAAAATCATCCTGCACAACACCACGGAGTCTTTGTTAGAGCGAGGCGAGAAGCTAGATGACCTGGTGTCCAAATCCGAAGTGCTGGGAATACAGTCTAAAGCCTTCTATAAAACGGCCTGGAAACAAAACTCGTGCCATGCAATCATGTGACAGCAGCTGGCAGAGGCCCCTGAGCTGGAACGTCACCGTCATTCACATCGCAACTGCAGCCCCCAGGAAGCAGAGCCGCTGTGGAACGACCCGAGTGGGACAGACTCAACTTTGGCTTTGGAGCTCCTGGGAGGAACCGAAGGGTGGAAGGGACCTGGCAGTGGGGAACGTTCAAATTCACATGTCTAGTAATTTGAGGCCCCCTAAAAGTGTATTTTTGGGGCCAAATGAAACCATAAAGCTCAGTGACTCCCGTTTAAAAAAAACAAAAAAGTTACTAACAGAATAAATCTTAAAAGTTCTCATCACAAGAAAGAAAAAAAATTTGTAACTATGTGTAGTGTTGGATGTTAACTAGGCTTATCATTTTGCCAGTATACACGATTATCAAATCATTATGCTGTATGACTGAAACTAATATAAAGTTTCACATCAATTATACCTCAATAAATAAAAGGAATGACCTTTGCCTCTTTTAAAATTAAGTTTTATACACTATGCTTATGTAATAAAACAGATTCCATAGTCCTTCTCCTACCAATTTTGTCACTTAAAAACATGGTCAAGGGCTTCCCTGGTGGCGCAGTAGTTGAGAGTCCGCCTGCCGATGCAGGGGACGCGGGTTCGTGCCCCAGTCCGGGAAGATCCCACATGCCGCGGAGCGGCTGGGCCCGTGAGCCATGGCCGCTGAGCCTGCGTGTCCGGAGCCTGTGCTCCGCAACGGGAGAGGCCACAGCAGTGGGAGGCCCGCGTACCGGAAAACAAAAAACAAAAAACATGCTCAAGATTATAAGATAATTCAGTAAAGAGACTTTTTTTGGTGGGGGAGGTTTCTTGTAAATTCAAGTCAGGAAAAGCTACGAATAAGGGCAGAAATCAGTTGTGATAAATTAAAGGAATAACTAGTACCTACCAGCCATGAGTAAAAAGAAAAAAAACCCAGAGATAAGACACTGATAACACAAGCCAAATTATGACCATAAATAAAGTTTTCCTGGCACACAGCTACACTCATTCACTCAAATATTGTCTGTGTCTGCTGTGGTGCCAGGACAGAATTGATTATAGTTGCGATGGAGACCATATGGGCCCCAAAGCCACAAGTATTTACCACGTGGCCCTTCACAGAAAAAGTTTACTGATTTCCGTCACAGGTTGTGGGTTTGTTTAATAAATGTTAATGGTTTGTAAAGGCTCCTGTAAGAATCAAACACATAAAAATTACATACCAGCAGCAGACTCCTCCCTAACAGAAGAATGTGTGGTTTTTCACACCATTACTGAAATAACTGTATCCTAAGCAAACACCCTGGCCATCAACTTTTTTCTCGGGAAAGTACCCATAGCACTTATAGCTTCGAGCAGTATAACTCCCCGGTATTCCTTTCAAGATAAACTAGTCGCAAAATATACTTCTAGGCCACACATGTAGTCACTTAAAACACCATTTATAAGCTTCCACTTGTGGAGGTCATAAGTACGAATGGACGGCTCAGCTGGGTCTCTGCTCAGGGTCTCCTGAAGGCTGAAATCAAGGTGTGGCTACGCTTGCCTCTTATCTGGAGGCTCTGGGAAAAAACCTGCTTCCAAGATAATTTAGGCTGCCGATAGTATCCAGGTCCTTGCATGAGGGTCCCATTTTCTTACTGTCTGTCAGCTGGGGCCACTCCATGCTCTTAAAGGCCACCGGTATTCATGTGGCCCCTCTGTCTTCAAAGCCAACAGCAGCATGTCCTTCTCACGCTTCAAATCTCTCCGACTTCCACTTCTGCCACCAGCCAGAGAAAACTCTTTGCTTTTAAAGGGCTCATATGATTATGCTAGGCCCACTCAATAGTTTATCTTAAGGTCAACTGATTACTAACCTTAAGTACATCTGCAAAAACCCCTCTGCCAGGTAAGATAACATAATCACAGGAATGATGTCTCATATTCACAGGTGAGGGAATAAGACAAAGGGTGAGGGTCACTGGGGGGGTCATCTTAGAATTCCACCTCCCACACAGTGTTTTGGGTAAAGTTGATCCTGATTTGCAAATCTGGGAAAACTAAATTCCTAGCTGTTGAATGGGAGAAAGTGTCAGCAACCCCTCATTAAATTCAAAGGCTCAAAAGTCGGGCAAACAAAATTGGCTCCCAACCATAGGCAGGCTAAAGTTCCCCTATGTGAATTTATTGAATATATTGCTTTTGGAGGGGGAGGGAAGGTTACAAAGATGTGTTTCCTCATGTCCTGAATAATTAGTTATTAGCTACCAACAACTAATTGTCAAACCAGGGTTAATTAGGTCCCTTGTGTACCTGAACACAGAATTAACCCAGTGCTGTGAGGCAGGTGAGCTACCTTCTCAAGGCTCCAGGGAAGAAATTTAAAATGGTCCTCTAGCAACAAATCACCAAGAGAATTAAAGCCTGTTCATTCATCATCTCTCAGCTACCTCAACTCCCCAGGACAATGTGTGTCCAGTCTGTTAGACAATGGTTTCTTCTGAAGTGTTCTTTTAACCACTTTTCTTATTCAGAAAATTCCATATCAGCTTTACCTCCCATTGAAGACGTGAACATCAGAGTGAGCTCAATGGTACTCTAGTAGAAGAAAAATGAAAAAACTGATTTAGGCATAGATTTATTACTCTAAAAAGAGAATTCAATATATCTATTTATGAACAGGAATCATTGGTGCAGATTAGAAGCATATGGCATAAAGACTGGGGGATAGTTTTGCCAGCATTTCTACCTCGGAGGTAGCAGTATCAATTCTATCTATCAGCTCTTTAACATTTCCTACCATGCTTGGAATGGCTTTTCTGAATTAAGTGGAAAATGAACTGTGTTCCTCCTTTGTTTAAGCCAGGAAGTAGTAATACTGGAAATACACTTTAAGTGACTGTGAGACTTTTTCGTTCCAGTTACATGCCGAGATCACACTTCTTTCTGTAGAAACTTAGAAAATATATTGAAAGATAATGGAAAATTTATATAGAAATATGCACATATCTACATATCATATATGCACTATATATAAATATGCACTTTGTCTTAGAAACTGTGATGGATATTTTCTGTTTGTCCCTCTAGATCCCTCCCTACCCTTGTCCCACCAGCCCTCTGCCCTAAAAAATGACAGAGGTTCCCTTAACCCCTAGGCTTCTGGTTTGGTTAAGCCAAAGGGAAGGCATCATCTGTGGATAACTTTATATTCCTCCTTATCCTTATTAGCTTGTATAACTAATCTGACTGAAAGGACAGTGCCTTTTACTGTTTGGGGACAGATCCAATCTGGGATGAGCCCACAGAGCCAAGCCCAGTCCTGTGTGCTCTATGCTCTACAGCTGTCTGTCTGCTATATTTATTTGATGTGTTTATTTAATGAATCTTTAAACAGTCCTCATTCTGAGCCAGACACTGCTCTAATATATTGTAAATATTAGCAATCTTCATAATCCGAGAGGCAGATGTTAAGGTCATCCCCATTTTACAGATGAAACTGAGGTACAGAGAGGTTCAGTGACTTGAGAACAAACTAGTAAGGGGAGGAGCCAGGACGTGAACTGAGCCTCTGCTTTCAAGCACTGTGTTCCGTTGCCAGTCACGAAAAGTAGTGGCACCAAAACAAAAAGCTTTGGTTGGGATGGGTGAGTGACTGTGTCATTGCCCCAATGTTGACCTTCAACATGTTGTTAGATAAGAATAAGCTAGAAAATAGATTTTAGGGGGAAAAAATGATAACATACTCAGAGTTACTCTATTTAACAAACCTCAGCTGGGTATATACCGAATACTCTTGCTGTTCCATGTTCTACAATCCTACATATAGCAAATACTACCAGTCTGTCTCCATTGTAAAATACACAAAAAACAATAACAATAACTTCTCATATCCTGAAATATCATTTCATTGTCCCAGTAGCGCTAAAATGTATGAGAAAACAGGTCTGAAATATTTTGAAATAACATTATTAGTGCTATATCTGCAACATCAAAAGACTCTGCAGGTGGTGTTGTCACTCAGTCACAGAAGATTTATGGTCTGAACATGGAGAATAAGCATGTGTAATGTGCAGCTGCCACATAAGAATTTGGTCGTTAACGAGCTCAAAGCAACACAACAAAGAGATATTCAGTCAGCAAAAAAGCTGTCTGCTCAAATGTCAGCAAAAAGAAATCCCTAGAGATGACAACCGTACAGTTTATAATCCACTATTAAATAATTTTAACTCATTGTATAAAGGCATTCAAAAATTTAATATTTAATACTGAACATTTTTTCTTACATGACAAAAGAAAAATGCAAACTTTACATAATTACCAAAAATACATACTTGCTTAAATGCTAGACATGGTACCAGAATCATGATGGCAGTAATCTGTGGGAGTAGGAAGAAAATAATGAACATCTGCTGCGCCAGTAACTGGACTAGGTGCTTTTCATATTTTTAATTTTTAAAAAATTTCATGTGATCTGTATAATAGCACCGAGAAGTGGGTTTGCTCCCTGCAATTTACAGATGAGAAAACTGTGACTCAAGTTAACTAAATGCTCCAAATCGCTGTCAGACGTGGTGGTGAACAGACCATAACACAGGTCTTTGGACTCCTCCGAGCCTGGTAATCTTTTCATTGATTTGCTCATTGTCTCCTGATGAAAATCCACCTGAATTCCAGAGCCTACTGTATTTACTTTAGGTATTAACTTTACCTAAAAATTAATTAATTTTTGACTATCTTCACTGCACTAAAATCACCATCAATAAACAAATGTATATACTTAATACCCCAAAAGTTGAAGCTAAAATAAGAGCTCAGAATTTAAAAATCAAGAGCCTCTCATAATTTTCATTGTGATAACTGTAGATGTACCAAAAAAGTACAAAGAATAATACCAACATCTGTGTCCTCATTATTCTGATAAAGAAATAAAACTGCCAATTAAGAAACCCCCTAAAAGTGTGTACCTCCTCAACTGCAGTCCATTCCAAGTAACCACTACCCTGAATTTATCATAGATTTCTTTATATTTTTACCGTACACTATTTCTAAGCAACAAAATACTGTTTTTCACATTTAAATTTTATATAACTAGCATCATGCTATATATTTTCCTGTTCTTGTTTTTTGTACTCAATATTACATTAATAAATTTCACTCATGTTGACATCTATACCCCTAATTCACACATTTCTCATAGTATTAAACTTGTTTTTAATACCGAGAATATTTTGAGATGTTTTCTGTTTGTATGAGTCTGATTACATGAAATGACTAACTCCAATATCTTTCTGAACTATCTAGCCAGAACACAGCTGAAAGGCAAAACATGCCTTCATGCATCCCAGCTCTTTAGTTTTAAGGGATCCATCCCCTTTGGCCCACCTTCAGAACCCAACAACTACTTTTACGTATCTGGCTAAATTCTAGCTCAAGTTGGTAAAGGTGTATGTGTGTATTCTCTGAAGCACTGTTTAGAAGAGTAACAGTATCTACTAATGGGGGCATGGTTAAGGAAATTATGGTACCTCCATACTATGGAACATAACACAAACATGAAAATGAATGAGAGAGCTATACATACTTTGGTGGTTTAAAACATATCCACAAATTCTTTGATATGCCTCCCTTCAAAAGGTGAAGTCTAATTTCACTTCCCTTGTATGTGGACCTAACTTAGAAACTTGCTTCCAGCAAAGAATATGGCAAAATGATGTAACTTCGGAGGCTAGGTCAGAAAAAGGATTGCTTCTACTTGGCTCTCTCTAGGATCTAGTGAATCTCTAAGATGGCTCATTCTTGGGGAAGCCTGCTACCATGTTGTGAAGATCCTCAAGCAACCCTATAGAGAGAGGAACTGAGGCCTCCTGCCAACAGCCTGTCTGTGAGTTTTTTCACCTTAGAAGTAAAGCCTTCAGCCCCACTCAAGCCTCCAGTACTGCAACCTCAAATCTACCTCCAGCTAAGCGCCCAGTTAAGCCGCTACTGAACTCCTGACTCACAGGAACTCAGGTAATAAATATAGTCAAACCACTAAGTTCTGGGGTTCTATTATGTAGCAATAACCAATAATGTACTGACACTAAAAGCTCAACAGTTTGGTCAAAAAAGCAAGTTGCAGACCATTATGTGCCTATCTCATATATTCATACCAGTAAATAGTGATTATTTCTAGGGAGTTGTTGGGAAGGAAAGGGAGGATGGGATCAGATCTTTTTATTTTATATGCTTTTGCATTGTTTGAAAGATTAAGTGCACGCATTATTAATTTCTAAAAATGCTTAAAAACTTATGATTTAAAAAATTAATATGAAATTTTAAGCCAATTGAGATCAAAAAAAATTTCCTCTCACCCCTTGTTAAAGAGAAAACAAAATTTCTTTAATTTTAGACACACTGCCAGCAAGTTCTATTATGTGGTTTCCTAGTTGACTGCTGATTAAAAGCAAATTGAGAGAGGAGTGGGCTATTGGAGGGAAGCATAATGACAATACAAAGACATGACAGTTGAGTCTGTTAGAAAAAAGGAGAAGCTAAAATAAGCCATCTGAAGCCACTCAAGTGTAGGAACAAAGACCCCTATGTATCCTCTGAGGATGTAACTGTTTCACAAGACTATGATTATAGAAACAATATTTATAAGGCAGTGAATAGTTTATGAAGTATTCCATGTACTAAATTTTATCTTATCCCACAATAAACCTTGAGGCATATAAAAGTATTTTTACTGCTATTTTATAGATCTGGAAACAAAGCCAGGAAGTGAATGGAGCCAAGGCACAGAGTCCCTGAATTCCATTCTGAGTTTGAACTTGATTACACAGATAACGCTATTTATCTGATACTGAAAAGGGAGAGGGTCCAGCTTGTAGATGTGGGACCCCAAGTCACTACAGCCAGAACGACCATCCAACTCTGCACGGACTGTATGCTCACCAGCAACCTTTTCAGAAACAGTCTTGGGGAAAGACAAACCTTCTTATCAGGGGTTTCTGGGAAACGCTGGAGGCAGAAAATCTGTTTGCTGAAACTGTAGAAGTGGTAATGAAGAAAATTCTAATTGGTATCAATTAGTATTCTCAAGACGGTGGAATGTGTTTAATTATCTGTCAACCAATCGCTTGCGATTTTGAAGAGGCAGCCAGGTATGTTAGAAAGAAACCCAGGCTTTTGCCATCAACCACTCCTGTGCTTAAATGGTTGTGCAGTTACTTTCTAAGTATACAACTTTTCCTCACCTCAAAAATAGGGAAAATAATACTTAGCTCATCTGGTTATTGTACGGAATTCAGTAACAAGTGTGAAATACCTGCAAAATGCTTGGCAGCAGTAGTATGTTCAACCAGTATGTACCATTTTTAGCACCTCCACCCTCATTTTACAACAGGGAAGGTACAACTAAAGACAGCCTGGACCACCTTTCCAGCACAGACCCACTCCTTTCCCCACTCCTTTCCTCACATCGTGTCCTCCAATGACAAACCTGTTTCTTCCTCACTCCACCTCTGAACGTCACATCCACTCAGACCTAGTTCAAGTGCTATTTACTTCAAGATTTTCCTAACTGAAAGTAAATCTCTCCCTCTTCTGAGTGCAAGTTCCTACTATACTTAGCATATTTTTTTATTATAGCTAATTTTGTTCTTATTTAAGTATCATGAGGGCAGTGTCTATATCCATTTGGGCTCCATAGCTCTCACAAAACCTGGCACACTGCCCGACACATTAGGTTCAGAATGAACATTTGCTGAGTGGATATAACAAAAGAATACCAGAGGCTTATGTAGCAGAATTATCACTGAACTTTGATAGGAAGGTCAGCTAAATTTTTATAGCTTTGAGTCTAAGTTACTATAGCAACCTATTAGAATTCTGACTTCTCCACTCTTGAGCACTGTATTTGGATCGTTCTTAACAATAACAATAGTTAACATATACATAGTGTTTATTATGTGCCAGGCACTGTTCTAAGTCCCTTACATGTATTAACTCACTTAATCCTCACAACAACCCTATAAAGAAGTACTAGAAGAAAACTGAGGCACAGAGATTTTAAGGTCATATCATAATTCCTTTCCCTCTAACTGTGTAAGAAAAACAAAGGCCAATGAAAACTCAGATTGGTAAAAATAAGAGCCGACAATTTAAAAAAGCTATAATGGCCAAAGAGAATTTATTATGTATTGTAACACTCCTCAGTTTACCTCAGCCAATCTTCATAAAACCCCTGTGGGTTGGAATTAGTTCTATGCCTTATTTTCCATTCTTCCCCTATTCATATTTTAATGGATATTATTGACAATATTTATGTTCTCCTCAAGGTAAAAGAAGTTTCTACTATCTAACATCCAAAATCAATTTCCACTGATCTACCGAAACACTTATAGTTACTTCTAACTAAATAGTGTCAATGTCAAGCAAAATTGTCTCCCTATCTCTAGGTACTGGACTTCCCAAGGGACTTAACTTTGCCTGAGGTCAACTGCTTTGCAGCTAACTAGTAGATGGACACAGCATGTATAAGAGATTTTAAAACAGAACAAAAATGTATTTAACCAAAACCCTGTCCTGAGTAGAAAATAATGCAGGATCAATTTCTTTATAATAATTTATCCCTACTTAAAGAGGTTGCTATGTAAGTTTTAGCTATCTCAAGGAAGTTATAAATTTGTCTTTGACTTCATAATAATGTAAAACCCCAGAAAAGTTTACACCCAAAGGTATACAAGGATTTTGGTATGCCTTTTGTTGCTGTTGTTTAACACGGAAAGCAAATTTACTTACTAGGATATGAAGATAAAGATTGAATGAGCATGTGGCTTAACGTTTACAAAGGCTGTTTCATTTCCCACTTATTGATCAAAATCCATGGCTGGCTAATACATTCACAATTAGAAAACTTCTATTTGGTTTAGTGATATCCCAACTACCACAGAATAGCAAATAACTGATGTATATGCCCATTCACAAAACTTTTTATTAACTGAACAGCAAGCTGTGGATAAAAAGGTTTGTGTCTGGGCACATGCAGCAGTTATTTGCTGTTCTATGGTAGTTGGGATATCACTAAACCAAACAGAAGTTTTCTAATTGTGAATGTATTACTGTCTACTGTGGGACAATTTAAGTTGCAGAATCAAGTTGCAGGGTTTTGGCTTCTTGCAAGTTCTCTTTTCACAGCCTTTAGTCTGTGGTTGGAACACACTACATGTATCTTATCCACCCTCTATATCTAGCTAGTGGGCTGAAAAACACTAGTATTCACAGTTGGCTTAATGTCCCAAACAGTATATGCTTTTTCCCTGTAAAGGTTGGATTATGTACCTCAGGGAAGGAGGCTGAGTCCTTCTTGGCAGCTGTTTTCCTTAAAGCTGCTCAACCCCTCCCTCTTCCTCTAGGCACGGATGTGTGTCCCCACCCTTTTCCTCATGAACTTGAGGGCCCACTTGTCCTTGGAAACCTTGACAGTCCCACGTGTACACTACTCACACAGAGCGAAACCATATACCTCTGGGATTAGTCCAGCACAAACTGAGCGTGCTTGGCCGCCTTGTGGTCCTCGCTGAGGTCTGTGGCCACGGCACAGAGTAATGACCACTGCTTTTCAGTGGCCGCTGCAGCAGAAGGTTGAATTAAATTAACACATTTAAATTAATTCTTGTTCCCTGGGCTTTTTGATTGTATTTAGTTTCACGAAAGCCACCCCAGGTCCCTGCTAAAGTAGTACACGCCCAAGAACCATGAGGAACAAGGGGAAGGGTAGAAGTGGTAGAGAAGGAATAGGGTGGGTATAAGTTCTAAGGAAACAGACTTTAAATGTAAACAATCTGTCAGTCCATTCAGGGAGACAAAGAATATTTTCTCTACGTTGAGATGTAGAAAAGAAGAATATACATATACCTTTTGAGAATTATCATGATAACTTTCTGGCAAGACATACTTCTAGTGTAAGAGCTTCCTGAAAAAAAAATGAAAAGCAAACAAGAAAAGTGATTCTAGAATATTTTTACTCCATATCAGAAATTCCTGGCCATCTGGACAATTTACAAAGATAAATGATAATGATACTCTGAAATTCATGAGAAATGGTCCCTCTCCATCAAAGTGGCATAATATTTTTCCCACAGCTCACATATGAATACAAAGCTGACAAGAGATGTTTCTGAAGAGAAATACCAATAACTATTGGCCATGTACTCTGGTCGGGCAAAATCATTACTACTGATTGTGGCTATGTGGTGTAGTGAACATCCACTGTTTTTTCCCTGTCCAGCTCCTGATGCTCATTTTTTTTTTTTGCGGTACGCGGGCCTCTCACTGTTGCGGCGTCTCCCGTTGCGGAGCACAGGCTCCGGACGCGCAGGCTCAGCGGCCATGGCTCACGGGCCCAGCCGCTCCGTGGCATGTGGGATCTTCCCGGACTGGGGCACAAACCCGTGTCCCCTGCATCTGCAGGCGGACTCCCAAACACTGCGCCACCAGGGAAGCCCGTGATCCTCAGTTTCTGTCACAGTTTCCACTCTTCCTTAGAGATGCATCCCTCACATTCCATGTAGTTTGGAGGGACTGTCAATGGGTGGGCAAGTGATTCAAATTAAGCCAATCAGACTCTCCCAGGAATCTGAAACTCGAGCAGTGTACACTAGGATGGAAAACAGTTGACAGTCATTTTAATGGCAACTCCCTAAAGATATCTTCTGTTCACTCCTGCCCTTGAAATCCCTAGGACTAGGTCTAGTTGTTCAGTTCTTTCTCTTTGATTTTGTGAGTGACCCCATTGGTGTCCAATAATTTCTTATTTGCCTAAGTTAGCTAGAGTTGGTTTCTGTTGCTTGCAACCAAATACTTTCAACAATATGAAAACTAAATCTGTGACGATGTCTACTTTATTCTTCCTGTTCTTTTTCTTCATAAACAAGTTTATCATTTCTCTTCAGTTTTTTCTTTTTCCTTTCCAACAATGTACTTTTCAACTTGTGCCAGCAGGAAGATTACACAAGCTATTTATTGAAAGGCAAGCTTGGTGTGTAAACTGCAAGCTTCTAAAATTAGACTTTTCTCTTTGAAATGGACTTTGATACCCCTCTATGAACCTCTGGCTCTAAGCTAACAAACACGAAAACATGAATGCCTGTGTCTGTGTGCTGTAATGCTACTATATTTATGCCAAGCCAACTGGATTATGTCTTGATTGTAAACTGTTATAATCATAGCACTCAACTAAGAAGATGTTTTACATCTTATACATAGCACCTTTAATTGGTAAGCGAGTATGTATTTCAGATGCAGCTAGACTCACCGAATTTATAGGGACTTAGCATCATATAAAGCACTTAGTCTAAAGATTTTATTCTGGGTCAGTATGATCTAGAGCTTATTTATAAACAGAATCATTCTCAATCAAACCTAACATGAAGAGAGATTAACCTCTTTACAGAGATGGCAACACATACGTTGTACATGTGATGCCAAGTCTCATCAATACAACTATGCAATGCAACTAAGAATGTATTATCCTTGGTGTGTCAGAATTACTACGGATTGCTTAATCTCAAGGCTACTTTGTGAAACAGAAGCTTTTTGAATAAAAAGAAAGAAGTCATGGCAAAACTTGGATTACATAACAACTCTTACAAGAAAATTTAATACCTAGGACAATTAAACTCAACTGAAAAAATTAGGAACTGAATACTTTCTCCTCTCTGGTAAGTTTAGGCATTCACTGAGGAACTATATAGTACTTTTTGGTTTATAATTTTCACACATAATTAAGCATTAGCATAGCTACCAGCATAAATAGGTTAAATAAGCAAAAGAAAAAAAATCATACAACTAAGGGAAAGACAAGTGATGTTTCCTGCTGACATCTTCTAAATCCTATGGTTTCTCCATGATAAACCCCTGAGAAGTTGGACAGTTGACTTTCCTTCGGAGGGAGATTCCACAGAGACTTTCATTTTTCACCTATGCCCTTGGACTTTCTGTTGCCTCAATCTGGAGTGTCCTGTTCTTCTCCTGGTGAGCTCCTATGGGTCTGGCAAAGCTGGTGACTTGTTTCCTCACTGGGTCTTGAGAACACACATCACATGGTGCTGGTCACTCTCGTTCATGACCATAGAGCATGATCTTGACAAGAGCAAGGATTCCCTTCTTTCACTGTTGTATACTGAGTCTAGCAGTGTTCCTGGGACTTGGGAGCCACACATTAATTGTTTACTAGATGTAAAAAGACAGCTTCTCATCTATGAAAGGAAGCAGATCATAAGATCCACATTTTGAAAATTTTAAAATTCACCCCTCCTTTTACTTAGAAGTATTTGTATTCTTCCTCTTCCTGAAATGCTGAAAGTAGTACATGTTGATGAAAAACAATTCAAACAGCAGTGACTGCATATTTGCATATACTAAGAAACTCTTCAGAG
This sequence comes from Delphinapterus leucas, assembly GCF_059928025.1. Classification (NCBI taxonomy): domain Eukaryota; kingdom Metazoa; phylum Chordata; class Mammalia; order Artiodactyla; family Monodontidae; genus Delphinapterus; species Delphinapterus leucas. Next base: position 77,848,003 of record NC_143135.1, read on the forward strand.
TGACATCACCAAGATGGCAACATAGAACATTCCTGACTTCACTCCCCTTCACGAGAAGAACTAACGATGACTGTTCACTGACAAGACACCACTGAGAATCCAAGAATACGAGAGTGAGGCTAAAGCACCCCCGCCTCCACCGCACCACAGAGACCAAGACAGACTCCCCTGGACAGCACAGCACCATGCCAGGAGGTCCCCCTGCGCCTACAGTTCCTTTAGGGGTAAAGAGAGCCCAGCGTGGACATCCAGCTCCCACATTTTGTGGGTAGCTTCTCGGGAGCCCCCACTCCAGTCTTGTCCCCTGGGGACTGCAGGAGAATCTGTGGGGCTTGACCACTGAGCACCTGACTGTGATGAAGAAGGGGGCTAGGGGCTTGCAATAAGCGGCCCTAGGATCGTGGTAGACCAAGTCCCTGCCTGCGCACCCAACTAGTAATCCCAACTAGCAGCTTTGCTCATCTGCAGAACCAAGTCGGGGCAGTCTGACTAGCGAACTCAGTGGCATGCAGGTCTGCATGCCTCAAATGAAGAGATTTGCTGGCCCTGGAGCCTGGTCTCCGTCCACTCCCAGGCAGGGGAGCTGAATCATACCAGGTCTACAGCTGAGGGCAGCTCCTGGCCCCTCCAGACCAGAAAGCCTGACAGGGAAAACCTGCAGGTGTTTGCCCTCCCACCATACCCAGGCAAGAGAGCTGAGTCATAGTCCTGGCCACTGAAGAGTGAAGCTCCCAGCCCTACCCAGGAGCTTCTGACAAGAATGCCTGGAAATAGCTGAGCAGTCAGAGCTGGCAGTCAGAGCTGGTAGTCTGCAGAGCAAAGCAAGTGGCCCTGTTTGGCCAGGAAGCTTGGGGAACAGGTGGCTTGAGTCAAGACCACAAACAGCCTTACCAGCCTTGGAGCTGGTTCTCCCCCTGTGCCTGGGTAGGAAAACTAATTTGTAGCCCTGACTATTGCTGAATACAGCCTTCAGCCCATCTCAGCAGAGCACATGGGTGGCTGCGTGGCCCATCCAACAGCCTTGCTTACTGTTCCTTGTCACGTGCTCACAGTGACACCTGAATAAAGAGCCAGTGGCTCTATCTGGCCAGAGAATTCAGTGTACAGTCTTGCCTGATTCAGGTTCCTAAACAACAAGCTGTGTAGGCCCTGGGACCCATTTTGCTACCACACCAGGGGAGAGAAGCTAACTCATAGCCCCATCTACTTCTGAATGTAGTACCCAGTCTGGACTGTCTACTAGGATTGACCAGAGAATCCAGGCAGTCGTGGAGCAGGGGACAAAGTCAGCAATCCTATCTACCTGCTCTTGGTTAGTGGTACCACCCCCTTACCCCTGACCTTAAAGCCCAGGCAGTGGCCTCACTCAAAATATACCCTGATAGCAAGCCCCACCTGCCCAAGGATGTTACCAGCAGACATATGCACAGACCCAAACTGAGCTGACTGGTAAAGAGCTGTCTCTGCCAAACCAGACCCGTAAAGACTGGAAGCAGAGGCCACTTACTCAAATGTGCAGATACCAATACAAGGAATCAAGGATCACGAAAAATTTGTTGAGCATGACACAACCAAAGGAAACTAACAAAGCTCCAAAAACTGAACCTAAAGAAATGGAGATCTATGAATTGTCAAAGAATTCAGAATAATTAAAGAATTTTAGTGAACTGCAGAAACACACAGGCAACTAAATGAAATTAGGAAAACAATGTATGATCAAAACAGAAAGTTCAACAAAGGAATATAAACAATTAAAAAAAACCCCACAAATCCTAGAGCTAAAAAATACAATGACTGCACTGAAGAATTCAACAGACAACTCAAAAGTAGACTTGACCATGCAGAAGAATCAGTGACCTATAAGACAGAACATTTGACATTATCCAGTCTGAAGAGCAAACAGAAGAAAGAAAAAAGAGTGAAGAAAGACTATGGGACTTATAGGACATAATCAAAACAAACAATATCTGCATTATGGGAATTCCAGAAGAAAACAGAAAGTATATTTAAAGCAATAATGCAATGTTCACAGCACCACTATTTACAAGACATGGAAACAACCTAAATGTCTGTCAACAGATGAACAGATAAAGATGTATGCATGTATACACAATGGAATATTACTCGGCCATAAAAAAGAATGAAATTATGCCATTTGCAGCAACATGGATGGACCTAGAGGTTATCATACTAAGTGAAGTAAGGCAGACAGAGAAAGACAAATATATGATATCACTTATATGTGGAGTCTAAAAAAATGATACAGATGAACTTATTTACAAAACAGAAATAGATTCACAGACGTAGAAAAAAAAAACTTATGGTTACCAAAGGGGAGAGCAGAGTGAGGGGGGAGAGATAAGTTAGGAGTTTGGGATTAGCACATACATACTGCTATATATTAAACACATAAACAACAAGGACCTACTGTATAGCACAGGGAACTATACTCAGTACCTTTTAATAACCTATAAGGGAAAAGAATCTGAAAAAGGAAAAAAAAATATGTATAACTGAATCACTTTGCTGTACACCTGAAACTAACACAACATTGTAAATTAACTATACTTTAATAAAAGAAAAAAAATAAAGCAATAATGGCTGAAAAAATCTGAAACTTGAAGGGAGAAATGGATTTCCAGATCCACAACGACTAAAGGACCCCAAATAGGTAGAATCCAAATAGAACTACACTGAGATACACTATAATTAAATTGTCTAAAGTCAAAGACAAAGATTTTTTTTGAAAATAACAAGAGAAAAGAGTACTTACACACAGTGAAACCCCATAAGACTAGTAGTGGATTTCTAAATAGAAACATTTCACTCCAGGAGAGAATGGAATTATATATTCAAAATATTGAAATAAATATTCAAAATATTGAAAGAAAAAAGCTGTCAACCAAGAATTCTATACCTGGCAAAGGTGTCCTTCAGAAATAAAGAAGAGATAAAGATTTCCTGAAAAAACAAAAGCTGTGGGAGTTCATCACACTGGACCTGCCTTGTAAGAAATGTTAAAGAAATAAAATGGGACAATATAACTACTAAATGACAGTTTCTAAGATTTATCCTGCAAGAAACCCCTAATAACTGGCTCATACAAGAAGTTAAAACTGCCTAATTTTCACATTGTAACCCCTACCTCCCATCTTTCTCAAAGGCAAGGAAGTGTAATAAAGTGGGATTCTCTTCACCCTTCACTTATGTAACCCCCAGCTTTGTCCTTACTCTTTTCCTCTTTCATCATGAGGCTTTACCTCTTTGGATACTGCCCACTCTTCCCCTCCAGCCTGCCATGATCTCTCAGCTGTTCTCATTCTTAACTTCTCCCCTGTAATAACCGCCCAGATACGTGGTGGCCAGCTGTCTGGGTTTGACTGGGCCAATAAAACATTTGAGCTCAAACTCAAATACCCAGCCACCAGCCATCCCTTCCTCTTACCTGCCATACCCAATCCATCAGCAGAATCTATCTTCATCTCCACCACTAGCCACCTGGCCCATCATCCATTTAAACTAATTTGTTTAAAATCCTGCAATGGCTTCCCACTGCATTATTATCAAATCCATACTCCCTAAGGAACTTCAGCAACCCCTTCCCCTCCCTCAACATCAGTAAAGCCTCCCAACACCTCTTCCCTGCATCACCTTTATGACCCTCTTATGTCATGCGGAGCACAGATGTCTTGCCAGAAGGTCACCAGGGCTGAACAACCTGGGTATCTCCTACTCAGCAGGAAGACTGACCACAGCACAGCCCTGGTGAGCCTGGCAAGGTCCTCTCTGTCCTCTTGGATCTGAATGGCCCTGTCCCGCCCTTTCCCCACACCCCTCATTGCATCAGGGCCTTGTTGGAGGGGCTTTATGTGAACAAAAAGAAAGAAAAGAGTTGTCCACAGACACAGTAATAGAATTTGTAAAGTGAAAAGCCTGGGTCTGGTTAAACGTCAGGCAGAGAGCAGGTGGTGATTTATTTTGACCAAGGAGCTCCCAAATAACCTCGCAGGTAAGCCTGGGGCAGCAAGCGCAAAAACTGGTTTCCTCATCCCAGAGCATTCATTTATCCTATGTTTCAAAAAAATGGGTCAGGTCTGAGCTGAGCACCAGCGATGTGGTGCTGAGTGAAATCAGCATTGCCCCTGAAGATGACTTTCTGGTCGGGAAGGCACTCTTAGCTAAAGCATCACACAAACATATATGGTCCTCTGAAGGCCTGTAACCACAGGTCTATTCCCTGAGGAATTGAAGCTGGCGCAGAGATCTTAAGGCTGAATGGGTGTTAACCAGGCAAAGGCAAAGATGGGAGGGAAGAGCTCTTCAGGGAAACAGAACAGCATATGCAAAAGCTCTGCGGCAAAGAGCACAGATGGGAGGAATAAAAAAAAGGCTCATTCTCACAGGTACAGAGAATAAACGGGTGGTTGCCAAAGGGAAGGGGGTGGAGGAACAAGCAAAATAGGGTGATTAACAGGTACAGACTTCTAGTTATTTATAAGTCTAAGTCATGAAAAGATAATGTACAGTATAGGGAATATGATCAATAATATTGTAGACACTTTGTATAGCGACAGATGTTAACTAGACTTATTGTAGCGAACATTTCTTAATGTTTAAGAATACCACATTACTGTGCTATAAACCTGAAACTAATACACTATTTTAAGTTAACTATATTTCAATGAAAAAAAAAGGACCATTGTGGCTAGAGAGCAAAGAGGAACACATTTATTTACTTTTTAGTCTGTGTCAGGTGCTATTTTAAAGCCAGGCGCTTTACTTGTTATTTATCCCATGAGACAGCTATATTATTTTACCAGTTCTAGTTTTTACAAAAGGAAATGAGGCACAGAGGGGTTACGCAACTTGCCCAAGTTCACTTAACAGCAAAGCAATTATTTTTCTCTTTGTATCTTCCCCAAAATACAACAGGGCACACACACATTGGGTGAAAAACACTAAAACTAGTGAATCAAATTCATCGCAGAGTGAAAAAAGTTGTCAAACCAGTTCTTATTGAACAGTCAGGTAACACACTAAAATTGTCACTTTTCAACTAGTTGTTTTCATGTCATAAGTTGTAACCATAATAAAATGTCTTTTATTAGAAGAGGATTAGTTTCCATTTTAAGAAACTGTGCCTATATATTAAGTTTGAGTTTAAAAAAACCTAAAACCACTTGGTGGGAATAATTTGAATAATTAAAAAATACTTGCTCTAGTTTCCAAAATTTTGACAGGAACTATATATACTATTTTATAATCAGAAAAAAATTAATAAAAAGACACAAACCACTCCCTCTTGTGAGAGCACCAGAATCACAACTAACTACTGAACATTCATCAACAGGAAGACAATGGAACTCACCAAAAAAGATACCCCACATCCAAAGACAAAGGAGAAGCCACAGTGAGATGGTAGGAGGGGCACACTTGCAATAAAATCAAACCCCATAACTGTTGGGTGGGTGACTCACAAACGGGAGAACACTTATAAAACAGAAGTCCACCCACTGGAGTGAAGGTCCCGAGCCACACGTCAGGCTTCCCAACCTGGGGGTCCAGCAATGGGAGGAGGAATTCCTAGAGAATCAGACGTAGAAGGCTGGTGAGATGTGATTGCAGGACTTTGACAGGATAGGGGAAATAGAATCCACTCTTGGAGGGCACACACAAAGTAGTGTGTGCATCGGAACCCAGGGGAAGGAGCAGTGACCCCACAGGAGACTGAACGAGACCTACCTGCTAGTGTTGCAGGGTGTCCTTCAGAGGCCGGGGGTGGCTGTGGCTCACCGTGAGGACAAGGACACTGGCAGCAGAAGTTCTGGGAAGTACTGCTTGGTGTGAGCCCTCCTAGAGCCCACCATTAGCCGCACAAAAAGCCTGGGTAGGCGCCAGTGTTGGGTCACTTCAGGCCAAACAACCAACAGGGATGGAGCCCAGCCCCACGCATCACCAGACAAGCTGATTAAAGTTTTACTGAGCTCTGCCCACCAGAGCAACAGCCAGCTCTACCCACCACCAGTCCTTTCCAACAGGAAACTGGCAGAAGGCTCTTAGCCTCATCCACCAAACGGCAGATAGCAGAAGCAAGAACAACTACAGTCCTGCAACCTGTGAAACAAAAACCACATTCACAGAAAGAGAGACAAGATGAAAAGGCAGAGGGCTATGTACCAGATGAAGGAACAAGATAAAACGCCAGAAAAACAACGAAATTAAGTGGAGATGGGCAACCTTCCAGAAAAAGAATTCAGAATATGATAGTGAAGATGATCCAGGACCTCAGCAAAGAATGGAGGAAAAGATTGAGAAGACGTAAAAAATGTTTAACAAACACCTAGAAGAATTAAAGAACAAACAAACAGAGATGAAAAATACAATAATTGAAATGAAAAATACACTAGAAGGAATCAATAGCAGAATAACTGAGGCAGAAGAATGGATAAGTGACCTGGAAAACAGAATGGTGGAATTCACTGCTGCAGAACAGAATAAACAAAAAAGAATGAAAAAATTAAGACAGCCTAAGAGACCTCTGGGACAACGTTAAACATACCACCATTCGCGTTATTGGGGTCTGAGAAGGAGAAGAGAGAGAGAAAGGACTCGAGAAAATGTTTGAAGAGATTATAGTCAAAAACTTCCCTAACATGGGAAAGGAAATGGCCACCCAAGTCCAGGAAGCGCAGAGAGTCCCATACAGGATAAACCCAAGGAGAAACACGCGGAGACACATAGTAATCAAATTGACAAAAATTAAAGACACAGAAAAATAACTGAAAGCAACAAGGGAAAAATGACAATATACAAGGGAATACCCATAAGGTTAACGGCCGATTTGTCAGCAGAAACTCTACAAGCCAGAAAGGAGTGGCATGATATACTTAAAGTGATGAAAGGGAAGAACATACAACCAAGATTACTCTACCCAGTAAGGATCTCATTCAGATTTGATGGAGAAATCAAAAGCTTTACAGACAAGCAAAAGCTAAGAGAATTCAGCACCACCAAACCAGCTCTACAACAAATACTAAAGGAACTTCTCTAAGTGGGAAACACAAGAGAAGAAAAGGACCTACAAAAACAAACACAAAACAATTAAGAAAATGGCCATAGGAACATACATATAATAACCTTAAACGTGAAAGGATTAAATGTTCCAACCAAAAGACGTAGGCTCACTGAATGGATACAAAAACAGGACCTGTATATATGCTGTCTAAAAGAGACCCACTTCAGACCTAGGGACACATACAGACTAAAAGTGAGGGGATGGAAAAAGGTATTCCATGCAAATGGAAATTAAAAGAAAGCTGGAGTAGCAATGCTTATATCGGATAAAATAGACTTTAAAATAAAGAAGGTTACAAGAGACAAGAACACTACATAATGATCAAGGGATCAATCCAAGAAGAAGATATAACAATTATAAATATATATGCACCCAACACAGGAGCACCTCAATATACAGGGAAACTGCTAACAGCTACAAAAGAGGAAAATGACAGTAACACAATAATAGTGGGGGACTTTAACAACTCACTTACACCAATGGACAGGTCATCCAAACAGAAAGTTAATAAGGAAACAGAAGCTTTAAATGACACAATAGACCAGAGAGATTTAATTGATATTTATAGGACATTCCATCCAAAAAAGATTACACTTTCTTCCCAAGTGCACATGGAACATTCTCCAGGATAGATCACATCTTGGGTCACAAATCAGGCCTCAGTAAATTTAAGAAAATTGAAATCATATCAAGCATCTTTTCAACCACAACACTGAGATTAGAAATCAATTACAGGGAAAAAATGTAAAAAACACAAACACATGGAAGCTAAACAATATGCTACTAAATAACCAAGAGATCACTGAAGAAGTCAAAGAGGAAATTAAAAAATACGTAGAGGCAAATGACAACGAAAACACGATGATCCAAAACCTATGGGATGCAGCAAAAGCAGTTCTAAGAGGGAAGTTTACAGCAATACAAGCCTATCTCAAGAAACAAGAAAAATTTCAAATAAACAATCTAACCTCACACCTAAAGGAACTAGAGAAATAAGAACAAACAAAACCCAAAGTTAGTAGAAGGAAAGAAATCTAAAGATCAGAGCAGAAATAGATGAAATAGAAACAAAGAAAACAATAGCAAAGATCAATAAAACTAAAAGCTGGTTCTTTGAGAAGATAAACAAAATTGATAAACCATTAGCCAGACTCATCAAGAAAAAGAGGGAGAGTACTCAAAGCAATAAAATTAGAAATGAAAAAGGAGAAGTTACAGGAGACACTGCAGAAATACAAAGCATCCTAAAAGACTACTACAAGCAACTCTATGCCAATAAAATGGACAACCTGGAAGAAATGGACAAATTCTTAGAAAGGTTATAACCTTCCAAGATTGAACCAGGAAGAAACACAAAATATGAACAGACCAATCACAAGTAATCAAATTGAAACTGTGATTAAAAATCTTCCAACAAACAAAAGTCCAGGACCAGATGGCTTCACAGATGAATTCTATCAAATATTTAGAGAAGAGCTAACACCCATTCTTCTCAAAGTCTTCCAAAAAATTGCAGAGGAAGGAACACTCCCAAACTTATTCTATGAGGCCACTATTACCCTGATACCAAAACCAGACAAAGATCCTACAAAAAAAAGAAAATTACAGACCAATATCACTGATGAATATAGATGCAAAAATCCTCAACAAAATACTAGCAATTAGAAACCAACAACACATTAAAAGGATCATACACCATGATCAAGTGGGATTTATCCTGGGGATGCAAGAATTCTTCAATATATGCAAATCAATCATTGTGATACATCATATTAACAAACTGAAAAATAAAAACCATATAGTCATCTCAGTAGATACAGAAAAAGCTTTCGACAAAATTCAACACCCACTTATGATAAAACCTCTCCAGAAAGTTGGCATAGAGGGATCCTACCTCAACATAATAAAGGCCATATACGACTAACCAGCAAACATCATTCTCAATGGTGAAAAACTGAAAGCATTTCCTCTAAGATCAGGAACAAGACAAGGATGTCCACTCTCACCACTATTATTCAACATAGTTTTGGAAGTCCTAGCCATGGCAATCAGAGAAGAAAAAGAAATAAAAGGAATACAAATTGGAAAAGAAGAAGTGAAACTGTCACTGTTTGCAGATGACATGATACTATACATAGAGAATCCTAAAGATGCCACCAGATAGAGCTAATCAATGAATATGGTAAAGTTGCAGGATACAAAATTAATGCCAAAAAGTCTCTTGCATTCCTATACACTAATGATGAAAAATCTGAAAGAGCAATTAAGGAAACACTCCCATTTACCACTGCAATGAAAAGCATAAAATACCTAGGAATAAACCTACCTAGGGAGACAAAAGACCTGTATGCAGAACACTATAAGACACTGATGAAAGAAATTAAAGATGGGGCTTCCCTGGTGGTGCAGTGGTTAGGCATCCGCCTGATGATGCAGGGGGCATGGGTTTGTGCCCCGGTCCGGGAAGATCCCACATGCCGCGTAGCGGCTGGGCCCGTGAGCCATGGCCGCTGAATCTGCACGTCTGGAGCCTGTGCTCCACAATGGGAGAGGCCACAACAGTGAGAGGCCCGCATACCGCAAAATAAAGAGAAATTAAAGATGATACCAACAGATGGAGAGATATACCATGTTCTTGGATTGGAAGAATAATATTTTGAAAATGACTATACTACCCAAAGCAATCTACAGATTCAGTGCAATCCATATCAAATTACCAATGGCATTTTTTACAGAACTAGAACAAAAAAATCTTAAAACTTGTTTGGAGACACAAAAGACCCTAAATAGCCCAAGCAGTCTTGAGGGATAAAAACAGAGCTGGAGGAATGAGGCTCCCGGACTTCACACTATACTACAAAGCTAGAGTAATCAAGACAATATGGTCCTGGCACAAAAACAGAAATACAGCTCAATGGAACAGGACAGAAAGCCCAGAGATAAACTCACGCACCTATGGTCAACTAATCTATGACAAAGGAGGCAAGGATATACAATGGAGAAAAGACAGTCTCTTCAATAAGTGCTGCTGGAAAACTGGACAGCTAAATGTAAAAGAATGAAATTAGAACACTCCCTAACACCATACACAAAAATAAACTCAAAATGGATTAGAGACCTAAATGTAAGGCCAGACACTATAAAACTCTTAGAGGAAAACATAGGAAGAACACTCTTTGACATAAATCACAGCAAGATCTTTTTCGACCCACCTCCCAGAGTAATGGAAATAAAAACAAAAATAAACAAATGGGACGTAATGAAACTTAAAATCTTTTGCACAGCAAAGGAAACCATAAACAGGACAAAAAGACAACCCTCAGAATGGGAGAAAATATTTGCAAATGAATCAACGGACAAAGGATTAATCTCCCAAATATATAAACAGCTCATGTAGCTCAATATTAAAAAAACAATCAATGAAAAAATGGGCAGAAGACCTAAATAGACATGTCTCCAAAGAAGACATACAGATGGCCAAGAAGCACCTGAAAAGCTGCTGAACATCACTAATTATTAGAGAAATGCAAGTCACAACTACAATGAGATATCACCTCACACCAGTTAGAATGGGTATCATCAGAAAATCTACAAACAACAAACACTGGAGAGGGTGTGGAGAAAAGGGAACCCTCTTGCACTGTTGGTGGGAATGTAAATTGATACAGCCACTATGGAGAACAGTATGGAGGTTCCTTAAAAAACTAAAAATAGAATTACCATATGACCCAGCAATCCCTCTACTGGGAATATATCTAGAGAAAACCATAATTCAAAAAGACACATGCACCCCTATGTTCATTGCAGCACTATTTACAATAGCCAGGAGATGGAAGCAACCTAAATGTCCATCAACAGATGAAAGGATAAAGAAGATGTGGTACATATACACAATGGAGTATTACTCAGCCATAAAAAGGAACAAAATTGGGTCATTTGTGGAGACGTGGATGCATCTAGAGAGTGTGATACTGAGTGAGCTAAGTCAGAAAGAGAAAAACAAATATCGTATATTAATGCATATATGTGGAACCTAGAAAAATGCTATAGATGAACTGGTGTGCAGGGCAGCAATAGAGACACAAATGTAGACAACAAACGTATGGACGCCAAGGGGGGAAAGTCCCTAGCGGGGGGTGGTGGTGTGATGATTTGGGAGATTGGGACTGACATATATACACTAATATGTATAAAATGGATAACTGATAAGAAAAAAAAAAAAGACAAAAAACAAATAACCTAATTTAAACATGGGCAAAATACTTAAATATTTTGGAGTGGGAGGTTGGGGTTAGCAGATGTAAGCTTTTTATATACAGAACAGATAAACAACAAGGTCCTACTCTATAGCACAGAGAACTGTATTCATTATTCTACGATAAACCATAATGGAAAAGAATATTAAAAAATAATATATATATGTATAACTGAATCACTTTGCTGTACAGTAAACTAATAAACAGTAGTTAACACATTGTAAATCAACTATACTTCAATTTAAAAATACGTAAATAGCTATTTCTCAAAGCAAGATATGCAAATAACCAATAAATACATGAAAGATGCTCAACATCATTAGTCAACAAAGAAGTGCAAATCAATGAGATACTATTTCATACCCACTAGGATGGCTAGAATCAAAAGTTTAAAAGTGCTAGAAAGGGTGTGGAGAAATCAGAATCAGGATACACTGCTAGTGGGAATGTAAAATGGTACAGCCATTTTGGAAAACAACCTGGCAGTTCATTGGGCATGGTGTTACCACATGACCCAGCAATTCTGCTTCTAAGAACATATATCCACACAAAAATGTGTACACAACTGTTTACAGCAGCATTATTCATAGTAGTTCAAAGGTGGAAACAACCTAAATGTCCATCAATGGATGAATGTATAAACATCATATGGTATATCCATACAGTGGAATATTATTCAGCCATAAAGGGGCTACAACTTGGATGTATCTCGAACACATTATGTTAAGTGAAAGAAGCCAATCACAAAAGACCACATACTACAATGATTCCATTCATATGAAAGTCCAGAATAAGGAAATCTATAGAGGAAGTAGATTAGTGATTGCTTGGGGCTGGGGGTCGGGGTGAGATGGGGGATAAGGGGATGATGGCTAGAGGGCACAGAATTTCTTTTCTGAGATGATGAAAATATTCTCAAATTAACTGTGGTGATGGCTGCACTTATCTGAATATACTAAAAACCACTGAATTATACACCTGCAATGGCTGAATTATATCTCAGTAAAGCTGTTTTTAAAAAAAGAACCAAAAAACCCCCCAAAACCAATATGAAAATATTCTAAACTTAAAGGACTGTAACTCCAAACGATAAGACTTTTTATTAATCACGTATCAGACTGGCAAATATTAAAATGTTTGCTATTACCCAGTGCTGTCGAGGCGTGGAAAGCAGGCACCTTTTACTGCCAGTGGGAGTAAACTAGTGTAATTTTCTTGGAAGAAAATTTAGCAATATATCACCAATTAAAATACATGCATGATTTGACTCAGCAATCCCACCACTAGAAAAGAACACCACAGGTGCCCTAGCAGAGGTATACCAGCATGGAATAGGAAGGATGCTCACTGCAGCACTGCTTAAGTTAGCAGAGACTGCAAACAACCTAAATATCCATCATTGGGGGCCTGGGTGAATGACTTATGCTGCATCTGTACCGTGGAGTCCACACAGCCATTAGGAAGGATGAGGATAAGTGAGACCAGCTGAGTAGAGAACAGTGTGCTGCTTAGCAGTATCCATTCACGTTCGTAAAAAACACATATGCTAGATTTGCATTATGCTTAACTTGTTTTTTGGAATGATACATGTAAAACTGGTAACCATTTCTCGCTTTAGATATGAATGGTTGGTCCCTCAAGTGAGATACGAAATACAAGGGCAGATCTTTGGGTGGATAATGAATCTGGCTTTTGACTGTTGAAGTACATTTGGGAAAAGGACTGAGTGGGACTCCACAGAGAAAAGAAGATTGGTATTATGTATTTCATATTTTCAAGTACTGTTTGAACTTTTAAATTATGTACACGCATTACTCCTATTGTATAATAAGTTGTAAACAAAATTAAAATATGAAGGAAAAAAAGAAGATACTGCAAGCAAAAAGATGAATGTCTGATACCAACTACCGCTTAACTCTATAATCAGTACATCAAAGTCTCTTCCTTGGAACATTATGCATCTGGGGAAGTTATTCTTGAGAAATCTCTATGTATTACTGCACATAATTGGGTAGGTAAGTCACTAATCTTAGTCTGAAAGAAGTCACGAGAGTCCAGAGCAAGCCTACCAGATTTCCATGAAAAAGAAAGATAAAAAAGAAGTGCTGTGTATTCAATTCCAGTTGAGTCCATTTTCCTGTTCAAACTAGAATTCACATTCAACAGAGACCCATGGGGCACTCAATGTGTGGCAGCCCCTTCATGGGCATACTGAAAGACAACAGGAACCGAGGGTCTGATGGATGGCTTTTCTGCCCTAAGCCTACTTTTGCAGGGAGAGAGGACCTATGTTTATCTTCTACACCATCTTTTGTTTTTCTGGCTTTTCAAAAGGAACAAAAGCATAAAAAATTGCTCAAACTTTTCTCAGTGCATGTGCATCAGCACTGTTTCTCTCTCCTAACCCCCGTTCATCATGACCTTCCCCCCTCCCGCTGACCCCACGAACTGAAGCTAACATTCACAATTTCCTGGGTTTTCCCAGAACTCATACAGCAGGCTGGTTACTCAGCCCCATAATCTCTAACCCTTAAAATGATTTAAACGTTAGATATTCCCTTAGATGTTCACATCACAATAAGGTGCAAGCAGCGGTTCTTCATCTGAATTGGAAGCATTTCATTTGGCTCCTAATTGTAACTTCAGGATAGAGGCACGCTTCAGGAAAGAAAACACCAGAACAATTCCAATTTATTATTACACCTGCTGTCTTGAGTGCACAGTATGAAGGTGCATAGTGGTTTAGAATCACTGTAGCATTTTAATGCTTGAAGAAATAACACCCACCTCCCAGCAAAAAAAAAAAAGACCCAGAAAAATTAATGAAGTCGGCAGAATCCACATCCCTCGGCCTCCTCTTCTGGAGCCTGCTTTGCTTTTGATGTTTCAAAATATAACTCTTACATCTTAAATACTGTATTTCCACTTCAGAATTTCCTATATGTGATAACATAACTGCAGTGTACACCCACAGCTGCATGCCACATGACCTGCAGGCAGCCACATGACCTGCCTGTGCTCTTTGGACACAAGAGGCTCACTCCTGTTTCACACCTGCACCATTTATTCCTTCTGCCTGCAGTGCTCTCTCCCTGGTATATGCAGGGCTGGCTCCTCCCTGTTAGTCAGGGCTCAGCTCAGATGACCCCATCTCAGAGAGGTCCTCCCTGACCATCCAGTCTGAAGCAGCCCTTCCTCAGTCATTCTCTACCACATCACCCTGTTTATGTATTTACATATTTATATCATCTTGTTTATTTCTAAAAATCACGATCTGAAATCCTCTTCTTTAGTTGTTTATCTCCTTATAGTCTGTATCTCCCCTCCTGATTATAAACTTTTTGAGAGCAGGGACTAATCTGTCTTATTTATCACTGTATGCCTTGTGCCTAAAACAGTGAATAGTAAAGTGGGCATTCAAAACAAACATCTGTTCACTATATAACTGAACATAATATTGCATGATTTCCCACTCTACATTCCTTGAGACAAAACCCGATGCTGTTAAAAATTACCAGCAATTTTCAAATGCAATCTCAAAAACATGAGTTGAACACACTAAACAGTCTTTGAGGAGTAGAAGCAGTTCCTTAAGTACGAATTAATCCTTCAGAGTGGTCAGGGAAATTCTTTCCTACATCAACTCTCTAGTTAGACACAAGTATCAATATCTATACCTACACGTCTGTCTGTCTGTCTGTCTATCTAACACCATTTGCATCTGAAGCAACCTGTCAGGCCAACTGGCTCCTGTCTTATAGCAGCTTACAACCTAACAGGAAGTTTCCATCTAATGTTTCTTTCACACATAAAACATTTTACCCAAAGTGAATAAAAGAAGGTAGTAAGGAATATGGGATTATATACCTGAAGTAAAATTCTTTCCACTTCAGTAAGACTTTTAGTGTTTCCATTGGGGGTAAAAACTGGAATAATTACTTGAGTAAGCTGTTCCCAAATTTCCGCTGCCCTCTTCTGCAGAAATCTAACCTCCAAATCAGGTCCATCTGTTCAAAATTGCTATGGTCCTGCCAGGTCTGTGGATAAAGCCAGCCCTACTAGAGTGGCCCAAGTGACTGTACCAAGGATGGGTTACCAAGCCAAAGGCAATTGTGTATGGATAGAACGTTAAGGAAGATCAACTGCTTTGAATCTGGTTTTGTAAAATTATGCCCAAGAAAAGCGCTTCAGACTGGACAGTGATACCCTTAACCTCTGAGATTCCCTTTTTGGGGAAAGCACTGATGCTAACTGATTGAGGAGAAGGCTGTATCCTGAATGATACTGAGCTGTTGTTCTGAGATCTACTGTCCATTCTACACCATGTTACATCTCCTTGTATCCTTGCCCAAACCCCTTTTATGAAAAATAATCTGGACATGTGCCTTCCTTGCACCATGAAGAATAAACCCATCCATCCACAGACCCTAAATTATAAGCCCCTGACTGTACATGAAATGGGGGAAATTATTTTCTCTATAAGCTTATAAATCATCAAACAAGTCCCTGCACAAAAGAATGTCAAAAGTATGTCTGTCTTCAAATAATGATTAGAGCATATTAAAAAAACAGAACTGTTACATATAATTCGGTGGTACAGTTAGAAAGTAACCTTAATTCCTGTTTCTTTGACCTCCAGTATCTACCTTACTCTATAAACAAACAAAAAAAAATCCAGCTACGATAATGGATAAGATTGGGGCATGGACCAGTCTTGTCTGAAAAACATATATAATGGTTCTTTGATAAGGTAAATCAGCAACTACAAAATATGTACTTGGTTCCACAGTCAGTTCAACCAACATGTGTGCATACCTACTATATGTACCAGGCATAGTGTTAGGTGCCAGGATGAATAAATCATAGATACCACTCATAGAACTTAGACAGAGACCAAAAAAACAAACAAAATAGAGAAAAATTGGATTTGTTGAATCCAATGTGGTGAGTCCTACAAAAGTGATAGGCACCGATGCTGTAGTATTGCTGGCTGTCCCCACTTTTCCCAACAGCACATTCCTGGAATACACATCATACAGGATTCCCCAAAGACGTTGTTCTCCTTTTGGGATTGGTGCCAAATAAACTGTGCTAAATTGCATCCAATAAATTGGCAAATGGTACGTCCAAAAGACAACCTTTCAATGATTAGAAGTGTGTTACTACAAAAGAGAAAATAGAGGATATAAGAGGAATAAAACAGTGATGGAAAATGTTACACAATGAACAAAACATTTTAATAATATTTGTATTATCTGGTTTCTTCAGAAAAATATTTTGAGGCAATGCTTTTTTTCCCCTCAGAATAAATTTCCCTGTGCTAGAAGGGGTATTTGAAATCATCTCACTGACTCTGAAGCTGTTCTCAAAGTACTGAATTGATCTTTAATGATCATTCAGCAAGAAAAATAACTTAGTATGATCAGATTGTCATAATTAATCTAAATATAATTGTTAAAAGCAAGTAAATAGGTGTACACAGAATACAAAGTTTTTGGGTAAACTTTTAAAATAGTTCCCCAAATCTTTTGGTAATCTGGAACCTTAAAGTTTTGCTAAGTTCAGTTAAATAATGAGTTAAGTTAAATTCATTGAATACCTGAATCATTTCCAAATAAGATACAACACTGAAACACTAAATACTGAACCCAGGTTTATCCACTTTGGGCTTTCTTTTATAGAGTCACTAAAGATATTAAGTTCTCTTACTAAACATGTTTTGTGCCATGCTAAAAAACTGTACTATGAGAAAGCATATGTTTCTAGAAATTATGAAATATCTCCATAAACTGACCAATCTAAAGAATGCTGGCCTAACAGTTCACAGTTCTTTTTCTTACTTTCACTAGAAACTAAGGTTACTTAGTGTTAAGAATTTTAATGCTTCAACATAATTAAAGCTACTAGAAATAATAAGGGAAACATCTCCATATGCAAGAAAACTAGGATGTGCGTTTTTGGTAAAAGAAGGTATGAGAGATGTGTTTTTGTTGAGAGAAAAGAAAGTAATTTGTCCTAAAGTGAGGCTTGTTATTTCAGAAAGGGAAAGAGGAAAAAACACAGAACAAAATCTGAAGGGATATTAAGAAAGTTGTAGGAGGTTTGTGGAAAGAGAATCTTGGGAAAGAAGTATTATGTGTGATCAAGCTGGATAAGATTGAACAACTTTGTTCTAAGGGTTTCAAAAAATAACCTTTAATATCAATAGTGTACTTATGTAAAACTGGAACTTAATTTTCTTTCATCTACTAAAAGAACAAAGTTTGCTTGGACTATTGATCTGCTCCTGATAAGATTCTGTGAAAGGTTTATTCTTATCTTTTAAGTAACCTGCCTAGAAAGCAAAGATTTTGTGTTTTATCAAAATTATTTCCTGTGCTTCATGTTATCTTAATCAGGTCTTTGATTACTTGGGAAAACAGAGTCTTCTCAATTTTAAAAGAACTAAGTTTTGCTCAGAACTATGTAAACTTTTTAGATAATAAAGTATTGCTTTATAATAATCTGTGATTTCATTTAGTCAAGTGTACAAAACCTTTTGATAATTTTGACAAACTTCCCAAAAATCAAATTCTAAATAATGTCTTTTTGATCTGAAAGTAACCCTGGGCATTTCCAGAGCTCCTACAACATCTCAAAAGATTTGTTCTCTCTCTTTACAAAGAGATATTAAACTAATTAGGCTTATTTGGTATGTTAAATTACATGGGAAGCATTGTCAAATAAACGATAATAAACCTTTTTAAGTTATATTGCATGGGTGAATGTTATTAACATAAATGTTCTAGAAATTGTATAAAATTCTGATACGTCCTGGTATGATGTTATCAGTCATAATTCTAGTTAGCATCCTAAAATGTGTGTCACAAAAATAACCATACTTTAGTAGAGCAATCTTTTCATAGTGCACTCCTGGGAGATGAAGGCCTCAAACAACACACACTGCAGCCTGGAGGTTTCATCTATTGGAAAAGACATCTCTAGAAAGACTCCTTTCAACCCCACTAGAAAGGCCTCTATCAGGTACTGTTAACCAACCCTTGTGTTGCCAAACTTCAAAAAAATAGACTCTTGGATTTAACACATCACATCTCAAGAAAGCATCAAACACTAACTGGACCGGTACACCAACTGGTGACCTGAAAATAAAGATTTACAGGAATTGAAGCAGATGACACCTGAAAGAGACAGCTCTTCCAAGATGACTGAACCAGGCCTGTACAGGTATACACCTTTTTCTCCCCTTCTTTCTTGAAAAGACAATTCTCTTATCTGCATTTCCCAATGTATTGCAAAAGGGGAAACCTCTCTGACTGCTGGATCTGTCACTAGATACTCCAACCTGTTCATGATGTTGGAGATCCATCGTTTTTACCTGTAACTGATTTCTCATTAGTCCCAAATGCCACTGTCAATTATACCTACAAGCCTACAGGTGTTACCTATTTGGTTAGGCTGTTACATGCAGGTGTTCCCATGCCTTGTTTCAATCTTTCTCCAACCATAACAATACTAGTTCAATAAAAAACCTCCACCAACTGTATGACCTTAACTCTCCCACACCCTTTTCCTTATTAAAATACCATCTGTTTTCCTACACCCAAGGGAAATACAAGCAGGCAAACTTCTCTTTGCAAGGCTTTTAGAATAGACCCCTTTAGGCTAGGACAGTACCTTACAGAATGTCATCCCAATTCCTCTGACCCTTGGCTTGAAAAGGTCAATCAGGAAATTCTAGCTAATGAAGAACCAGACCTTAGATGGAGTTCTCTGCTCCACCTGGTTTTATCTTTTTCTGCAGTGGATGACATTTCTCATGGGTATATGAATGTTTAGATAGATGGTGAACTGGAGGCCAATGCTTATTGGGACATTTAACTGTCAACATTTGTAACAAATCAGAAGCCTCCCATTTGTTCTCCCCATTAAACCTCCATGGCTGCCTTAAACAGGAACTTCCAGGAAGCACACATGACTCTGGGTTTGCCTCCACAGGGAGAGCCCTTCTCCCATGGGTTGGGGTAAGAACCAGGGAATGCATACTCAAAAATCTTTCCCTAACATCAGAAGAGCTAGCCAACTCCACAGCCGAGGCAGTAGCTGCCTAACAATAATTACATGACTCGTTGGCTAAGGTAGTTTTGGACAATAATATAGCCTTTGTTTATCTACTTGCTGAGCAAGGAGGCATTTGTATAATAGCAAATACCCCCTGTTACATATGGGTTAATGTCTCTGGGAAGACAGAAATTCAATTGTACAAGATCAGGGAGCAAGTGTACTGGTTACAAGGAATTTCACCTGACTCTCTCCATGGTCCTTTGATTTGTTCAGCTGGCTACCTTGGGGTCTAGGGTTATGGTTTAGAATCATCAAATAACTTGGATTTGTCCTGTTACTTTTGTTTTACATAATTATTTTTCAACTTTGTAGTGGTTGCCTGTCAAATCTCTGCAGAGGCTTTGCATCAAATAGAGAAAATGCTAACTCAATACTCTGAGATGATCTCCAAATGCTATGACCTTGATAAGATATAAACTTTAGATGAGAAGTGTCTGAGAGTTCTCCCTCCTACCTTTCCCTGTTACTCAAATGTAGCTTCAACAGTTTCCAATTTGTGCATTTTCCCTCCAACGTGGGATATGACAACCAGGAAAGGACCTTCCTCAAACCAAGGAACAGAATCACCAAAACCTGACTCTTGATCAGTGATGCTTCTGAGGAAAGATACTAATCAACAGGGGGAAATGTGAAAATAAAGGAACTCTTACTTAAAAATGGAGTTGAGAATCCCTGAAGGGAGAGCTCTCATACACTACCTCTCACTGCCAGTTGCAGACCCAGCAGGAAGAAGCTTACTTTACATGCCGCAGAAGAAGGAAGAAAGACTTTCTCCTTGCCCAGCAACAGCCCAGCCCATGAGAAACTACCACATTCAGCCAATGAGAAGCTGCTATTACCCTGCACTCCTGCTCTGCTCCAGCGAACTTCTGTTTGAAGCAGGCCCCCCCTAACTTCCTCCCTTCCTCTATAAAAGCACGCTTCTCTCCTTTGTTCTCCAGACTTGCCTATGATTCACCATATTTTGCTTGTCCTGAATTACAATTAGTCTGCTGTTCCCAAATGAACTCATTTTGCTGGTAAAATAACTGGCTATTTAGTTTTTAAGGTTGACACACCATACACAAAAATAAAATCAAAATGGTAAAGACTTGAACAAAAGACCTGAAACCATAAAACTACCAGAACAAAACATAGGTGGTAAGCTCCTTGACAGTGATGTTGGCATGGTAATGACTTTTTTTTTTTTTTTTTTTGTGGTACGCAGGCCTCTCACTGTTGTGGCCTCTCCCATTGTGGAGCACGGGCTCCAGACATGCAGGCTCAGCAGCCATGGCTCACGGGCCTAGCCGCTCCGCGGCATGTGGGATCCTCCCAGACCGGGGCACGAACCCATGTCCCCTGCATCGGCAGGTGGACTCTCAACCACTGCGCCACCAGGGAAGCCCGGTAATGACTTTTTTTGAATCTGACACCAAAAGCAACAAAAGCAAAAATAAAGAAATGGGACTGCATCAAACTAAAAAGCTTCTGCATAGCAAAGGAAACCATCAGCAAAATGAAACGGCAACCTATTGAATGGGAGGAAATATTTGCAAATGATATATCCAATAAGGGGTTAATGTCCAAAATACATAAAGAGCTCATAAAACTCAACATCAAATTAAAAATTGGCAGATCTAAATAAACATTTTCTCAAGGAAGACATAAAGATGGCCTACAGGTACATGGAAAGATACTCTACTTCATTAATCATCAGGGAAATGCAAGTCAAAACCATAATGAGATATTGCATCATACCTGTTAGAATGGCTATTATCAAAAAGATGAGAAATAACTACTGTTGTGAAGGATATGGACAAAAGGGAACCCTTATGCACTGTTGGTGGCAACATAAATTGATGCAACCACTATGGAAAACAGTATGGAGATTCCTCAAAAAATTAAAAATAGAACTATCGTATGATTCAGTTACCACTTCTCGGTATTTATCTGACGTAAACAGAAACAATAACTCAAATAGATATGCAAACCCCCATGTTCATTTCGCATTACTTACAATAGCCAAGATATGAAACAATCTAAGTGTCTATCGATAGGTGAATGGATAAAGAAATTGTGGTATATACACACAATGGATTATTATTCAGCCATATAAAAGAAGGAAAATCTTGCCATTTGTGACAAATATGGATGGACTGTGAGGGTATTATGCTAAGTGAAATAAGTCAGACAGAGAAAGACAAATACTGTATAATATCGCTTATTATGTGGAATTCAAAAAATAAACAAAACAAGCCCATAGATACAGAGAACAAATCAGTGGCTGCCAGAGGCTGAGGATGGGGCCATGAGAGTAAAGAGTGAACTGTGCTTTATTTTTAGTCTGTTTAAATAAATTGAATTTTTTAAAATGAGAAAAAAAGTCCAATAGGAAAAGACACCAAACAACTGAGTAAAGTATTTAAAAACAAAAAACCATTCCCACAACTGCCCAATAATAATCACAAGTACATTTAGGGTAATCTATCTAGTCATTTTTTTCCAATTGAAAATTTTTCTGTAGAATTACTGTAACTAGAATAAAAGTATATTCTGACTATGTACAGCAGAAATAATAAAAAGCAAGCCCAGAGGCAAGTGAGAATATGAACTACATGGAGCATTAGGAAACCCACAACAATAAAAATCCATGACAAACACAAGAAGAGGATTTTTACACTTGTCAACATGTATGTACCTAAAATAGGAGCACCCAAATACGTGAAACAAATACTAACAGACATAAAGGGAGAAACAGATGGAAATACAATAATAGTAGGAGATTTTAACACCCTACTCACATCAATGGACAGATCTTCTAGACAGAAAATCAATAAGGCAACAAAGATCCAAAGGATACAATAGAGCAGTTAGACTTAATTGATATTTTCAGGACATTACATCCAAAAAACCCAGAATACACATTGTTTTCAAGTTCACATGGAACATTCTCTAGGATTGACCACATACTAGAGCACAAAACAAACGTCAACAAATTAAGAGTACAGAAATTATTTCAAGCATCTTCTCTGACCACAACAACATGAAACTAGAAATCAACCACAAGAAAAGATATATGAAAAAAAAAAACGATTACATGGAAACTAAACAAAATGCTACTAAGAAACCAATGGGTCAATGTGGAAATCACAAAGGAAATTAAAAAATAGTTTAAGACAAGTGACAATGAAAACACAACCATACAGAATCTATGGGATGCAGCAAAAGCAGTTCTTAAGAGGGAAGTTCATAGCGATACAGGCCTTCCTCAAGAAACAAGAAAAATATCTCAAAAAATAACCTAACCTATCACCTAAAAGAATCAAAAAAAAGAAGAACAAACAAAACCTAAAGTCAGCAGAAGGAAGGAAATAATAAAGCTCAGAGAGGAGGTAAATAAAATTGAGGTAAAAAAAATAGAAAAAAATCAATAAAACCAGGACCTAGAAGAAAAGACAGAACCCAAATAAAATAAGAAATGAAAAAGGATAAATATCAACTGATACCACAGACATGCAAAAAACCATAAGAGAATACTATGAACAATTATATGACAACAAATTTGACAAACTAGAAGAAACAGACAACTTTCTAGAAGCATACAGCCCACCACAAATGAATCAAAAAGAAATAGATAATTTGAACAAAGCAACCACTAGAAGTGAAATAGAACCTGTAATAAAAAAAAGAACTCCCTACAAACAAAAGTCCAGGACCAGATGGCTTCACAGGCGAATTCTACCAAACACACATAGAAGAAATTTTACTGATCCTTCTCAAACTCTTCCAAAAGACTGTTGAGGCAACACTCCCAAAGACATTCTACAAAGCCAGCATCACGCTGATACTAAAACCAGACAAAGATACCACTAAAAAAGAAAAGTACAGGCCAATATCTTTGACGAACGTAGATGCAAAAGTTCTCAACAAAATACTAGCAAACTGAATCCAACAACACATAAAAAAGATCATATACTGTGACCAAGTGGGATACATCCTAGGTTCACAAGGAAGGTTCAACACACGGAAATCTATCAATGTGATACACCACATCAACAAAAGAAAATACAAAAACCACATGATAATCTCAATAGACAAAGAAAAAGCATTTGACAAAATTCAACATTCATTCATGATAAAAACTCTACCAAAATGGGTATAGAGGGAACATATCTCAATATAATAAAAGCCACTTTTGACAAACCCACAACCAATATAATACTTAATGGTGAAAAGCTGAAAGCCCTGCTAAATTCTTGAACAAGACAAGGATGCCCACTCTCACCACTTCTATTCAAAACAGTACTAAAAGTTCTAGCCACAGCAATCAGACAAGAAAAAGAAATAAAAGGTATCCAAATTGGAAGGGAAGAGGTAAAATTGTCACTATATACAGATGACATGGTACTATATATAGAAAACCCTGATGACGCCACACAAAAACTATTAGAACTGATAAATAAATTCAACAAGGTAGCAGGATACAAGATTAACATACAGAAATCACTTGCATTTCTTTACACTAACAATGAAATAGCAGAAAGGGAATGTAAAAAAAATTACTTTTTAAAATCACACCAAAAAAACCCCCCAAAACTTAGGAATAAACCTGACCAAGGAGCTGAAAGACCTATATGCTGAGAACTATAAAACATTAATAAAGGAAGTTAAAGATGATTCAAAGAAATGGAAAGATATCCCATGCTCTACTACCCAAAGCAATCTACAGATTTAATGCGATCCCTATCAAATTACCCATGACATTTTTCACAGAACTAGAATAAATAATCTTAAAATTTATACAGAACATAAAAGACCCAGAATTGCCAAAGCAATCCTGAGAAAAAAGAACAAAGCAGGAGGTACAACCCTCCCAGACAATACTACAAGGGTACAGTAATCAAATCAGCATGGTATTGGCACAAAAACAGACATAGTGATCAACGGAACAAAATAGAGAGCCCAGAAATAAATCCACACCCTTACAGTCAATTAATCTTCAACAAAGGAGGCAAGAATATAAAATGGGAGAAAGTCTTTTCAGCAAGTGTTGCTGGGAAAGTTGGACAGCTGTATGTAAATCAATGAAGTTAAAACACACCCTCACGCCATGCACAAAAGTAAACTCAAAATGGCTTAAAGACTTAGATATAAGACATGACACCATAAAACTCCTAGAAGAGATCATAGGCAAAACATTTCTGACATAAATCATACCAATGTTTTCTTAGGTTAGTCTCCCAAGGCAATAGAAATAAAAACAAAAATTAAAAAATGGGACCAAATCAAATTTACAAGCTTTTTCACTGCAAAGGAAACCATAAAAAAAAGAAAAAAACAATATATAGAACGGGAGAAAATATTTGCAAAAGATGTGACCAACAACGGCTTAATTTCCAAAATATACAAACAGCTCACAAAACCCAACAACAAAAAAGCAGACGACCCAGTTGAAGACCTAAAGAGGCATTTCTCTAAAGAAGACATACAGATGGACAATAGCACATGAAAAGATGCTCAACATCTCTAATTATTAGAAAAATGCAAATCAAAACTACAATGAGGTACCACCTCACACCAGTCAGAATGGCCATCATTAAACAGTCTACAAATAACAAATTCTGGAGAGGGTGTGGAGAAAAGGGAACCCTCCTACACTGTTGGTAGGAATGTAAGTTGGTGCAGCCACTATGGAAAACTGTATGGAGGTTCCTCAGAAAACTAAAAATAGAATTACCATGTGATCCAGCAATCCCACTCCTGGGCACATATCTGGACAAAAGTATAATTCAAAAAGACACATGCATCCCTATGTTCATAGCAGATGCAAACTATTACATACAGAATGGATAAGCAACAAGGCCCTACTATATAGTACAGGGAACTATATTCAATATTCTGGAATAAACCATAATGGAAAAGAATATAAAAAAGAATGTATATATATGTATAACTGAATCACTCTGCTGTACAGCAGAAATTCACAGAACATTGTAAATCAACTATATTTCACTAAAAAAATTAATTAATAAAAAACTCCATGACATTGCACAACAATGTGAATGTATTTAATGCCACTGGGCTGTACACTTAAAAATGGCTAACATTGTGAATTTTACGTTATGTGTATTTTTCTACAATGAAATAAAACAAAAAACAAACAAAAACTCCAAGAAGTAAGGGCTTGGTCCATTTTGTAATGTGTCCTTACATTAGAGGCACTCAATAAATATTTGTTGAATAAAAGTAGAGAAAATGGGTCCAGTGATAGGATTTGTGTACCTTTTTCTAGTTTCTACCTCTGTCAACTCTTAATAACAAGGACAGTAAGAAGATAAACTAAATACTGCTTACAAGAAACATGCCTTGATGGTTCACTATTTATAACATCAGCCTGGTTCCTATCTTTCCATGCTAATGAACTCAGAAAATCAAGAAAGAAATCCATTTGTCCCAAACTAAAAGCACAAGAAAAGTGCTTGAGCATCTTTTTGGGACTTCCCTGGGGGTCCAGTGGTTAAGAATCCGCCTTCCAATGCAGGGAACGCGGGTTTGATCCCTGGCTGGGGAACTAAGATCCCACATGCTGTGGGGCAACCCATGTGCTGCAACTAGACAGGAGCCCGTGAGGTGCAATGAAGACCCAGTGCAGCCAAAAAGCAAAAACAAACAAACAAAAAGGGCCTCGTCTATTGTTTCAATAGGGAAGCAAGAGGGTGGGTTGAAATCTAACTGATGGGTGAAATATAAGTAGGGTCTCCCTGGAGTCCACCAAGGCAAATTAAGGCTACTGTGGCTGACCAGCTTAGCGTGACTTGTTCTACCGGCAAGATCAGCAGACTTACATATTCATAGTTCATATCTACAGGCAGAGTGCAAAATGTCATACCTAAAAATGTGCTTCAGAACTCAGTAATAAATTCCAGTATGCTTTTAGTTTCAGAATTTATTCACATCTTTGCTAAACTGAGAAAGACTATTAATCCAGTGAACTATCATTTACTGATGTCCACTAAGGGCAGCCCTTGATGGTAGGCTTTAGGGATTCACGAATGAACAAATCATGGTTAAGACAGGTCAGTGTACCAGCTTACATGTACTTGACTAGCTGATATTACTTTATGTATCCTAGACAGATAATCTGTTTCCGGACCTTTTTAAACTCACCTATTGGGTTATCATTGGAGTCTTCCACAGACATAGGATTCTTCTTACCTGGAGATCCTATAAAAACAAAGAAATATCCTGTGATGAAAGGACATTTAATATTTAACTAAGAACACTGGCAATATGTTTCTTTCTGTCTCTGGGGTGGTGGTGGTGTGGAGGAAGGGTAGATTATTCCACAGGAAGTTCTACTTTTGCCACTGTTGCTATGAAATATACCTTGAAACTGTCAGTAAATCTGGGACTGTATTATTGGATTTTTCAAGACAGAAAACATATGGCTAATGTAACACTTATATAGTACTTACTATGTGCCAGCCAATGATACAATAGTTTGCCAAAGTTCATTCACCCACGTGAGGACACAGTGGTTGGTAAGGAATTTTTGCTACTGACAACTCTGCTCTTCTGAGTAGAGTGGACCATCCTGGGAGGGGCCCTTACTATTAATGGGTGCTCCTAGGTCTTGTACCACCAACATGCCTAACTGCATACAATGGAGAGAAGATGAAGTGGGTTAGGGTTTTCATTTAAAATTGCAAGCCTTCTCAGTATAATTCTTTGAATTTTTAGCTAGTACCTTAAATTTTGGAAAAAGTTTGGAAGAATTCTATGCCCCAGTTAAGCAACTTTTCAGAGTGGATTATTCATCTTTGGTCTTTGTATAATGGAAGATTGACACATATACTACATGGGAGGCAAGTAAGTTTATTATTGTGTACTTTTCACAAAGATAGTTTTCCCCTACCCAAAAACCCTTCAAAGTACAAAGAAAGTAAGCAATGACAACTTTGAAGGAGCTATCTTTACTGTGCGTTTCTTCCTCTTGCTGGAACCATAATCCATTTATCACAAAAGGATATAGTGTGAAGATTAAACTTGAAAAAGATCAAGGTCAGTAGACTGTACAGATGTATTTAGCAGCAGGTAGCAAATAACTGCCAACATTATTAAGGGCTTACTACATGCCAGGCCTCATGGGGAGCATGTAACTTGCATTAGCTCATCTAACCCTCCCAACAATTCTGTGACAGGAACACTGTTGTGCAGTGACAGAACTGAGACCCAGAGGAGGCCACCCAGCCAGTAAGTGGCAGAGTCTGGATTTGGACCAGGCTGTTTGATTCCAAAGCCTGTACCTGTGAATGCCAAAACGGAACCGTTGATTTTCTGCTATAAACCTGCTTCTGCCCCAGTGTTCCCAGTTGTTGCATTACCAGTTGTTCAATCCTAAAACCAAGAGGTCATCTTTTGATTCTTCCTTCTTCCTCACTCCACCATGCAATCCATTAGCAAATGATTTCAGTTCTACCCCCCCAAAAAGATCTAGACTCTATCTACTTATCTCCATTACCACGTGCCTTCATCTTTTGCCTAGACTGCTACGAGAGCCTCCTGTTTTTTGTCTACCTACTGTTGTCACTCTTATGAGGGATGATTTCCTGGCAACCCATTTTTTTTTTTTTTTTTTTTTTTGCGTGAGGAAGAAGGCAGAAGCAGCGTTCTTTCTAAGCTCTTTCTAGCTTTAGGACCTTTTCTCCTCTTTTCAAAAAATACTTATGAAGTACCTACTATGGTCAGGCACTGTTTCTGTGTCCTAAGAGATAAAGAATGTCATGGACAATCTAAGAACAAGGAGGCTGATGCTTTACCTGACAAAACGACCAAGTATTAAAATAGAATATTGCACTAAATAGAAGAAAAGAAAGTTAAGTTCGTGAAGTGGCATAGGCTCATTAAAGATTAATTTCATATCCTAATTGGCTACCCATTATGGTGGCTTTTGAAGCCTGAGAATCACTTTAGAAAGTCCGGGTTATTTGGATTCCCCCTGCAGGCTAAGAACACTTTAACTAGGGCTTGCCTATGGTTTGATAGATGTAATCTAGAGAGTCGGAAATGGCCATCTCTTAGCAACCTATCTGAACTCTTTAATACAGCATTTCTGGAGCCACCTTAATCCTTGGACTTTTCCATTTAAGGGTCAATAAAGTCCTTCCTTTCCCCTAAGGCTGTTTAAGGTGGGTTTCTGTCACTTGCCACCAAAAGTCCTGATTAATAGCCTCCCCCCACCCTTATGTCTTTCATTGCACTACCACAATCTATCCCGTCTGCTGGCTTGCTAACTTGTTCATAGTATCCCTCCTCCTTCAACTGAAGATATTTATGAAACTATGCAGCAGACTGTGAAGGATATTTTAAAAGAAGAATTTCAATAATGTTTTTATCTTCTCCCACAATATTCTGGGCAATGTCAGTATTGTGGATAAAAGTATTATCTACTTGAAGAGCCAACATCACCTACTGTAGCTTAGCGGCAAAATGGTTAATTGAGAGTTTAGATTCTGGCCTCTGAAATCAAACATGTATTAGTTGTTTCACTTTGAATAAATTAGGTAACTTCTAAGCCTCAGTTTCCTCATTTATAAAATGGGGATAATACTGCGAGGATCCAATGGGAGGAAGTATGGACCTCAATTAGCATAGTGTGAGGAGCACAGGAAAAGTGTCTAGTAAAAATTAGCTATATAAGCTCTAGTATGACAAAAATCACTGTACTTCATAATGACACTTTATACAGATTACACACTGCATATAAAGACTAGGACAACATTTACTTGCTCTTTTGAGACATCCTCTACAGAACCTTCCTTTACTCTAGTTTCAAGGTGACCTTATAGTCTGCAGAAATGGATTCCAGCTCACATTGGTTATACTAGCTCATGAAATCAAGGCTTTTATATAGTCGAGCATTCCAAGTTTCCCAAATAGCATTAACGTCTAGTGAGACATCAAGTAACAAACAGAACAAACAGTGAGTACTAAAACAGGGCAAAAAAAATCTGTTATGAGGGCAAAAGAAAAGCAAGCACACTCAGTTTCTCTACTCAGTAATTCTTTAGAGAAACAATAAGCAGGTATCCTTTCACAAAGTAACAAATAAAAAAATGGAAAGCAACTCACATAAATATTGGCATAAAATTAGCAGCAAAATATACTGTTTAATTCCAGATAGTTCACTTTTACAATAAAATACCTCATAATATTGAAACTATGACGGACATGATTTTACTGATCATTCTTTCCTGAAATGATCTCAAAATTAGCTCTACAAAGCCAGTCTGTCACATGTGCAATTCAGCAAACAAAAAAATTCAGCAAAACAAACAAAAACTGTTATTGTCTAAGTCACCCAGATTATTCTGGCAAAAGCAGGTGTTGTGCCTGAACCCTCTGGTTTTGCAAACTGCTGGATAAAACTAATGTAATATACAGTGGATAGAATTTAAAACCAGGAAAAACTTGGGTCATGTAAACTAACTTTTTCTAGTTTACTGACCATTAATCAGTGACCTGACCTCTATAAGAGCTGACAAAGAGAAAACAGAATTTACACAGCAAATCAGTTTTCAGGACTTTATCCAAAAAGTCCCCAAAGGGCCAAGGGCCTAAAGGGACACCTCCACTTCCCCCAGAAGAGAAATGTCAAAATCATTTTGTTATGATTTTACTGACGACGTCGTGTACTCCTAACAATAGTGCAGCTGTGATCCTAAGGCTGCACAGCTGATATGCGCCTCGGCCCGCCTCGGTCGGTGTTTACGGTACACGAAGGGCCGGTAGCGCCCATCCACAGAAGCACAAGCATCACCGGCGCCCGGGAGCGCTGTCCGCACCCCAAAAGCTCCCAACCAGCTACACTAGCCCCAAAGCGTCTGGGGTCCTTAAGACTATAAATAATTGGTTTGATATTACACAATTAGGCGATGAAACGCCGGAAAACGCCTAAAGGTTCCGCAACTAACTGGTAGACAT
Source organism: Delphinapterus leucas (assembly GCF_059928025.1). Lineage (NCBI taxonomy): Eukaryota > Metazoa > Chordata > Mammalia > Artiodactyla > Monodontidae > Delphinapterus > Delphinapterus leucas. The sequence continues at coordinate 77,878,420 of NC_143135.1, forward strand.
GTTTGCTCAGGAATCGGTAGACATATTTTTCAATCCATCTAATCGTTTACAAAAGGAAGGCTTAGATAATCTCTAACCTCCCAGGAAAACATTAACTTCGGGGAAAGACTGTAACAACTGAGTTGAACCCCTGCTGAAGGCCCATCCTTCGATAACTCAACAGGTTATACGCACTCCTCCAGGCCTGCGTCCGCTGCTTGCAGAAAAACTGAGGGGAAGGACTGGACCATTTCTTAAGCAGGCGGCCTTGGGGCAGGTGGGGGACTGGCCCAAGTCTCAGTTTTCCCTCTGATGGGGCCATCAGGTCACCTCCAGGACTGCCCCGTGCGTTCGGCCTAAGACTTGCAGAACTTTCTGCACAACCAGATCCAACTTGGAAACTCCCGATGGGCAGCGCGACTCCTCCCGGAGCCGGGGCTGGCGACCCCCGCAGCCACTTACCCTCCGGGTCTGTGCTGTCGGCGATGATCTTCAGCAGCGCTACCCCCACCACGACCCCCAGGGCCAGCACAGCCAAGATACCTCGCGAGCCGAGTCCCATTGTTCCGAGGCAGGACGCAGAGGCCGCGTGGATTCCCGAGGAGGTGGCGGCTGCGCTGGTTAGAGCTGTGCTTTGGCGCACCCGAGCCCGCCCCGCGTCCCCTTCCGCCGCGCACGCCTCACCTCCCAGCGCCTGCCCCCCCAAAGACCAAATAGGGCGCGGGAGCCTGGCCTGGAGAGGGCGTCGCGTGCCTGCCCCGGCGGCGGGACGGGGCGGGGCTGAGGCGGCGGGGCGGGGCCGACACGCGGGGGCGGGGTTTGCCATTCGAAGCACCCGGACCCTCCTAGCCCCTTCCCCGTGTGACGCGCGCATGCGAGTCTCGGAATGCTGGAGCAGTTTTCTTTTTTTTCCGGAAAGGGCAGTTTTGTTTTTTTGGATATAAGCGAGTACCTCTGCCTCTCCAGAAACTGCGTACGCCGGGCTTTGCTGGGCCCGGAAGCAAGTCTTTGAAGAGTAGTTTTCAGGTGAGGCACGGAGGCTGCGTGCGGCTCAGAGTGAGAGGGAGAAGTCGCAGGCGAGGACAGCATAAAGGGAGGTACAGGAAAGAGGGTGTTTTTCCTCCGAGTGACCCAGCCTAAGATGGGGCGGGGGTGAGGGGCTCGACAAATTCATTAAGTGCATACGTAAAACATCCATGATCTCTATACCCCACATAACACCTCATCCTCTTCCACAGGTTCCCTGCTTCTCTGGCTAGCTAACGTGCCTAAAGAGATTATCCGAGTGGACGCGGGGGGATGGTGGCGGGGGGATTTGGAAGAATTGGTAGCTGTTCATAGGCAAGTATAGCCAGCAAGGCCGAGGCTGCACACGTCTAACCTAGTCCCTTTTCTCCTTGGTGTCTGCTGTCCCAGTTCAGATGGATTAACCTGTTTTGAATAGTTTTTGGCTAGTTCCTCTTCAGCCCTTGGAGCCAATTCTACTCACCTGTCTTGACTTGCAGTGCTCCTACAGACTGCATTTTGTTTTTGCTAAGAAACTCCGAAGTGACCTGTAGCAACCCGTGGCTGATGTAGGAGAACGACAAAGATTGAGTCCTCATCTGGGTGGGAAACCTTCAGTTGAAAAGGATCCAGGGCACTTAAAATCCTGGTGAATCCACCCCCCTTCCCAACACTCTAAATGTTGCAGATCTAAATGTTGTTGATTCTCTTGGTACCTGACCCAGATTCATGACATAAGGACCACGATATCATAGTTGTATTCCCAAAAATATGTTATGAGAGATAGTACTTTCTGACCTCAGGTAAGGCTATCAGTATAGACATGATTAATCATAGAGATTAAGTGGGGCAGTCTGTCCTAAATTTGCAGACTCCCATCTGTTGTTTCAACCAAACTAGCAAATACTCATTGGCATCCACCATGGGCAAAAAGCAAGCACTGCACATTTAGCTTTTGGTTACTCCATTTGATTGGGGAATCTGGTTTAAGAATAAATTGTTCTGGTGACTGCCTATACCTTTGTTCAAGCATTTCACAATCCAGGCTCAACCTGTCTTTCCAACCTTGGTTCAGCTACCAATGAACAAGGGTGCTCTCTGGTTCTTTGGCATTTGATAGGAGTAGCAGCAGAGGTGGCTGACTTTGTTGGCAGCACTGGCAGCAACAGCAGTTTCTCAGTGGTTGCAAGATTGAGTTTCCGATGCAGAAGTGGCATGGGTGGGGAACTGCAATGGAGACAGTTTCCTCACTGGACTAGTTCTGCAGTGATTTTGTGCATTATTCCTGGAGGCCTAGCGTCTGCCATGATTCTCTTTACCCTCCAGTAATTCTGAGAGCCACCCAATATCTTCAACATGCTCCTTTTCTGCTATATCAGCAAGAGTTAGCTCTTCTTTCTCAAAACTAAGAATCCTGACTTTATACGGTTCATTATGTCTTTTCCCCCTAGTAGGCTACAATTTCCATTGGTAAATTGGTAATAGCTGGTAAGGCATCTTTAAGCAGATGCTTTACCAGCTATTTACTGAGTGCTTACTGTGTGATGGGCAGTGTCCTAATAGAGCTTACAATATAGTGGCAAGACAGATACATTGACAGTTATAGTCTAGTATCTGAAACAGAGTGTGATTAGAGGCTATGATGTAGTCATGGAAAAGCACACATTGGATCCAGGGTCTGTATCTTTATATTTGTACTTGACGGTATAACACACTTCCTGTGACATAGAAGTCATAGAAGGCATTCAGTTTCTATTCGTGGAATGAATTTTAGGTGGAGATAAACAAAGCAGCAAAACTCTGGTAATCTTCTCCCTCAATTATGTCCTTTTTAAAAATCCATCCTGTATTTCCCGTATGTCTGTATCTTTGGCTTAAGTTCACCTAAGGGTGCATCAGAGATTGGAACCATCATTTATTCATTAATCCAATCAGTCAGTATCCAAAAATTTATTGCACACATGACATGTACCAGGCACTATGCTAGGTGCTAGGAAATAGCAGTGAATAACACTGATCTACCTGATAGACCAAGTGAGTGGTTTCAAAGTGAGTTAGTTTCTGGATAGGAATGGCAGAAACCGCTTCTGTTATGACTGTACAAGAGATATTGAGATTTCATGTTATTCCACTGAAACTTACTTATATCCCACAGTAAGTTTTTAGTTGTAAAAAGAAAGAGGTGATAGAGGAAGGCTCATCCGGTTTGATGTCCCCAGATGATTATTACTTTCTAGCTATGTATAAATCAGTCTGTTGATAAATCCATACTTGCATGAGGAACAAATCGGAATCTACCTGGCTTTGAGACCGTGAGGTAGCTGCAAATAAGGCAAGGCAGTGGAAAGATTTAACACAAGAGTATAACTTGGCCTGTGGCCATTTCCCTGTCTCTGCCAATTTCCTGTCAACTTCCATTTTAGCAGATTGACAACATGTTATAAACTGTGATTAAGTCTTCACAGTGAAAGCTGATTTTTTGGGTCCTTTCCCTCTTCTGCACCCCTGCTTCCTTTCCCTGTATATTAGAGTCCCTGTTTTTCTCACACCTTCTTCTTCCCTCTCCTTTTAGTGTTTCCTGCTTTTTTTTGTCCCTGAGGGTACAAACTTCAGCCAGAGTGTGAATCTGTTCAATTAATCCAAAAAAAAAAACCCCAAAAAACCTTACTGGGTATCTTATGTTCAGTGCTACATAGGATTCTAAGATTAAGACGAGCAAAAATAAAAATAAAACAAGCAAAAAAGAAAAAAACAAGTAATGGTAAAGATAAACAAACAAAGACAGACCAATGAGCTCCACAATTGGATTTTACTTTTGAAACAAGGAGGTCAGAGAAGAGAGTTCTGGGTGGACTAAAGTTTTAAGGAATGACTTCTCAAAAAGGAATTGGAGAGTTGTGTCTGAATCTGAAGGGTTTGGTTGGGAGAGAGGTGGTGATGGTGAGTTTTCAGTACGGATCTGGCAGGATTATGTTGTGCTATGAAGACAGTAGGAAGGTGAGATCTGAGTTCAGAGATTTCAGTGGCAGTCACTAGGAAGTCCCATGGGCCTTTCCGTTGTTAGTTCCAGGTTATTTGTCAGCTCCTACTTTGACTTTTTGTTTCTTCTCTATAGGAGGCTATAGGGATTCAGCATACTTTCCTTTCCTGTTTGAAGTCACTGCCACCTACCCCATTCTTTGGTGTTCTTATTTCTTCAAGACTTCATATGGAGTTAGTTGCAAGTCCCCATGCTATTCTATAGTAAGAGCTAATGACGATGGAGAAAACTGACAATAGATAAAATAGCTATTGTGAGGAAGTTAAAGAAAAATCTGAAATAAAGTTCTTGGACATTTTGTTTTTTTAAAGAACTTCACATTACCTTTTAATTAATTAATTAATTTTTGGCTGTGTTTTAGGTCTTTGTTTCTGTGCGAGGGCTTTCTCCAGTTGCGGCGAGCGGGGGCCACTCTTCATCGCGGTGTGCGGGCCTCTCACTGTCGCGGCCTCTCGTTGCGGAGCACAGGCTCCAGACGCGCAGGCTCAGTAGCTGTGGCTCACAGGCCTAGTTGCTCCACGGCATGTGGGATCCTTCCAGACCAGGGCTCGAACCCGTGTCCCCTGCATTGGTACGCAGACTCTCAACCACTGCGCCACCAGGGAAGCCCCAAGTTCTTAGACTTTTGATCCCTGCTCAGTATTTCCTATCTCGCATATAGGAGATGGAAGAGTAAGGCTTACCATCCATTCACCAAAAGTTTGAGCAATTGAAAACATACATACACACAAGAAACAACTAGAAATGTGTCATGCTGATAAAACACAGCAATGTGATGGAGAACTACTAGAAATATGTCATGCTGATAAAACACAGCAATGTGATGGGAGAACAACTAGGTGGTTACTTTAGAATAAATAGGTAAGTCCTCTCTAAGTAGGTAAAAGTTAAACTGAGTCCTTAAAAGGAGCCATGTGAAAACCAGGGGAAAGTACATTTTAACCAAGCTTGATGTGTCGGGGAAACAGAAAGAAAGCAAGTGTGGCTGAAGAAGAGAAGTATAAAATGAGGTTTGGGGCTTTTCAGGTTAGTTGGGTGTTAATTTAAGTATGATGAAAAGCCATTAAAGAGTAGGCAGTGGCATTTTATGATTTATATTTTTATAAAAGATTACACTAGCTGCTATAGAGAGGAACAAGAGTAGAAACAGGAAGTGCAGTTAGAGGCTGATGCATCGTGGGCTTGAACTAGGGTAGAAGTAGTGAAAGTGGAAGAACTGAATGGATTTGGGATGTGGATTGAGTGTGGAGTCAATTGGATGTGGTGTTTGAGGGAAAGAGAAATTAAGGCAAAATCCTAAGTTTGTGGCTTGAGAACTGGATGAGTGGTAGCTCTACATCCCTTATCCTGGAATATTCAGTCACACTTTCTGAACTCCGTCCCACTGTCCTTCTGTCCTTCTGAGTCTCTGCATACAGAGATAGCCAGGGAGAACAAAAAGTTTCAGTGATTATCTGTTGGTACTTACTCGACCCATGTCAAGTAGTATTAAGTGTTACTTAAGTCTGCTGTCACCTAGGAGTAGTGCACTTTGAATATTACTGGACTGGGGGAAGAGATGAAATAAGAAATATAGTTAAACAGATGTAACTGTCGTTTGGAGGACCATATCATAGTGCTGGGGAAAGAAAACAAAGACTCCATCAAAAGACCCCTCTGTACCAATATAGAAGAGAGAGAGAATGTAATTTTACTATTAGGTAAGCATTATCAGTGATAACATGCATATATCACAAAAGTGAATACAAAATTTGGAGAAATTTCCACACAGATTTATGCAGAAAGTAGAAGAGAGAAAAATGAAAACTTATCTCTGTGAGAGACAAGATGATGTACCTTGTAATTGTCTCATTATACCCATGTGAGACCTCTGAGCTAATTCCAGAGTAAATGTTTACAGTTTCAAGGGTCAGAAGGCCTGTGACTCTGCTTTGTAAGATCAAAAGATCAGACCATTTTTATCAGCCTATTATATGCCCTCAAGGTGACACCCCAAAGAGGAGAGGGTGGGTAGGCCGTGACCTCCATCCTCAAAGAAAATTTCATCATTTTACCTTTACAACTTGTCACATTTTTTTCCAAAGAACTTTCATGTAGCCCACCCCAAATAAATAATATATGAGAATTTCATTGCTTGATGAGAATAAAAAAAAGGACAGTACATTATAAGCATTTGTGATTTCTCCCACTTCCTCCGCCTTCTTCTCCCCCAGTCCTAACTCCTGGGTCTCCTTCCAAGAGAGGGGCTGAGTGTGCCTGCTCTATTCCTGAACTTTCCTGAAAGAGAATCAGAGACTGAGGAGAGAGGGGCTGAGCTGAAGAAGTAAGAATGAATGCCAAGATGATACAAATGGCTGTAATTTTTTGGCTGAAAGGAAGAAGAAATAGAAGATAAAGGGGATGAAAAGCAAAACCAAGAACCACAAGGGGTGAAGCTGAGAGAGAATTTTTGGTGAAGATTTTGAGACTGGGCCTTTAAGTCAGCTGTGGACTTGAAATGTACTGAAGTGAAAAGAATGGGGCCAAGGAGGTTTTAAGAAGTGCTACTGGGCTTCCCTGGTGGCGCAGTGGTTGAGAGTCCGCCTGCCGATGCAGGGAACACAGGTTCGTGCCCCAGTCCGGGAAGATCCCACATGCCGCGGAGCGGCTAGGCCCGTGAGCCATGGCCGCTGAGCCTGTGCGTCCGGAGCCTGTGCTCCGCAACGGGAGAGGCCACAACAGTGAGAGGCCCACATACCGCAAAAAAAAAAAAAAAAAAAAAAGTGCTAGTGTGGGTTACAAGTTGAATTACCTATAGTATTCAAGTAATGGAAGTAAAGATTCAAATGACTTTTAAATTATCTTTGATTATGGAACCAAATTCTGTGGAGTGTGAAGCCCTGCCGAGACTGGGTCCTGCAGTGCCTGAATTGGGTTACCCCTTATGGAGACTCTGAGGGGTGTTAACCTTGAAGATGGTATGAAATCAGTAATAATCATTCAGAAGTTCTTTACTGAATACCAACTGTATTTGTAGCACTTTATGAGGCACAGAGGGAGAAACAAAATAGTGTATCGTGTGGCCATGTCCATATGGACAGGTAAGTAAGAACATACCACCAAAAGGGATGTCATAAGACTGTGAGGGCTGAGACTTGGTAGGAAGGAGTGCTAACTCTATGTTGGGTGCTTTCCTAGACTTTAATATCTACTTTTCCTTATTCTGTTTTTTAAGCTTACTCCCCAAATTGTAATAATTTTCTTAAGCTTTAAGATTCTATCATTTCGACCATGTATACCAAACAAAAACACCATGTTTAGAATAACTAGCATGGAAAAAAGTACTAAAAAGTGAATATTTTTCAGGTTGACAGTTCTCTAGGTGACCCTTTCTTTTTCCTTTCCACTTTTCTGAATTTTCCAACTCCTCTAAAATAAGTCCTTATTGCATTTCAAGGAATTTTTTTAAAAAAAGCCCTTAGTTCAGAATGTTAAGACTAATAATGATACAAAAATGTTTCTATGATTATTCTACAATTAGGTACTAGGCTTAAGACAAGTATGACTTAATCTCTTAGAGCTTAGACCTGAAGAAGAAAAAATTCTCTCCATTTTGGAGAGCAAAATCCAGAACTTAATTCAAATTCTTTCCTCCAATATATCAATTTATCTATTTCCAATGACCCACTCTTTGTGTAGAAAATACTGCAATTTGCCTAGTCATCTGAGTTAAATCCTAGTGGAGTTAACCTTTGAAAGAGGACTGTATTGGGAGTCAAGATACTTGGTTTCTGATGTCAGCCCTGCAGTTGACTTTCTGTGTATATAGTCAAGCTATCTAACAAGTTTTACCCTTGCTTTCTTCGTCTTAAAAATGAGGGATTTACATGCATTGTTGGTAGGAATGTAAAATGGTGTGGCTGATGTAGAAAACAGGTTGTCAGTTCCTCAAAAAGTTAAATACAGAATTACCATATTACCCAGAAGTTCTACTCTTAGGTATATACCCAAAAGAATAAAAAATGGACTCAAACATATTTTTATACAAATGTTCACAGCAGCATTATTCACAATATCCAAAAGGTAGAAACAACCCACGTGTCCATTAACAGAGGACTGGGTAAACAAAATGTGCTATATGCATACAAATGGTTCTGAAGACAGTTCCATAGTGGCAGCAGAGGGGGGTTTCCCAACAAACAATGCTTTCACACCAGTTAGGTATCCTGCAATTTAACTCAATTTTGATACTTCCTACCAGGAGATAGCATCAGATTCCACAGGTCAGGGGCTCAGTTCTACAAGGCTACCCTGTACTTCACATGCCAATCAGAAGTCCAGGTTGTTACCTGTGCTTCTGACCAACTGGCTGTAAATCAGAGGTTCCCATGACCCCCTCTTTGGGTTCAATTTGCTAGAGTGGCTCACAGAACTCAGGAAACCAATTTATGTACTAGATTATGGGTTTATTATAAAAGGGTATAACCCAGGAACAACTAGACAGAAGAGCTGCATAGGGCAAGGTATGGGGAAAACGTGCCGAGCTTTCATGCCCTCTCCAGGTGCATCACTCTCTCTCAAATCACATGTTCACCAAGCTGGAAACTCTTCAAACGATGTCCTTTTGGGTTTTTACAGAGGCTTCCTTAAATACTCACAGTTGATTAAATCCATAGACATTTGTGATGATTCAACATCTAGCCCCTCTCCCCTCTCTGGAGGTCAGGGGGATGGAGCTGAAAGTTCCAAACCTCCAATCACAGGGTTGGTTCCCCTGGCAACCAGCATCCATTCTTAGGTGACCTAGGGGCATTCCAAATATCACCTCATTAACATAACAAAAGAAGCCTTTATTTCTCACACCACTTAGAAAATTCCAAGTGTTTTAGAAGCTTTTGTGCTAGTAATGGGAACAAAGACCAAATACGTGTTTCCTAATATGAATCACAATATACAATGAAATATTACACAGTTGTAAAAAGGAATGAAGTTCTGATACATGCTGTGCTGTGGATGAACCTTAAAAATATTTAACTAAGTGAAATAAGGCAGACACAAAAGGACAAATATTATATGATTCCATTTATGTGAGGTACCCTGAATAGGTAAATTCATAGACAGATAAGAGGTTACCAGGGACTGGGGGAGGGTGGGGTGGGGAGTTATTGTTTAATGGGTACAGAGTTCCTGTTTGGGGTGATGAAAAAATTTTGGAAAGAGCTGGTGGTGATGGTTATGAAACTGTGCAACTCAGACTGGGACTTGAACCCATGTCCCAGGACTCGAACCCAGCCAAAACCCAGATTGAGACTTGAACCCACATCTTTTAATTGAGATCACACACCTGGTCTCAGGACTTAATGAAGCTCAGGTTCTTGATGTCTCATTGCAAAAAGAATTCAGCGAGAGACAAAGTGTTAGATAAGAAGTGGATTTATTTAGAGAGAAAAATACTCCACAGACAAAGCAGACATCTCAGAAGGCAACAGGCCCCAAAATATGGCATGGTTAGTTTTTATGGACTGGGTAATTTCATAGGCTAATGAATGGGAGGATTATTCCAATTATTTCAGGGAAGGGGCAGTAATTTCCAGGAATTGGGCCACCACTCATTTTTCTTTTTTTTTTTTGAAATTTTGGATTTTATTTTATTTTATTTTTTATATAGCAGGTTCTTATTAGCTATCTATTTTATACATATTAGTGTATATATGTCAATCCCAATCTCCCACCGCTCACTTTTTGACCTTTTATGGTTGGCCTCAGAATTGTCATGGCACTGGTGGGTGTGTCATTTATCTTGTTAATGTATTACAATGAGCATATAGTGAGGCTCAAGGTCTACTGGAAGTCGAATCTTCTGCCATCTTGGACCGAGTTGATTCTAACCAGTCCTTGTCATGTCCTATGGCTATGTCATTTTTTTTAAAGCTTGTGCCCTGCCCCCTTCCCTCCTGCTTCATTTGCATAGCATTGTGAATGTAATTAAGGTCACCAAACTGTACACATAAAAATGGCTAAAATGGCAAATTTTATGTTATATGTATTTTGTTACCATAAAAAATTGATATTTTAATGAGATTTAAAAAAATATGTTTGAACTCTAATGTTCTATAATACCATGGCCAAAGTGCTAATGGAAGAAGAGGGAACTGATCTGGGTGATGAAGGATGTGTCTGTCAGAATTAGTCCACTAGAACTCTGTGGAGACAGTGAAACCCAAAAATGGCAAATGGGAGGCTGCAGGCCACATCCAGCTAGGAGATGTGTTTTGTTTGGCTTGTGCAATGTTTACCAACGTAGCATTTATTTATTTATTTTTTAAAATATTTATTTATTTATTTTGTTGCACCAGGTCTTAGTTGTGGCACTTGGGCTCCTTAGTTGCAGCATGTGAACTCTTAGTTGCAGCATGCATATGGGATCTAGTTCCCTGACCAGGGATTGAAACCAGGCCCCCTGCCTTGGGAGTGCAGGGTCTTATCCACTGTGCCACCAGGGAAGTCCTCCAACATGAAATTTAAGATTTTAAGAAATCGGTTGTTAAAATGTAAAACCTGGGTGTATTGCTATTAAAAATTCCGGTTTATGGCTTCCCTGGTGGTGCAGTGGTTGAGAATCTGCCTGCTAATGCAGAGGACACAGGTTCGAGCCCTGGTCTGGGAGGATCCCACATGCCACAGAGCAACTAGGCCCATGAGCCACAACTACTGAGCCTGCGCATCTGGAGCCTGTGCTCTGCAACAAGAGAGGCTGCGATAGTGAGAGGCCCGCGCACCACGATGAAGAGTGGTCCCTGCTTGCCACAAGTAGAGAAAGCCCTCACACAGAAACGAAGACACAACACAGCAAAAATTAATTAATTAATAAACTCCTACCCCCAACATCTTTTAAAAAAAAAAATTCTGGTTTCTGATTTCCTTTGAAATATTAAAAGATCTGATAACACCAGATCCATCTTCTCACTTAGCTGGAGTTTTGAAGTAGCTGCTCCCTTTAAGCAGTACACACTCTCCAAATAGTCCCTCTGGTCCTTGCTGTCTTATTCCCAGCTGGCCTCATTAATCTGTTACTTTCCAGTCTCCTCTGGCATTTGTATTTGTGGCCCCTAGCATAAATCAATGATCAGGTGAATTATTTCTGAGAGCCCTCTGCTTGGTTTGTCAATTTCTTTAAAAAAAAGTGTTGTCAACTAAAAAACAAAAAATACACAACCTAAAAGTTGAAAATTATGTTTTATTCGGTGGACTTACTGAGGACTTAAGCCTGGGAAACACACTCTTAGATAGCTCTGAGGAGCTAGCTGTTCCAAAGAGGTACAGGAGTAGCCAGGATATATGAGTTTTTGCAATATACAGGTAGTTGGAACATCAAAAGATTACTGTTAATTAAAGAAAACCAGACATCTCAAGTTAATGACTTTAGCCCTTCTTTACGTATGGGAAGGTGCAAGAGCCTGGGCTTATTAAAATCATTCCTTTGATATGCACCTTAACTGTTTAGGGCCAGTATCCTGTTCTTTCCCATCTTGAGTTCCCTCAGGGTGTACACTTGGAAGGTGTCTGCAGTTGATGGCTTGATGGCTGCAGCATCCTTTGTTTACTGATAACAGGTGACATTCTTCGTACACAGTGTTAAAGGAATTTCTTTTTTCCTTTCTTACCTCTTCTAAAACATGGAATGACTGTTTTATGCTACCACATAAGGTTTCAGGTTTTGGTAACTGACACAAATACGTGTGAATAATTTTGTGAGCATAGAGTTCTAAAGAATACTTAAAGAGATAATTCATGCACGCAGTTCCTGAAAGTTTGATCACTGCTTTTGTGAATCTTCAAACATTTTATAACTACTTTAATTAGGTTTATTTTTTATTTCAGAAAAGTCAAAAGTATTACTTTGATGTTGCAAGAAAATTTAAACAATGCATAGAAATACACAACAGGAAAAGCCCTTCCTGCTTTACCTCCCTAGGGGTAACTGCAGTTAGCAGTTGGGTGTTTTTCTTTCCAGACCTTTGTTTTTGTTAGTATGTTCGTTTTTTTTTTTTTTGCGGTACGCGGGCCTCTCACTGTTGTGACCTCTCCCATTGCGGAGCTCCGGACGCGCAGGCTCAGCGGCCATGGCTCACGGGCCCAGCCGCTCCGCGGCATGTGGGATCTTCCCGGACCGGGGCACGAACCGGTGTCCCCTGCATCGGCAGGCGGACTCTCAACCACTGCTCCACCAGGGAAGCCCGTATGTTTGTTTTTATTTTTGTTTTCGCACATAGAGTTATGTAGAAATTTGTGTATTTATATGAACACAGAAACATGGAACACGTCTTTTTTCCCCACAAAAAAGAAATTATACATTTACTGCTTTGCAACTTGCTTTTTTTGGACAATATATTGTGATCACTTTCCCATACCTACATATATAGATATGGTTCATTCTTTGTGATGGCTATGTAGCATCAGAGTATGAATATAATTTACTTAAACATCTCACTTTTGACATATTTAGGTTATCTCTGATTTCTACTAATATAAATTTAATGGCACTGGGAACATTCTTCAGCCAATATCCTGGCAATATGGAAAAAGTTATTCTGAAGAGTAGATTCTTAGAAGTGGGCTTATTTAGTAAGGAATGTGTGTTTTAAAAATTTTGATCAGTATTGTAAAGTACCTTTTAAAATTTACATTCCCACCATTGCTGACACTGAACATTATCTGTCTCTGCCTTTTGCCAGTGTGGTAGGCAAATGATGGTGTCTCATTTTTTTCCATTTGCATTTCCCTCTTTATTAACTAAGATGGCACATCATTGTCTATTTCATTAGCCATTTGTATTTCCTTTTCTGTGAACTATCTGTTTTTGTCCTTAGTTGCTTAACTCTTGTTTGATCTATGTACATGAGAGTATGTAATCGGGAAATAGATCTGTATGTCTGCATACTAAGAGAGGTTTCAAAACCTGGCTCCTGGCTTGCAGTGTATGTATGCTCTTGTTCCTTGCTAGTGTGTTAGCTTCCTCTTGTTGTGGCTTGTAGTTATACCTCAGTCAACCGTCAGACAAACAACATTTGTTTTTTGCCCAGAACAACTAGCTAGGTACAGTGTGTAACTTAAAGAGAAATTAAAAAAAATAAATGGGTCTCTTACTGGCCTTTAGAAGATCATAATCTAATGGATGTGAAATGTACATGGAGGCAAGTACAACAATAAAAATGAAAATTCCTTGCCTTTGATCAGTGCTTTACAGTTTAGATTCTTCTGATAAAGAAGACAAGAACATAAGTAGTGAAAATATTAGATTAAAAAAGATAAGTACCATAACACTGTAATAGCAGTTTGGAGGATATAGAGATAAGTTGGGAGCATGGGGCTTGGGATTGTGGAACAGCAGAGTATTCCAAGAAGGACGACGGAGAAATGAAAGATGAGATGGAAAGGATTTTTATGGGTGGAAGAAAACCATGTGAAGAAACAGGACAAAAGGGTGAGAGTCTATCTTGGAAAGAAAGATCAGTTTCCTTTGGATTTGAGCATGGCATTTGGAATGCTTGGGAAGTGACCGTAGGAGTGAAGAATCCCTTACTAACTTTTCTTTGAGTATCATACTCTTGTTAATATCAAGGTTATATCATAATTTTTTTATCAGCCACATCTCACTGCTGGTTTATGTTGAGTTTGAGAGAAACTTAAATCGTCTGCTGTTTTCACACAGACCTTGTCTGTGACCACAGAAGGAAGATGCCATAACCGAACCATCCTGTCCCTGACCTTCAGTCTCACTCACATCCGTTAACTCATTGACTCCTTCATTTGTCTAACCTTTACAACATTCCAAAGCCAGGTATGGCCCACCCGCTAAGCATTAGGACCATGCTAGGTGCTGGGGAGACAAAGATGAACATGGCAAATTCCCTTCCCTGTGGAAGTTTCAGGCTGGAATAAGTGAAGCCCTTAAACACTTAGCTAGCTAGAACACCATGAGCATCCCAGTCTCAGAGATAGCATGTCCAGACCTGAATCAATTTGAGGATCTCCTGATCTTCACTCTTGTTAATGAGGACTAACTTCGCTGAGAGGGGCTGCCAAGTGGCCTGCTGGTACCTGAGACTCAAGGAACTAGTGAGATGAGCTGAGTCTGGGAGGTGGTAATTCCCATTCTCATTCAGGACAGCCTTAGTTTTATTTCTATTGTATTTTGCTATATCTGTTCACAGAAGATGAGTATGCTTCAGTGGAAGGAGGAAGTTTTACTGAGGCTTGAAACATTTTTTTTCTCGCTAACCAGGTGGTTCACGTGACCCTCTAGCATATTAGAAAGATGGTGTGGCACTAATGATGGCGGCATTATAATCCAATCTAGTTAAACCTATTTCTCCTTTGAAGATACTTTTGCTCAAATTGCTTGGTTTTGTATTATTTGTTTTATTGTTTGTTTTATTAATATAGAAATCCAGCAAGTTCAAAACGTTTTCACCTAAGTTTATTATTGTTACATTTATAATTTACATATCAAATAACTCAGGTGGTGTGAATTCAGATGGCGTGAATAAATAAAACTTTGGCTTCAGGATTAAGGAAGTAAATGAATAAGTGTTAGAGTGTTGTGTTAGAAGGCCTCATTTCTGCCACTTCTAATTGTGGAGCCCAAGTCACAAACTTACAGCCCCAATTTCCTCCTAGGTAAAATGGAGAGGATTCATTTGACAAAGGAGTCTTCAATGTCCTATCCAGCGGCCAAAACAACAGCAACATGGAACCAAACCCATGAATTCAAGGGATGAAAGCGTGAGCTGACTCCAGAGATGTGCTGCCCACCTTCTTGGTTAAACATACTCACTGTGAGGTCTGACAGCCTGACTTTGAATCTGGGCCTTCCTCCATCACAAGCCTAAGTAAGTCCCCTTACGCTGGGCTGCACCCCGCAGGCCTGCAAGCACTGTACTTGCCCAGCCTCAATACCGAAGGAAGAGACCAGAGTCAGCAACAGAGACATCAGCGGTTTAATGGATGGGGGATCTTACATGTCTGAAATAAGGTCCTGGAGTGACACCTTACCGTGTGCAGCTGATGGCCGGCAGGACATGGCAGCAGTCTTCGCTTCAGGGGAGAGAAGAAGGTTACCGGTCAAAGGGGGAATTGACGTCAGGTGGGCTCACTGGTTACCAGGGAAACCAGCAGAGGAGCACTCTCCTCATTGCTCCTTTGATAAGCTATCATAGTGGAGATGTTTTGATCTAAAGTTTTGAACTATCACTAGCTGGGACCAGGTGCAAGTATGTAGGCATTCACTGATTAGGATCTATAATTAAGAGGGAAAGTCAGTTAGATGAGTAGGGTGTAGGTGAAGCAGGAACTGGTTGACCAGGGGGTGTACAGAAAGCAAGATACAGCCATGTTGGGTGGCCCAATCATATACTTTAGCTTCTCAGAACTTCCATTCCTTAAACTGTAATATGAGAAGAATAATACTACCTGTGTTACAGTGACGTTAGAAAAAAAAGATAATTCATAGAAAGTCCTTACTGTTATGCCTGGCACAGTAAGTGTTCAGTGTTAATTCTTTTATATAAAACACTTGGGTCTTGTTTCTCTAAGGCTCGTATGGGTATGGCTTTTATATGGTTTTTGAGCCAATGAAGCACAGGCCTCTAGGATTATGTGAAAAAAAGTCACTAATTTATAAATGTTGTCACTGACAGGTGCCAGGTAGTTACACTAATTTTAATAATTTAATCATATTACAGTTTTAATGGTACAAAAAATATAACACTATGTGGCAAGCTATGTTCTAAGAGCATTACATATATTAACTAATTCAGTCCCTAATGTTAAAAGATTCAGCCCAGTAAGTTTGAAGATCTAATTGGCCTTAATGAATGATTCATGAATCAGGCAGCATCCCGTCTAGAAAACAGAAAGGCACTCTGAGGGGTTGTACTAAATGATAGGTTTTTATAGGAAGAAGTGTGGGATGAGGAAGCTGTTAGCAAAAGAAAAGAAAGGATATCTTCTTGGGGGGAGGAGAGAGAAGGGCAAGGGTTTTATCATGTAGATTGCCTCTTATTCCTCTGGGATGGGGGAGAATGGAGAGGGCCCACTGTGGCAGATTACCTCCTTGATACTGACCAGGAAATTCCAGACTGGATGAATAAGATTACATTTCTGGGGAAGGTTGAAACTGCAATTCGGTTAGGTATTAAATCTATGTTTGGCATCATGGTCTTTAGCAGAAGTGATGCCATTTTGGGCCTGTGGTTTTCTCTTTAATACTAACAGGAGGGTACTATTATTATCACTTGCATTTTACACATGAGGAAGTTCAAGATACAGGTCTCCCAGCTAAGTGGCAATGAGTGTTTGAGCACAGGAAGTTTGGGTCCAGAACTCATGCTCTTAACTACTCTGCTCTACTGATTATTTTATGAAAATTGCTCATACTCCTGACCACTTACTTGCTTTAGTCAAAGGTTAGAAAATTGTAAGACACCTGGGAAAACTTAGACAAATTAATCATGAAATATGAGAAGGAAAATCATATAGACTAAGACATTAAAATATTCTACAATAATAAAGATAGAAGACGCTAAATAAAGGAAAGATTTTTGAATGAAAACAGTGGAAGTCCGTAAGAATAGTAAATAAAACTACCAGTCAGAGACTTGTGTTTCTGGCGAAATGGCAGTCTAGATATCTTGGTTGACTCTCACAATAAAAATGCTGGATAAAGGATAAAAGGACATTTAGAAAACAATAAATGGATGAGGAAGTTAGGAATTTTAGAGGCTAAAAAGTAAGTGAAAGCAGAAACACAAAAAGGTCAACAAATTGGCTTTAACTGTGGGAACGTTTGCCAAACCAAGCTCTGGTTTTCAAGTGATAGGGTTTAGGACACGCTATCCTAAAATATGACGTCTTGGTATATTGAATATTTTAAGTTGAAGGAGTCCGAGAAAATGGCAGAAGCAGGAGGGTCTCTCTGACCTTCCCCTGGCCCTTCCCGCATTAAGCAGGTCATGAGACCCTCATGTGAGAGGGACATAACAAGAAAGGTAGACATATTTCCTGTCCTTCCAAAGCTTACAGTCTGACTCTAAGAGTGGGCTCTTTTTATTCCCAGATAGCAAACAAGGCAAATGAAGCTCAGAGAGGCTAATAGTCACATAATTATTAAGTGGAAAAACTATATTTGTCTCAATCTTTAACCCTTTCTCTTTCTACCACACAGGCTACTTATTGAAGGTTTGTATTAATGAAGGCTTTTGGGTTGCAAGTGACAGAAAAGGAACTCAAACTACCTTAAACCAAAAAGGAATTTTTTTGTTTTATGAAACCAAGCCCGAGACAGGGAAGAGAACGTGCTGGCTTCAGGGATGACCTGGCCCAGGGAATCCCACAGTTTTGGGAGTCTCTCCTTTGCACTCTTGTTCTCATTCTTGTTCTATCTCTATGTCTCTCTGCATTTTGAATTTATTTTTTTCCCCATGTTGGATAGATTTTTCTCCATGTACTGGGGAATACGCTACTGGTGACCTGTACCATGTCCTAATGACTCACAACAAAGGAAAAAGGGCAACTTCCCTGCTACCTATAGTTAGAACAATTCTGGGGAAAATTGACTTTTTCTACATGGGTAATGAACACACCACTGGATCCATCATTGAGGCTAGAAGGGTGAGGTATTTTGATTGGCTCTTATGTCGCTTACCAGCTTCTGTAGCCAAGGATGACAAAGCCTATTATCAAAAGAAGGGGGAGTGGCACAAATGTGGCTGCCAAAGGGACCATGAATGGTGCCAACATTTAGTAAGTACCTGATAAATGTTAAGTAAAGAACAAATTCTCACAAGTGTGTAGTACAGCACCTTTGCATCAATATTTACTAATGACATTGCACTAGAATTTTCAAATGCTATATTGATCAGGTTTGTTTTACTATGATGGCTTCTAAAAAATTAATTGGAAAGCCTGTCCTGTTTTATTCTTGTCTAAATAACATTCGATATATATGTTCCTTGAATTAAAAAACAATCACCCATAAAAGTCCTTGTACTTTTTGTGGAATAGGTTTTGAAATAGAATGCTAATATTGATTTAGAATTGTTTCCTGGGAATTGGATGTATTTAAATGTGCACAATTAATAACATATGGTAGACACTCAAAATATGTTAGTTTCCTCTCCAACTGGAAAACAGAGGAGATCGTAATGTTGGAGATGCTTGAGAAAGAGCACAATATATTGAAAGCAGACTTTTCAAAAGATTAATGTGATAGCAGCATTGAAAAAGAAAAGAAAAAAGTCCTGTAGGACGATGCCTCTCAAACAATTTGTAATGGAGTATCAGTTTCTTTTTTTCTTTTTTAAATCTATTGCAGATCATTTGTAAGATATAATTACAAATTACTAGAAAAATAAAATTTAAACAACTGGTATACAAAATATAAGCAATCTTCTATTTTTAGATTCAACAGACGTAAAATTACTGTCTCAAATGGTTGTCAATGTTTCTAAACAGCAAATCCTAATTTTTACCTTGCATTGGACTGGGAACGAACTGTTCATGGAAGGTTACTGGTCCCCACTGACTAGGAGGTTGTGCAATAATTCTTATGTCAATGCCGTCCAGTCAAAGACCACAGGAACACATCTCTTCCTGAGAAAGGTGGTTATTACTTGTTGTAGCAAGATGAGTTACACACCCTGCAACATCTTAGTAAGAACAGTAATATCCCCCCCATCCTCGGGGGATACGGTCCAAGACTCCCAGTGGATGCCTGAAACTGTGGATAGTACTAAACCATATACATACTACATTTAAAAAAAAAATACATACATACCTATGATAAAGTTTAATTTATAAATTAGGCCTAGTAAGAGATTAACAACAGTAACTAATAATAAAATAGAATACTTATAACAATATACTATAATAAAAGTTATGTGAATGTGGTCTCTGTCACAAAATATCTTATTGTACAAATTTAAGATGGCTTTTCCATCTTAACTAGCACTTATCATGCACTGTGGTTATAACTTCTTCAGTCTGAGGTGCAGCAGCAAAACTGGCATGAATTTCTTTTTCCTTTTTCACAATTTCATGGATAGAAGACTTGTTCTTACTGTAGATCTTAGCAACCTCAGCATACTATTTCTTATGTCGAAAACTTTCACCTTTTCACTTAAAGGAAGCACTTTGCCTCTACTCTTGGGCAGATCTGAATTGCCAGCATCATTACTCTTGAACTTGGGGACCACTGTTAAGTAAGGGTAACTTGAATACAAACACTGATACCGTGACCAGTCGGTCTGATAACTAAGTTGGGTACTAAGTGACTAAGGAGCAGGATAGCTGGACAAAGGAAGGATTCACATCGTGGGTGGGATGGAGCAGACGGTGTGAGATTTCATTATGCTACTCAGAACCACACACAATTTAAAACTTATGAATTGTTTATTTTTGAAATTTTCCATTTAATATTTTTAGACTGAGGTTGACCACAGGTAACTGAAACCACTAAAGTGAAACTGCAGATAAGTGGGGGCTTATGTAATTAGAAAGGACTTATTTTAGGATTTGGGCTTGTGTCAGGTAATATTGAGAGATGGGGCTTTGTCTGGGATTGGATGCTGCCAGGAAGTGGGGGCAATTCTATGATTGGGTATCTTATAAATCTTATTGGAAAGGGGCAGGAATAAAAAGAGCCTAAACTTTAATTGGCAAAGAGGCAGTGGCCGCTTATATTAGCTAGGATGGAAAATATTTTGGTTATTTTTGTGGTTTGGACATGTTCCTGTTTTTGTCTGTGTTCAGATGTGATTTCGGACTGGGTTTGTTTTTGTCTTGATCACAGAGTGGCCTGATCTGATGATGTTCTGTGAAATTGAATATGTTCTACACCAAGACCTAAGCCGTGAGCGCCAGATCAGCTCCCAGATGTCAGTGACTACTTTTCTCTTTCTCACCTCTGTAAGGTGACAAGGCCCTGTCTAAGGGTAAGAACATTGCATTTGAAACGTACAGGAAAGGATGTGGTGAACTGCTATTACAATACAGTGTCAATCCTCAAACTTTAACGTGCATCAGAATCACCTGGCAGACTAGTTAAGACACAAAATGTTGGGCCTCACCCCCCAGAGTTTCTGATTCAGTAGGTCTGGGGTAGGACTTGATAATTTGCATTTCTAATCAGTTCCCAGGTGTTGCTGATGCAGCCAGACCACACTTTGAAAACCACTGAAGTAGATGGAAGTATCAGAGGTGAGGATGATTACAGGGAAAGAAAAGACCTATTGTAGTTAGCTGCAATTCCCAAAATAAAAATCTACCACTTTGTCCTGGTAATACTCTGATGCAATTCTGACACTGGACTGCACTGTGCATTTTCCTGTTTTAAATTACAAATCTTTGAGGGGGAAGTTCACAGAGGAAAATCCTCTCCAAAATAATTTGTGCAAATTGTTGACTACTAAAGTTTGTACTTAACGTGAAAGTAAAATTTATGTGCTTATTATCCATTTTCCAGGAAGTTTCCAATTACAAATAGGCAGATCCATTTTAGAAAAATGGGTTAGAAAACCAGCTCTTCAACTGGATTATCTGCAAATTGGCTTATTTGCAAATAGACGTTGTACCTACTAAAAGCAACCCTTACCATCCCTCTGTTAATTATTCTACTCCATCAATTTTAAGACAGAATTCCTTAAAAGGTATGTAACTGCCCATGCCTTTGAAATATTTAAATGTCTTTACTAAAAATTTGACTTTGTTTACTTAATTTTGTTCATTCTTTTCTGGGATAAGAAAAAGTGGTAAATAGAAAAGAGGAAGTGGTAAATCAGGGTGGGATGGGTGATCCCTTCTTGTTCCAAAAAATTCGTTTTAATTTAATTTCCTCTACATTTGCCTGATATGGGATAAAAGAAAAAAGTGTGGCATGGACCTCTCGTGGTTCAGCTGGGTTGCCTCTGTCATATAATGTACATTGAGATTCAGTTAGTTCTTGAACTAAAAAAATTTAAGTATCATGCAAAGAATCTGTATAAGAACTTAATAAAATGATTTTTATAGCTCTTATAACAAGTTATAAACCATTTTATTAACTCTCTTTAAAAGGCTACCAAGAATCTGGTGATTCATGAAAAACAGCTTCAACAAGTGTAAATTATTGCTTATAGAATTAGGAAACTTGGCCTTCTTTTTAAAATAATTTCATCACATCTCTAGAGAGAATAGTCTTTGGCAGAGAGCTAGATTCTGCAAATCTAAGCTTTTTCAGTTTAGCATCCAACTAAGAATTCAAGTAGAATAAGATGATTAATCTTGGGGTTGAGATGGGTCTACGCCTGATTAGCTACTGGACCAGGAGCAGGTCTTGCTCTGATGAGTAATTTAACTTCAGTTTCTTCATTTGTGAAATGAGGAGCTTAAACTAGTTAACCCCTAGGGATTCTCTGAACTCTTTAATGTTCAAGTTGTTATACTAGGCCTAGGGCTGTGGGTTTTAATTACATTATACCCCTCTCTTTCACAGCTCCTCTTAATTATTTTTTCAGTATCAGAAGGATGTTGATGATAAGGGCATGCATGGAGATGGCAAAGGGACTGGGAACAGATTAGGAAGAGTTGAAGGAACTGAGATTGTTGAGCTTGGAGAAGAGGAGGTTCATGGTGGGGGAGATATGAGATCTCCCTGAAAAATATGTGGAACTTGTCATGTGAAGAAGAAAAACATATATTCCAAGTTCAAAGGGTGGAAATTACAAGGAGACAAATTTGGGTTCAGTGTCAGGAAAAACTTTTCAACTATTCATTCAAACATTACTAAATATTTGTTGAGCATCTACTATGTGCCAGGCACTGATCTAGGTTTTGGGGATTTGCCAGTGAAAAACACACAAAAACTCTTGTCCCAGTGAGGTGTACATTCTGTTAGGATAGTCTTACGTGGCAGTCACTGGAGGTTTTCAAACAAAGATGGGCTGATCAGAGAGAATACAGTGGCTGGGATTCCTTCTTTGGACTGGATAACTTCCACAGTCTCTAAAGTCTCTGTGTGTGTGAACATTAATCAGTCAACACACATTTATTAAACAACTTCTAAGTGTCAGGTGTAGCCCTGGGCGCTGGAAATGCAAAAATGCATAGACAGATCTTGCCTTCAAGGAGCTCTCAATCTTGTTGGGGAGAAAGACATAAACAATGTAAAAGTTTGGTATGAGAAATAGACAATGGAACAAGAGTATGCCAATGGGGAAGAAAAACTCAGCTTGAAGGTGTTCTGAAAGAGGGGACACCTGAGGTAAGTGTTAAGTGTTGAGGACTTCACCAGACCTCAAAACAAGGTCATAGAGGCCATAAACATATGGTGCATGTAGAAAACTGCAGATAGTTTTAGGATCCTAGTTTTTATTTTAATTCCCCATGGATAAAAATGGGATGGAGACCATAGTGACTTAGGATTATACAAGTATCTATGCCCTTTGAGGGTGGATCCCAAGATTTGGTAAGGTAAACTGATCATATATATTGACTTATTCCTGCATTCTTTCAAAAATCATTGAGTACGTATTATGCATTAGATACTCCATTACACTGATTGGGTTACAGAAAAAAATTAGACCAAGTCTTTGTCCTCAAGGAGGGTCCAGTCTACAGGAAGGAAACAGACAGATATGAGGTAGAATAAAGTGTCAGAAGTACTGTGGTAGACATTTGTGTAGGGCATTTGAGGCCCTAAAAACTAAATGAGAAATGATGAGACATGAGGGAAGAGAGACTAGGAAAAGCTTCATTGAGGAGCTGACCTTGGAGTTGAGTCTTGAAATTGAGAGGATTCCACCAGGAGAATGGACAGCAAAAGGGAGGCAAGTCCATGGGAACTTGGTAAAACAGCAGGGTGCACTAAGAGTCAGTCTTGTTAATGCTTGTCTTGAGTGTGGAATGCAGGGTACCACATCATGAAAAGTTTTCCTTATCACGCTAGGGAATTCTAAAAGTATCCTGAGCAGACCTAGGGAATTCTAAAATATCCTTATACTTGTGGGGCCCAGGCCAAAAACACAAGTACAGTTTCCTGGCTGGTCCCCTTCTCATCTTACCCTCTCTCCTGTAATTCTCCTCACACACATGTGTGAACAACCCAGCTTGCATGTCCAGGCTTTGTCCCATCTCCCTGAAAATATCTGCCTTTGGCCACTTCTAAGGCCTAAGAGTGAGCCCTAGCAGTGGGATCAGGCTGTTTCGGTTGGGAATTCCAGGACTGTTGTCTGGAAGGGAGGAGGACACAGGCTCTCAGTGGGACCACCCTTTAGATAGATGGGGACTCCTGGCCCTGAGTGGGGAGGGGAGTGGTTGGAGGAGGGCCAAAATGGAGTCCTTTAAACTTAAGACGGGCAGTAAACATTTTCTGTAAAGGCTAGATTGTAATATGTTAGGCTTTGTAGGCCATATATGGCAATTGTTGGGTATGCTTTTTTTTTTTTTTTTTTTTTTTTGGTTAAAACACTTAAAAATGTGAAATCCATTCTTATCTTGAGGGCTATACAAAAAGAGGGTACAGGCTGGATTTGGCCAGGGTCCGCAGTTTGTATGACATGGGACAGCAGAATAGTGAGGTACAACTGAAGGATGCTAAAAAGGGGAGTGACAGTCACTTTGTGTTTTGGAAACATTGATCTGGCTTTGTGGAAAGTATATTGGAGTTTGATGGGTTAGGAGGCTAACAATCCAGGAAGGAGATGATGAAGTCCTGAATGAAATCAGAAGTAATGGGACCTGAGAAGATGGAGAATAAAGAACATTTAAAAAGAGTTGGTGACTTTGGGTTTCTGATTAAGGCAACTGGTTGGTGGTTCTAATTACTGAGATAGGGACATCTCAGGGCAGAGTGGCACAAGCTAATGAGTTCTAGTTTTAGCATCTGGAACTTGAGTTCTAGGTAGGGTACCGAGGGGATGTCACATATATGAACTGTTATTCTATAGTCAGAACAGGGCTGGAGATACAGACTTGAGAGTCACCAGGGGATAGATGGTGAACATTTGGAAAGTAAAATTGAGGAAGAGAAACTTCTCCATCCTACAAATATGTCTTTCTTGAGATAAACCACATCAAGACAAGGTGGGAGAGAAGATACAGAAGGCTTGCCCTGGACACCTGGCAGGACTGAGGATGGATGCTGAGGCTGGTGAGCAGTGTCATGCCAGAGCCTGAGGCATGGTTGGTGTGGCAAAAATGAGTCTGGAAGGGTGACCAAGGAATGGTCAACAGAGATCTCTCCTCCTGGGGTTAGTCCCTCAGCTACTGGATTTACACCCCGAGTAGGAATCTACTATATTGTAACAGGTCTGAATCTAAGACCTTCTGGTGTGCAAGAAATATCACATTTCTTTGTGATCCCTGAATCAACCTAGTTTTGACTCCAAGGTGCCACTCCACTGGGCTGGTAGGAAGGTGTACACAACTTATTCTAGCAGCCTTGCATTGCCGCCTCAACTGTGCTCCCTCATTTCACCAAGCTTCTGGAGGCCTTTCTCACTCATGAGTCATCTCTCCCACCCAAGTTACTGCTGGTCTGCCCGTTGTCTCTGTCCGCACAATCCTGTCAGGTCGGGCAGCTTTTGGCAGTTTCCCTGACACATTTAGCATACTAGAATATTTGTCAAAGCTCTGAAACCCAGTGCCTAGGCCTCTGCTTCCCTAGGTAAACCACGTACCTCCTTCTGGAGTCTTGCTGCTTCCTGGGGTAATGACTTGGAGCAGAGCCTGGCTTCCTACTGCTTCTAGACCTATGGACCTCTTCTCCCCACCATTGCCAAGTAATCTCTATTATGGGTGGAAGTTCCTCCCTCTTGCTCCTTCACCATACACTTTAAGTTCATTAAATCTGTAACTTGAAAAACATGTTCTTCTTTGCTCCAGGGAAGGGAGGGCTTTCTTCACCAAAGATGAGGAAAAATATTTGCATTTCACTTTCTAGTGCATCAAAGAAAAAGAAGAAAAACAAAATCAGATAAGATTATGCATTGGAACAGTGTGAGTATTTGTATCCTGACACATATTGGTAGAGAGGAGATTGGCAAGTGCAAGGAAGAACCCAGGCCTCTAAAGGGCTTTATGAATGAGGTGGGACTGGAGATGGGGACGAAGAGTAGCTGAAGGTGACATCTTTGGACTTAGGCTTCCCTGATTTTTAGAATGGAGCATTGCAGGGAGCCTGCACTCAGGGTCATAGATCAAACCTTGAATATCCCCAGTTACCTAGTAAACAGGGTTGCAGGTGGTGGTGGGGTGGGGAGGGGGGAGCACTGGGCACTGTTGCCTGTGTAGGAAAAATACCCAGTCTTCCTCCTGTGTTTCTTCTTGACTTCTACATTGCCACACTAACAACACTTCTGACACCAGATGTGTGGAGATTTTCCCCAACAATGAGCAACACCAGGTGGATGTCCTATAATTTAACTCAATTCTGACACTGTCTACCTGGAGATAGCCTCAGATCCCAGGAGATCCCCCTCCCCCAACCCACACACACACTTCAGATGCCAATCTTGAGTAATAGGTCCTAGGTTACCCACAACTTCCTTCCAACTTGGCTACAAATCGGAGGTTCCAAAGAACCCCCTTCTTAAAGTCAGTGATTTGCTAGAATAGCTCACAGAGCTCAAGGAAATATGTATGTTTGTCTACCACTTTATTAAAGGATGTGATAAAGAATACAGATGAACAGCCCGTAAAAGAGATACATGGGGCAAGAATTCTGGAGGCTCCTGAGCTTCTGTCCCCATGGAGTTGGGGTACACTAACATGGATATGTTCACCAACCTGAAAGCTCTCCAGACCCCTTACTTTGGGGGTTTTTATGGAGACTTCATCACGTAGCCATGACTGATGATTAACTCATTCCTTCTCCCTCCTCAAGAGAATGGGGTGTGGTTGGGAAAGGGGCTGAAAATTCCAAGCTTCTAATCATGGTTTGGTTTTTCTGGTGACCAGCCCTCATCCAGGAGCCCACCCAGACTTGCCTTAGGAGAACAAAAGTTTATATCACTCAGGAAATTACAAAGGGTTCAGGAATCCTGTGTAAGGAACTGGGGTCAAAGACCAAATATGAGAAAAGAATATGTTCTTGGTGCTGTTATCACTTCGGAAATCACAAGGGTTTTAGGAGCTCTGTGGCCTGAAGTGGGGGCAGAGACCAATATATATTTTGTCTATTATTTAACAGTGGTATAGCCTCATACATACTTTCCTACCTGTAGTCAAGATGGCTTTGGAATTCTGTTGGGTTGTATCTGGGTGCTGGGATCATTGCTCTAATCTGTGGATTGCTGGGAATGGCTGGTGCTGGAATGAGCTAACTTTTGTTTAGAAGTTAAGCATTTACTTGCTTTATTCAATTATCTCTTTAAACCACCCAGGGTGGTAAATTTTACAATTTCCTTTCTGCTGATGGGAAACCTGAAGCTCAGAGAGGCCAGGTGAATTTACCACAGTAACACAGCTAATGTGTGGCCTAAACACTTGTCAGTTGTAGGTTCAACCTATGGATGATTTATTGCCCAACAGCAATATTTTCAGAATGAAAGGGGCTGCTCTTAATAATTATGCCAGCACACTAGGTGTACAATGGAGTTCTCTTCAGCAGATTGGGATGTGTGGGCAACTGGTTATTTTTCTATTTTTATTAACTTTTTTAAAGAACGAATTGTAATTTTGGTAAGCATTTCTACTTTAAAAAATTCTCTACCTTACAGATTTGTAACAGTTTTATTATTTCCTTCCTTTAAGAAAGATATGATTGCCACCACCTTTTATGAAGCCAATTTAACCCTAACCTCAAAACTTAATAAAAGCTGTACAATAAACATAGATTACAGCCCAGTCTCACTTGTGAACAAAGGTGCAAGAATCCTAATATGTACTGGCTAACTAAATTCAGTAATGATTAAACAATGAAATATAGAAATATAAACAAGCCCCTTAGATAGCCTCATCCACCAGAGGGCAGACAGCAGAAGCAAGAAGAACTACAGTCCTGCAGCCTGTGGAACAAAACCCACATTCACAGAAAGATAGACAAGATGAAAAGGCAGAGGGCTATGTACCAGATGAAGGAACAAGATAAAACCCCAGAAAAACAACTAAATGAAGTGGAGATAGGCAACCTTCCAGGAAAAGAATTTAGAATAATGATAGTGAAGATGGTCCAGGACCTCGGAAAAAGAATGGAGGCAAAGATCGAGAAGATGCAAGAAATGTTTAACAAAGACCTAGACAAATTAAAGAACAAACAAACAGAGATGAACAATAAAATAACTGAAATGAAAACTATACTAGAGGGAATCAGTAGCAGAATAACTGAGGCAGAAGGATGGATAAGTGACCTGGAAGACAGAAAGATGGAATTCACTTCTGTGGAGCAGAATGAAGAAAAAAGAATGAAAAGAAATGAAGACAGCCTAAGAGACCTCTGGGACAGCATTAAATGCAACAACATTCCCATTATAGGGGTTCCAGAAGGAGAAGAGAAAGAGAAAGGACCAGAGAAAATATTTGAAGAGATTATAGTAGAAAACTTCCCTAATATGGGAAAGGAAATAGCCACCCAAGTCCAGGAAGCGCAGCGAGTCCCATACAGGATAAACCCAAGGAGAAACACACCGAGGCATGTAGTAATCAAATTTGCAAATATTAAAGACAAAGAAAAATTACTGAAAGCAGCAAGGGAAAAATAACATACAGGGGAACTACCATAAGGTTAACAGCTGATTTCTCAGCAGAAACCCTACAAGCCAGAAGGGAGTGTCATGATATACTTAAAGTGATGAAAGGGAAGAACCTACAACCAAGATTACTCTACCCAGCAAGGATCTCATTCAGATTTGAAGGAGAAATCAAAAGCTTTACTACAAGCAAAAGCTAAGAGAATTCAGCACCACCAAACCAGCTCTACAACAAATGCTAAAGGAACTTCTCTAAGTGGGAAACACAGGAGAAGAAAAGGACCTACAAAAACAAACCCAAAACAATTAAGAAAATGGTCATAGGAACATACATATCGATAATTACCTTAAATGTGAATGGAGTAAATGCTCCAACCAAAAGACACAGGCTCGCTGAATGGATACAAAAACAAGACCCATATATATGCTGTCTACAAGAGACCCACTTCAGACCTAGAGACACATACAGACTGAAACTGAGGGGATGGGAAAAGATATTCTATGCAAATGGAAATCAAAAGAAAGCTGGAGTAGCTATACTCATGTCAGATAAAATAGATTTTAAAATAAAGAATGTTACAAGAGACAAGGAAGGACACTACATAATGATCAAGGGATCAACCCAAGAAGAAGATATAACAATTATAAATATATATGCACCCAACATAGGAGCACCTCAATACATACGGCAACTGCTAACAGCTATAAAAGAAGAAATTGATGGTAACACAATAATAGTGGGGGACTTTAACACCTCACTTACACCAATGGAAAGATCATCCAAAATAAAAATAAATAAGGAAACAAGCTTTAAATGACACAATAGACCTGATAGATTTAAATGATATTTATAGGACATTCCATCCCAAAACAGCAGGTTACACTTTCTTCTCAAGTGCTCATGAAACATTCTCCAGGTTAGATCACATCTCGGGTCACAAATCAAGCCTCAGTAAATTTTAGAAAATTGAAACCATATCAAGCATCTTTTCTGACCACAACGCTATGAGATTAAAAATGAATTACAGGGAAAAAAACATAAAAAACACAAACACATCGAGGCTAAACAATACGTTACTAAATAACCAAGAGATCACTGAAGAAATCAAATAGGAAATCAGAAAATACCTAGAGACAAATGACAATGAAAACACAATGATCCAAGACCTATGGGATGTAGCAAAAGTAGTTCTAAGAGGGAAGTTTATAGCTATACAAGCCTACCTCAAGAAACAAGGAAAATTTCAAAAAAAAATCTAACCTTACACCTAAAGGAGCTAGAGAAAGAAGAACAAACAAAACCCAAAGTTAGCAGAAGGAATGAAATCATAAAGATCAGAGCAGAAATAAATGAAATAGAAACAAAGAAAACAATAGCAAAGATCAATAAAACTAAAAGCTG
This sequence comes from Delphinapterus leucas, assembly GCF_059928025.1. Classification (NCBI taxonomy): domain Eukaryota; kingdom Metazoa; phylum Chordata; class Mammalia; order Artiodactyla; family Monodontidae; genus Delphinapterus; species Delphinapterus leucas. Next base: position 77,907,548 of record NC_143135.1, read on the forward strand.
GTTCTTTGAGAAGATAAACAAAATTGATAAACCATTAGCCGGACTCATAAAGAAAAAGAGAGAGAGGACTCAACTCAATAAAATTAGAAATGAATAAGGAGAAGTTATAACAGACACCGCAGAAATACAAAGCATCCTAAGAGACTACTACAAGCAGCTCTATGCCAATATAATGGACAACCTGGAAGAAACAGACAAATTCTTAAAAAAGTATAATCTTCCAAGACTGAACCACGAAGAAATAGAAAATATGAACAGACCAATCACAAGTAATGAAATTGAAACTGTGATTCAAAATCTTTCAACAAACAAAAGCCCAGGACCAATGGCTTCACAGGTGAATTCTATCAAACATTTAGAGAAGAGGTAACACCCACCCTTCTCAAACTCTTCCACAAAATTGCAGAGGAAGGAACACTCCCAAACTCATTCTACGAGGGCACCATCACCCTGATACCAAACCACACAAAGACACTACAAAAGAAGAAAATTACAGACCAATATCACTGATGAATATAGATGCAAAAATCCTCAACAAAATACTAGCAAACAGAATCCAACAACACATTAAAAGTATCATACACCATGATCAAGTGGGATTTATCCCAGGGATACAAGGATTCTTCAATGTATGCAAATCAATCAGTGTGATATACCATATTAACAAATTGAAGAATAAAAACCATATGATCATCTCAATAGGTGCAGAAAAAGGTTTTCACAAAATTCAACACACATTTATCATAAAAACTCTCCAGAAAGTGGGCATAGAGGGTACCTACCTCAACATAATAAAGGCCATATACAACAAACCCACAACAAACATCATTCTCAATGGTGAAAAACTGAAAGCATTTCCTCTAAGACTAGGAACAAGACAAGGATGTCCACTCTGACCACTATTATTAAACATAGTTTTGGAAGTTCTAGCCATGGCAAGCAGAGAAGAAAAAGGAATAAAAGAATACACGGCTTCTCTGGTGGCGCAGTGGCTGAGAGTCCCCCTGCCAATGCAGGGGACGCGGGTTTGTGCCCTGGTCCGGGAAGACCCCACATGCTGCGGAGCGGCTGGGCCCGTGAGCTATGGTTGCTGAACCTGTGCGTCCAGAGCCTGTGCTCCGTAACGGGAGAGGCCACAACAGTGAGAGGCCCGCGTACTGTAAAAAAAAAAAGAAAAGAATACAAATTGGAAAAGAAGAAGTTAAACTGTCACTCTTTGCAGATGACATGATACTATACATAGAGAATCCTAAAAATGCCACCAGAAAACTACTAGAGATAATAAATGAATTTGGTCAAGTTGCAGGATACAAAATTAATGCACAGAAATCTCTTGCATTCCTATACACTAATGATGAAAAATCTGAAAGAGAAATTAAGGAAACACTCCCATTTACCATTGCAACAAAAAGAATAAAATACCTAGGAATAAACCTACCTAGGGAGACAAAAGACCTGTATGCAGAAAACTATAAGACACTGATGAAAGAAATTAAGGATGATACCAAGAGATGGAGAGATATACCATGTTCTTGGAATGGAAGAATCAATATTGTGAAAATGACTGTACTACCCAAAGCAATCTACAGATTCAATGCAATCCCTATCAAATTACCAATGGCATTTTTTACAGAACTAGAACAAAAAAGTTTTAAATTTGTATGGAGACACAGAGGACCCCTAATAGCCAAAACAGTCTTGAGGGAAGAAAACAGAGCTGGAGGAATCAGAATCCCTGACTTCAGACTATACTACAAAGCTACAGTAATCAGGACAATATGGTACTGGCACAAAAACAGAAACATAGATCAATGGAACAAGATAGAAGGCCCAGAGATAAACCCACGCACCTATGGTCAACTAATCTATGACAAAGGAGGCAAGGATATACAATGGAGAAAAGACAGTCTCTTCAATAAGTGATGCTGGGAAAACTGGACAACTACATGTAAAAGAATGAAATTAGAACACTCGGTGACACCATGCACAAAAGTAAACTCAAAATTGATTCGTGACCTAAATGTGAGACTGGACACTATAAAACTCTTAGAGGAAATCATAGGAAGAACACTCTTTGACATAAATGACAGGAAGATCTTTTTTGATCCACTTCCTAGAGTAATGGAAATAAAAACAAAAATAAACAAATGGCACCCAATGAAACTTCAGTGCTGTTGCACAGCAAAGGAAACCATAAGCACGACAAAAAGACATCCCTCAGAATGGGAGAAAAGATTTGTAAACAAACCAACGGACAGAGGATTAATCTCCAAAATATATAAACAGCTCATGCAGCTCAATATTAAAGAAACAAACAACCCAACCCAAAAATGGGCTAAAGACCTAAATAGACATTTCTCCAAAGAAGACATACAGGTGGCCAAGAAGCACCTGAAAAGATGCTCAACATCACTAATCATTAGAGAAATGCAAGTCAGAACTACAATGAGATATCACCTCACACCAGTTAGAATGGGCATCATCAGTAAATCTCCAAACCGCAGATGCTGGAGAGGGTGTGGAGAAAAGTGAACCCTCTTGCACTGTTGGTGGGAATATAAATTGATACAGCCACTATGGAGGATGGTATGGATGTTCCTTAAAAATCTAAAAATAGAATTACCATATGATCCAGCAATCCGACCACTGGGCATATACCAAGAGAAAAGCATAATTCAAAAAGACCCATGCAACCCCAATGTTCATTGCGGCACTGTTTACAATAGCCAGGTCATGGAAGCAACCTAAACGCCCATCGACAGACGAATGGATAAAGAAGATGTGGCACATGTATACAATGGAATATTATTCAGCCAGAAAAAGGAATGAAATTGAGTCCTTTGTTGAGACATGGATGGATCTAGAAACTGTCATACAGAGTGAAGTAAATCAGAAAGAAAAAAACAGATATCGTTTATTAACGCATGTATGTGGAACCTAGAAGAATGGTACAGATGAACCGGTTTGCAGGACAGAAGTTGAGACACAGATGTAGAGAACAAACGTATGGATACCAAGGGGGGAAAACTGTGGGTAGGTGGGGATGGTCGTGTGCTGAATTGGGCGATTGAAATTGACATGTATACACTGTTGTGTATAAAATTGATGACTAATAAGAACCTGCTGTATAAAAAATAAAATTTAATTTAAAAAAGTATATAATATATTGTGACCAATTATGGTTAATTTTTAGGAATGCAAGGAGAAAATTCTATGTGAAAAGAATCTATTAATATAATTTCCCATACTAACAAATTAAAGAAGGAAATACATTTCAGCAGATGCAGAAAAAGCATTGTTTAAAGTTTTATACTTATTTATGATTTAAAATAGATGTAGAAAGGAACTTCCTTAATGTGATAGAAAGGTATTTATCCTTTTACCTGGAGAAACTTGAAAAGCATTTGCCTTAAGATTAGAAACAATGCAAGGATATATGCTATCACAATGTTCTGCATAATGCTGGAGGTTCCAGCCAATGTTATAAGATAGGAAATAACACTGAGAAATACAAGATTGGATGGGAAGAGATAAAATTGTCATTTTCAAGTGTCATGATCATTTACATAGAAGACTAAAGAAAATCAACAGACTCTTAGAAGTAATAAGAGAGTTCAGTAAGTTTGCTGATTATAAGATCAGTATACCGAAATCAGTAGCTTTCCTCAATACCAGCAATATTAATATCAAGAAGATAGTAGATAGTAAGATATCATCCAAAACAACAACATCAAAACTGGAAAATTTCAAGGACTTACTGGATAAAAACTCACAAGACCATTACAGAAGAACATTTAAAAACTCTACAAAAGGGCCTAAAGAAAGAGTTGAATTAATAGTGAGGTGAATCATCTTCATGAATGAGAATGCAGTATTTAGACATAACAAGTTTCCCCAAATGTAATGCAGTTCCAAGCAAAGTCATAGCTGCCTTTGGGGAGATGCTGCGCCTTTCATATTTTGAATGAACCATCAAATGACTCGTGATGGAAGGCGGGACTCTACCTCTGTCTATGGAAGTAGAAGGGTCAGACACTCCTTCTCACTCTTTGGAAGCTAGCACATGAGTATGTGATCCCAGCTTGGACATGAAATTCTCCTTCCCAGGACTCTGAATCTTGAGTGAGTGTTACAGTAGTGCAGGGAGAGTTCAGAAGGCTTTTCATTGTGGTGGCATGGTGGCATCTTAACCAGGTGTCCCTTGCATTGTAGCCTTGTCTGTCATTGCTACTGCCAGGCCTCCCTTAGTTCTTGCCCATTTTTGAGGCTTCTTCTATAGCCTCCTTCCTGAGAACTTCTGTGAACTCACTGATATCTTCTCCAATAAATTTATTTTGCATTAAACTAGACAGAACCAGTTTCTGTTGCTTGCAATCAAGAACTTGGAACTGGGAAACTTGCCAAAATGATTCTGTAATTTATGTAGAATTCAAGTCAGTGAGTAACCTAGACCAGGAGTTAGCAAACTTTTTCTGTAAAAAAGCTAGATACTAAATATCTTAGGATTTGGTGGCAGGATGCAGCTACTCAACTCTGCTGTTGTAGTGCTCAAAAGCAGGCGAAGATGGTATGTAAGCAAATGCATGTAGTTGTGTTCTAATAATGCTTTATTTACTAAAATAGTGGGCAAGGTTTGGCTCAAGGACTGCAGTTCCCTGATCCCTGATTAAGACAATCATGAAAAAGAAAAGCAAAGAAAAGACAGACTCGTTCTACTAGATATTTAGACATATTACCCAGCCATCCTAGGTAAACAATGTGGGACTGGTATAGAAACATACAAATGCACTGTGGAACAGAATAGAACTCAGAAAGATGCACATGGGAGTTTGGGTTATTTAAATATTTTGTAGGAAAATTTGGTTCGCTATGTGAAAAAAATTAAAGGATTCCTACCTCAGGCAAAATATAAAAATAAACTCCAGAATATAAAAGTAAGGTGCTAAATATGAAAGATTAAAATTGCTAGAAGAAAATATCAACTATCTTTAGGACTTTGGGGTAGGGAAGAATTATGATTGTTAGGCCAATATTAAACTACTTTGCATTCTCGGAGGACACGTCACCAGAGAAATTGATTGTGTTATTAGGGCAAGTTACCCTGTAGCTGAAATCTTCATGGTAAACTCAGGTGAGCATAGGCTCAATCAAAGAACCGAGGACTGGTGATGCGCTGGTGGCTGAACCATTGTCTGTGTTGTGAAAAGAAAGGAATGCCAGGCTGAATAAAGAATGATTGTTTTTTTTGGTCGACAACAATGGTGGGAAAACCTGAAGGGGCAGACTTTGGAGGCAAAAAGCAATATGAGGCTCTGATTGATGATTCAATTGCAGGGACAAGAATAAAACAAGTGACCAAGTCCAGACACAGAATTAGATATACAGTAATTTTGTTTGTTTTTATTTTTTATGTATCCTTAGTGTTATCTTCTTGGAGAGGCAGTAAAAAAAAAGGCTGGAAATATACAAACATAGCTTCAAATCCAAGTGCCATTATTGGCTGTGAGAATTTCCTCTTTTATGAAATGGAGAAAATAATACCTACTTTTCAGGGTTGCTCTAATGATTAGAATGTAAGTATGTAGGGTGGATTGAAGATGGTTACAAATTTTTTGTTGTGTTCTCCCGTTGAGAAATGGAGTTTATTTTCCTTCTCTTTGAATCTGGGCTGACTGGCACTGTGGCTGCTTTAACCAGTAGCACTTGGAAGAAGTGATACTTCTACTTCTTCCTCCTTGGAAGCAGTAGGTCCGGGGATTCAGTCACTGCATACAGAAGAGACCATTTGTGGGGAGAGAGGTCCCAGCTCTCCAGCCATCCTGCTAAGGCACCAGACATGTGAATGAAGCCATCTTGGATATTCTAGCCCCACCACCATCTGCCTGAAGACTTATGAGAGACCCTAAACAAAACTAGCAGAACTACCTAGTCAAGCCACAGAATTATGTATTAGAAAATGGTTGTAGTAGTTTCAAGACACTAAGTTTGGGGTTTATTTGCTATGTAGCAATAGACAACCCAAAGAATATATTCAACAACCACCAGAATGCTTGGAACAGTATTCCAAGTAATTCTTCTAAGCATTTACATGTTAGCAATTATTATTCCGGTAAGCCCAGCACATGGAGGAATCATTCAGGAAAAAGTCAATTTCTAGCCAATGCTTTTTCAGGCCACTAATATATACATTAATTAATTCCTTCATTCAGAAAATATTAAATGGGTGCCCTACTCTTTGTCACATACTCTTCTGGATACTAACAAAGCAGCTAAATTCCCTGCCTGAAAGTAATTAAGATGATATCCTTTAGTCTTTGTGATATTGATATAACCAGAATATTAGGGTTTAGCTAGAAAGGACTAATTATCTGATATGAACATATAAGAAATGAGGTTCAAAGGAAATTTGTCCTAGGTAAGTTATAATTAACATCTTCTAAGTATTAATCCTTAATAAGCTGAATAGAAACCATTAAAGTATTTCAAATTTAAATTAGCCTCCACCTCACCATTCTTGATTTATACCATCATCTTTTAGAAGATGTCTAAAATGAAAATTTTAATTGAGCAAGTTAATTCAAATACTGTATTCATTCAATCATTCAACCATTCAACAAATAAATTTATCAGACAATCTTTATGTGCCAGTGATGGTGCTAATCCTTAGGCTTCTAATTCAGAACAATTAACTCATAGACTGCCTTTTCTGTCAAGAACTACACTTTTCTTATCAATGTCATGGGGGAGAAGAAGTTTTAAAATACATTAGATTAATCATGTTTTTATACCAGAATGATTCCTTAGATAGAGGTTGTAATCTACTTACTTTGAGGTAGATTCATCCCTGAATATGATCTAGTTATAGATAACCAAAAAAGTATATTAGGTATTAAGTTTGAATAGAAGTCCAATTCGTTATTTAAGTTTCCCAAAATTTTCTACATAGTTGCTTGTTTTTATTCAGGGCTAGGTGTATTTGCTAATTTGAGGGGCAAGAAAAAGAAGCCTGTCGAATGTATTTGCTCTGATGCTGAGGTAGTTCTCAAGGCTTCTTCCATGTGAATGTTTAGCCCATACACATGCACATAAAACAAACGACAATCATTACTATTAAAGTCTAGGAAAGCAAGTCCACCCTTACTTGGGTACTTTATATCCAAGGAGAATCATTGGTTCTTGGCCCTAAAGTCTATAATCCTCAGGAAAATGCTTCAGCAAAAGAAATCAGGGATTGGGCTTCCCTGGTGGCGCAGTGGTTGAGAGTCCGCCTGCTGATGCAGGGGACACGGGTTCGTGCCCCGGTCCGGGAGGATCCCACATGCCGCGGAGCAGCTGGGCCCGTGAGCCATGGCTGCTGAGCCTGTGCGTCCGGAGCCTGTGCTCCGCAACGGGAGAGGCCACAACAGTGAGAGGCCCGCGTACCGCAAAAAAAAAAAAAAAAAGCAGGGATGAAAGACTGTTGTTCCTTAAAATTTAACCCATTATCCTTTGGTAATCACAACACCATGCTTCTTTCTCACCAATTAAAGTTGCAGTAGTAGCTCACAGCTCTCGTTTAGCTGGAGTCAAGCCAAAGGGCAATTCACCATCCTCCTTATGCTTGCTATAATGGGAATAACTCTTTCACACACTTAGCATGATCACTGAATAAGTGGGCAGGGGTCATGTTGCATGACAGCCTTCAATACATGCAGAAAGTAAAAAAATTACCCCCAAAGAAACAGTTGTGGTCACAAGGGTCATGGTCTACAGGTCTACACCTGAACAGTAAAGCACTCTGAATTCCCTTTTTGTTCATCGGGGTATTGACATCTGGGCTGTGATGGCAAACGAGGGTGCAAACTAAAACTTAATTCTGCTGATACATACAGCATTTTTATTGTAGCAAGTATACTTTCAGTTAGAATTAATCTCCCCTGGTTTAAATGATAGATGGTTTTGTAAGAGGAAGGGTGACCCCATGTGGCAGTTTTAAAACATGACTGCAAATTCTTTGGCACTTGTATCAAAGTGGGAGGTGTTCCCCCTCATCTTTACTCTGGGTGGCCTGTGATTACTTTGACTAGTAGGGTATAGCAGAAGTGATGCTATGTGTCTAAAAGGCTCTACAGCTCCTCTTTGTTTGTGGGAACACTTGCTCTTGGAGCCCTGAGCCACATGTGTGAAGTCTGACCACCTTAAGATCTCCATGCTGGAGAAGGCATGTGTGGGCCATATGGTTAACAGTCCCAGCTGAGCCCAGATTTCTAGCCATTTATACCAAAGTGGCAGACATATGAGTGCACCCATCTTGGACCCTCCAAACCGGCCCATCTGCCTGATGAAACAAAAGAATTACCCTGTGGAGCCTTGCCCGCATTCCTGACCCACAAAATCATGAGATTTAATAAAATAATTGTTTTAAGTGATGGTTTAGGGCAGTTTTAAATGCAATGATAGATAAACAGAACACCGCTTGTATTACTTTGGGTCCTCCAAAGAGCAGATGCTAAGAGAGGATTAGACATGCCAGAGATTTATTTTCTTTCAGTATTATTGAAAGTATTATATGATTTCAGTATTATATGATTGACATACAACATTGTATAAATTTAAGATGTATAGCATAATCACTTGACATACGTATATATTGTGAAATGATTACCACAATAAGTTGACGTCCATCGCCTCATTTAGTTATGAAAAATTTTTTCCTTTGTGATGAGAACTTTAGGATCTACTCTGTTAGCAACTTTCAAATATACCATACAGCATTGTTAACTATAGTCATCATGTTGTACATTACATCCCCAGCACTTATTTATCTTATAATTGGAAATTTGTACCTTTTGACCACCTTCACCCAATTCCCACACTCCCTACTCACTGCCTCTGGCAAACACAAATCTGATCTCTTTTTCTGTGAGTTTGGTTTTTTTTTAGATTAGACATGCAAGAGATTTATTCTTAGGCATCCTTCCTGGAGTTAGGAAGGATAAAGGGGGGAGGGAGTGGAGTAGGTAGGGAGAGCCTTCAGACCATGATGCAGGTCTGGTATCTGTGAAGTCTTAGGATACATCACAGTTCTAAAAAAGTTTTGATCAGGCCGGTGGGAAGTCCCAGGCCTATTTGAGAAGTCCTACTTATCTGGAATACTTTATGATCAAACTGGAGTTTTGGTCTTGCATGTTATCTGTGGTATGCTAGAATTTGTTGAATGTAGCTCAGAAATTCATTAAAATAACTCCTGGAATCTCACTATTAGGACTTTCTCCCTCACACATTGTAAAATGCTCTATTATGACACTTAAAATACTGTATTATAAATATTTCTTGAGTAAATGCTTTATTAATTAGACTGACTTTGAGATTTTTGAAGGCAGGTTTTATGTATTTTTCACCTTTGTATACTTCTTTGACCCCCAAGTTCCTGACTTAATGAGTGTTTTTTGAATGGTTAACTGAGAATAGTGGTCAAATCATGGTTTCTGTGTAGTTTTTAGAATAAGTTATAACTATCTGGTAAGTACAGGGATTCATTGTTGATGAAATAGATGAATGTTAATTACCACTTTTAAAATGTGTTAAAAATTAATAGACTTCTAAATAATCTTGATGAAGAAAATCACATTTGACCTAGGAATATTTTTTTAAATTGTACTTTGCTGTTCCTACCATGGTAAATATTTTTTACAGTCTTGCCAACTAGTACTGGTCTCCTGCCCTTTTTTGACAGGGTTATAGATAGGAGAGTTCATAATTCATAAGGCTGACATTTTAGTTGACATCTAGAAAACAAAGCTCATCAGTGAGTTCCTTACTGAAAACCTTCCCTGTCTTTGTAGCCTGCTACAGTGATTTCCAGATTTTTGGATTTTATGGACTAGTATCATTTAAAAAATTAGGGGCACTGACATGTATGTATGTATGTATGTAGTTATTTATTTTTAAACATCTTTATTGGAGTATACTTGCTGTACAGTGTTGTGTTAGTTCTACTGTATAACAAGGTGAATCAGCTATATGCATACGTATGTCCCCATATCCCCTCCATCTTGCGTCTCCCTCCCACCCTCCTTATCCCACCCCTCTATGTGGTCGCAAAGCACTGAGCTGATCTCCCTGTGCCATGCAGCTACTTCCCACTAGCTATCTGTTTTCATTTGGTAGTGTATATATGTCAATGCTACTCTCTCACTTCATCCCAGCTTACCCTTCCCTCTCCCCGTGTCCTCAAATCCATTCTCTGTGTCTTTATTCCTAACCTGCCCCTAGGTTAGGAATAAAACTTTTTTTTTTTTAGGTTCCATATATATGTGTTAGCATATGGTATTTGTTTTTCTCTTTCTGACTTATTTTACACTGTATGACAGACACTGGGTTCATCCTCCTCACTCCAAATGACTCAATTTCATTTCTTTTTATGGCTGAGTAATATTCCATTGTATATATGTGCCACATCTTCTTTATCCATTCATCTGTCGATGGACACTTAGATTGCTTCCATGTCCTGGCTATTGTAAATAGTGCTGCAATGAACACTGTGGTCCATGTCTCTTTTTGAATTATGGTTTTCTCAGGGTATATGCCCAGTAGTGGGATTGCTGGGTCATATGGTAGTTCTACTTTGAGTTTTTTAAGGAACATCCATACTGTTCTCCATAGTGGCTGTATCAATTTACATTCCACCAACAATGCAAGAGGGTTCCCTTTTCTCTACACCCTCTCCAGCATTTATTGTTTGTAGATTTTTGATGATGGCCATTCTGACCAGTGTGAGGTTATAACTCATTGTAGTTTTGATTTGCATTTCTCTAATGATTAGTGATGTTGAGCATATTTTCATGTGTTTGTTAGCAATCTGTATATCTTCTTTGGAGAAATGTCTATTTAGGTCTTCTGCCTATTTTTGGATTGGGTTGTTTGTTTTTTTGTTATTGAGCTGCATGAGCTGCTTGTATATTTGGAGATTAATCCTTTGTCAGTTGCTTCATTTGCAAATATTTTCTCCCATTCTGAGGGCTGTCTTTTCGTCTTGTTTATGGTTTCCTTTGCTGTGCAAAAGCTTTTAAGTTTCATTAGGTCCCCTTTGTTTATTTTTGTTTTTATTTCCATTACTCTAGGAGGTGGATCAAAAAAGATCTTGCTGTCATTTATGTCAAACAGTGTTCTGCCTATGTTTTCCTCTAAGAGTTTTATAGTGTCTGGCCTTATATTTAGGTCTTTAATCCATTTTGAGTTTATTTTTGTGTATGGTGTTAGGGAGTGTTCTAATTTTATTCTTTTACATGTAGCTGTCCAGTTTTCCCAGTACCACTTATTGAAGAGACTGTCTTTTCTCCATTGTATATTCTTGCCTCCTTTATCAAAGATAAGGTAACCATAAGTGCGTGGGTTTATCTCTGGGCTTTCTATCCTGTTCCACTAATCTATATTTCTGTTTTTGTGCCAGTACCATACTGTCTTTATTACTATAGCTTTGTAATATAGTCTGAAGTCAGGGAGCCTGATTCCTCCAGCTCTGTATTTCTTTCTCAAGATTGCTTTAGCTATTTGGGGTCTTTTGTGTTTCCATACAAATTGTGAAATTATTTGTTCTAGTTCTGTGAAAAATGCCATTGGTGATTTGATAGGGATTACATTGAATCTGTAGATTGCTTTGGGTAATATAGTCATTTTCACAATGTTGATTCTTCCAATACAAGAGCATAGTATATCTCTCCATCTGTTTTTATCATCTTTAATTTCTTTCATTAGTGTCTTATAGTTTTCTGCATACAGGCCTTTTGTCTCCTTAGGTAGGTTTATTCCTAGGTATTTTATGCCTTTTGTTGCAATGGCAAATGGGAGTGTTTCCTTAATTTCTCTTTCAGATTTTTCATCATTAGTGTATAGGAATGCAAGAGATTTCTGTGAATTAATTTTGTATCCTTCTACTCTACCAAATTATTTGATTAGCTCTAGTAGTTTTCCAGTAGCATCTTTTAGATTCTCTATGAATAGTATCATGTCATCTGCAAACAGTGACAGTTTTACTTCTTTTCTGATTTAGATTCCTTTTATTTCTTTTCCTTCTCTGATTGCTGTGGCTAAGAGGTCCAAAACTATGTTGAATAATAGTGGTCAGAGTGGGGAACCTTGTCTTGTTCCTGAGAACAATGTTGGCTGTGGGTTTGTCATATATGGCCTTTATTATGTTGAGGTATGTTCCCTCTATACCTGCTTTCTGGAGAGTTTTTATCAGAAATGGGTATTGAATTTTGTCAAAAGCTTTTTCTGCATCTATTGAAACGATCATATGGTTTCTCTCCTTTAATTTGTTAATATGGTGTATCACCTTGTTTGATTTGCATATATTGAGGAATCCTTTCATTCCTGGGATAAAAGCCACTTGATCATGGTGTATGCTCCCTTTAATGTGCTGCTGGATTCTGTTTGCTAGTGTTTTGTTGAGGATTTTTGCATCTATGTTCATCAGAGACATTGCCCTGTAGTTTTGTTTCTTTGTGACATCTTTGTCTGGTTTTGGTATCAGGGTGATGGTGGCCTCGTTGAATAAATTTGGGGAGTGTTCCTCCCTCTGCTGTATTTTGGAAGAGTTTGAGAAGGATAGGTCCTAGCTGTTCTCTACATGTTTGATAGAATTTGCCTGTGAAGCCATCTGGTCCTGGGCTTTTGTTTGTTGGAAAATTTTAAATCACAGCTTCAATTTCAGTGCTTGTGATTGGTCTGTTTATATTTTCTATTTCTTCCTGGTTCAGTCTCCAAAGGTTGTGCTTTTCTAAGAATTTGTCCATTTCTTCCAGGTTTTCTATTGTATTGGCATATAGTTATTTGTAATAATCTCTCATGATACTTTGTATTTCTTCAGTGTTAGTTGTTACTTCTCCTTTTTCATTTCTAATTCTGTTGATTTGAGTCTTCTCTCTTTTTTCCTTGATGAGTTTGGCTCATGGTTTATCAACTTTATTTATCTTCTCAAAGAACCAGCTTTTAGTTTTATTGATCTTTGCTATCATTTCCTTCATTTCTTTTACATTTATTTCTGATCTGATCTTTATGATTTCTTTCCTTCTGCTAACTTTGAGGTTTTTTGGTTCTTCTCTCCCTAATTGCTTTAGGTGTAAGGTTAGGTTGTTGATTTGATGTTTCTTGTTTCTTGAGGTAGGATTCTATTGCTGTAAACTACCCTCTTAGAACTGCTTTTGCTGCATCCCATAGGTTTTGGGTCATTGTGTTTTCACTGTCATTTGCTTCTAGATATTTTTTGATTTCTTCAGTGATCTCTTGGTTATTTAGTAACGTATTGTTTAGCCTCCATGTGTTTGTATTTTTTACAGTTTTTACCCTGTAATCGATATCTAGTCTCATAGCATTGTGGTCAGAAAAGATACTTGATATGATTTCAATTTTCTTAAATTTACCAAGGCTTGATTTGTGACCCAAGATATGATCTATCCTGGAGAATATTCCATGAGCACTTGAGAAGAAAGTTTATTCTATTTTTTTTGGATGGAATGTCCTATATATATCAATTAAGTGCATCTTGTTTAATGTATCATTGAAAGCTTGTATTTCCTTATTTGTTTTCATTTTGGATGATCTGTCCATTGGTGAAAGTGGGGTGTTAACGTCCCCTACTATGATTGTGTTACTGTCGATTTCCCTTTTTATGGCTGTTAGCATTTACCTTATGTATTGTGGTGCTCCTAAGTTGGGTGCATAAATATTTACAATTGTTATATCTTCTTCTTGGATTGATCCCTTGATCATTATGTAGTGTCCTTCTTTGGCTTTTGTAATAGTCCTTTTCTTAAGTCTATTTTATCTGATATGAGTATTGCTACTCCAGCTTTCTTTTGATTTACATTTGCATGGAATATCTGTTTCCATCCCCTCATTTTCAGTCTGTATGTGTCCCTAGGTCTGAAGTGAGTCTCTTGTAGACAGCATATACACGGGTATTGTTTTTATATCCATTCAGCCAGTCAATGTCTTTTGGTTGGAGCATTTAATCCATTTACATTTAAGGTACTTATCGATATATATGTTCCTATTACCATTTTCTTAATTTTGGGAGGTTTGTTATTGTAGGTCTTTTCCTTCTCTTGTATTTCCTGCCTAGAGAACTTCCTTTAGCTTTTGTTGTATAGCTGGTTTAGTGGTGCTGAGTTCTCTTAGTTTTTGCTTGTCTGTAAAGGTTTTAATTTCTCTGTTGAATCTGAATGAGATCCTTGCTGGGTAGAGTGATGTTGGTTGTAGGTTTTTCCCTTTTGTCACTTTAAATATGTCCTGCCACTCCCTTCTGACTTGCAGAGTTTCTGCTGAAAGGTCAGCTGTTAACCTTATGGGGATTCCCTTGTATGTTATTTTTTGTTTTTCCCTTGCTGCTTTTAATATTTTTTCTTTGTATTTAATTTTTGATAGTTTGATTAATATGTGTCTTGGCATTTTCTCCTTGGATTTATCCTGTATGGGACTCTCTGCACTTCCTGGACTTGACTATTTCTTTTCCCATATTAGGGAAGTTTTCAACTAAATTTCTTCAAATATTTTCTCAGTCCCTTTCTTTTAGACTTCTTCTTCTGGGGCCCCTATAATTCGAATGTTAGTGTGTTTAATATTGTCCCAGAAGTCTCTAAGACTGTCCTCAATTCTTTTCATTCTTTTTTCCTTATTCTGGCCTGTGGTAGTATTTCTACTATTTTATCTTCCAGGTCACTTATCCATTCTTCTGCCTCAATTATTCTGCTATTGATTCCTTCTAGAGAATTTTAAATTTTATTTATTGTGTTGTTCATCATTGTTTGTTTGCTCTTTAATTCTTCTACGTCCTTGTTAAACGTTTCTTGTATTTTCTCCATTCTATTTCCAAGATTTTGGATCATCTTTACTATCATTACCCTGAACTCTTTTTTAGGTAGACTGACTATTTCCTCTTCATTTGTTTGATCTGGTGGGTTTTTACTTTGCTCCTTCATCTGCTGTGTGTTTCTCTGTCTTTTCATTTTACTTAACTTACTGTGTTTGGGGCCTCCTTATCACAGGCTGCAGGTTTGTAGTTCCCATTGTTTTTGGTGTCTGCCCCCAGTGGCTAAGGTTGGTTCAGTGAGTTGTGTAGGCTTCCTGGTAGAGGGGACTAGTGCCTGTGTTGTGGTCAATGATGCTGTATATTGTCTTTCTGGTGGGCAGGACTGCGTCCGGTGGTATGTTTTGGGGTGTCTGTGACCTTTCTATAATTTTAGGCAGCCTCTCTGCTAATGGATGGGGTTGTGTTCCTGTCTTGCTAGTTGTTTGGCATAGGGTGTCCAGCAATGTAGCTTGCTGTCTGTTGAGTGGAGCTGGGTGTTAATGTTGAGATGGAGATCTCTGGGAGAGCTTTCACCATTTGATATTACCTGGAGCTGGGAGGTCTCTGATGGACCAATGTCCTAAGCTCGGCTCTCCCACCTCAGAGGCACAGGCCTGACACCTGGCTTGAGCACTTAGACCCTGTCAGCCACATGGCTTTTGGGAAGTCTGGGGTCTTCTGCCAGCGTTCAGTAGGTGTTCTGTAGGAGTTGTTCCACATGTAGTTGTATTTCTGATATATTTGTGAGTAGGAAGGTGATCTCCACATCTTACTCCTCCACCATCTTGAAGGTCTCCCAGAAAGTTACTATTTTAATCATAGCTGTTTCACAAGCTAATGATTCAGGAGAAAGTTTAGATTGAATTAGGCCAAAAATACTTTACGTTTATTTTCCAGAAGTGAAACATTTCACTGAAATATTCCTATTTTATTTTGTAACTCGAAGTCAACGGCTTCATTTAAGGCAATTTATTGTTCTGGGTGCCAGTTTAGCTTGCACAGATATTTGTAAAATTAGCTTGTGGACAAAAATCACTACTTCCTTCTCAATCTCCTTCTGTTATCATAAAACAGAATAAAGGATTAGAGCCATAGCCTTTTGGTAAGTCAGCCCTTTCCCCAGTGTGAAAGGTCTTCCTTGGTTTTGATTCCCTATTCAGGCAAAGGCAGCAGAGGTAGATTCTAATTCAGCTCCAAGGCTATCTGGGTTTTTATCATAGCTGCTTTAAAATCCATGTTAGACATCTGTGTCATCTTGGTGTTTGTATCTATTGATTACCTTTTCTCAATCAAGTGGAGATCTTCCTGGTTCTTGGTATAAATTTTTATTGAAACTAGGATATTTTGAGTATTATGTTATGAAATTCTGGATCTTATTTAAATCTTTTAGCAGGTGTTCTCTGACACAGCTTTGTAAAGGAAAGGGGGACATATATTACTCTGTCATTGCTAGATGGGGATGGAAGTTCAGGTTCTCCTCTTGGCCTCAGTGGATACTGAAGGGTTACGGGGATGCCTGGCTCAGGTTTGCTGAAGCATGGACACCGGAGCGAGGTTCATTGCCTAAGGCAGGACCTGTTCCTGTTTCCACAGGAGATAGAAATGTGCTCACCACCGGCGGCTTTCAGGATGTTCTGCTGCCCCCAGGACAACCCTTCAGGGAACCTTGTTCAGGCCTAGGTGACACCCGGGGTGGGAGGGAGGGGTGGGTACAGGTCCCCATGGGTGTGGGTCTTGTGGGTCTCGGGGGTCTCGTGCTGTGGCCAGTGTGCATCTCTGTGGTACATATTTATTGAAAAAATCTGCATATAGCTTACATTCATATTTGTTGTACAGCCAGCGCCACAGTCCATCTCTAGAACTCTTTCATCTTGCAGAACTGAAGCTCTATACCCATTAAATAATAACTCCTCATTTCCTCCTCCTGCCAGCCCTTGGCAACCACTGTTATATTCTGTCTCTGTGATTTTGACTACTCTAAGAACCTCATATAAGTGGACTCATACAGTATTTGTCTTTTTGTGGTTGCCTTTTTTCATTTGGCAAAATGGTCTCCATATTGTAGTATTTGTCAGAATTTCCTTCATTTGTAGGCTGAATAATATTCCATTGTGTGTATGGACCATATTTTCCTTATCTATTCATCCATCAATGGGCACTTGGGTTGTTCCATGTTTTAGTTATTGTGAATAATGCTGCTATGAATATATGGGTACAAATATCTCTTCAAGACTCTACTTTCTTTTGAATATATACCTAGAAGTGGAGTTGTTGGATCATATGGTAATTCCAATTTTAATTTTTTTTCTCCTCCTCCTCCTTCTTTTAAGCTAAATTATATAACAGTTGTTTAATTGAAACAACCATTGGTAGTGGGCAATTTTTATTTTGTTTTTTTTTAATTTATTTTTTATTGTTTTATACAGCAGGTTCTTCTTAGTCATCCATTTTATACACATCAGGGTATACATGTCAATCCCAATCGCCCAATTTGTCACACCCTCCCTGCCCCCGCTGCTTTCCCCCCTTGGTGTCCATACGTTTGTTCTCTACATCTGTGTCTCAATTTCTGTCCTGCAAACCGGTTCACCTGTACCATTTTTCTAGGTTTCACATATATGCGTTAATATACGATATTTGTTTTTCTCCTTCTGACTTACTTCACTCTGTATGACATTCTCTAGATCCATCCACGTCTCTACAAGTGACCCAAATTTCTTTCTTTTTATGGCTGAGTAACATTCCATTGTATATATGTACCACATCTTCTTTATCCATTCATCTATTGATGGGCATTTAGGTTGCTTCCATGACCTGGCTATTGTAAATAGTGCTGCAATGAACTTTGGGGTGCATGTGTCTTTTTGAATTACGGTTTTCTCTGGGTATATGCCCAGTGGTCGGATTGGTGCATCATATGGTAGTTCTATTTTTAGTTTTTTAAGGAACATCCATACCGTCCTCCATAGTGGCTGTATCAATTTACATTCCCACCAACAGTGCAAGAGGGTTCCCTTTTCTTCACACCCTCACCAGCATTTGTTGTTTGTAGGTTTTCTGATGATGCCCATTCTAACTGGTGTGAGGTGATACCTCATTGTAGTTTTGATTTGCATTTCTCTAATAATTAGTGTAGTTGAGCAGCTTTTCATGTGCTTCTTGACCATCTGTATGTCTTCTTTGGAGAAATGTCTATTTAGGTCTTCTGCCCATTTTTGGATTGGGTTGTTTGTTTTTTTAATATTGAGCTGCATGAACTGTTTATATATTTTGGAGATTAATCCTTTGTCCATTGGTTTGTTTGCCAATATTTTCTCCCATTCTGAGAGTTGCCTTTTCATCTTGCTTATGGTTTCCTTTGCTGTGCAAAAGCTTTGAAGTTTCATTAGGTCCCATTTGTTTATTTTTGTTTTTATTTCCATTACTCTAGGAGGTGGATCAAAAAAGATCCTGCTGTGATTTATGTCAAAGAGTGTTCTTCCTATGTTTTCCTCTAAGAGTTTTATAGTGTCCAGTCTTACATTTAGGTCTCGAACCCATTTTGAGTTTATTTTTGTGTATGGTGTTACCGAGTGTTCTAATTTCATTCTTTTACATGTAGCTATCCAGTTTTCCCAGCAGCACTTATTGAAGAGACTGTCTTTTCTCCATTGTATATCCTTGCCTCCATTGTCATAGATTAGTTGACCATAGGTGCGTGGGTTTATCTCTGGGCTTTCTATCTTGTTCCACTGATCTATATTTCTGTTTTTGTGCCAGTACCATGCTGTCTTGATTACTGTAGCTTTGTAGTATAGTCTGAAGTCAGGGAGTCTGATTCCTCCAGCTCTTCTTTTTTCTCTCAAGACTGCTTTGGCTATTCAGGGTCTTTTGTGTCTCCGTACAAATTTTAATATTTTTGTTCTAGTTCTGTAAAAAATGCCATTGGTAATTTGATAGGGATTATATTGAATCTGTAGATTGCTTTGGATAGTATAGTCATTTTCACAATATTCTTCCAATCCAAGAACATGGTATATCTCTCCATCTGTTGGTATCATCTTTAATTTCTTTCATCAGTGTCTTATAGTTTTCTGCATACAGGTCTTTTGTCTCCCTAGGTAGGTTTATGCTTGGTATTTTATTCTTTTGATTGCAGTGGTAAATGGGAGTGTTTCCCTAATTCCGTTTTCAGATTTTTCATCATTAGTATACAGGAATGCAAGAGATTTCTGTGCATTAATTTTGTATCTGAAACTTTCCGAATTCATTGATTAGCTCTAGTAGTTTTCTGGTGGCATCTTTAGGATCCTCTATGGATGGTATCATGTCTTCTGCGAACAGTGACAGTTTTACTTCTTCTTTTCCAATTTGTATTCTTTTTATTTCTTTTTCTTCTCTGATTGCCATGGCTAGGACTTCCAAATCTATGTTGAATAACAGTGGTGAGAGTGGACATCCTTGTGTTGTTCCTGATCTTAGAGGAAATGCTTTCAGTTTTTCACTATTGAGAATGATGTTTGCTGTGGATTAGTCGTATATGGCCTTTATTATGTTGAGGTAGGTTCCCTGTATGCCTACTTTCTGAGGAGTTTTTATCATAAATGGGTGTTGAATTTTGTCATAAGCTTTTTCTGCATCTATTTAAATGATCATATGGGTTTTATTCTTCAATTTGTTAATATGGTGTATCGCATTGATTGATTTGCGTATATTGAAGAATCCTTGAGTTTCTGGGATAAATCCCACTTGATCATGGTGTATGATCCTTTTAATGTGTTGTTAGATTCTGTTTGCTAGTATTTTTTTTTTTTTTTTTTTTTGCTGTACGCGGGCCTCTCACTGTTGTGGCCTCTCCCGTTGCGGAGCACAGGCTCCGGACGCGCAGGCTCAGCAGCCATGGCTCACGGGCCCAGCCGCTCCGCGGCATGTGGGATCTTCCTGGACTGGGTCATGAACCCGAGTCCCCTGCATCAGTAGGCGGACTCTCAACCACTGCGCCACCAGGGAAGCCCTGTTTGCTAGTATTTTGTTGAGGATTTTTGCATCTATGTTCATCAGTGATATTGGTCTGTAGTTTTCTTTTTTTGTTGTATCTTTGTCTGATTTTGGCATCAGGGTGAGGGTGGCCTCATAGAATGAGTTTTGGGAGTGTTCCTTTGTGTGCAATTTTTTGAAAGAGTTTGTGAAGGATAAGTGTTAGCCCTTCTCTAAGTGTCTGAAAGAATTCACCTCTGAAGCCATCTCATCCTGGACTTTTGTTTGTTGGAAGATTTTTAATCACAGTTTCAATTTCAATACTTGTCATTTGTCTGTATATATTTTCTGTTTCTTCCTGGTTCAGTCTTGGAAGATTTTACCTTTCTAAGAATTTGTCCATTTTTTCCAGGTTGTCCACTTTATGGGCATAGAGTTGCTTAGTAGTCTCCTAGGATGCTTTGTATTTCTGCAGTGTCTGTTGTAACTTCTCCTTTTTCATTTCTAGTTTTATTGATTTGAGTTCTCTCCCTCTTTTTCTTGATGAATCTGGCTAATGGTTTATCAATTTTGTTTATCTTCTCAAAGAACCAGCTTTTAGTTTTATTGATATTTGCTATTGTTTTCTTTGTTTCTGTTTCATTTATTTTTGCTCTGATCTTTATGATTTCTTTCCTTCTGCTAACTTTGGGTTTTGTTTGTCTTCTTTCTCTAGTTCCTTTAGGTGTAAGGTTAGATTGTTTATTTGAGATTTTTCTTGTTTCTTGAGGTAGACTTGTATAGCTCTAAACTTCCATCTTAGAACTGCTTTTGCTGCATCCCATAGGTTTTGGATCAGCATGTTTTCATTGTCATTTGTCTCTAGGTATTTTTTGATTTCCTCTTTGATTTCTTCAGTGATCTCTTGGTTATTTAGTAATGTATTGTTTAGCCTCCATGTGTTTGTATTTGTTACAGATTTTTTCCTGTAATTGATATCTAGTCTCATAGTGTTGTGGTTGGAAAAGATGCTTGATATGATTTCAATTTTCTTAAATTTACCAAGGCTTGATTTGTGGCCCAAGATATGATCTATCCTGGAGAATGTTCCATGAGCACTTGAGAAGAAAGTGTAATCTGCTGTTTTTGGATCGAATGTCATATAAATATCAATTAAATGTATCTGGTCTATTGTGTCATTTAAATCTTGTGTTTCCTTATTAATTTTCTGTTTGGATGATCTGTCGATTGGTGTAAGTGTTGTGTTAAAGGTCCCCAACTATTATTGTGTTACTGTTGATTTCTTCTTTTATAGCTGTTAGCAGTTGCCTTATGTGTTGAGGTGCTCTTTTGTTGGGTGCATATATATTTATAATTGTTATATCTTCTTGGATTTATCACTTCATCATTTTATATTGTCCTTTCTTGTCTCTTGTCACATTCTTTATTTTAAAGTCTATTTTTTCTGATATGATTATTGTTACTCCAGCTTTCTTTTTATTTCCATTTGCATGGAATATCTTTTTCTATCCCCTCACTTTCAGTCTTTATTTGTCCCTAGGTGTGAAGTGGGTCTCTTGTAGACAGCATATATATGGGTCTTGCTTTTGTGTCCATTCAGCAAGCCTGTGTCTTTTGGTTGGATCATTTAATCCATTCACGTTTAAGGTAATTACCGATATGTATGTTCCTATGACCATTTTCTTAATTGTTTTGGGTTTGTTTTTGTAGGTCCTTTTCTTCTTCTGCGTTTCTCACTTAGAGAAGTTCCTTTAGCATTTGTTGTAGAGCTGGTTTGGTGGTGCTGAATTCTCTTAGCTTTTGCTTGTCTGTAAAGCTTTTGATTTCTCCATTGAATCTGAATGAGATCCTTGCTGGTAGAGTAATCTTAGTTGTACGTTCTTCCCTTTCATCACTTTAAGTATATCATGCCACTCCTTTCTGTCTTGTAGAGTTTCTGCTGAGAAATCAACTGTTAACCTTATGGGAGTTCCCTTGTATGTTATTTGTCATTTTTCCCTTGCTGCTTTCAGTAATTTTCCTTTGTCTTTAATTTTTGTCAATTTGATTACTATGTGTCTCGGTGTGTTTCTCCTTGGGTTTATCCTGTATGGGACTTGCTGTACTTCCTGGACTTGGGTGGCTATTTCCTTTCCCATGTTGTTAGGGAAGTTTTCTACTATAGTTTCTTCAAATATTTTCTCTGGTCCTTTCTCTTTTCTTCTGAACCCCTTTAATGAGAATGTTGTTGCATTTAATGTTGTCCCAGAGGTCTCTTAGGCTGTCTTCATTTCTTTTCATTCTTTTTTCTTTATTCTGTTCCACAGCAGTGAATTCCACCTTTCTGTCTTCCAAGTCACTTATCTGTTCTTCTACCTTACTTATTCTGCTCTTGATTCCTTCTAGTGTAGTTTTCATTTCAGTTATTGTATTGTTTATCTCTGTTTGTTTGTTCTTTAATTCTTCTAGGTGTTTGTTCTTCTAGGTGTTGGTTAAACATTTGTTGCATCTTCTCAATCTTTGCCTCCATTCTTTTTCCGAGGTCCTGGATCATCTTCACTATCATTTTTATGAAGTCTTTTTTTGGAAGGTTGCCTATCTCCACTTCATTTAGTTGTTTTTCTGTGGTTTTATCTTGTTCATTCATCTGGTACATAGCCTTCTGCCTTTTCATCGTGTCTTTCTTTCCGTGAATGTGGTTTTTGTTCCACAGGCTGCAGGATTGTAGTTCTTCTTGCTTCTGCTGTCTGCCCTCTGGTGGATGAGGCTATCTAAGAGGCTTCTGCTAGTTTCCTGATGGGAGGGACTGGTGGTGGGTAGAGCTGGCTGTTGCTGTAGTGGGCAGAACTCATAAAACTTTGATCTGTTTGACTGTTGTTGTGTGGGACTGGGTTCCCTCCTTGTTGGTTGCTTGGCCTTAGGTGACCCAACACTTGAGACTACCCGGGCTCTTTGCTCATGCTAATGGCAGACTCTGGGATGGTTCACACCAAGGGGTACTTCCCAGAACTTCTGCTTCCAGTGTCCTTGTCCTCACGGTGAGACAGAGCCACCCCCACCTCTGCAGGAGGCCCTCCAACACTAGCAGGGAGGTCTGGTTCAGTCTCCTGTGGGGCCACTGCTCCTTCCCCTGGGTCCCAAGTCACACACTACTTTGTGTGTGCCCTCCAAGAGTGGAGTCTCTGTTTCCCCTAGTCCTGTCAAAGTCCTGCAATCAAATCCCGCTAGCCTTCAAAGTCTGATTGTCTAGGAATTCCTCCTCCCATTGCCGGACCCCCAGGTTCAGAACCTTCTCTCCAGTGGGTGGACTTCTGTGGTATAAGTATTGTCCAGTTTGTGAGTCACCCACCTAGCAGTTATGGGATTTGATTTTATTGGGATTGCGCCCCTCGTACCATCTCACTGTGGCTTCTCGTTTGTCTTTGGATTTGGGGTATCTTTTTGGTGAGTTCCAGTGTCTTCCTGTTGATGATTGTTCAGCAGTTAGTTGTGATTCCAGTTTTCTTGCTGGAGGAAGTGACATCATGTCCTTCTAGTCCACCATCTTGAACCAATCTTCCCAATTTTAATTTTTTGAAGAACCACCTACTGCTTTCCACAACAGCTGTGCCATTTTACATTCCCACCAACGGTGCACCAAGGGTTCCAGTTTCTCTGCATCCTTACCAACACTTGTTGTTCTCTGTCTTTTGATAGTAGTCATCCTAAGGGGTGTGAGGTGGTATATCATTGTAGTTTCAATTTGTATTTCTCTAATGATTAGTGATATTAAGCATCTTTTCAAGTGCTTATTGGCCATTTGTATATCTTCTTTGGAGAAATGTCTATTCAAGTCCTTTGCCTATTTTTGAATCAGGTTGTTTGTTTTATTATTGAATTTTAGGAGTTCTCTGTGTATTTTGGATATTATTCCTTTATCAGATATGTGATTTGCCAGTATTTTCTCCCATTTTGTGGATTGCCTTTTTACTCTGTTGGTAGTCTCCTTTTTTTTGCGGTACGTGGGCCTCTCACTATTGTGGCCTCTCCTGTTGCGGAGCACAGGCTCCGGACGCGCAGGCTCAGCGGCCATGGCTCACGGGCCCAGCCGCTCCGCGGTATGTGGGATCTTCCCAGACTGGGGCATGAAGCCGTGTCCCCTGCATCGGCAGGCGGACTCTCAACCACTGCGCCACTAGGAAAGCCCAGTAGTCTCTTTTAATGCACAACGTTTAAAAATTTTCATGAAGCCTAATTTGTTTATTTTGTTGTTGTTGTCTGTGTCTTTCATGTCATAATTAAAAAATCATTGCCAAATCCTGTGTTGTGAAGCTTCTGTCCTTATGTTTTCTTCTAAAAGTTTTATATTTTAGGTCTTAACATTTAAACCATGGATCCATTTTGAGTTAATTTTTGTATATGGTGTTAAGAAAGGGTCCAGCTTCATTCTTTTGCATGTGGATATTCAGTTTTACCAACATTATTTGTTGAGAACTGTATTTTTTCCATTGAATCATTTTGATACCCTTGTTGAAAATCATTTGATCACATATGTGAAGGTTTATTTTTGGACTCTCTATTCTATTCCATTGGTCTCAATGGCTGTCTATATGCCAATGTCATGGTTTTGATGACTGTAGCTTTGTAATAAGTTTTTTTTAATTTTATTTATTTATTTTTTATACATCTTTATTGGAGTATAATTTCTTTACAATATTGTGTTAGTTTCTGCTGTACAACAAAGAGAATCAGCTATATGCATACATATGTCCCCATATCCCCTCCCTCTTGAGCCTACCTCCCACCCTCCCTATCCCACCCCTCTAAGTCATCACAAAGCACCAAGCTGATCTCCCTGTGCTATGCAGCAGCTTCCCAGTAGATATCTGTTTTACATTTGGTAGTGTATATATGTCAATGCCACTCTCTCACTACATCCAGCCTCCCCTTCCCCCACTGTATCCTCTATCTAGTAAGTTTTGAAATTAGGAAATATGAGTTCCCTAGCTTTGTTATTCTTTTTCAGGATTGTTTTGGCTATTCAGGGTACCTTGAAATTTTATATGAATTTTAGGATGAGTTTTTCTATTCTTGCAAAAAATGTCATTGGAATTTTAATTGGGATTGTATTAAATATGTGGATCACTTTGGGTAGTATTGACATGTTAATATTAAGTCTTCCAATTCATGAACATGGGATCTTCCCATTTATTTATTTGTCTTCTTTAATTTCTTTCAGAAATCGTTTATAATTCTTATTGTACAACCCTTTCACTTCCTTGTTAATTCCCAAGTATTTTATCCTTTCTTTTTTAAAAATTTATTTATTTTTGGCTGTGTTGGGTCTTCGTTTCTGTGTGAGGGCTTTCTCTACTTGCGGCGAGCGGGGGCCACTCTTCATCGCGGTGCGCGGGCCTCTCACTATCGTGGCCTCTCTTGTTGCGGAGCACAAGCTCCAGATGCACAGTCTCAGTAGTTGTGGCTCATGGGCCTAGTTGTTCTGCAGCATGTGGGATCCTCCCAGGCCAGGGCTCGAACCCATGTCCCCTGCATTGGCAGGCAGACTCTCAACCACTGCACCACCAGGGAAGGCCTATTTTGTCCTTTTTGATATTATTATTAAGGGAATTGTTTTCTTAACTTCCTTTTGGAATTGTTTATTGTTAATGTAAAGAAATGCAACTGATTTTTGTGTGTTGACTTTATATCCTGCTACTTTTCTGAATTTGTTTATTAGTTCTAACAGGTTCTTTTGGTGTGTGTGTGCATGTGTGTGTATATAATCTTTAGGGTTTTCTGTATATAAGATTATATTATCTGTGAATAGAGATAATTCTGCTTATTCCTTTCCAATTTGGATGGCTTTTATTTCTTTTTCTTGTCTAATTGCTCTGGTTAGGACTTCCAGTACCATTTGAATAGAAGTGGCACTAGCAGGCATCCTTACCTTGTTCTTGATTTTAGAGGAAAAGATCTAGGTCTTTCGCCATTGAGTATGACATTCACTGTGGATTTTTCATATATGGCTTTTATTATGTTGAGGTAGTTTCCTTCTATCCCTAGTCTGTTGAGTGCTTTTATCATAAAAATGTGTTAAATTTTTGTCAGGCACTTTTCATTGATTGAGATGATTATGTAGTTTTTTCCTTTTTTCTGTTAATGTGGTGTATTACACTGATTTTCATATTGTTGCACCATCTTTGCATTCCAGAAATAAATCACACTTGGTAATGGTATATAATCCTTTTAATATGCTGCTAAATTTGGTTTACTAGTATTTTGCTGATAATTTTTGCATCAGTTTTATAAGGAATATCGGTCTGTAGTTTTTTTTTTTTGTAGTGTCTTTGTCTAGCTTTGATAGAAGGATAATGCTGATTTTATATAATGAGTTAAGGAGTGTTCCTTTTTCTTCAGTTTTTGGAAAAGTTTGAGAAGGATCGATGTTAGTTCTTCTTTAAATGTGTGATAGAATTCACTGGTGAAGCCCTCAGGTCCAAGGCTTTTCTGTATCAGGGGATTTTTGATTAGTGATTTAATCTCCTTACTAGTTATAGTGTACCCAGATTTTCTATTTCTTCATGGTTTAATCTTGGTATGTTTTGCATTTCTAGGAATTTGTCCATTTAGTCTAGGTTATACATTTTTTTGGTGTAGAATTGCTTATAGCACTCTCTTATAATCCTTTTAATTTTTCTAGGATCAGTAGTAATGCCCCCACTTTTATTGCTCATTTTAGTAATTTGAGGCTTATTCCTTTTTTTCTTAGTCCATCTAGCTAAAGGTTTGTCAATTTTTTTATTTTAAAAAGTCCAGATTGTAATGTTATTTTTAACCTATAGTTTTTTAAGTTAAGACTATTTTTAAGAGACATCTTAAGATCACAGCAAAATTGAGTGGAAGGTACAGAGATTTCCCACATACCTCTTACCCCCTTACACATATAGCATCCGCTGTTATCAACATCCCCCACCAGAGTGGCACATTTGTTATGAGTGATGAACTTTAACTGACACATCAAGATTACCCAGAGTCTATAGTTTACATTACAGTTAACATTACTTTAGATGTTGTACATTCTGTGGGTTTGGACAAGTATATAATTACATGTATCCATCATTATGGCATCGCACAAAGTATTTTCACTGCTCTAAAAATCCTCTGTGCTCCACCTTCATCCCTTGTCCTCCCCACATTCCTGGGAACCATTGATCTTTTTACTGTCTCCATAGTTTTGCCTTTTCCAGAATGTCATATAGCTGGAATAATACAGTATGTAGCCTTTTCAGAT
Organism: Delphinapterus leucas; assembly: GCF_059928025.1. Classification (NCBI taxonomy): domain Eukaryota; kingdom Metazoa; phylum Chordata; class Mammalia; order Artiodactyla; family Monodontidae; genus Delphinapterus; species Delphinapterus leucas. The sequence continues at coordinate 77,934,583 of NC_143135.1, forward strand.
TGACTTCTTTCACTTAGTAATATGCATTTACATTTTCTCCATGTCTTTTCATGACTTGATAGCTCATTTCTTTTTAGTGCTGAATAATATTCCATTGTCTGGATAAATCACAGTTTATTCATTCACCCACTGAAGGACACCTTGGTTGCTTCTACATTTTGGCAATTATGAATAAAGCTGCTTTGAACATCCATATGCAAGTTTGCAGCTTTTTGGGGTAGATACCAAGGAGTGTGACTCCTGGATCATATGGTAAGATTATGTTTAGTTTTGTAAGAAACCACCAAACTGTCTTCCAAAATGGCTCTACCACTTTGCATTTGTTGATCATTTTCAAGAACCAACTTTTGGCTTCACTGATTTTCTGTATTATTCTTCTATTCTCTATTTCACTTATCTCTGCTCTAACCTTTATTATATCTTTCATCCTGCTATCTTTGATTTAGTTCATTCTTCTTTATCTAGTTCCTTAAGTTGTAAAGTTAAGTTTTTGACTTGAGATATTTGTTGTTTTTTATTGTAAGCATTTGTAGTTATAAATTTCCCCCTTAACACTCCTTTGGCTACATCCCATAAGTTTTGGTATACTGTGTTTTCACTTTCATTCATATTTAAATATTTTCTAATTTCTCTTGTGATTTCTTCTTTGATTCATTGGCTTTTTAAAGGTGTGTTGCTTTATTTCCACAAATTTGTAAATTTTCCAGTTTTATTTCTGTTATTGATTTCTAACTGCATCCTGTTGTGGTCTGAGAAGATACTTTATATGATATCTATCTTTTAAAATCTGTTGAGACTTATTGTGACCTAGCATATGGTCAGATGTCCTGGAAAATGTCTCATGGCTCTTGAGAAGAATGCATCTTCTGTTGTTGTTTAGAGTGTTCTGAATATTTCTCTTAGATCTAGCTTGTTTATTGTGTTGTTCAAGTCCTCTGTCTCCTTACTTATCTTCTGCCTGGTTGTCTTATCCATTGTTGAGAGTGAGGCATTAAAGTTTTCAACTATTATTGTAGAACTATCTATTTCTCCCTTCAATTCTGTCAATTTTTGTTTCATATATTTTGATTATCTGTTATTAGATGTACAATATCTATAATTGTTATATAATCTTTTTTTTTTGGCTGCGCCTTGTGGCTTGTGGGATCTTAGTTCCCTGACTAGGGATTGAACCCAGGCCATGGCAGTGAAAGTGCCGAATCCTAACCACTGGACCACTGGGGAACTCCCAAAGAATTTGGGTTTTTTTGGCTGTGCCACGTGGCTTGTGGGATCTCAGTTCCCTGACTAGGGATTGAACCCAGGCCGTAGCAGTGAAAGCTCCAAATCCTAACCACTAGACCACCAGGGAACTCCCTGTTATATAATCTTGCTGTATCAAACTTTTGTTAATATATAATGTCCTTCTTTGACTCTTGTAAACTGTTTTGATTTAAAGTATATTTTATCTGCTACTAGTATAGCCACCCCTGCTCTCTTTTGGTTACTATTTGTGTGGAATATACTTTTCTATCTTCTCACTTTCAACCTATTTGTGTCTTTGTATCTAAAATGAGTCTCTTGTAGACAGTACATAGTTGTATCATATTTTTAAAAATCCATTCTGCTAATCTCTGTTTTTGATTGGAGAGTTTGATCTATTTACATTTAAAGTAATTACTGATAAGGAGGAAATTACTTCTGCCATTTTGCTATTTGTTTTCTATATGCCTTATAATTTTTTGTGCCTCATTTCTTGAATTACTGTCTTCTTTTATGTTTAGTTGCTTTTTAGTAGTGAAATATTTAAATTCTTTTTTCATTTCCTTTGTGTGTATTATTAAGCTATTTTCTTTGTGGTTATCATGGGGATTACATTTAACATCCTAAAGTTATAACACTCTAATTTTAATTTATACTTGCTTAATTTCAATAACATACAAAAACTTTTCTCCTTTAACAGCTTCATCTCCACCCCTTTCAGTCACTGATGTCACAATATTACATCTTTATACAATTGTGTGTCCCAAAATATAAACTAGTAATTTTAAAAATCTCTTAAGTTATGTAGAAAACAATGTGGAGTTACAAACCAAAGTTACAATAATCCTAGTTTTAGACTAATAATTTAAAAAAATCAGTCTCTTAAATCATGTAGAAAACAAAAGTGGAGTTATACATCACTATTACAATATATAATTGGCCGTATATTTACATTACTGAGATCTTTATTTATTCATATGGCTTTGAATTACTGTCCTTTCACTTCAACCTATGGGACTCCTATAAGCATTTCTTGCAGGCAGGTCTAGTGGTTATGAACGCCTTCTGCTTTCATTTGGTAATGTCTTAATTGTTCCCTCACTTTTTTTTCTTTTGGCTGCACTGTGCAGCTTGCAGGATCTTAGTTCCCCAACCAGGGATCGAACCCAGGCCCACAGCAGTGAAAGCACTGACTCCTAATAACTGGGCCTCCAGAGAATTCCCTTCCCTCACTTTTGAAGGACAGTTTCACCAGATATACAGTTCTTGGTTGACAGTATTTTTTCTTTTAGCACTTTGAATATATCAGCTTAATACATCTGATCTCCAAAATTTCTGATGAGAAATTTGCTTATAATCTGATTGAGGATCCCTTGTATGTGATGAGTTGCTTCTCTCCTGTTGCTTTCAAGAGTCCCTCTTTGTCTTTGCCTTTCAGTTTGATTGAAATGTGTCTTGGTGTGGGTTTCTTTAAATTTATCTACTTGGAATTTGTTGAGTTTATTTGACATTTATATTCATGTCTTTCATCAAATTTGGGAAGTTTGTTGGCCATTATTTCTTCAAGTATTTCCTATGTCCTTTTCTCTTGTCTCCTTCTGGGACTCCCACAGTGTGTATGTTGGTCTGCTTGATGGTCACTTTTCTTCAGTCTTTTTTCTTTCTGTTCCTATAATTTAATAATTTCCATTGTCCTATTTTCAAGTTTGCTGGTTCTTTCTTCTGCCTGCTCAAATCTCTTTGAACTCCTCTAGTGAATTTTAATATTTTAGTTATTTTACTTTACAGCTCCAGAATTTCTTTTTGGTTTCTTTTCAATATTTCTTTATTGATATTTCCATTTTGTTCATACATTGTTTTCTTGATTTTCCCCATGTCTTCTTTTGGTTCTTTGATCATCTTTAAGATAGTTGCTTTAAAGTTTTTTGTAGTAAGTCCACCATCAGGTATTTCTCAGGGATAGATTTTTTTTTTTCCTTTGAATGAGTCATACTTTGTGGTTTCTTTGATTGCCTTGTGATTTTTTCTTTTTTCTTTGTTGTTGTTGAAAACTGGACAGCTGAATCTAATAATGTGGTAACTGGAAATCTGATTCTCTGTCTTTCACAGTGTTGGCTGTTTTTTTGTTTTTGTTTATTTATTTTTTATTGTTATAGACTATCTCTGTTCCAAGGATCTGCCTGGGGTGCAATTTAAGATTTTCTTATGTCTTTTCTGAGCCTACACCTTCTCCAGGGCATGTGTGGTAACTTTCTAATTTTCCCTAGATGTACAGTTGCTTTTGAATTTCCTAGTCTTCTGTCTGACTCCCAATAGGGAAAAAAGACAAAAATGAGGGAGAAAAAAATTACTGATCCTTTAAAGCAGCTGGAAGTCACTTTGGCAGGAGTGGGAGGGACTTGCAATGATGGGAGGAATTGCAACCACAATGGCTGTTGCCTTTTTGTATGCACCTGTGTGATAAGAAGCAGCAATCAGTGATAAGATATCAGATCTCTAGTACTTGGAGGACACCCTCACTCCCACAGCTGTGTGCAAGCTGTGTACAGGCTGCTCCAGGAGCATGTGCACAGCTCCCTGCCATGGGGCTGAGAGGTGGGTAGCTACCAATATACTAAGAACTGAAATTGACCAATATTGACTGTAATTTACTGTCCAAGCTTTCCCCTGGAAGTTTCAGGCCTTCAATAGACTCCATAGTTCCAAACGAGTTGCATCAAACAGAGTTTGCCAGTGCATTTTTTTGTCTAGGTGGGGAGATACATTTCTGATGCTTCCTACTCCACCATCTTCCCAGACTCCTCCTCTGTGTTTCTTTGTAAAGTTGTGTTTTCTTTTTCATAATTTCTAGGGCATCAGTCCAATTACATTCTAATGTATAGCTTGATCTTTTGTCTTTTAGAAGTGTTTGAATGATTTATTAATTTGGACACAACCTAAATGAGAGGTTTCTGTGAGTGAACCTTTCATTGTACTTCAGGAATAATTTTTCTTTACACAAAAACATATTCAGTTTCATCAAGGAGCTTTCAATCTAGTGGATATTGTCATAATTCATCAGAAGATTATAATTCAGTGAGATAAAAGATGACTGTGAGGGGTACCTGTTTGGTACCATGGAAAATCATAAGAGGGGAAGCTAGGCAGGTGTAGGGGAGTGTGAGGTCAAGTAGAGGTCTTTTTGGCATGGAAATGTCAAGGCTGAGGTGTGAAAAACTGTAGGATTGCCAGGTGAAGAAAAGGAGATGCCTATATATATATATATATATTTGTATCTTCTTTGAGTGCTGTAAACTAAGGTTGTTTCTCTTGTAGAGCCTCGGTGAGTGATTCTGATGGCACACGTTTACCTTCATATCCTTGTTTTTCCTGATCAAATTGATAGGTAAATTTAGTCAAGAGTGAAACCTTAGTTGATCATTGAATTCTAGATCTTAAGTCCTGCTTTATGAAGTGAGAGAATTAAAACAAAGGATAGCGCATAGCCAAGAGAAGGTAAGGAAGCCCAAGTCTTCCTTACTGTCTGTTAAAACATAGCCAGGATCAAAACAGAACTTCAGACACAGTTCAATACTTTTTTCATTACATATCATTATTTTTACATTATCAGCAATGGCAATGACAACAAAGTAAGAGAAGCTTTGGTTAGCTTCACACTGGGCTGGCACAGTCTACACCACTTCAGTCACTTTGATCTGATCTTTGTTCTGTATTGTTGGTGTTCATTTTTCTGGAAGATTTCATGGCAAAAATGGTAGATGATGCTAGTGAAGGGAGGAAGAAGATGCCTATATTATACTGTTTCTCTTAATTGTTGGACTTGTTTGTTTTGGTATTAGCTTAGTTGAAAAGGAGATTTATTGGAAGGACATTAGACTGCCTATGGAATCCAGAAAACTATTGAACAACAAGGCCTTGGGAAATGAAAGCACTTCAGAATTTCTGAGATCTTTAGCCACAGAAATTTATGGATCTTTCCTATAGAATCTCACCAGTAACAAGGCTCAGCTCAGAAATCCCAGTCTCTGGGTCTCTCTGTTCATTGTTTTTGGTGAGTTTGTGGGATCCATGTGCATAGTGATTTTCTTTGTTTGGAATTATATCCTCAAGGTTAAACAGTGCCTGGAACGTGGTAAACACTCAATAAATATTATTGAATAAATAAGTGAGTGGACTCACAGTCCCCCTGGAGAAGATACCTAAAGGGCCTTACCTGAGGTGGGTGTCTGCCCTTGTTCCAGACACCTGTGGCAGGAGGTGGGATAGTACACACTTGCCGCCTGAGGTCCACTGTGGGTCAGTGGCACTTCTCAGAGAATAAGAACTGTCAGGGGAAGCGGTCAACATCCTGAAGGTGACTGTTATTTGTTTTTATCCCTAAAAAGACTGACAAGAAATCAGCAGTTCTGGAAAAGTGACATTTAAAATAAGGGAAGATTACCGTACAAAGTTTTGTGTCTTTTCACATACTACATCTAAACTTCGTATTCCAATTAGCACATTTTGGTGAATTAAAATGTCATCTGTTGTAGGATGAAACCACCTCTTTGGGTACTGTGAAAAAAGAAAAGATGTTCAAGAAGCAGACTCTAACAGGGGATCCTGACTTAAAGCTGGGAGACCAAATGGCTGGTCTTTCAGTGCAAGGATAAAAGAGAAATAAACCTGCAACACCAACAATGCAGCAAGGGCACATGGCTGCCTCAGTCATAGTACTGAGAGGAAAAAGACATACTTTCTGAATATGTGGTCTCCAAGCTGGTACTCCTACAGATTTGCTGACTGAATTCACATGAACAGTGTAGTCTGAACAACCCCAAGCAAATGATGTAATATAAAGTGATCTCAGGTTGATAGGCCTCCATGTGATGGGCAGAAGCAAACCCAAATCTCCTCCTGGAGAATTGCCAGCCCCAGCTGCAAGATGTCATCTTATTTTTAACAATGTTAATATGTAAACATGTATGTTTTATAATATGTGAAATTGGCAATGTGCTCCAACTTCCTACATTTTTACCTTGTCATGATTGATCAGATTTACATTTCATCCTGTAACCATAGTTAACTCCCATTTCCACCTGAGACCTCTTCACATATCCCAGGCTAAGTCTGATATGTTTCACCTATCAGCTGTATTAGGTCGTCAGAAATTTATTGAAATTCCTTGTCTATGGATAGACCTCCTCCGCCTATTCTGTTTTATTTCCCTACTACCACTTAAATGGAAACTCAGAGGGGAGTGAAGACAAATTCTTGTGCTCAGCCCTCTATCTTAAACTGAAGTTTGACATTAAAATTAGAAAAGACAACAATAAAAATAATTGACAGAATACAAACAAGTTTTGTGAACTTCTATAAATATACATCATCTTGGCTTTGGCACACAGTTGGTTTTATTCCTTAAAATATGACAGTCCTTTCCTCAAATAAGTGTCAAAAACAGACAAAGCCACATTAATGTTTTATTGGTTTTCCTTTCTCATGGGATGACACAGGATTACCAGATGGTAGGGATAAAAAAAGGTAAAAAGTGACATTGAGTATAATGCAGTGAAATAGGAATTTATTTTCTTTAGCTCCATGGATCTCAACTGGGGGCTGTTTTGCCCCTCAGGGGTCATTTGGCAATGTCTGAACACATCTTTGGTTTCCACGACCGAGGATGTTTTACTGGCATCTAGTGGGGAGAGGCCAGGGGGTGCTGCTGAGCATCCTACCATGCACAGAATAGCCTCTAACAAAGAATTATTCAGTTGAACATGCTAATAGTGCTAAGGGTAAGAACATTCACCCTTGTACAACAATGTGAATATACTTAATACTGAACTATATACTTAAAAATGGTTAAGATGATAAATTTTATGTTATGTGTATTTTACCACAATTAACAAAAAGAGAACATGGTTCCTTATTTTCTAGGCAAAATTTCTCTTTAGAAGTCAGCTTTATGGTTTTTGGATAGGAATAAGAAAATTCAACTTCTATGCTCAGTTAGAGCTTAACTTCATAGGGTTAAGATTGGAGTATGTGGTGAGATATATAACAGAGTCCATATATCAGATACCATAGAAGAGCCATTCAAGCTACTGTGTCAGGGATTTGCAAGCAACAGACATAAACTGACTCTTGCTAACATAAGCAAAAGACAAAATTTATTAGAAGGCAATGCAGTCAGCTGCAAAACATGGAAGAGACGCCCCGTACCTAAGCTGTTTGTAGGACAGGACCCAAGGCGGCTTCAGAGATTTATCTGGGTGCAGGAATGAATAGGCGGTATCTCCAAAACTCACTACCAGGGTGAATCAGTGTCTGGTGTTTTCAGAGGGAGTGTCTGATAGGCCAAACTTGGGTCCTGTACTCCCTTCTCAGCCCTGGCAGCATGTGGCATACTAAAGTATGTCTCACTAAGATAATATACAAAGGGGAAAGACTGTCCCTGTCCCAAAAAGTAGGGTGAAGGGATGCTGGGCAGGTAAAAACAATATCCAATTCAGCTACAAGATAGATATTGCCTTCTGCTGCCCAAACCAAAATGCAAACAGGCAAACAAACAAACAAAACGCTTTAATCACAGGACACATTTGTTTACTGCAAAATTTAACCTCTCTTGGTCTGTTTTGTCATCTACAAAGTGAGGAGCTTAAATTTAATGACTTCTTCCTTTTTATTTTTATTATAGACCTATTCCCTTATGTTTTAAGAGAATCTTTGAAAATATAACTCATTTTGCCTAGGTTGTAGATTCCCCCCCTCATTTTATCTGTCCCTGGAATGGCTCCTTTAATGGTTTTGGTGGTATTTCTGAGTTTTGGATTATTGATCCATTTTGGGTGAAAAAAAATCCTTAAATGAATTTTAAAAAATGAATACATCTTTTCAGGGTGCTTATGTGTGGCATAATTTATATCAGTAAGAAAGTACATTACAATTATTTATCTCTCTATTTGTAGAGAAAACCATGCATGGGTGCAGGGAGTATGGAGGAGGAACGGCTGAAATGGAAAAGCCTTTGCCAGCTCTGTGTCCTGCTAAAGGGTTAAGCCCCGCATAGAGTGTTTTTACCACAGAAACACAGTAGCGAGTCTCTGTGCACGGAGAGGGAGAGCTACTTGAACCTCAGGAAATGAGTTTCTGAGGGAAGTCAGAAGGACTGGGGTTTAGAGATTTGAGGATTAGGGAGAGATGTGGTAGGAGGTTGGAGCCTGCAGAGGTAGGTGGCCAGTGCGAAATTCCTGATGCTGGGATGGGTAAAGGATTTGAAGGGTGAGGATAATATCCAATTTGAGTTTAGTTCAATTTCATTGTCCTTGTGCAGTGTAAAATCTCACCGTTGATACAAATCTTCAGCAGTGTCAACAATCTCACAAAAGCCTTGTAGGACTGGTTTGGAGAAAGTAAAAGAGAAGAGAGTGAGATTGATATTTGGGTTGTGATGGGGCAGAGGAAAGGGAACACAGAGCAGCTGTGGTCGGAGAGATGCCATGAAGTCAGTTCAGGGGCAGGAACTTGGTGCCAGAAGGGACTATGAGAATGTAAATCCCTGGGAATTCACACACATTTTGTGGGAAGATTTGGACTTCCCAGAATACTCAGAGTGAGGGATTGGACCAAAGGATGAGAGGAACTTAAGGTACCTTTGGGTTATACTATCTTGGTTTATACTATACTGTACTATACTATACTATACCTTACCCAACTGGTGATAGGGTGAGGTGCAGCTGAAGTCCCAAAATAATGTGCTGGGGTTATTTAATTCTTTTTTCTGGTCTTAGTCTTAGCATATCTTCTCTTGCCACAGAAACAGTACTTCCAAATAGAAATTATTTTACCATGGAATAAAAATTTTATTTATCTATGTATTTAACATTTATTGACATCCACCAAGTGCATGTTGCTTGAGGAGAGTCAGAGATGAGTAAGACATAGTAATGTCATAATAGGGTTTATCCCCGTAGGGGGAGAGAGATGTATAAAAACCAACCACAATACAAGGATGGAGGCAGCAAGGGGTAAATGGAGTGCAGCAATAGTGTTCTTTAATTCTGGTTGGGAACAACTATATAGAATCCAATGAATGAATGTGTGTTCTCCCTGAAGTTTCTAATTTTTTCTTGAATCATTTCTCTTTCCTGTGAAGAGATAAAATAAGAACATTCTGACAACGTATAAAACATATTAAAAAATCCTAAGACTATAAAAACACAAGAAATGTCACAGTATGTACAGTCCGTCATTCACCCAGCCCAGTTTCTGTGCCTGGGACAACAGTTCTGAAGAACAACCTCCAAAGGCTAAAAAGGCAACACTGTGTGGAGTGCAGTCCCTGGGTGGTCAGATATCTTTGCACCCTGTCTTTTCACTCTGTCATTTTACCAGCCATGTGATCTTGGGTAAGTTATTACTTAGCTTCTCTTCATGTTAGATTACCAGCCTGTAAAATGAGGACAGTAACAACTCATTGGATTGTTGAATTAAATAAGCTATTGCACATGAAATGCCTGGTACACTATAAAAACTTGATGCATTTTAGCTATTATTTTTATTATTCTGAAAGGAACATTGGGAATTTTATATCCATGAGTTTAACCATATTCTTTTGAATTTATATTTTCTTCTCACATCACTTATTGTATTAATAAACTACCTACATGAAAAACCTATGTAATTAAATCTTACTTTCATTTGTCCAGAAGCTACCTCTTTCCAACTTTGACTAGAGGCACTTCACTGTCTAATACTTAAGGATTTAATGCACTAATCCGTCTTCTTTATGTTAAATCTAATCAGTCTGCCGAAGAACATTTTTCAGGCCCTTTCTAATTTTCTTAAGGTTCAAAGATAGTTATACATGCCATAGAGTATTCTGTAAGTTCCGTAGTTTTATATAAGGGGAGGTACTATTTTCTGTTTTGTTGGTGTTGACTTTACCAACAATTGTCAGTGTTTCGTGAACTTTTTTGGACAGCAGCAGCTCCTTAAGTCAGAACTTTGTGGTACAGTTAACGGTATTTTCCAAAACGTGTTCTCTGAAATGCTATTCTGAGAGGGCTCAATGGGTGTGCCACAAAAAGGATTATAATTTGGGAAGCACTGAGTTAAATGACAGTTTGTTAGATCCTTTTTAACATCCTGTGCACTTTAAATACAGTAGGTAGTGGTTTTTGAACTTGTTTCTCCAAAGCATCTTTTTTTTGGGAATTGTCTGGTAGGACCAGTGTTCCGGGAACACAGTTTGGGAGATGCTGATTGATAGTAAGTTATAGGTTCAACGGATAGCTTAAATCCATTATCCTACAGGAGTAATTTCCCCCTGAGGACATTACATTATTTATTATGTGGAAGCACTTTCACTGCTCTTCTGAACATTCAGAGACTCTTATGTTATCTTTTTGCCGAATATTCTTATCATCCTGGTAATTTGCCGGAAAGGTTTAATTATATCTGTGTACTTAAAGATATCATTCTGTATGTATTTTCTTTTCCAAATTGCTTTTAGAAGCATACTAAATAGTGATAGGCTGAAATATGAAGTAGAAAGAATGTGAAATCATGCAGCCCTGGCTTGGAATCTTTGTTCAAGAATTCAGCAGCCTCTTGTCCTTGGACGATTTATTTAGCTTCTTTGACTCTTACTATTCTCATCTAGAGACATGGCTTTTTATCCTTGTCCTTTGATTCCTTTCTCACATTACTCTTTCTGACTTGATCAAGCAAATACAAATCAGTTTATTCTTTTAAATTGAATTTGGAACTTGATTAAAACAAAAAAGTGTAGATTGGGACATGGTATATTCATACCCATCATGACCAGCAATAATAAGTCACTGTCTATGGTTAACCCATTTCCCTATGCATATATACAGGCAGGAAAAATTGGGTAACTTTTAAGCACCTAGGGCCAAACCCTTGGGAGTGGGAAGCTACAGTGGAAGGTGTTATGTTCCTCTGTCCATCCCTATGGGGGAGGCTCCCTAAATTATTTGAACCAAGCAAGAAAGAAGAGTGAGTGGCAACTTATAAAAAACGTTTGAGAGCATCATTTGCATGATTTCACCAAATGATACTATATTACTTAAAACTTAAAATCAATATCCTCATAGTATAAAATAGCATGATTAAATTTCAAGTATCTAATGTCTCAAATTTCTCCCCTCAATAGGCTTTTAGATATAAAAGTTCCAGTGTGTTTTTCCAAGTAAATACCTATTTCCCAGCCTTTCTCATTCAAGCCTACCCAAAGGAGGCAATGTCTTAAGGAGACATTGGAAATATGGAAATCATAAATATTACCATATAATTTCTGAATTCCATTGATATCATCCTGTGAAAGTTTGAAATTCTTGTAATCGCCTTCTCCATAAGTTGGATACATCACAGCATTAGGATCAGATGAATGATCCAGACCCAAGGAATGGCCAAGTTCATGAGTTGCAGCATACAGGAAATTAATTCCTGCAACAAAAGAGACATACAGTAACTGTAAAAAATAACTATATATATAATAAAATCAAAATAGATAATAATAAAAATAAAATAATTATAAAATACCTAACCATTTAAATTCTCCATAGTTTGCTTATTTGTTTCCAGGCCTTCACAAGGGCAGAAGGTTTAGAAGAGGAATCAGAATAGTAGTGCTTTCCTCAATACATAAGGCAAATGCTAACAGCCATGAAAGGGGAAATCAACAGTAACACAGTCATAGTAGGGGACTTAAACAACTCACTTTCACCAATGGACAGATCATCCAAAATGAAAATAAATAAGGAAACACAAGCTTTAAATGATACATTAAACAAGATGTACTTAACTGATATTTATAGGACATTCCATCCAAAAAAAACAGAATACACTTTCTTCTCAAGTGCTTCTGGAACATTCTCTAGGATAGATCATATCTTGGGTCACAAATCAAGCCTTGGTAAATTTAAGAAAATTGAAATCATATCAAGTATCTTTTCTGACCACAACATTATGAGACTATATATCAATTACAGGAAAAAATCTGTAAAAAATACAAACACATGGAGGCTAAAAAATACACTACTAAATAACCAAGAGATCACTGAAGAAATCAAAGAGGAAATCAAAGAAGGAAAGAAATCATAAAGATCAGATCAGAAATAAATGAAAAAGAAATGAAGGAAACAATAGCAAAGATCAATAAAACTAAAAGCTGGATTTTTCAGAGATAAACAAAATTGATAAACCATGAGCCAGACTCATCAAGACAAAAGGGAAGACTCAAATCAACAGAATTAGAAATGAAACAGGAGAAGTAACAACTGACACTGCAGAAATACAAAAGATCATGAGAGATTACTACAAGCAACTCTATGCCAATACCATGGACGACCTGGAAGAAATGGACAAATTTTTAGAAAAGCACAACCTTATGAGACTGAACCAGGAAGAAATAGAAAATATAAACAGACCAATCACAAGCACTGATATTGAAATTATGATTAAAAATCTTCCAACAAACAAAAGCTCAGGACCAGATGGCTTCAAAGGCAAATTCTGTCAAATATTTAAAGAAGAGCTAACACCTATCCTTCTCAAACCCTTCCAAAATATAGCAGAGGGAGGAACACTCCTAAACTCATTCTAAGAGGCCACCATCACCCTGATACCAAAACCAGACAAAGATGTCACAAAAAAAGAAAACTACAAGCCAATATCACTGATGAACATAGATGCAAAAATCCTCAACAAAATACTAGCAAACAGAATCCAACAGCACATTAAAAGGATCATACACCATGATCGAGTGGGGTTTATCCCAGGAATGCAAGGATTCTTCACTATATGCAAATAAATTAATGTGATAAACCATATTAACAAATTGAAGGAGAAAAACCATATGATCATCTCAATAGATGCAGGAAAAGTTTTTGACAAAATTCAACACCCATTTATGATAAAAACCCTCCAGGAAGTAGTCATAGAGAGAACTTGTGTCAACATAATAAAGACCATATATGACAAACCCACAGCCAACATCGTTGAACCCATTTCCACTAAGATGAGGAAGAAGACAAGGTTGCCCACTCTCACCACTATTATTCAACATAGCTTTGGAAGTTTTAGCCACAGCAATCAGAGAAGAAAAAGAAATAAAAAGAATCCAAATCAGAAAAGAAGAAGTAAAGCTGTCACTGTTTGCAGATGACATAATACTATACATAGAGAATCCTAAAGATGCTACCAGAAAACTACTAATGCTAATCAATGAATGTGGTAGAGTAGCAAGATACAAAATTAATGCACAGAAATCTCTTGCATTCCTATACGCTAATGATGAAAAATCTGAAAGAGAATTTGAGGAAACACTCCCATTTACCGCTGCAACAAAAAGAATAAAATATCTAGGAATAAACCTACCTAAGGAGACAAAAGAGCTGTATGCAGAAAACTATAGGACTCTTATGAAAGAAATGAAAGAGGATACAAGCAGATGGAGGGATATACCGTGTTCTTGGATTGGAAGAATCAACATTGTGAAAATGACTATACTGCCGAAAGCAATCTACAGATTCAACGCAATCCCTATCAAATTACCAATGGCATTTTTCACAGAACTAGAACAAATAATTTCACATTTGTACAGAAGCACAAAAGACCCTGAATAGCCAAAGCAATACTGAGAAAGAAAAATGGAGCTGGAGAAATCAGGCTCCCTGACTTCAGACTACAGTACAAAGCTACAGTAATCAAGACAGTATGGTACTGGCACAAAAACAGAAATATAGACTAATGGAACAGGATAGAAAGCCCAGAGATAAACCCATGCACCTATGGTCACCTTATCTTTGACAAAGGAGGTAAGAATATACAATGGAGAAAAGACAGCCTCTTCAGTAAGTGGTGCTGGGAAAACTGGACAACTACATGTAAAAGAATGAAATTAGAACACTCCCTAACACCATACACAAAAATAAACTCCAAATGGATTAAAGATCTAAATGTAAGGCCAGAAACTATAAAACTCTTAGAGGAAAACATAGGCAGAACACTCTATGACATAAATCACAGCAAGATCCTTTTTGACCCACCTCCTAGAGAAATGGAAATAAAAACGAAAATAAACAAATGGGACCTAATGAAACTTCAAAGCTTTTGCACACACAGCAAAGGAAACCATAAACAAGACAAAAAGACAACCCTCAGAATGGGAGAAAATATTTGCAAATGAAGCAACTGACAAAAGATTAATCTCCAAAATATACAAGCAGCTCATGCAGTTCAATATCAAAAAATCAAACAACCCAGTTCAAAAATGGGCAGAAGACCTAAAAAGACATTTCTCCAAAGAAGATATACAGATTGCCAACAAACACATGAAAGGATGTTCAACATCAGTAATCATTAGAGAAATGCAAATCAAAACTACAATGAGGTATCACCTCACACCAGTCAGGATGGCCATCATAAAAATATCTAGAAACAATAAATGCAGGGGGGGGAGTGAGGAGAAAAGGGAACCCTCTTGCACTGTTGGCGGGAATGTAAATTGATGCAGCCACTATGGAGGTTCCTTAAACAACTAAAAATAGAACTACCATGCGACTCAGCAATCCCACTGCTGGGCATATACCCAGAGAGAGCCATAATTCAAAAAGAGCCATGTACCCAATATTCATTGCAGCACTATTTACAGTAGCCAGGAAGCAACCTAAGTGTCCATCGACAGATGAATAGGTAAAAAGATGTGGCACTTATATACAATGGAATATTACTCAGCCATAAAAAGAAACGAAATTGAGGTATTTGTAGCGAGGTGGATGGACCTATATTCTGTCATACAGAATGAAATAAGTCAGAAAGAGAAAAACAAATACCGTATGCTAACACATATATATGGAATCTTAAAAAAAAAAAAAAGGGTTCTGAAGAACCTCAGAGTAGGACAGGAATAAAGATGCAGACATAGAGAATGGACTTGAGGACATGGGGAGGGGCAAGGGTAAGCTGGGATGAAGTGAGAGAGTGGCATGGACCTATATACCCTACCAAATGTAGAATAGAGAGCTATTGGAAAGCAGCCACATAGAACAGGGAGATCAGCTCGGTGCTTTTTAACCACCTAGAGGGGTGAGATAGGTAGGGTAGGAGGGAGATGCAAGAAGGAGGAGATATGGTGTTATATGTATATGTATAGCTGATTCACTTTGTTATGCAGCAGAAACTAGCACACCACTGTAAAGCAATTATACTCCAATAAAGATGTTAAATAAATGCAGATGTGGTACATTTATATGATGGAATACTACTCAGCCATAGAAAATAATGCCATTAGCAGCAACATGGATGGACCTGAGATATCATACTAAGTGAAATAAGAAAAAGACAAATGCCATCTGATATCACTTATATGTGGAATCTAAAATATGACACAAATGAACATATCTATGAAACAAAACCAGACTCACAGACATTGAGAACAGACTCATGGTTGCCAAGTTGGGGTGTGGGAGGGAAGGATTGGGAGTTTGGGATTAGCAGATGCAAACCATTATATATAGAATGGATAAACAACAAGGTCCTACTGTAAAGCACAGGGAACTCTATTCAATATCCTGTGATAAACCATAATGGAAAAGTATATGAAAAAGAATATGTGTATAACTGAATGACTTTGCAGTACAGCAGAAATTAACACAACACTAAATCAACTATAATTCAATAAAGTTTAAAAAAAAAGAATAGTAGTGCTTTAATCTCATCACCTTTTTTTTTAATATAATGTATTTCTGCCTATTTGCTTCTTATGTAATCACTCAGATAGCAGTATTCAGTAGAGGAAAGCAAAGGCTTCTAAGTATTGTATAAAGACCTGGTTTTGAAACCCAGCTCTGCTACTTACTAGCTGGACAACTCTGGACAAATTAATGGGTATTTCTGAGTCTCAGTTCCTCATCTGTTAAATGGAGATAATAATTCCTACCTTGTCGATTTGTCATAATGAGTTTCCCAATATCTGGAAAATAATAATGGCTATTCAATAAATGATAGTGACTTTGAATAGCAGGAGAGAGAAAGTTGGCTTTGAGAAAGCACGACCATAAGGCAGGAACTCCAGGCGATGCTGGGATTTGCTTTTGATTTGTTAAAGTGTGTTATGTATGTGCTCTCTCTCCCTCAGACTCATAGAAAGGCTTTGCAAATAAGGGGGAAGGTGTGAATGTGTTTGAGTGGCCAGAGTTCCAATTGTGGTGCATTAGATTGAAGGAAGCTATCTTTAGCTTACCTTGAGTGGGAAGAAGGAAGAATGAAAAAGGTATGCAAGATGTGAAACGGAAGCAGTGCCATAATTTTACATAGGTTAGATTTTCACGGCAAGGCATCACTGTAGTGGTGAATTCCCATTGCCAAACACAAGTACTCATTTCACTTTCAGGGTCAGTAACCAGTAGCCACTTTTTAAAAAATGTACAGTGGAGAAAGGACAGCCTGTTCAATAAGTGGTACTGGGAAAACTGGACAGGTACATGTAAAAGTATGAGATTAGATCACTCCCTAACACCATACACAAAAATAAGCTCAAAATGGATTAAAGACCTAAATGTAAGGCCAGAAACTATCAAGCTCTTAGAGGAAAACATAGGCAGAACACTCTATGACATAAATCACAGCAAGATCCTTTTTGACCCACCTCCTAGAGAAATGGAAATAAAAACAAAAATAAACAAATGGGACCTAATGAAACTTCAAAGCTTTTGCACAGCAAAGGAAACCATAAACAAGACCAAAAGACAACCCTCAGAATGGGAGAAAATATTTGCAAATGAAGCAACTGACAAAGGATTAATCTCCAAAATTTACAAGCACCTCATGCAGCTCAATAACAAAAAAACAAACAACCCAATCCAAAAATGGGCAGAAGACCTAAATCGACATTTCTCCAAAGAAGATATACAGACTGCCAACAAACACATGAAAGAATGCTCAACATCATTAATCATTAGAGAAATGCAAATCAAAACTACAATGAGATATCATCTCACACCAGTCAGGATGGCCATCGTCAAAAAATCTGGAAACAATAAATGCTGGAGAGGGTGTGGAGAAAAGGGAACACTCTTGCACTGCTGGTGGGAATGTGAATTGGTATAGTCACTATGGAGAACAGTATGGAGGTTCCTTAAAAAACTACAAATAGAACTACCATATGACCCAGCAATCCCACTACTGGGCATATACCCTGAGAAAACCATAATTCAAAAAGAGTCATGTACCAAAATGTTCATTGCAGCTCTATTTACAATAGCCCGGAGATGGAAACAACCTAAGTGTCCATCATCGGATGAATGGATAAAGAAGATGTGGCACGTATATACAATGGAATATTAGCCATAAAAAGAAACGAAATTGAGCTATTTGTAATGAGGTGGATGGACCTAGAGTCTGTCATACAGAGTGAAGTAAGTCAGAAATAGAGAGACAAATACCGTATGCTAACACATATATATGGAATTTAAGAAAAAAAAATGTCATGAAGAACCTAGGGGTAAGACAGTGATAAAGACACAGACCTACTAGAGAATGGACTTGAGGATATGGGGAAGGGGAAGGGTAAACTGTGACAAATGAGAGAGTGGCATGGACATATATACACTCCCAAACGTAAACTAGATAGCTAGTGGGAAGCAGCCGCATAGCACAGGGAGATCAGCTTGATGCTTTGTGACCACCTAGTGGGGTGGGATAGGGAGGGTGGGAAGGAGGGAGACGCAAGAGGGAAGAGATATGGGGACATATGTATAACTGATTCACTTTGTTATAAAGCAGAAACTAACACACCATTGTAAAGCAATTATACTTGAATAAAGATTAAAAAAAAAAAAAGCATTGTCTCCAGTTAGGATTATTTATCTAGAGCTTCTCTTCGTTAGTCTTCTGTTTTGTCTATGATCTTCTACTTTGTAAAGTGATGAATATGATAGGCTGGGTTATGGTGTGGGTTCTTTCCGAAAAACAGTGAATAATATCAGAACTGTATATACTTCTCAAATATCATAGTCTCTGCTCCTCTTTCACCTTCAATTAAAAAACTTATTTTGGGGATATATATAGAAGAGCTATAATTTATTGAATTATTAATATATACCAAGCACTGTGCTAAGCACTGCATAAGTATTATCTCATTTAATTCCAACAGCAATCCTGTGAGGTAGGAATTATTTAAAGTCCCATTTCATAGATAAGGAAACTGAGGTTCAGAGAAGTTAAATAACTTGCCCAAAGACACAAAGTGAGTAATTGGTAGAGGTAAAGCAAATTGAACCCAACATTTTTTGACTCTGTAGCCTGAGTATCTATCTTCTATATATGGAGCATTATGAGCATATTAAATGCAATAATGCATTTAAAGCACAGAGGTGGCAGTTAGCAAGTGCTCAATAACTATTATTAATTGCTTTCAATTGTCAAATTAAAGATAGTTAAGTATAAAAAGTTCAGGATTTTAAAAAGGATATGTAGTGGAAGAGATTTGGGATGCTGTACCTATACTGCTAGCATCAGTCCAGCGTTCATCCTCATCAAAGTGAGCATCTCCTCCCAGGCCTGGCCCAGGTGCAAAGGCATGAGCCAGTGTGTTTCCTGGCCCATCAAATGGGTCGGGGTCCCCGTGAGCTGAAAGAAAAAGTGGTAATTGCCTTTAGTGACTGAATTTATCTCCAGTCATTTCATCTTTTAGTTTACAGTACATGATTATTGAGGTTAGAAAGATTAGCCCCAAGCAGTCAGCTGCATACACAGGGTGGTTTGGGTGTTTATTTGTCACAGGGACTTTTTCTTTCACAGAACCACTGCTCATCCCTGATAACCACCACATGTTGAAAGCTTACTGATATGGACTTTAAATACATTCACATCCTACTTATGGTGGCATCTAAGTGTTATATTTGATCATTTTCCTTAGCTGGATGGTGGCAGAGTGGACAATGAGTTTGAGTACTGGATTCAGCAGGTAACTGCATACCATTTAATATACGTTTTCTTAAAAGCCCAGCTTTTTCTTTGCGGATGTAGTAGACAGTCCCTTGAAGAACTGTGCTCAAGGTGTCTTAAAATAGATTTTGATAGTGCTTTTATTTGTGATGCAGAGACATTTATTTTCAAATTGGTGTCAGGCCATATCCAGTTTATCCAGTTCTTGAAAAACATGGAGTGCCATGATCAGTGCTTTTCTGTAAGGTTTTCTTCAGTCTTGTTGATATTGTGGTTGAAGCTCAAATTTCGGCTAAATTCACAGCACCCAGGAAGTTTAACATTAAAGCAGGCCAAAAAGACCAACATTTTCCTCTAAATTTGCACCATGAAACACCAGCAATTAATAGCAGTTCATGTATATGGGTTATATCTCCTTAAGCCCTTTAATATGAAAGTTCTCTATTTTCTACTTTTTACTACATGAAGGGTGTTGGCAATAAGCCACAGGGACTGTTCACTTCTTGGAGACCACTTAAGGCCTTTGGAAGTTGTAACCTCTTCTTTTGGTTTAATGTTGATGTTAGTTAGATATATTTTAAACTGTCCCATAAATATATATGTATATCATGATTCATGTTACAAAACAGAGGTTGGCAAACATTTTCTGTGAAGGACCAGATTTGTGGGCTTGAAGACCTCTGTCGGAATTGCTAAAGTCTGCCATTGTAGCCCCAAAGCACTCATAGACAATAGGTAAATGAAGGACCATGGCTGTGTTCTAATAACTATTTACAGATTTGGCTCATGGGCCATAGTTTGCCATCTTCTGCTATAAAAAGTGACTCGAAGTTAATGGACTAGAAAAAGTGTAAGAACATTGATCTTTAATGAGATGATCTATCTATCTATCTATCTATCTATCTATCTATCTATCTATCATCTATCTATATCTCTTTAAAGATTTTTAAATCCCAGAAAGAGGAGGGCACTGATATAAACAACAAGCAAAATAGCACACAGGATCAGCCTGCAGGAATCTTCCTTACCTCCTCTTGCAAAGCCAATCATGATATCAGCAATTCCCCAGCTAACTCTCTTGAAGCTCAGTGGGATCTCTTTGCTCCACACGTTGAAGGCCTTTGCCACTAATTGATTCACTATGACATGTGGTAAGTCTCGAGTATATGACATGATCCTGGTAGAAAACAAGAAAACAATGTTTGACCTTTTAGGAAATAGGCTTTACTGTTTTTGCTAAAATGAGCCAAAGCAAAACTAACCTGTAGGTGACTACTCTGGAAGTCCATTTTGGGCGATCTGGGAATAGGGAATATTCTGCAACATCTGGCACTCCACATCTGGGCTTCCGCATGATTTCTATAATATGGGAGCTTAATGTTCCAGTTATAGGCAGGCGAAAGAATTTTTGCATCTGCTTGAGTTCGACTTCTAAACTATTGGGGTCCCTTATTTCTGAGTCAGATGGATAAAATCTCTTCAGATAGTCCTATTGGAAAGAGAGAAATTGATCTACAATTCTTGTTTATTGTCTTCTTTTAGCTCAGAAGTCTGCACATCTTTGCCTCTGACTCCTGTGGACCCAAATAGTAGTGTGAAGGCAGAATACTTACATAGTAACCAAGTAAAACAAGAGTGCATTAATGAAAAGAAAACTTAATATTGATGATGAAGCACTGCCATTTCATTTCATGAGCAAAAGAGTCCCTCCATTTTTCTTTTATCCCATTAAATGTTTTGAAGAGAAACACACTGTATACTTTATAAAACATAGACTTGTTTGTAATAGCCAATCAGGAAGAGTGCCCAGTGTGCCCTCAAGGGGCACAGCTGAGACCTCCCCTTGGCATCAGAGACCCTATGGGGAGATCCAAAGTCACCCAGCCCTTTCTAAAATTCTCTGGAGATCAGGTCCCAGCTGAGGTTAAAGGTCTTAATATTTTAGTCCTGGGAAAGGTTACTATGACATTATTTTGTTTTATATACGTATTTTCCAGGTGAAGAAATCAGAACTCTTAGTAACTAAATGATTTGCCCTGGGGTCACATGTTAAGTTAGTAGTAGAACTGGCTCTGAGTTTCTTGACTGCCAGGCCAGTGCTCTTTCCATGGATAACTCCTTAATAAAACCCTCTTTGTGAGACTGCAGGATAAAGCAGGTCTCTCAGGTGTATTCCATGGGCAGTTGGGTCCCTGGGAATTTCTTAAAGGACACTAGTGAATGGGTATGAGGATGGCAGTCCAGCAGCCTAAATAGGAAAAAATAGAAAGCGAATGAAATAACAACAGCAGCAAAGGACTTTTATTAAGCACTTACTAGTGCCAGGGACTATACCAGGAGCTTTACATTACTTATCTCATTTAAACCTCATAACCACCCTGTGAAGTAAGGTATGGCATTATTTTCCTATTTCACATTTGAAGAATCATGGCTCAGGAGAGTGAAATAAGTTGCACGAGGTCACCCCATGAGTAACCAAAGGAGCTGGTATTTGAACTTGTGTTCTGATTCCAAAGCCCATTTCATCAGAAAAATGTATAGTGTTATATAATGTGTGATAATATCTTTGAAATGATTTAAACATTGGCTCACTCATTTGCAATCTAATTTGGAGTAGGTGGTAATGTTTACCTGTCTGAGAACCGCTTAGGAGTATGCACTTTATATAAGTAACCTTAGCAATATTGTGCTCTGTCTTCCTGTTACCAACGACTGTATTTCATTCAACACAACAAACACTTATTGTTCACCCATGACAATTAGCAATTAATCCCTGATTTGAAAACAAATAGCTCATTTTTTTCCCTTCCAGAGCTATAGGCTTTACAAAGGCACCCTTTGTAAGAAATCTCTCTGCATCCTTAAGATGAATTTTCCTGCCTTCCTTTAAACTAGAGAACCTCCCTCTGGTTTATTGGCAACGTGCACCATGGGTAAAGGGACTCAATACTCTTGCAAGTGTACTCCTTCTGTAGAGTCCATTAGGTGGACCCATATGAAATTGCTCCTTTGGAGAAAAAAAAACTGTCAAATATCACTGATTTCATTTGGTTCAGTCCAATGTATTACATGGACTTTTAAAAAGTCAAAGTTAGTGTGAAATAAAACACAACTTTTCTTATGCTTAAGGCTTAAATTTATAAACAATACTTAGGAGTAGATGTCCCATTATTTTACCAGGTAATAATTACTTACACTTATTAGGCCACTTATTAAGTAGTATATTGGAAAGAACATGATTTTTGAACCAGAACTTGTCCTTGACTCTTATCTCTACAGTTAGTAAGTATGTGAATTAACCTTACTTTGGTTTCTTCTTTTTCCCAGGATAGAGCTAAGGATTCAATGACACAATGTATATGAAGTACTTTATAATCTGTAATTGTTACATACATGATAATTGGTATTGTTACCACTTCCTTTATTCTCTAGAATAATCCTGTGAGGTATAAAACACAGTATTATTGTCTCTATTAGATATATGAGAAAACAAAGTCAGAAGTTCATGCCTTGCCCATCATCATTGGCTTGTCAGTGGGAGGACTGCAACTTACACCCTCATTTTTTCTTTTCAAGTCTCTCCATCACAAGCAGTCCTCATCTTAAGAGGCAACACTTTGCTCATTATGAGAAAAATCTCAAGTTACAATAGATAATAGTAGCAATAAGGACTTCAGTTTATTGAATTATGTCTCAGGTACTCTGTAAAGTGCTTCACAACACCCCGATTTGGTTGATATCATTATATTATCTAACTTCCAAATTAGAAAACTGAAGCTCAGAGAAGTTTAATAACATTCCTGTGTTCATCTACACAGTTGAGTGGAGGAGTTGGAACTTGAATCCACTTTGGGAAGGCTCCAAAGCTTGCTCTTAACAGCTACTTGATTAAAACATATATTACCTATATAATCAGAAAAATTATTAAAATTGAAAAACATACTTCCTAATGCTGATGGTGAGCCTGTGGAGGCCCAGGTGAGTGGGCCAGTGACATACCTGAGCCTGTTCCCACGGCAGCTCACTCATGCCTCCTGCCTTCTGGGGAAGCTGCAGGGCCAGGGTGCCAGGCAGCACACTCACAGCGTACAGCACGGTCAGCACGGCCAGCTGCATAGCTGCTGTCCAGAGATGATTGCTCTCGGACTTACGGTTGGTTTGGTGTTTTCTGCCAGAGGCTGGAGAAATTTATATAGCTTCTCAG
This sequence comes from Delphinapterus leucas, assembly GCF_059928025.1. Classification (NCBI taxonomy): domain Eukaryota; kingdom Metazoa; phylum Chordata; class Mammalia; order Artiodactyla; family Monodontidae; genus Delphinapterus; species Delphinapterus leucas. The sequence goes on from NC_143135.1 coordinate 77,957,984, forward strand.
ACTTGAATGTGGAAATAGGTGACGCATTTGAGTGTTTTCTTTCTTTTTAGTGTCTACAGAACTTTGAAAGTATTATCTTTTATTAATGACAATGAGGAAGTATTACGTTCTTATTGGCAGGAAGCACACAATGTGTTTGTTTTTCAAAGGATTTTTCTCCCACCTGTCTTCTGTATAAATTTGACCCATGAAATTTTAAATTTAACACACTTTATTTGCCAGGATCAAATTGCTACTTAAACATGTCTTCTCAGTTTAAAAATTTGGGGAGCATTATTCAGGACATATTTTATCTTAACATAATTTTTTTAAAATTTGAAATGCATGGAAAAGTACGTAAAAGATACAAATACTCAAAGCACTATTAAGCAAACATTTTGTAACAGTCTCCAAAGTCATAGAGGGGAATGATGGGAGGAGTGGCAAGTGGAAATGCTCTGCTGTGATTGGGTCGGTGGCCATCGTAAAGCCTGTGCTCCACTCCCTCACCTTCCAGGTACATTAGTGGAGCCCTGAGAATTCCCTCTTCAAGTCTCCCTTTAATCAGATTATTTCTTTTCTTAGTGGTCAACATCACTTGAATTCCTCTTGAATCACATGAAAAAATATTAAACAAAAAAAACCTTCAGGCATGGGCTTGCCTGTTCATCTACCATACTTACCATGCTTCACCTTCTGTAGCTGCAGGTTTCTCCAAAGCTGGTCTTCAACTTGGAAATCACTTTCTCCAATCTTTCTCTTCCAATCACCCTGACACTGGCTGCTGACCAGCCACCACTTGGGCTAGTTTGGTCCTCAGCACACATAATGGTTATGCTGCATATAGCAATTAAAGACCCATGACCTAGAGATTCTAGTCCATTTACTTCAATTTTCCTGAAGATGAAACTGAAGCCAAGACAACAGGTTCACTTATTTCTCCAAGGCTCACACAGCCAGTTAATAGTAGTCCTGACTCCCAGTCCAGTGCTTTTTGTGTCATATCACACTACCTATTCATTTTGTCATTATATAGAATACACATTTCTTGAGAGAGCACGTGGCTTTTTTACTATAATAAGTCATGGGAAACTCCCCAAATACGCTGAAGCTGAAAAATATAATAGAGGTCTTTGGCCGCCTTAGGTAGGTTTATTCCAGGTATTTTATTCTTTTTGTTGCAGCGGTAAATGGGAGTGTTTCCTTAATTTCTCTTTCAGATTTTTCATAATTAGTGTATAGGAATGCAAGAGATTTCTGTGCATTAACTTTGTATCCTGCTACTTTACCAAATTCATTGATTAGCTCTAGTAGTTTTCTGTTAGCATCTTTAGGATTCTCTATGTATAGTATTGTGTCATCTGCAAACAGTGACAGTTTCACTTCTTTTCCGATTTGGATTCCTTTTATTTCTTTTTATTCTCTGATTGCTGTGGCTAAAGCTTCCAAAACTATGTTGAATAAGTGGTGAGAGTGGGCAGCCTTGTCTTGTTCCTGATCTTAGTGGAGATGGTTTGAGTTTTTCACCATTGAGAACGATGTTGGCTGTGGGTTTGTCATATATGTCCTTTATTATGTTGACGTAAGTTCCCTCTATGCCTACTTTCTGGAGAGTTTTGTCATAAATGGGTGTTGAATTTTGCCAAAAGCTTTTCCTGCATCTATTGAGATGATCATATGGTTTTTCTCCTTCAATTTGTTAATATGGTTTATCACATTAATTTATTTGCATATAGTGAAGAATCCTTGCATTCCTGGGATAAAATCCACTCGATCATGGTGTATGATCCTTTTAATGTGCTGTTGGATTCTGTTTGTTAGTATTTTGTTGAGAATTTTTGCATCTATGTTCATCAGTGATATTGGCTTGTAGTTTTCTTTTTTTGTGACATCTTTGGTCTTGGTATCAGGGTGCTGGTGGCCTCTTAGAATGTGTTTGGGAGTGTTCCTCCCTCTGCTATATTTTGGAAGGGTTTGAGAAGGATAGGTGTTAGCTCTTCTTTAAATGTTTGATAGAATTTCCCTGTGAAACCATCCGGTCCTGGGCTTTTGTTTGTTGGAAGATTTTTAATCATAATTTCAATATCAGTGCTTGTGATTGGTCTGTTTATATTTTCTATTTCTTCCTGGTTCAGTCTTGGAAGGTTGTGCTTTTCTAAGAATTTGTCCATTTCTTCCAGGTTGTCCATTGTATTGGCATATAGTTGCTTGTAGTAATCTCTCATGATCCTTTGTATTTCTGCAGTGTCAGTTGTTACTTCTCCTCTTCATTTCTAATTCTGTTGATTTGAGTCTTTTCCCTTTTTTTCTTGATGAGTCTGGCTAATGGTTTATCAATTTTGTTTATTTTCTCAAAGGCTAGCTTTTAGTTTTATTGATCTTTGCTATTGTTTCCTTCATTTCTTTTTCATTTATTTCTGATCTGATTTTTATGATTTCTTTCCTTCTGCTAACTTTGGGGATTTTTTGTTCTTTTTTCTCTACTAGCTTTAGGTGTAAGGTTAGGTATTTTATTTCAGATTTTTCTTATTTCTTGAGTTAGAATTTTCTTGCTATAAAATTCCCTCCTAGAACTGCTTTTGCTGCATCCCATAGGTTTTGGGTCATCGTGTTTTCATTGTCATATGTTTCTAGGTATTTTTTGATTTCCTCTTTGATTTCTTCAGTGATCTCTTGGTTATTTAGTAGCATATTGTTTGGCCTCTATGTTTTTTGTGTTTTTTACAGTTTATTTTCCTGTAACTGATATCTAGTCTCATAGCGTTGTGGTCGGAAAAGATACTTGATACGATTTCAATTTTCTTAAATTTACCAAGGCTTGATTTGTGACCCAAGATATGATCTATCCTGGAGAATGTTCCATGAACACTTGAGAAGAAAGTGTATTCTGTTGGTTTTGGATGGGATGTCCTATAAATATCAATTAAGTCTATCTTGTTTAATGTGTCATTTAAAGCTTGTGTTTCCTTATTTATTTTCATTTTTGTTGATCTGTCCATTGGTGAAAGTGGGGTGTTAAAGCCCCCTACTATGATTGTGTTACTGTTGATTTCCCCTTTTATGGCTGTTAGCAATTGCCTTATGTATTGAGGTGCGCCTATGTTGGGTGCATAAATATTTACAATTGTTATATATTCTTGGATTGATCCCTTGATCATTATGTAGTGTCCTTCTTTGTCTCTTGTAATAGTCTTTATTTTAAAGTTTATTTTGTCTGATATGAGTATTGCTACTCCAGCTTTCTTTTGATCTCCATTTGCATGGAATATCTTTTTCCATCCCCTCACTTTCAGTCTGTATGTGTTACTAGGTCTCAAGTGGGTCTCTTGTAGACAGCATATATATGGATCTTGTTTTTGTATCCATTCACAAGCCTCTGTCTTTTGGTGGGAGCATTTAATCTATTTACATTTAAGGTAATTATTGATATGTGTGTTCCTACTACCATTTTCGTAACTGTTTTGGGTTTGTTTTTGTGGGTCTTTTCCTTCTCTTGTATTTCCTGCCTAGAGAAGTTCCTTTTGCACTTGTTGTAAAGCTGGTTTAGTGGTGCCGAATTCTCTTAGCTTTTACTTGTTTGTAAAGATTTTAATTTCTCTGTCGAATCTGAATGAGATCCTTGCTGGTTAGAGTAATCTTGGTTGTAGGTTTTTCCCTTTCATCACTTTAAAGATGTCCTGCCACTCCCTTCTGGCTTGCAGAGTTTCTGCTGAAAGATCAGCTGTTAACCTTATGGGGATTCCCTTATATGTTATTTGCTGCTTTTCCCTTGCTGCTTTTAATTTTTTTTCTTTGTATTTAATTTTTGATAGTTTGATTAATATGTGTCTTGGTGTGTTTCTCCTTGGATTTATGCTGTATGGGACTCTCTGCCCTTCCTGAGCTTGACTATTTCCTTTCTCGTATTAGGGAAGTTTTCAACTGTAATCTCTTCAAATATTTTCTCAGACTTTCTTTTTCTCTTCCTCTGGGGACTCCTATAATTAGAATGTTGGTGTGTTTAATGTTGTCTCAGAGGTCTCTGAGACTGTCCTCTATTCTTTTCATTCTTTTTTTCTTTATTCTGGTCTGTGGTAGTTATTTCCAGTATTTTATCTTCCAAGTCACTTGTCTGTTCTTCTGCCTCAGTTATTCTGCTATTGATTCCTTCTAGAGAATTTTTAATTTCACTTATTGTGTTGTTTATCATAGTTTGTTTGCTCTTTAGTTCTTCTAGGTCCTTGTTAAACGTTTCTTGTATTTTTCCATTCTATTTCCAAGGTTTTGTATCATCTTTACTATCATTACTCTGAATTCATTTTCAGGTAGATTGCCTAGTTCCTCTTCATTTGTTTGGTCTGGTGGGTTTTTACCTTGCTCCTTCATCTGCTGTGTATTTCTCTGTCTTCTCATTTTGCTTAACTTACTGTGTTTGTGTTCTCCTTGTCACAGGCTTCAGGTTCGTAGTTCCCATTGTTTTTGGTGTCTGCCCCCAGTGGCTAAGGTTGGTTCAGTGCGTTGTGTAGACTTCCTGGTGGAGGGGACTAGCGCCTGTGTTCTGGGGGATGAGGCTGGAACTTGTCTTTCTGGTAGGCAGGACCAAGTCTGGTGGTGTCTTTTGGGGTGTCTGTGCACTTGTAATGATTTTAGGCGGCCTCTCTGCTAATTGGTGGGGTTGTGTTCCTGTCTTGTTAGTTGTTTGTCATGGGGTGTCCAGCACTGGAGCTTTCTGGTTGGAGTGGAGCTGGGTCTTAGCATTGAGACGTATATCTCTGAGAGAGGTGTTACTGATTGATATTATGTGGGGCCAGGAGGTCTCTGGTTATCCAATGTCCTGAACTCTGCTCTTCCAACTCTGAGGCTCAGGCTTGACACCCAGCTGGAGCACCAAGTCCCTGTCAGCCACACAGTTCAGAAGAAAAGGGAGAATAAAAATAAAGAAAGAAAATAAAGTTATTAAGATAAAAAAATTAAAAATACTATTAAAATTAAAAAATAATAAAAAAATAAAAAGAAGAGAGCAACCAAACCAGTAAACAAATCTACCAATGATAATAAGTTCTAAATACGAAACTAAGATAAACATAAAACCGGAAACAAATCAGTTGCAGTCAGCAAACCCCAAGTCTACATTTTCTCCCAAAGTCCACTGCCTCAGTTTGGGGATGATTCATTGTCTATTGAGGTATTCCACAGATGCAGGGTACATCAAGTTGCTTGTGGAAATATAATCTGCTTCTCCTGAGGCTACACGGAGGAATCTCCCTTTCTCTTCTCTGTTTGCACAGCTCCTGGGGTTCAGCTTTGGATTTGGCCCCGCCTCTGTGTGTAGGTCACCTGAGGGCATCTGTTCCCCGCCCAGAGAGGGTGAGGTTAAAGTAGCAGCTGATTCGGGGGCTCTGGCTCACTCAGGCCAGGTGGAGGGAGGGGTACCGAATGCGGGGTGAGTCTGCGGCGGCAGAGGCCTGCATGAAGTTGCAACAGGCATGCTGTGTGTTCTCCCGGGGAAGTGGTGCCTGGATCACTGGACCCTGGCAGTGGCTGGCTGCACAGGCTGCCGGGAGGGGAGGTGTGGATAGTGACCTGTGCTTGCACACAGGCTTCTTGGTGGCTGCAGCGGCAGCGTTAGCATTTTTTGCCAGTCTCTGGTGTCCACGCTGATAGCCGTGGCTTGCGCCTGCCTCTGAAACTCATTTAGGCAGTGCTCTGAATCTCCTCTCTTCGCGCACCCTGAAACAATGGTCTCTTGCCTCTTAGGCAGGTCCAGAATTTTTCCCGGACTCCCTCCCGGCTAGCTGTGGCGCACTAGTCCCCTTCAGGCTGTGTCCATGCAGCCAACCCCAGTCCTCTCCCTGGGATCTGACCTCCGAAGCCAGAGCCTCAGGTCCCAGCCCCCACCCACCCTGGCGGGTGAGCAGACAAGCCTCTCGGGCTGGTGAGTGCTGGTCGGCACTGACCCTCTGTGCGGGAATCCCTCTGCTTTGTCCCCTGCACCCCTATTGCTGTGCTCTCCTCTGTGGCTCCGAAGCTTCCCCCCACCCTGCCCACCCCCCATCTCCACCAGTGAAGGGCCTTCCTAGTGTGTGGAAACTTTTCCTCCTTCACATCTCCATCCATCCCAGAAGTGCAGGTCCCATCCCTATTCTTTTGTCTCTGTTTTTGCTTTTTTCTTTTGCCCTACCCAGGTACATGGGTAGTTTCTTGCCTTTTGGGAAGTCTGAGGTCTTCTGCCAGCGTTCAGTAGGTGTTCTGTAGGAGTTGTTTCACATGTAGATGTATTTTTGATGTATTTGTGGGAAGGAAGGTGATCTCCACGTCTTAAGCCTCTGCCTTCTTGAAGGTCCTTCCGAGGCTATACTATTTTAAATTCCCACCAGCAATGTATGAGGATTTCTATTTCTACATGTTCTTATCAACATTTGTTATGTTGTGTTAAATTTTTTAAAATTATAACCATCCTAGTAGGTGTGAAGTAGTATCTCATTATGGTTTTAATTTGTATTTCTAGTGAGTAGTGACTCATGTTGAGCATCTTTTCATGTGCTTGTTATCCATTTGTAAATCTTTGGATAAATGTCTATTCAAGTCTTCTACCCATTTTAAGAAATTGCGTTGTTTGTCATTTTGCTGTTGAGTTGTAAGAATTCCTTATATATTCCGGTTGCTAAGCCCTTATCAGATATATGATTTGCAAGTATTTTCTCCCTTTCTGTAGGTCGTCTTTCCACTCTTGATAATGTACTTTGATGTACAAAGTTCCTAGTTTTGATGAAGTCCAATTTATCTATTTTTTCTTTGGTTGTTCATGCTTTCGGTGTTGTATCTAAGAATCTACCATGAAGTCCAAAGTCATGATTATTTATGCCTATGTTTTCTTCTAAGAGTTTTATGGTTTTAGCTCTTATATTTAGGTCACTGATCTTCATGCTTTATTTTTGATAGTTTTCCTTTCTATACCTTTAATTTTCCCCTGCTGTACTGTGATTTTCTGCTTTGGTGTTCTGATCACACTGACTGAACTTGTTTTCATGTTAAAGGAGTCAGTTTCCTTCTGTGTCATAGTGACAAAGTACTTAACCTCTCTGTGCTTCAGATTCCTTATCTAAAAATGGAGATAGTACCTTTTTCTTTGGATTGTGTTGGCAATTAAATGAGAGGATTAAGTGTATAAAAGACGTAGCAGTATTTATGGAGCATGGTGTGGTAAGAGTTCTATAAATGCTGGCTAATATTTTTGTCATTGTCGTTATATGTTAGGGGTTTTATATACTGTAATGCCCTTTTTCTTTCACCTCTATAAACATAGCATGGTGATCAGATTAAGTATAAAAGAAAAACAGGAGGTTTAAATAGTTTTGTTCTAGAAGTTTTACTGATGCTAATAATGCCAAAGTCTTCTGAGACACAAGGAAGTAACTACTTTAAATATTACAATGTGGTGTATTACAGTAACCAAAGTAATCTTATCATAGATGTTACTTACTTTTTAAACAAGAAAAGCATTTGTGGTATTTATCAATAAAATTTTTGTGTGGAGAATATGAGCAAAAAGCCAGAAAGGCACAAAGAAGAAAAAGGCACAAAGATTGGAATAGAGTAAGTCAGATGTTAGGACTAGTGACACAAATTTAATTTTTAAATGCATGGAAACAGTTCACATTCAGGAGAAGATGGGTTTATACAGAGGAAAGGAAGGCAGTGAAATACCTTAATGGATGCAGCTGACGATACATACAGCCCTCCCATTCCATCTGGATGAGAGGTGACCGAACAAAGTGACATTTAAGCCTGTTCTGAGTGGAGTGTGAGCTGCTGCAGCAATGTTGCCTCTCATTGCAGCGCCCCCCTCAACCTGCAGCCCCATGCATCAGCTGATGGAAAGTTCTAGAATTGGGAAACAGGAGGAAGAAATAGCGCACAGAGGGAAGGGAAGTGAGAAGAAAGTGAAAGACAGGATGAGCTGAGTGACCACAGTCTCTGCTTAGGTTCCATTCTTTTTGAAGATTCCTTCCTCTACCACCAAAGGGAGAAAGTGAAAACAAAACCATTTACTCTTCCTTTCTGTCTATCCCTTTCTTTCCTCTCAAACCATAACCTGCAATGATCTAGACTGTGCGTAACCAAGCCCACCTCCCTTGCTTGCAAGAGGAAGGGCAGGGAAACTTCTGAATGGAGCTAGACATTTTTTCCATCAGTGCCAATTTTTACAAGTTATACCTCAGGAAGGAAGGGAAGCGATTGTCCTTGTCTCAGCCCAACCCTGAAGTAGGATATAACTTTGTGTGCTTGACCTCCTCCAGATGGACTTGCAAGCAGCAGTTCTGTGTAACAGATTTGACTGAAGAGTAAGGGGTAAGGGAAGGAGAAAGTAATTCTCCTTACCCAGCACGGTACCATAGATAATTTAAAATTTAGTGATAAGCTTCCCTGTTCTAAAAAAAAAAAAAAAAAAAACTGTCACCATCTAGATCTGCCTCCTGCCCTGCTGCTGGGCTTTTTCTATTTCTACTGGTTTCCAACCCTAAACTTTTGCTTTATTATTGTTTTTAATTAGGGACCTATTAGTAATCCTTATCATGCAAGCACTCCCTTTCTATTACCAAACAACTCATCAAGGTATTTTTCTCAACAAAGGCAGTTATTTTTCTAGGGGGACTCTATGCCTACTGGTAAAACAAAAACTTAGCTCCTCAGCTACATCAGATTGCATGACCTACACTTTGTAGAAGTAATTCATATTCATGTCTATATTGCTTTTTGTGGTTTTAAAAAAAGAGGGAGAAGCTAATAATTTACTTCAGATTGTATCTATAACTGCCACGGCAATCAATCACTCTGGGAATATTTACTCTACTCTGTCCCCTCTTCTCCCATATTTTGATTGACATTGAAAACAACTGGATTGTTTTAGAGACAAAACAGTTATTGGGACTTTTTACTGTGTGTGTGTGTTTTCTAAGGGCATAAGATTTTCTTTAATGTATCAAAGAGGAACACAGATTTTAAAAGGTAACAAGTATCATTTAAAATCATTAAAAGAATCAAGATCAAAAAGAAGTCACAGAATCCAAATAGTTATCAAGGAATAGAACACAAAATAAAGGTCAAGGAAAAGAACATGTATAAGTAAGGAAAATTATATATTATAGCCTAGTTATATATCATTTCTATTATAATATATAACTAAGTGACAAATGATAACAAAGCTTGCAAAATTCAAAGGTCTCTATTATAGAAAGAAAACTATAAAGCTAGATTAAAGTAAGAACTAAGACATAAGACTACTAAGAACCTATAACTAATTATAATGAAGAGTAATTTAGAAGATTTCCCATGAAAAAATAGAGGCAAAATGAAAATTTTGATAAACATAAATACAGTACTATATTTTAAACCCTTATATCTAATCCTCCTTCCCTGCCTGACTCTCTCTCACATACACAACTAACAAATGCTGGAAACAGTGCAGCCAAACAGGAACCTCATTCACAACTGGTAGACATGAAAGCAGTGAAACCCCCTTTTAATAAATGTGTGCAGTGGAAAAGAACCCCAAATTACTTATGTCTAAAGGAAGCTCTCACAAAGTTATACTACTCAAAGAAACTAAAGACTTCTTAAATCAAAACACTTTTTAAAGCAACATTAGTAGCAAAATTGGTCATTTCTACATCCTGGAAACAAAGGATAATGCTATCTATTTTTTTTAAAAATTGAAGTATACTTGATTTACAATATTAAATCAAGTTAGTGTTAGTTTCAGGTGTACAGCATAATAATTCAGTATTTTTGCCGATTATGCTCCATTGTAGGTTATTACAAGATAATGGCTATAATTCCCTGTGCTATATAGTATATCCTTGTTGCTTATCTATTTTATATAGAGTAGTTTGTATCTGGTAATCCCATACTCCTAATTTGTCCCTCCTCCCTTCCCTTTCCTCTTTGGTAACCACAAGTTTGTTTTTTATATCTATGAATATGTTTCAGTTTTGTGTATACATTCATTTGTATTATTTTTTAGATTCCACATATAAGGGATAACATACAGTATTTGTCTTTGTCTGACTTATTTCACTGAGCATAATATTCTCTAGGTCCATCCAAGTTGCTGCAAATGGCAGTATTTAATTCTTTTTTATGGCTGAGTAATATTCCATTATATATAAAGTAATATTCCATGTGTATATACCATGTCTTCTTAATCCAGTCATCTGTTGATGGGCTCTTGGGTTGCTTCCATGTCTTGGCTATCATAAATAGCACTGCTGTGAACATTGGGGTGCAAGTATATTTTCGAATTAGTGTTTTCATTTTTTTCCACATATCTAACCAAGAGTACTTCTACTTTTAGTTTTTTGAGGAACCTCCATACTGTTTACCATAGTGACTGCATCACTTTACATTCCCACCAACAGTGTATAAGGATTCCCTTTTCTCCACATCCTTCCAACATTTGTTATTTGTAGACTTTTTGATGATAGCCATTGTGACAGGTGTGAGGTGATACCTCATTGTGGTTTTGATTTACATTTCTCTGATAATTAGTGATGTTAAGCATCTTTTCATATGCCTGTTGGCCATCTGTATGTCTCCTTTGGAGAAGTGTCTATTCAGGTCTTCTACCCATTGTTTGACATGGTTGTTTGTTCTTTTGATGTTGAGTTGTAAGAGCTGTTTCAATGTTTTGGATATTAACCCCTTATCAGTCATATTATTTGCAAATATTTTCTCCCATTCCGTAAGCTGTCTTTTCATTTTGTTGATGGTTTCCTTTGCTGTGCAAAAACTTCTAAGTTTAATTAGGTCCTATTTGTTTATTTTTGCTTTTGTTTCCTTTGCTTTAGGAGACAGATCCAGGAACATATTTCTACAATTTATATCAAAGAGTGTTCCATCTATGTCTTCAACCAGGAGTTTTAGGGATTCAGGTCTTACATTTAGGGCTTTAATCCATTTTGAGTTTATTTTTGTATATGGTGTTAGAGAATGTTCTAATTTCATTCTTTTACATGTTGCTGTCCAGTTTCCCCAGCACCACTTATTGAAGAGACTCTCTTTTCTCCATTGTATATTATTACCCCCTTTGTCACAGATTAATGGACCATTAGTATGTGAGTTTATTTCTGGGCCTTCTATTCTGCTCCATTGATCTATGTGTCTATTTTTGTGCCAGTACTGTACTGTTTTGAATACTGTAACTTTGTAGTATAATCTGAAGTCAGGGAGCATGATACCTCCAGCTTTGGTTTTTGTTTGTTTGTTTTCCTCAAGATAGCTTTTGGAATTCAGGGTCTTTTGTGGTTCCATATAAGTTTTAGGATTATTTGTTCTAGTTCTATGTAAAGTGTAATGGGTATTTTGATAGGAATTGCATTAAATCTGTAGATTACCTTGGGTAGTATGGTCATTTTAAGAATATTAAGTCTTCCAATACAAGAACATGGTAAATCTTTCCATCTGTTTTTGTCATCTTCAGTTTCTTTCATCAGTGTCTTACAGTTTTCTGAGTATAGGTCTTTTGCCTCCTTAGGTAGGTAGGTTTATTCCTAGGTATTTTATTCTTTTCAATGCAATTGTAAATTGGATTATTTCCTTAATTTCTCTTTCTGATAGTTCATTGTTAGTGTATAGATATGCAACAGATTTCTATATATTAATTTTGTATCCTGCAATTTACTGAATTCACTGATGAGCTCTAGTAGTTTTTTAGCAATGTCTTTAGGATTTTCTATGTATAGTATCATGTTATCTGCAAACAGTGACAGTTTTACTTCTGGCTTTCCAGTTTGGAAGTGCTGTTTATTTTTGTACTTTATAATATAATCATAATAGCAAACATTATTATAAAGTTTACCATGTACTCAGCTCTAAGTGTTTTACATATTGTTAAATCCTCAAAACAACCCTGTGGTAGGTACTATTATTATCATCCCCTTTTACTGATGAAGAAACTGAGGTGTAGAGTTTAAGTAACTTACCCAGTATCACACAGCTATTAAGTGGCAGAAACAGGCAGTCTGTCGTCTTCATCACTGTGTAACACTGCCTGTATCATGGGATGAAATATTGTTTCATAAATTATTTCAAGGTCATTTCCTGCCTCAATAGGACTACAAGGTCCTTGAGAGCAGGAACTTGTCTTTTTTTGCTGTATGCTGCACTTTGAGTGTCCTCCAAGTACTTTTCTCTTTTCATATTTGCATTAAAAAAACTTTTTAGTTTAAAATAATTTTAGATTTGTAGAAAGTTTTCAAAGATGAAACAAGGAGTTCCTAAATACCCTTTACTCAGCTTCCTCTAATATTAACATCTTATATAACCATGATTCATTTATCAAAATGAAATTAACATTGGAATATCACTTAACTAATTTACAGACTTTATTTATATTTCACCAGTTTTTGCAGTAATGTTCTTTTCTGTTCCAGGGTCCAATTCTGTATACCAAATTGCATTTGGAGTCCTTTCTTTTCTTTCTTTAAATCAGCAAATAAGCAAGAGAGGAAAGCTGACTATATGAGCCAATTTGATAATGATATCAAATGGCCTAACTCTAAATACTCAGAATTTTTAACCACCAGGTTCTCTTCCTTAGTTTTCAATGATACCAATAATTTTCTGTTTTTTAAATTAGGGCAGTATGACACACAAAATTCAACATTTAAAAATAAGTGGGTTTTTGTTGTATTCAAATAAGGAGAAAATTCAAATTGAGTGTGTAATTCTTGTAATTACATTGAACTCCATTCCCCTGAAAGCTTTGTTATTAATAAAGCTGCTATTTGTTGAGTGTTTATTACTATTTAGTAAGTGCTTTACATGGGATTTTGCTGTTAATCATCACATCAATGCTGAAAGATAATTATAGTGCAAATATGTTACTCTCTGTCTGCTTGGAAATTTTTCCTTTAGTGAACTGTCTCTCCCCAAACTTAAGTAATTCTTCATGTGCTTTCACTGGCCTCCACACCCTTTTCCAAGGTTTGGATACAATGATTAGTCGAATGGGCAGGTATCCCAGAAGTACCAGTGAGAACCTTTTCTGGGTTTGATGCAGACAACTGCTGAGAAAGGGAACATCTTTGTTGTTGTTCTTTTTTTGGAACATGAGCTATATAAACCATGGAAGCTTGGAGCATCTAGCAGCCATCTTGCTACCACGTGGAGAAAAGTTGTCTGAGAATAAAACTAAGCAGAGGTTGGTCTTCAGATTTTCAGTCATATCATTTGATTCCTTGGGTGCAAACAGAGCTGAAGAGATTTCCACTACTTGAATTTCCCAATTATGCAAGCCAATGAAATTCCCCATGTATTTGTTTGTTTGTTTTTTATTGTGATTGTTTGGGATGGTTTTCTGATGCTTTCAACCAAGTAATTCAGAAGGTATTATTATTTATATTTTAGCTTCAAAGTTACATAGATATTAAATGGTAGAGCTGGGAATAAAATCCAGGTCCACCTGTCTGTGAAGCCCATAGTACTTTCAATATTCCATGCTGCCTTTCATTCATTAATTTGGACATTGAGTCATTCATTCTACAGACATATATAGAGTGTTTGTCTCATGCCAGGCACTCTGCTAGGTGCTAGTGCTATAGTAACATATGACAGATTTTTTATTTTTATATCTTTATTGGAGTATAGTTGCTTTACAATGTTGTGTTAGTTTCTGCTGTACAACAAAGTGAATCAGCTATATGTATACATATATCCCCATATCCCCTCCCTCTTGAGCCTCCCTCACACCCTCCCTATCCCACCCCTCTAGGTCATCACAAAGCATCCAGCTGATCTCCCTGTGCTAGGCAGCAGCTTCCCTCTAGCTATCCACTTTACATTTGGTAGTGTATATATGTCGATGCCATGCTCTCACTTCATCCCAGCTTCGCCTTCCGGCCCTGTGTCCTCAAGTCCATTCTCTATGTCTGCGTCCTTATTCCTGCCTTGCCATTAGGTTTATCAGTACCATTGTTTTAGATTCCATATATGTGTATTAGCATACGGTATTTTTCTCTTTCTGACTTACTTCACTCTGTATGACAGATACTAGTCCATCCACCTCACTACAAATAACTCAGTTTCGTTCCTTTTTATGGCTAATATTCCACTGTATATATGTGCCACATCTTTATCCATTCATCTGTTGATGCACACTTAGGTTGCTTCCATATCTTGGCTATTGTAAATAATGCTGCAATGAACATTGTGGTATGTGTAACTTTTTGAATTATGGTTTTCTCAGGGTATATGTCCAGCAATAGGATAGCTGGGTCATATGGTAGTTTTATTTTTAGTTTTTTAAGGACCCTCCATACTATGGAGGAGGAGAACTATGGAGATACAGTTCTCCATAGTGGCTGTATCAATTTACATTCCCATCAACAGTGCAAGAGGGTTCCCTTTTCTCCACACCCTCTCCAGCATTTATTGTTTGTAGATTTTTTGATGATGGCCATTATGACCGGTGTGAGGTGATACCTCATTGTGGTTTTGATTTGCATTTCTCTAATGATTAGTGATGTTGAGCATCTTTTCATGTGTTTGTTGGCAATCTGTATATCTTCTTTGGAGAAATGTCTGTTTAGGTCTTCTGCCGATTTTTGGATTGGGTTTTGTTTTTTCTGATATTGAGCTGCATGAGCTGATTGTATATTTTGGAGATTAATCCTTTATCAGTTGCTCCATTTGCAAATATTTTCTCTCATTCTGAGGGTTGTCTTTTTGTCTTGTTTATGGTTTCTTTTGCTGTGCAAAAGCTTTTAAGTTTCATTGGGTCCAATTTTTTTATTTTTTATTTCCATTACTCTAGGAAGTGGGTCAAAAAGGAACTTGCTGTGATTTGTCATAGAGTGTTCTGCCTATATTTTCCTCTAAGAGTTTTATAGTGTCTGGCCTTACATTTAGGTCTTTAATCCATTTTGAGTTATTTTTGTGTATGGTGTTAAGGAGTGTTCTAATTTCATTCTTGTACATGTAGCTGTCCAGTTTTCCCAGCAACACTTATTGAAGAGGCTGTCTTTTTCCATTGTATATTCTTGCCTCCTTTGTCAAAGATAAGGTGACCATATGTGCATGGGTTTATCTCTGGGCTTTCTATCCTGTTCCATTGATCTTATTTCTGTTTTTGTGCCAGTACCATTCTGTCTTGATTACTGTAGCTTTGTAGTTTATTCTGAAGTCAGGGAGCCTGATTCCTCCAGCTCCGTTTTTCTTTCTCAAGATTGCTTTAGCTATTTGGGGTCTTTTGTGTTTCCATACAAATTGTGAAATTTTTTGTTCTAGTTCTGTGAAAAATGCCATTGGTAAATTGATAGGGATTGCATTGAATCTGTAGATTGCTTTGGGTAGTATAGTCATTTTCACAGTGTTGATTCTTCCTATCCAAGAACATGATATATCTTTCCATCTGTTTGTATCATCTTTGATTTCTTTCATCAGTGTCATAGTTTTCTGCATACAGGTCTTTTGCCTCCTTAGGTAGGTTTATTCCTAGGTATTTTATTCTTTTTGCTGCAGTGGTAAATGGGAGTGTTTCCTTAATTTGTCTTTCTGATTTTTCATTGTTAGTGTATAGTAATGCAAGAGATTTCTGTGTATTAGTTTTGCATCCTGCTACTTTACCAAATTCATTGATTAGCTCTAGTAGTTTTCTGGTGGCATCTTTAGGATTTTCTGTGTATAGTATCAGACCCATGACAGATTTTTAATAGTAGGCTTTTGTGTCATTTTGATAATCATGGTGATTAATAACGAATAAATAATAAAATAGTTTCACCAACCAAATTACTGTCTGGTCTGATTCTCCTTCTACCCTGATCCTAGTATGGTTTTGAAAGGCTACCTAGTCTTTTTTTTTTTTTTTAACATATTTATTGGAGTATAATTGCTTTACAATGTTGTGTTGGTTTCTGCTGTATAACAAAGTGAATCAGCTATATGTATACATATATCCCCATATCCCCTGTCTCTTGCATCTCCCTCCCACTCTCCCTATCCCACCCCTCTAGGTGGTCACAAAGCACCGAGCTGATCTCTCTGTGCTATGCAGCTGCTTCCCACTATCTATTTTACATTTAGACTATCTAATCTTGCTGTGGTGACTCTGACAGGGGCATGCATGGACTGATGGACAAAGGACAGAGGATTCTCTAAACCCACTGCCACTGCCCCAGTTATAGCTCTTAGTACCCCTCATTTGGGTGTCTGCATGAGTTTTTTTAACTTATTCGTTTACTTACCAAATATTTATAAAGCATGTGGTGTATGGTCTGGCCCTGTAATAGGGCTAGGAAACTCATGAAAAATAACACCTAGACTCTGCCATCAAGAAATTGGCAGCTTGGTTGAAATATACACAGAAAATTAGAATGCAGTATGGTTAGTGATAAGGTTTTGCTGAGATACTGAGGAATATGGAGGAGGAATATTTAGCACAGCCTGGTGTTGCTGGCTGATGCACTGAGGGTAATGAAGGCAAACTCATACCTGCAATATCTGATTTAATCAGATATATTGTCTCACGTAACCGGTTGGCCCCCTTGAGGAATGGTACCATATTGAGGGCTCAGATTCAGTCCTTAATACTGACAAGTCAAATCTGTAGTAGCAGTGGCAGCAGCTAGGTGAACTGTAGTTGGGCTCATGAATAGCTTCCATGTCCATTACTATGCCATGTTGTTCATAGGCCCATTATGTTCATGGGGTAACTGAGGAGAGAGGCAGGCTGACCTCCATTATATGCATGATTACATCCACACAGGTGTTCAGTGCTTCCTCCTAGGTAGATGTTCTCCTTCAGGCATTGATGTGCATAAGACACAAAGATCCACACATTTTGTGCTTACTTGTGTAAGTTCATTCAGGTGTTACTTTCCCAGACCTCCTTGTCCTTGGTCTTATAATATTTCTATCTTGTTTGTTCCAGACCCTTGATGAACCAGTCAAGTGACTTGTGATTTCCCAGGAATTTATGTATATTCTTACTTACGATCACTTCCCCCTCCAGGCTGAGTTGATGACTGCTTATCATCAGCAGCATCAATACCAAATGTACTGCTCAATGTTCTGCTTACTGGAATGATCATCCCTCATTCCTGTCTTTCAGAGTCACCCCCTGGGAAGCAAGAGTACAGCAGCAGTCTACAGTGAGCTAGGCATGAATTTTTTCCGTCATCAACAGTGAAAGGGGAGCAGAATATGCCACCCCAAAATATGCCACTTTGGCATAAGGCTTGTTTTGAGCTGAAGGCAAGTGAGAAAAAACAGAGATAAGAAAAGCTCTCTGCCCTTTCCCTATTTGCCTAAAAGAAGGGCATAAATTTATAAAGTTATCCCCCCTCCCCTGTCTACCAGGAAGGACAGAAGTTAATCACCCAGGTCAACTCTAGACACCTATGAGCTCGGAGACAGCACTAGAAGAATCTATTTAACAAACTTTACTCACTAGATCGTCTATTAGTTCCTCCACAATTTGTTGCCCTGGAAACTTAAAGCCCTTTTTCTTATCTTGTCATTTCTCAGATTCATCTTCTCCACTGAATTAAACCATCATCTTTATCCTAAATTAAATGATCCTTGTGCACTCTCATGTAAATGTTTCAAGTATCCAGAGACATATAGGTAAGTTAAAAGCAAATAGCTAAACAAAATGTTTAGTATTATTCCATTTACATAAATAAATATATATTTAAATATAAAATATATGTGTAATAGTGATTTCTTTTGAGGAGGGGAGGGCAGTGGAATACAGATAAAGGGAGATTTTCACTTTTTACTTTATAACAGGTAATAAAAGCTAACATTTATTGCATGTGGCAGACCCTCTCCTAAAGCTTTACCTGTTTCATTTCATGTACTCATTACTACCCCAGGAGGAAGATACCAGTGGTTAAGAGTGTAGGCTCTTCTAGTCTACAGACATTTCAGAGTTCATACCTCACCTTACAGACTAGCTGTGTGACTGTGAGCTTTAAACAAGTTACTTAAATGCTCTGTGCCTCAGTTTTTTTCATCTGCAAAATGTAAATAAAAGTGGTACCTAAGTAATGGGGTTGCCATGAGGGTTAATTGAGGTATACACGTTAGCTCATTAGAACAGGGTCTTCCCCGGTGGTCCAGTGGTTAAGACTCTGCGCTCCCAATGCAGGGAGCTGCGTTCCATCCCTTGTCGGGGAACTAGATCCCGCATGCCGCAGCTAAGACCTGGTGCAGCCAAATAAGTAAATAAATAAATAAATAAATATAAATATATATATATATATATTTTAAAAAGCTTATTAGATAAGCCCTTGACACGTGGTAAGCACTCATGAAATTATTATCATTATCATCATCTCCATTTTATAGATGAGCAAAGTGAGGCACAAAGGTTTTAAGTAACATGTTAGTAAGTGGTAGAGCCAAGTTTTAAATCCAGTCTGTCACCGAAACCTATGCTTCTAATTATTTAGTCAAACTGCCTTCTCAATTCTCCTGCGTTATTGAATTTTTTGTAAGCATGCTTATGAATACATGTGTCACTTATGTATCTTGGAGAAATTAAAAACTATGAAAAGAAATGTGAATGGAAAATAAGTAAATTTTTACAAGATAAAGAGAATTTTAAACTATCATCTGTGCAATTTTTAAGAGAGCCTCGAAGATATTAATAGCGTTTTTTTAAAAAACAGCTTTATTGGGGTTTAATTTACATACCATAAAATTCATCTGTTAATGGTGGTTGGTTTAGAAAAACAGAAAAGTCTTGGTTAGAGAGTTTTGTTTTAGCTCATGGTAGTATTTTCAAATTCACTGCGGTATTTAGTTTGGTGTCCAATAATTTGGTTCAATTCAAACCCACTCATAATCGTTAAGCACCTACAGAGGAGAAGGCCTTAATGCATGTGAAAAGTCCCCATCTTCCCTTCAGTATAATAGCTGGTTTTTTTTATCATTTGCATTTGATTATTTTTGGCCTTTTTTTCTCTTGATGTAAATCATGATTAAATTAGACATGTAGCCGCTGTTCTTTGTGTGTGACATTAGGTAACAAATTCAATAATTTTGCTATCAGGATTTTCTTTTGCCTACTTTTTTGTTTTGAAGAAGCTGAATTCATTTATGGTGAAGGAAAGACTTCTGTAATGTTCACTACATCCTTTAGAAGTAATTCTAACATCACGTCTTATTCCAGTCATTCTAAGTCAGAATTTCCCAAAGTGTACAGTCAGAAAGATTCCCCTTGGTTATTAGGAAACCCCACCAGTTCTCCTTT
The DNA here is from genome assembly GCF_059928025.1 of Delphinapterus leucas. NCBI lineage: Eukaryota > Metazoa > Chordata > Mammalia > Artiodactyla > Monodontidae > Delphinapterus > Delphinapterus leucas. The sequence continues at coordinate 77,977,197 of NC_143135.1, forward strand.
CATGGGGTCCTCTTCATTACTGAATTTCCCACATCCCATGTCTAGCCTTCATCACAGACTGGCCTGAATTGACATCATGTCTCTATATATTATAAGCCGAGTTATTTTGTGTAAGGGGTGGTCTTTGTCCTTAGGGACCTGAGTTTCGTGTATGTTATGAGCCAGACAGAGAACATCAGTTGGGGAGGCAGAATGGAGGTTACTGGAGGATTATAGATATTTGGGGTGGGTAATATCATGCTGGAAGGGTTACTGTAGCCCCCACAGAAGACTTGACTACATTTCCGAATCCCTTGATGGGGCAGTGACCAAGTCTGACCCTCTGTTTGTACTGATGGAGATGGTTTGTTGTCTGACAGGCAGGAGGCAATATAGGGTGGTAGAAAGAACACAGACTTTGGAATCAGATATATATCAATACATATCAATACATATTGATTCAAATCCCAGTTTTATCACCTTGGACAGGTTAGTTAACTTCTCTGAGCCCATTTTTTTACCTCTACAAAGAGGTTCTAAAACTCTCTTGTTTCTGGTCCCCTGGGTCTTGGTAATTTTTTTTTGCAGTGCCTCTAATCCAAAAGAAATGTCCAACAGTCCTGTTTTTTAAGTAGCTAGGTCCAAATCAACTTCATAATTATGTCCTAACAACTTAGGAGCTATTTGAAAAAAGAATACACATAAATTGAAAGAAAAATAATTTTTATTTCATCCTTAAATAATCACAATTTCTTACTAATGGAATGTATGTGTGCTCCTGGTGGACACTGCACAACTTCTGGATTTTTGGGAAGATCAATCCACACTGATTTTCACACAGTACTTGCTTTTTTATCACAAAACCTGTGGAAAACCCAGTTTTGCAAAGTTTGATGACATCTAAAGGAATGTAGCATGATCTAATATTGAAACTGTGAACTGCTTTAAACTACTACTTTGTCCAATTTCCAAGAAACATTAAGCACTGCTGTATTTCCCCTGAAAATTTAAGCTATCCCATGAGTCCACTTGTGTTTCTGGAAGTTTGGGAACCATGGAGTTGGGAGAATTTAAGTGCAGGGATTTTGGAGGGATGAATGTAATAATGAGTGGGCAGTGCCTCAGTTAACAAGATCTAAATACTTTCCTATCTATAGTTCCTAGTCAGTTCAACAAAGTCAACTAGATCTGTGTATTTTATTCACTCTGCTGACGATGGACAATAGGGTCATTTCCAAATCTTTGTTATTTCAAACAATGCTTTAGAGAACAGCTTTGTATATAGGATTTCTGGGTTGTATTTATGTTCACTTTTAACTTTTTAGGAAAAGTCAGCTTGCCCTCCAATTTCCACCTCTACTGGCAGCGTGGGAGAGTTCTGGTTTCTCCATATCTTGACCTACTTTTTTATATTGTCAGACCTAATCAAAATGGGCAGAGAATAGCTTCTCTGATTGCTAAGGATCCTGCACATCTTCTTGTAGTTATTGGCCATTTGGATTTCCTCTTTTCTGAGTTACCTATTCTAAAGCTCTGCCTACTTTTTTTGGTTTGACTATTTTTTGTTCTTGTTATGTAGAAGTTATGTGATATTCAGAATACTAATTCATTGTCTATTTCACGTATGATGACAAACTTCTCCTAGACTGTAATTTCTTTGAATTTTTGACGTCATTGTATTAGGGTTCTTCAGAGTAATAGAACCCATAGGAGATATATGTATAGCTCTTAGTAGGGGAACTCATTCATTTGGTTATGGAGGCTGAGGAATCCCACGATCTGTCAGATGGGCCGTCTGCAAGATGGAGAATGGGGAATATGGTTGGGTCTGGGTTTGAAAGCCTGGGAACCAGGAGTGCCCATGTCAGATGTCCCAAAGCAAGAGAAGACGGATGCGTCTGCTCAAGCAGAGAGTAAATTCACCCTTCCTCTGCTCTTTTGTTGCATTTGGGCTCTCAGTGGTTTGGGTGATCCCAGCTGCAGTGGTGAAGGCGATCATTACTCAGTCTACTGATGCAAGTGCTAATCTCTTCCCGGAACAGCCATGCAGAACACACAGAAGTAATGTTTTACCAGCTATCTGGGCATCTCTTAGCCCAGTCTACATGTGAAATTAACCATTACAGTCATTAGTTTGGAATCATTTAAATATATCCGACATTCCCATCATGGTGCTTTTGGTTCTCTAAGACATTGTTCCACCCTGAGTTCATAAAGACATTCTTCAATATTTTCTATTAAAATTCTATGTTGTATCCGTCTTTAATGCACCTCAAATTTATTTATGTAAGTGGTATGCGGTCAAGCTCCAATTCTACCCCCCACAATAGTGCCAATGCCACTACCACATATTGAATAGCCCATCCTTGCCCATTGCTTTGGTACACTACCTCCATCATAGGCAGACTCCCACATATCCATGTGTCTGTGTCTGGCCTCTCTATTCTGTACGTAGATATATTTGTCCATTGCGGCTCAAATATCACAGTTCGGTGGAGGAGAAGTCACCCCTCTTTGTTCTTCTTTTAAGGAATCATCTTGGAGATTCTTGCTTGAATACTTCCCTACTTACTAGCTCTGTCACCTTGAGCAAGTTTCTTAATATCTCCTTGATGTGGTTTCCTCATATGAGAAACAGGATTCACAGGATTTCCCTTATAGGGTCACTATGAAGATAAGGCATAAATAAATTCTTCTGTGCAGAGTGCATTGCACAGTGTCTGGCATTAGATAGTCATCATATATTAGCTTTTTTTTTTTTTTTTTTTTGCGCCGACGCGAGGGGGCCCGGGGGCCATCCTAAGAGCCAGGACGCGATTCGGCCGCCAGGGCTCCACACGGGGTCTCACCGCCAGAGGCCTCCAGCGCAGGGGCGGTCCCGCGGCACCCAGGACGCAAACTGTTCTCCTCGGGCCCCCCCCCAGGGGCCCCCCTCGCGGGACTCAGGACCACCACCGCCAACACGCACGAGCCGCGGCCGGCCAGCGACAACACTCTCCCGCGCGCACACCGGCCGCCCCACGGGCCCCACTCACACCTCCGCCGGGCCCGACTCCCCCGCCTCGGGAACCGTGAGCACTCCACCCGGGGACGCCGCCGGCCGAGGCGGCCAGGGGGGTGACACCCTCACGTGGGCGAGGCCGGCTCGGTCCCAGACAGGGAAGGGGGAGCGGAGGGGTGGGGGCGGGTGAGGGCCGGCGGCGACGGAGAGGTGGCGGCACGCACACACGGCGAGGGCCGCGGGGCAGGGGCGCGGGGCGCTGCCCAGGGAGAGGAGGGGCCGAAACACGACCGGGCCACCAGGAAAACAAGCGCGGGGCCCCACCGCCACACACACGAGGGCGGTCCCACGACGGCTGAGACGCCGGGCGGCCCCAGCCACCCTGGGGCCTCCCACGACCCGGCCCCGCCGCCAGGGCCCGCGTGCGACGGTCCACCGCGTGGCAAGAAGGGACCCGTCCACCCAAACTCAACCTCTCCGTCCTCGACAGATCCGCCTTCATCTAAGTCCGACCCCCAGGGCTCGCGCCCCAGGGAAACGCTCCCGAGCGAGGCGACCCGCACCGTGCCCACACACCGCCACCGGCTGCGACTCGCGGAGAGGGCAGGCGCGACGGGCTCCTCGCGGCTGCGGGACTGGGGAGACGGGACATCCGGGCGTCTCCGCCCCCTTGGGCCCGCCACCGGGATCACCGCACGCGCACGCACACGCATACGCGCGGCCCCCCGCCGGACGCAGGCCTGGCGGGACCCTCCCCCGACTCAGAGCGGGGAGGCACGGCCCGCCGTAGGCAAAGAGCGGTGCTCGGCCCCACCGCAGGGCCGGCGCAAGCCCTCGCGCGAAGGCGAGGGGCTCTGCCCAAGTGCTCTGGCAGCCGCCACCGTGACCACTGCACGCTTGAGAGGGGCAGCGGCTGGGGGTCCGGTACCCCAAGGCTCCCTCTCGGACAACTAGAGAAGGCTTTCCCACCGACGGTGCGTCATCCCCCACCCATCGACTCTCCCCTTTGGGCCCACGGAGGCGCTCCACGAGCCGCCAAGTCCACGACTGGGCGGGGGGTGGGCGGGGGGTCTGCGGTATGGGTAAGAATACGGCCCACAGGAGCGTTCGCGGCCACAGCCGGAGGCACAACCTCTGCCGCCCCCAGGCTATCCATCAGGCTCCGGAAGGAGGGAGCACGCCCGAGAAGCGCGACAGACCCCCTTCTCACAGGCCCCGGCCCAACACGATTATATGGTTGAATACATTACAGCACTGAAACAGAAAAGTCCAGCTGCATGCAAGGGCGTAAGTGATGAAAAACTACACCAAAAATACACTAAAGGACATAAATACAATTGTGTTTCTTCAAGGTTATATAAAGTTTTCAAAAATGGACAGAGTTTTAATTTTATAATGTTTCCCAAAATTACTATGTGAATAGTTAGGATAAGGTCAGTCCAGGAGGCAGAAGGGGCTGTAATGTGGGCAAAAGAGCACAAGTCAGGCAGCCAGGTGCCTGGCAATGTTGCATTTCTTGACCTGGGTAGTGGCTCCACTTCTGCTCACTCTATAGTTATTTGTTGAAGTGTACATATATGCTTTACAGATTTCTGTGAACACTTTATATTTCATAATCTAAACTTTTTAAAAGTGCTCTAAAAGAATATGTCACATAGTGGTTCATAGAATCATTTGGTTTATAATGTGCTGTATGGTAGACTGTTTCCAAAACTCAGATTATGTTTCAAATTATTTTCATTCTAATATTGTTTATCAAATTATTTTCATTCTAATATTGTTTATGCCTTCTCCTGTTTGTTTATTATTTACAATATTATATTTAGTAATACCTAAATTTTTGGGTAGTTTTAGATTTACAAAACATTGAGCATGTGGATCAGGGAGTATTGACCCGACCCCACTCCCATGTCCCCCTATTAGTAACATCTTAATTCCCACGGTATATTGATGACAATTAATGAACCAATGTCAATATGTTATTGTCTACTAAAGGCTACCATGGTTTCAGATTTCCTCACCTTTTACCCAACGTCCTTTTTCTGTTCCAAGATCTCATCTAAAATATCAAATTACATTTAGATTTCATGTCTCCTTAGGTTTCTCTTGGCTGTAACAGATTCTCAGACTTTCCTTGTTTTTGACCAAAAGTTTGTATAGAAACCTGACAGTCTGGGGGAATACTGGTCAGGTATATTGTAGGATGCCCCTCTATTGGAATTTGATGCTTTTCTTATGATTATCTTGGGTTTCTCTGTTTTTTTGGAGGAAGATTACGGAGGGAATTTTGTCACATTTTAATCACATCATATCAAGGACATATACTATCAAAGTGATTTATGGCGTTTTTTTTTTTTTTTTTCGGCCACGCCTCACAGTTTGTGCGATCTTAGTTCCCTGGCCAGGGATCGAACCTGGGCCCTAGGTAGTGAAAGCGCGTAGTGGTAACCACTGGACTGCCAGGGAATTCCCAGTTTATGACTGTTGATGTTGACCTGGTTAAAATGGTGTTTGGCAGGGTCCACCTCTATAAAATGACTACCCCTCCCTGAGTCCCATCACCGCTTGCCACTCTGCACCAGCTTCTCCCACGCAGGGAGCACTCTCTTCCTGTAGCCGGGAGTAATATATAATTTATTAACCAGTTCTTTCTTTATTTTATCTTTTAAGTAACAGACTTCTATTTTATTAATCATTTATACTTTTGTATATGGTTGTTTTCCCTTTTGTTCTTTGAATTGTTTTATCATTTTTATCTATTTTTTCTTTCAAATAATTCTAAGGTATTTCGCTTTAATTTTTACTAACTACTTGCAGACAACAGAAAAATCAATAGATTTTTAGCTATTATATGGATATTGTTGTAGATGTTATGTGGATATTCATTTTTAAATAAATATGGTGGTGTTCCCTTTTTTCATTATTGACTTTCAATTTTACTTCATGATTGAAATAAAAGATTGATCAAGAGGGTACTCGACACGTAGATTCTGTGGAATTTTTATTGAGATTTATTATGTGGTCTTAACAGCGGTAAATTTTTGTAAATGTTTTATATGTGTTGAAAAACATTTTGCTATGTGGTTGCTGCAGGAAATATAATCAAAGTTGTTAACTTTATTGTTTATACTTTTATAACATTATTAATTTTCTTCTCTCCTCATGTATCAGTTTCTGGAAGAACGGTGTTCGAAAAAAAACCTCACACCATGATTGCAGATATGTCAGTTTTACCTTGTAATTCTCAGTCTTTGTGTTCTGTGTCTCAGTGCTATGTGTCTAGGTGCGTAAAGTGCATCATTGTAATCTTTCCTAGGAGTTTTTCTTTTTCATAACTAAAGCTGCCCTTCTTTTACCTTATAAATACATTCGATATTAATTGCTGCTAGACCAGGTTTCTTTTGTTTAATAATTGCTTGGTTTGACTTTCCCACTCCTTTTATTTTCAACCTCTTAGTTCGCTGTAAGACTGGTTTAAAAAATCAAAGGGGCGCAGACAGAGTGGGCTGACCAATGAGAGTAATTACCGTTGACTGGTGCTGATCAAATTATACCTTTGCCCAGGTAGAAAGCCAGAGCCATCAGGACGTGGGTCTGCATTTGGAGGCCAGCTGCCCAGAGAACACTGTCTGTCTCTCTGGGTCCTTGAATATCTCCAACTGGAATCAGGATTTTGTTGGTAGAAGGTAGGTCACTTTATTTCTGTAATTTGTGCTTATGAGCAAAAGAGTTATTTTCCTACCAGAAGTTTTAAAAAATGACACTATTTATGCATATATATAGAGAGAGCGAGAGAGAGGGTACTATACATTGGGATATCCTTTCCTTGAGTTTTTATTTTTAAACTATTTTCCAACTTGTGAAGTTAATTTTTCTCTTAATATTTTCTTGGTAAAAATCACAAAGATTTTCAGGAAAAAGCACCTCATTTAGTGAATTGCGATCTAATGTGAATGAGAGGGTTTCTAGAACTGGGTAAGGAGTGTGTCAATTGGAAGGGACTTGAAAAATATGTGGGATCAAATTAGAGATTTTGATTGGATATGAGGGTATTAGATTTGGGGTGGTACTGATTGAATTGGAATTGGTGTGGGACATATCTAGCCAGACTTTGAGCACAGCCTGTTTCATTCAGAGGCTGAATCCTTCAAGGAAACCATTTTCTGGGTCCTGTGTATCATCATTTGGATTTAAGATTTTAGACTGGCAGAAGGCAAGCACTTTTTTGAACTTTTATTTTTTTTCCTTTAAAGCATAAAGATGAAAAGGATGACATTTTATACCAGAAAGCACCTTTTTTTCCCTGGTAAAATTCACATTTATTTATGCATTTAAAGTACAAGCATTGCATGCATATCATTATTAGATTTCTTCATTGGGGCCATGTATTTCTGTTATTAAAGGGATTAAAACCTTTTTACTCTTTCACTTTATAATTGATTGTTAACTGGTGCATGGGATCTATAGATTTTGTTTGCTAATCAGTGTCTAGAAACTTGGTTGAACCCTATATTTCTTTTTTTTTTTAACATCTTTCTTGGCGTATAATTGCTTTAGCATGGTGTGTTAGTTTCTGCTTTATAACACAGTGAATCAGTTATACATATGTGCCCCTCTCTATTCCCTCTTGCAACTGCCTCCCTCCCACCCTCCCTATCCTGCCCCTCTAGGTGGTCACAAAGCACTGAGCTGATCACCCTGTGTTATGTGGCTGCTGCCCACTAGCTACCTATTTTACATTTGGTAGTGTACATATGTCCATGCCACTCTCTCACTTTGTCCCAGGTTACCCTTTCCCCCCAACCCATATCCTCAAGTCCATTCTCTAGTAGGTCTGTGTCTTTATTCCCATCTTGCCCCTAGGTTCTTCATGACAATTTTTTTTTTTTAGATTCCATATATATGTGGTAGCATACAGTATTTGTATTTCTCTTTCTGACTTACTTTACTCTATGTGACAGGCTCTAGGTCCATCCACCTCAGTACAAATAACTCAGTTTCGTTCCTTTCTATGGCAGAGTAATATTCCATTGTATATATGTGCCACATCTGCTTTATCCATTCATCCTGTTGATGGACACTTTGGTTGCTTCCATGTCCTGGCTATTGTAAATAGAGATGCAATGGACATTTTGGTACATGACTCTTTGAATTATGGTTTTCTCAGGGTATATGCCCAGTAGTGGGATTGCTGGGTCGTATGGTAGTTCTATTTTTAGTTTTTTAAGGAACGTCCATACTGTTCTCCATAGTGGCTGTATCAATTTACATTCTCACCAACAGTACAAGAGGGTTCCCTTTTCTCTACACCCTCTCCAGCATTTATTGTTTGTAGATTTTTTGATGATGGCTATTCTGACCAGTGTGGGATGATATCTCAGTGTAGCTTTGATTGGCATTTCTCTAATGATAAACGATGTTGAGCGTTCTTTCATGTGTCTGCTGGCAATCTGTATATCTTCTTCGGAGAAATGTCTATTTAGGTCTTCTGCCCATTTTTGAAGTGGGTTGTTTGTTTTTATAATGTTGAGCTGCATGAGCTGCTTGTAAATTTTGGAGATTAATCCTTTGTCTGTTGCTTCATTTGCAAATATTTTCTCCCATTTTGAGTGAACCCTATATTTCTAATAATTTGTCTATCAATGCAAATTAATGATTAGATTTTAATTAGAATGTTTCAAGTATTTACACATAAAGGATAATGCTTGTTAAGGATGTGTCTATTTGTGTTCTGTACTTTTTTCCTGCTTTTGTTTACATAGGCACTCTTTCTATAATGGTAGATTTTTATCTGCGTCGCCTGTTTTATTATAACCTGATATGCTTGTACTTTTCTGTCTTTTCTCTTATGCTTATGTTTTTACACTTTTAATGGTCTACAAATTGCATTTTGGTTTCAGTCATCATGTCTATTGGGTGTTATATTTTCTTTTGTAATTGTTTCAGCTTATATCATTGTTTTCCGTTCCCTAATTTATCTTTTGGGTTAAGCCATCCAATTTCTTGAGTTGAGTGCTTAACTCCTTTCTTTCCAAGCTTGTTTAGTGTCCTTACTGTTCAGTTAGATATTCCTCTTTTTCTGTCTTATGATTTGTCCTAATTCTTTATTTTTCAATTTCAGCTTTATTGCTGTATAATTGACTTTTAAAATTGTAAAATGTTCAGTCAATTTTGTGGTGATTTGATATACATTGTGAAAGGATTCCCCCCATCTAGTTAATTAACACATTTCCTTCATATATTTACTTTCTTTGGTAAGAACATTTAAATCCTACTCTTCTGGAAAATTTCAACTATACATCACATTGTTATCAACTTTAATCACCATGGTTAACATTAGCTCCTGAGACTTTATTCACTGTGCACCCTTTTACCCTCCCTTCCCTGCCGTCCCCCGCAACCACTTTTCTACTCTGGTTCTGTTTTACTCCTTTTTTTTTTTTTTTAAGTTTCCACAAATAAGTGATACCATGCCATATTTGTCCTTCTCTGTCTTAGTTTACTGGACATAATACCCTCCAAGAGCATCCATATTGTTGCAAATGACAAAATTTCATTCTTTTTATGGCTGAGTAGTATTCCATTGTATCTATGTACCACATCTTCTGTATCCATTCAACCATCACTGGACATGTTGGCTGTTCCCATATCTTATCCATTGTGCATGTGGGAGGGCAGATAGCTCCTTGATATTCTGTTCTTATTTCCTTTAGCTATATACCCAGAAGTGAGACTGCAGCATCATATGGTGGTTCTATTTGCAATTTTTGAGGAACCTCCATACTGTTTTCCATAGTATGCACCATAGCTGCACCAGTTTACATGCCTACCAAAAGAGTGTACTTTTTGTCCTTAAATTCAAACTTTGAGATTAAGATTGCTATACAATTTTCTTTTACTTGATATTAAATCAGTTTGTTTTGTCATCCACTTATTTTCAATATTTTGTACTTTCTTTAGGTTTGGCTTGGAAACTTCCATGAAGAGACTTTCTGCTACAGTGAGGTGAGAAGCCACCCATGCACTGAAGCCTGGGAATCTGGAGAGGTCTCAGGCACTTATACCCCCAACAGAGGAAACTCACAGAGCTGCAGGCTGAGGCAGGACTTGGCTCAGAGAGCCATCTCCTCTGGGAAATAGTGGATTTCCTTTGGCTCCACAATGCAGACAAGAGTGGAGTCCTTCTGGTGGATTGACAAGCCTGGAGAAGATACCACCTCGTTTGTTTAAAAGTTCAAGTCTGAGTTCCTGCCTCTCAGCTATATCAAAACTTCTTTAAAGATAAAGGAAGTATAGGGAAGAGGTTACTCCCCAGCATTCTCAGGTATCCAAAGCATACCTAACAAGCTGGCAGTCCGTTGCTTATTCTGTTGCCGCCATGCAGTCTAAGCACTTTGGTAGCCAGAACCCAAGTTGTAAGATTACGATCGTCCACCCAACCATGGAAGAATTTGAAGATTTCAGCAAATATGTTGTTTACGTGGAGTCGCAAGGTGCACACCGAGCTGGCCTAGCCAAGGTAATTCCACCGAAAGGATGGAAAGCCAGACAGACGTACGATGATACCGATGACATCTTAATAGCCGCTCCCCTCCAGCAGGTGACCACTGGGCAGGCAGGTGTGTTTACTCAGCACCACAAAAAGAAGAAAGCCATGACCGAGAGCGAGCATCGCCGCTTAACAAACAGTGAAAAACACCAGACTCCATTCTACTCTGATTTTGAGGATCTGGAGCGAAAATATTGCAAAACACGCTCCTATGATTCACCAGTATACGGTGCGGACGTCAGTGGCTCCTTATTCGATGAAAACACGAAGCAGTGGAACCTTGGACACCTGGGAACCATTCAGGACCTGCTGGAACAGGAGTGCGGAGTGGTCATCGAAGGCGTCAACACCCCCTACGTGTACTTCGGCATGTGGAAGACCGCCTTCGCCTGGCACACGGAGGACATGGACCTTTACAGCATCAACTGTCTGCACTTCGGGGAGCCCAAGACTTGGTACGCGGTACCCCCAGAACACGGCCGGCGCCTGGAAGGCCTGGCCAGGGAGCTTTTCCCGGGCAGCTCACGGAGCTGTGAGGCCTTCCTGCGGCACAAGGTGGCTCTCTTCTCTCCCAAGGTCCTCAAGGACAACGGCATCCCCTTCGATCGGGTCACTCAGGAGGCTGGAGATTTCATAGTGACGTTTCCTTAAGGCTACCACTCTGGCTTCAACTGCGCGGAAGCCATCAATTTTGCCACCCAGCGCTGGATCGATTATGGCAAAGTGGCCTGGGAATAGGGCTCTGCATGACCTTTGGAAAGATCTTCATCAGAATAAGGGAGATTTCAGGTGAGCACCCTTAGGATATTAAAAATGGGTGGTTGGGTGGGGACTCTAAAAGGGACCTATAATTCCCAGCTGCGAAGGGAGTTGGATGTTAGAATAGTAACATTAAGACCAGAGCTTTGTATGTTACTGAAATTGTGTGTGTGTGTGTGTGTGTGTGTGTTTGTCTTCTGTTTCCTGAAGCAATATGGAATGGAGACTTTGTTTTCTTGGAGCAGCAAGGAAATAGGAAGGTGGGGAGGCTTTATCTTCCTTTCCAGGCAGGCTTGGAGATGGAACAATAAGATGAGTGTGGGCATGAAGAGGTGAGGAAGATGGGCCGTGTCCCTGGCATGCACTGTAGAGAAGAAAGGAGACTTGGGGAGGTCTGCATTGTCACCAGACTGTGAGACCCCCTTCCCTGGCCCCTCTCCAGAGCTGCAGAAGCTTTCCTTCCTCATCATGGCAGAGAGGGTGACCCCCAGGGGAAGCTGACTCTGTCCATTATGAAGTTTTGTCCTTGGTATGGGAAATTCCAGAAAGGCTATTACTCTGGATAGTAATAACAATTCTCTATTCAGTTCTCCTTCCCTATCACCTCCCCTGCAGCCTCTTATTTTTCTTTTAATGGTGAAGTAAATAAATGTGATGCTGTTGATGTGGTTTTGTGTTGTCCCTCCAGCCACAAACTCAGTCCATCCATGGACCCACTCTGTATGCGTATGTGCAAAGTTGAATCTGAAGCGTGATGTCCTCCGTAAAGCAAACTTTTCGGTAGTCACTGCTTTGAGCTTTCCAGCAGTTACTTAGAGGGGAGAACTGGACTTAGAGTCAGCAGAAATGGCATTCAAACCTGCGCTTTGCTACTGTCTAGTCGTGGGACCTTCAGCCAAAAAATCATTGATTTTCTCTGAGCCAGAATTACAGTGTGAGAATTTTCTGAAGATACTGGGGATGTAAATGTAACAGGCATGTAAGAGGTGCTCAGTTAATTTTACGTGCATTCATACACTCTCCTGGCCTCTAGGGCCAGCCCAATGCCTCGGACATCCGCTCGCATTCTTTCTGTGATGCTCAGTTCTACTGTTGTGTTCCTGACCACACCCCCAGGCTTACACGTTAACTTTTCTTGTAATTAATAGACTTTATTTTTGCAGAGTACTTCGCAACAAAATTAAGTGGAAAATACAGAGGATTCCAACATACTCGTTCCCAGGCTCCTCCACCAGCATCCACACCAGAAAGGAACATTTGTTACAATCGAAGAACCTGCACTGACACCTCATTATCACCCAGAGTCCTTAGTTTAATTTATTCACTCTTGGAGTTGTACAGTCTATGGATTTGACCAATGTATAATGACATGTATCTACACTTATAATACCATACAGAATAGATTCATTGCCTAAAATTCCTCTGTGCTCTGCCTAATCACACCCCCTCCCTCCTTGACAACCACTGATCATTTTACTGCTTCCATAGTTTTGTCTTTTCCAGATGACTTCTTTCACGTAGTAATATGCCTTTAAGTTTCCTCCACGTTTAGTGGTTTTATAGCTCATTTCCTTGTATTGGTGAATAATATTCCATTGTATGATGTATGACCCTTTATTTATCCACTCACGTGCTGAAGGACATCTTGGTTGCTTCCAATTTTTTCTGCAATTATGAATACAACTACTATAAACATTTGTGTGCAGGTTTTGGTGTGGATGTAAGTTTTCAGCTCATCTGAGTAAATACCAAAAAGTGCGACTGCTGGATTGTATGGTGAGACTATATTTAATTTTGTAAGAAACTGCAGATTTTTTATTTTTATTTTTTTTTGTGGTATGCGGGCCTCTCACTGCTATGGCCTCTCCCGTTGCGGAGCACAGGCTCCAGACGCGCAGGCTCAGCGGCCATGGCTCACGGGCGCAGCCGCTCCGCGGCATGTAGGATCTTCCCGGACCAGGATTCGAACCTGTGTCCCCTGCATTGGCAGGTGGACTCTCAACCAGTGCGCCACCAGGGAAGCCCTGCTAATTATTTTTACCATTAGAAAACTGATAGGTTTTTTTTGCTCATGATCTACCGCATGTTTGCACAAAAGGTCACACATACCCATTTACAAATTCCACTCCTTGTCGTATTTGTCCTTGTTGCAGTGTTACAAAGGCAAGGTAAAGATTTCACAATCAGTCAAGAGCCAGAGGACCCAGCCTTTATTCAGACTCCTACACCAGCTTGTTTAGTAGTCTTTCAACAAATCAGGTTTCGATGGCTCTCCACTTGCCAGTTTAGGCAAAATGAGCTCTTAGCCACATTGCTCCTCTGTTAGAGTTTGCACATAACTAGTTCAGATCAGGGCAAACATAATTTGTGCTAAATAAAAATTACCTATTACCATTATTACTTAGGAGCCCAAAGTTGTAAGATGGACATTAGAACCTGTACTTAAACGTAACTCGTAGAGTTTGGAGTTAGGGTCTTGGGACTCCTCTAAGATTTGTATAAAGGATCAGTTATGGATCTGTCTGACTACCTGGCCACAATGAATTATTCGTAGAGATTAACCATTACACCAATTCAGTTTCTGTGTGTATAAGGATTCTTTTCCAGATATTTGGAAATAACTTTATCATGATATTTATGTCGTTAGATTGTTACCGTATACGGGTCTTGAAGTTGCTTTTTCCCCCAATGTTTGTGTTACTTTTCATCACTTTAAATAGGAAAGCACAAACGGTTGGTAGGAATTGGCTACCGAAGTAAGTGGAATGAACAGTGATGTGAGTTGAACAGATCCTGGTGAGGAGCAGCCCTTGCCCATCCCGCTCTGCTCACCAGCCGCTCAAACTGAAATGCCTCCCAAGCTCCTTGTCATTGACCTGCAGTGGTTACAGGGTAATAGTGAGACCCTTCTCACGGTTCCTCAGCAATTGGTCGGTGTAAGGGGGATAAGCAGTTTCAGGGAGGACAGAGGAAGGGTAGAACTGAGCCCTGTTGGGCATGGGTAACATGTTGGAGGTACCACTCAATGAAAATGCAACATTTGTGTGGCCGGGTTTCTGGATTTTTCTAGGATCCTGGCATCCAGTATCCTCGTGCCCTAGATGTTAAGGCTCCTCTACCTAAAAAAGAGCTATGTTAAGTCCTGTAGACCTCAGAGAGCATCTTTTCTTTGTCCCATCTCTCAGAGAGCCTTTTCTCAAAAGCTTCACATGGTGTCTATATATTTCAGTGCCCATTCACTCACTCTCTTATTAATTCATTCAGCACATGTTTGCTAAGCACTTACCGTGTACCAGGCACTGTTTGTGGAATTGGGGACACAACAGTGAAAAAGGCAAAGTTTCAGTTCTCCTGGAGCTTATATTCTCATTATAAAGAGAGACATAACAAGTCAAGCAGTCACAAGGGCTAGGAGAAAAAATAAAGCAGAGTAAGGGGTTAGAGAGTGACAGGACTGCTGTGTCGGAGAGGGTGGCCTCTTGGGAGTGTGGTCTTCGAATGCGTGCTGTGGACAAGGGAGCCAGAGCATCACTCTAGGCAGAGGGACAACACATGCAAATACCTGCGGTGGGGGCATCCTTAAGGGGCTCACAGATTAGCAAAGTGGCTGGAGAGCAGGAGAGAGGTGTCGGGAGCTGTGGCGGGGGGAAGGCATAAAATGTCATAACTCAGTGAATGCAAACTCCTCCCACTGTGTGATTGGGGCCATTGGTGTTTTAGGTGACCTGGGGATGGAGAAATTTGGGGGCCACAGAGTCTTTGAAAGCACGGATAATTCACAGCCATCCCTGGAAATGGCTCTGTCGTTCCTACCAGATGCAAATCCTGAGAGCAGAATGTCTGTATGTTCTCGTTTCCTGCTGTACCAGCTGACATGTCAGGTTTCTGACTTGTATTGCATTAGGTGGGACTTTAACAGAGCCAGCAGATCACTGACATTCACTAAGTTGACAACAGCCGTCTCAGCTATGTATGAGCAGCAGCAAATCAATGCAGTCAGTATTTTGGAATTGTGCTGAGGCCCATATTCACATAATGTGGAGGGCAGTGAAGGCATCTCCTCAGGAGACTTCAGGAGAAATCCTCTGGAAAAACAGCTACCAGGTGAGAGATCAGGTGTGAGAGGTGAACGGGCTATAGGTTTAGAATTTGAGGCTATGCATGGGAAATCCTGGCGCCAGAGACGGATAATTTTTAGGAAAGAGCTAAGATTAAGAATTTGCAAAGAAAGAGCTCAGGATCCATTCCCTGGGAATGTCAAGGGTCTATTGCATAAGTTTCTTTTTCCTGAGAAACTCCTTAGTAACCAGATGACCTAACCTCAGCTCTCTTGTGGTATATCACCTTGACTGTACTTACACACGACCCTCAAGACCCTGAGTACTTTATTACCCTATGGTTTAGCTCATGGATTGAACCAGATTAAAAGAGTTGATAATTATCTTTCTTGGCTTTCTCTGTTTAGTGAGGACTGAATGAATATTGTCGATTGAGTGAATGACTTGAAACCACCAATAGAAATGAAAAAAAGAGCTAGTATCATAAGAAACACCTAAAATAAATAAATAATTCCTATTACAGCATAATTGCTTTTATGTTAATTGTGTTTTAAAATAAGATACCCAGTTCTAAGCTGGGGTTTGAAATAACTTACAGAGCCAGAGAATAAACTCTGTTTGTCTTATTCCAATATGAGACCTTCGTTCATTGACTCAACAAATATTAAGCACCCTCACCGTGCCAGGCTAGTCGTACATGCTAAGGAAACATAGTATGACGTTTATGATCTGCTTGGAGACAGACAGGCAGTTAGGCAGTTTCACCACACCACAGCTTCTTCCCAGCTACCGTAACCGTAGCCAGGCTCTCCGCCAAACTGCTGGTTTTAGAGCCTCTGAAGAAAGGTATCTTTTACTGGGAACAGTCAGCCTCAAGTTCAGGGCCAAAGCCTCTTGGGGCTCTCAGAGCTGTTTCAGTCTGTTCTGGGGCTCATAGCAGCTCTCTTGTTCACTTTTCTCAGTCGTACCTGACAAATGGGCACAGGTCACCTTTTGGGAGAATGATGACTGCTCCGGGCATTCCTTTCTCACCAGGTGTGCAGGGGGATGGGACTGGCTTTGAATGCTCCCACTGGCTGCTTCACTCTAGGAAGTGAGTGTGGCTTACTGTCAAATCCCTCCCTTCCTCCACTTATGACACTGACATTTGTTGGCTCCTTTAGGGAGCCTGGTCATTTGAATTCCATTTCCTGTGTTCCATTCCGTTTTCCCACTATCTCCCCCCTTGCTATGGACCGAATGTGTCCTCCTAAAATTCATATGTTGACACCTTAATCTCCAGTTAGGGATTTGCAGGTGGGGCCATTGGGAAGTAATTAGATCATGAGGGTGGAGACCTCATGAATGAGATTAATGCCCTTCTAAAAAGAGAGACGATTATCCTCTTCAGCATGTGAGGATGCAGCAAGAAGGTGGCTGTCTGTAAACCAGGAAGAGAACCCCCACCAAGAACCTGACCATGCTGGCACCCTAGTCTTGGACTTCCTGCCTCCAGAACTGTGAAAAGAAAATGGTGCTCAATCCTCCCACTGTATGGTATCTTGTGATAGCAGCCCAAATGGATAAAGACACCCTGGTAACTGCTTGTCTGCAGTTCACACTGGCTACTCTAGGAGAAAGGTAAAAAGATGTAGGCTAGAGACAGGAAACGTGGCTACCATATTATGAGGGTCTACAATGTGCCAAGAACCCTGACTTCCAATTTGTATACATCATGCACTTTTCTTTCCAAAAGCTCAGTCTGTAGAGTCGGGCAGATGGAGATTGGAAGCCCAGCTCTGCCTTTTGCTAGGGTGACTGGCAAGTGACTCAGCACTCCGAGGCCCCTGCTCCTGGGAGAGCCAGCGGGGCCCAGCACACACCCTGTGTCCAAACACAAGGGCTGCGCTCATAAAACCGTGTGACCTCGGCGGGCTGCTTCTGGACATGATAATAACAGAACTCACAACAATAGGATGGTTGTGAAGCTCAACTGACTTAATATAAGTAAGAGACTTAGAGTAGTAACTAGCTTGAGGGAAAACAAGCTATTATTTCACATCTAGTTGAAGATTTGTTTTTAAAAAGTGTGATTTCAGCACAGTGTTCGACGAGAAGCACACAAGAAAGTCTAGCTATTATTGAAGTTATTATTATTACTTATTTTGTATTACTTTAATAATATTATTCATTACTATTATTATTTTCAGACATAGAGGTGACAGACGTGGGGTTGTCCCTGGTAAAGTACTTGAAAGGAGAATGACAAAGGAAAAGACTATAGCTTCTTCCTTATGATTAACTTTTTATTTTGTATTGGAGTATAGGTGGTCAACAATGTTGTGTTAGTTTCAGGTGCACAGCAAAGTGATTCAGTTATACATATACATGTATCTATTCTTTTTCAAATTTTTTCCCATTTAGGTTGCTAGGTAATATTGAACAGAGTTCCCTGTGCTATGCAGTAGGTCCTTGTTGGTTATCCATTTTAAATATAGCAGTGTGTACACGTTAATCCCAAACTCCCTAACTATCCCTTCCCACCTTCCCCCCCAGTAACCGTAAGTTTGTTCTCTAAGTCTGTGAGTCTGTTTCTGTTTTGTAAATATGTTCATGTGTATCATTTTTTTTAGATTCCACATATAAGCGATATCATACAATACTTGTCTTTGTCTGACTTACTTCACTCAGTATGACAATCTCTAGGTCCATCCATGTTGCTGCAAATGGCATTATTTCATTCTTTTTAATGGCTGAGTAATATTCCATTCTATATATGTACCACATCTTCTTTATCCATTCCCCTGTGGTTGGATATTTAGGGGGCTTCCATGTCTTGGCTATTGTAAACAGTGTTGCAGAGTATACTGGGGTGCATGTATCCTTTCAGACCATGTTTTTCTCCGGATATATGCCCAGTAGTGTGATTGTGGGATCATATGGTTGCTCTATTTATAGGTGTTTTTTTTTTTTTTTGCGGTACGCGGGCCTCTCACTGCTGCGGCCTCTCCCGTTGTGGAGTACAGGCTCCGTACGTGCAGGCTCAGCGGTCATTGCTCACGGGCCTAGCCACTCCGCGGCATGTGGGATCCTCCCGGACCGGGGCACGAACCCGTGTCCCCTGCATTGGCAGGCAGACTCTCAACCACTGCGCCACCAGGGAAGCCCCCTATTTATAGTTTTTAAGGAATGTCTATACTGCTCTCCACAGTGGCTATACCAATTTACTTTCCCACCAATGGTGTAGGAGAGTTCCCTTTTCTCCACACCCTCTCTAGCATCTATTAAGTGTGGATTTTTTGATGATAGCCTTTCTGACTGGTGTGATGTGATATCTCACTGTAGTTTTGATTTTCATTTCTCTGATAATTAGCGATGTTGAACATCTTTTCCTGTGCCTCTTGGCAAAGGCTGTAGCTTCTTATCACTCAAAGCGTGGCCAGGATCCACACCACGGACATCGCCTTTGACTTTGGTGAAGTTCAGGAGCTCAGACTTTGGCCGCAGACCTACGACTCAGAGTCTGCATGTTAAACTAGATCCCAGGTGAGTCAGGGGCATGTTCAAGGTGGAGAGGCACTGCTCCAGTGCGCTGGACCTCAACCTACTGGAATCACATTTGAAACACACTGATGTCTAGATCCTCCCCCCATCCTCTCACCACCCCAAAATTCCAGCTCCATTGGCTGCAGTACAAATGTTAAAACTGCTGTGCAGTCATGCTTGACACCCACCCATCTAACTTTTGGTCCATGGGCAGTTAGGCTGCAGGGGTGGATGGGAGTTTAGTTTCTTCAGCAAGTGCCAGTGAGAGGGTTTTTTTTTTTTTTTTCTCGACATGCCCAGTGGAAGGATGGAGGGACACGGAGAGAACACATTCTTCTCTCCCGCCCCTGCCATTCCCCGTCTTCATTCCAACTATGGACAGGTGACAAGGCTCTGTGCAGGCTTCTTGGCCAATGTTTCTGTTTCTCTGGTTGCTGTTCACAGTGTCCAGGCTCTGCTGGCTGGCAGTCCATCCGTCAGTCCCGTGTACCTGGGGCTTGGCTTTTCGGTGGTGGGAGTTTGTATTTCCTTGAAATGGGGTTCATCTCCTTCCTTCATCCACTCCTGCCCACTGCTCACAACACCCAGAGCCTGCTGACCTTTCCTGTGAGACCCTTGACCCCTGGTAGAAAATTCCCATTGCCACCCGGTTCAGGCCGGCTATCTAAGTGACTGTTGCTGTAAGGAGGGCGGCTCATGCCCCATCGTAAGGCCAAGGACTCTCCTGGGGGCCAGTCTACTATTGTTTTGTGGGAATGAGGGTCATGGGGTTGTCATTTTCTGAATTTTCTAGAGAAGCTAACAACTTGGGATTTTATGAAAAAAAAATGTAAATGTTGACAGCTAGTTAAAAAAAAAACTTCCAAGTCCTGATATCAAGCCAAATAAAACATTTCCAGAGCTCAGACTTGCCCCCTGTTCTAAGGAGCCCATTTGGATTGCAAAGATTCCACAAGCCATGGAGGCTAATCCAAATGATCTTGCTGGACCTTTGGAGCTGCTAGAAAAGGGGAGACACCCGGAATCCCCTAAGCCACGTGGCCAAAGGGTTTTAATCCAGTGACTTGTTAGTTTGGTAGCCCCTCTGCTGAAGGCACGTCTTCCTTAGGCTTAAGCATGGCTGTTTCTGACACTCACACCTAAGACCTCTGTATGTCCTCCTAGGGGGACAGGGGACCTCTCTGCCTAACCTGAGGCCAGATATGGTAGGAGTTGTGCAGGGCAGTTGTATTTCCCTAGGACAGCAGAATGGAACGAAAGAAAGGACGGGTTACACTCTCCAGTCTTCTCCCTCCCCTCTTTTCTGCCCTCCCTGAATGACAGACAGCCCCAGCATTTCACAGAGCCCCTTGTTTAACGCTGCCACGTCTCTGCTAGTGACCGAATGTTTCTGCCTCAGTATTGTCTTTATACAAGATGATGTGACCTGTGTTTCTTGCTAATATTAGATCTATAACAGATGCCCTCATTGTTGGGCCCTCGGTCCATGTGGAACAGATTAATAATGCAAAGACAAAGGCCTCAAATACTCAGTGACTTGAAGAGCAGAATTTGCTGCAAGGGACAGGGGCCTAACACTGTGTTTGGCAAGGTGAGGGGATAGGCCTGTGAGAGAACAGGAATTGACCACAGTCTAAATGCCATTGGAATTATAGGCAAAGCTCTTGGGGTAAACGGGCAGGGAGCATAAAGCATCCAGAAGAGGCATCCGCATGTGGAGACAAAGAGTGATGTGGTGAAAATGACAGGTCATCTAGTCACCACTGGTGGACAAAATTAGGAGCCAGGGGAGCCAGGTAGTAAGTCTAGGGAGACAGTAGATAGTTCAGTGAACATGGCCAATGTCGTGGTTCTTTTTGCTCCTTTCCATTTTTCTCAATAAAGCCTTTTAAGACAGATCAGAGGAGGGTGGTCACATACCAAGTATCTCCTGGATCTTAGCATGGACCACTGGGACTTTCCTTGCCCCTCTCTCATCATCTTATTGCAAGATAATTTGTGTTTTATCTCTATTTTATTGAAGTATAGTTGGTTTATCTCTACAATGTTGCATTAATTTCTTCTGTACAGAAAGGAGATTCAGCTATATATATATAAATATACACACACACATTCTTTTTCCTATTCTTGTCCATTATGTTTTATCCCAGGATATTGAGCATAGTTCCCTGTGCTGTACAGTAGGACCTTGTTGTTGATCCATTCTATACAAAACAGTTCGCATCTGCTAATCCCAAATTCCCAAACTGTTGTGTTTTTCAATATCTGCTGGATGTGTTGGGGTTTTTTCCCCAAATTTTTGTTTAGTTGCCGGAACCTTAGCGAAGTTACTGTTGCACAGCGAGGTGGAGATCGCGTCTCACTGTCTCGCCTGCTACACGGGCCCACACACTAGCAGGCATTGTCCTAATGAGCACTTCCTGCCCACAGTGATCCCAGCGCTAGTGTCCCGGAAGGCTACCTGAGACTTGGTCAAGGCCAGTGGATCAAGGGTGTTTCGGCCTCTGGAGGGTTGTGCTGCAAAGGTTCTGTGCTCTCTTGATTTGCAATTGAATTGTCAAGGTGAATCCTGCAGCTAACCTGTTTATAATCTGAGTTTAATCTTTCTGAAAAGAAAACCAGAGCCCTAAAAATACCTGTTTTGTAAAATCCAGATTTTTGTAATTGCATTTTTTCCCCCTAAATGAAAGACTGGCCATCTACCTACAGTGAAACTATATGGAAGAAACAAAGTAGTGTTTGCTCAGTTTTGCTATAGGTTAAGTGCTTCACATTGTTTAGTTCATTTCATTCTCATGTCCAAAATGTGAGGTAGGTATTATTATTCCCATTTTACAAATGAGACTTAAGGCTCAGAGAGCTCAGAAAGCTTATAAATGGCAGAGCTTAGATTTAAATGAAAGTCTCCTGATAGCCAGACCTCTGCTTTTCCCATTTATCTGCACTTCTGGAGTCCTTCTGCAATTGCCAGATGCTGTTATATTCAGACTAAGACAGACACATATAGACAGAGATAGGACTGAATGTTTGCCTTAATATGTTTTGCAGTGTTAAAAATAAACAGCCATTATTTTAAATTCATAAGTAGTTATAATGGAATAGATACTTAGGCAAATAGATTTCTGAAATAAATGTTTAAATTTCCATACTGAAAATCAAGATGACCTGGTAGAAAGCTGAGATTGTGAGTTCCAGGACAGCTGAGACCATGTTTTATATACTCTGTGTCTCCAGCAATTAGCCCTGAGCCTAGCCCACAGTGGGGAGGAAGGCACTCAGTGTCTGCTGAATGAATAAATAAGTGTCTCCTGTATCCACATCAGTATTTGGATAAAAAGAGACCATCTGCTTAAGTCAAATGGTCCTCCTTCACCCACTGAACAGACTGTTGTCTTCAACATTACTGCCATAGACCGAGTGTTTGTCTCCCTCCAAAGTTCATGCGTTGAAACTTAAGTGATGGTATTTGGAAGTGGAGCTTTGTGGAGGTGATTAGGTCATTAGAGGAGAGCCCTCATGAGAGGGATTAGTGCCTCTAGAAAGAGACCACAGAGAGCTTGCTTGCCCCTTCTGCCATGTGTGTATACAGCAAAAAGATGGCCATCTATGAACCAGGAAGTTGGTTCTCACCAGACACTGACTCTGCTTGCCCCTTGATCTTTGACTTCCTGGCCTGCAGAACAGTGAGAAATAAATGCTTGTTTCTAAGCCACTATGATATTTTGTTATATCATCCTGAAAGGACCATGAAAATACTAAATAATTTTAGCAGGGGTTAGGCAAGAGAGCCAAGCCAAGCAGTTTATCCATATCTGGAGAGGGTGGATTTTGGTCATCTTGCTTCATCAGAACCTCCATTTCCTGTTTGTATTATAAAATGACTCAGGGCCTTGATGATCTGTGAACAACTAGTGAAAATGAAATACTCCTCTGAGTTTTTAAAAAATGTATATTTATGAAACCTACAGTGGTTTCCAAACTTCAACTGAATTTAATACTATTTGCTTTGAAAACGAATTTCATTTTCTCTCTTGTAAGTTTTTCTGTATAAAATTTTATTTACACAAAAGTAACAATAATTTTACTTACCTGTGGTGCAAAGGCAATTACTGAGCTTTTCTCAGTCTTTCATCATCCTTTGCGTATGTTCACACACTGTGATCATACCATGCATAAGTTTTTTATTCTACTTTTCTAATTATTCTTTCTATTATAAACATATTGATAGAACTTCATTTTCCTTTGTTCCTGGCAATTAAAAAAAACTTTCATAATACAAAGGCAATATATGTTGAAGTTCAAAACAGAATGTTCTGCTTTCTCCTGTTGACAGTCGAATACATTTTAAAGGGGACACGCAATCAGCAAGAAACAAAAGGCCAGGGAAGCTCCTTTTGATCCCCTGCCTAAATATATAATATTCACTCATGTCTGCGTGTCTGCCATCTGAATAAACTCCTTTTGGGGCCCAGAGTTGAGCTGAGTTAATGTTGGTCGGGGAGGCTTAGGAGTTGCTTATAGAACCAGTCTCCAAGGTTCACTAGAGCATCACTGGAAATTTTCTGGTATTTAAAAAATGTGTTTATTGCAGCTTCTCTTACGGAAAGTGGAGTCTATAATTGGAAAACAAGACTTTCATTAGTCACTTGGGGAATGGTAGTCCAAGGATCACTATCCTCTTAAGAAGAGCAGTTGGTTAACTGAGGGCTTTGGATTTGTTCCCTGCTGTATGCAGGTTTGGGGTGAGAGCTGGATTTCTGAGCCTCATTGTCAGAGCTCCTACTTCTCTGCTGTGTCTCAGAGTACTAGTCGCTCTAGTAAATGATTAGGAAAAGAATGTTGACCTAAAGAGTCATCAAATTTTTACCTGTCCAAGGTATCCACATCTCAGTAGGTCTCAGTTATATCACCTTTCTGAGATCTTGGCTAAGATAAAGGGATGGGTACCAGATGCTGCCACCAACTCCAGGCCAAGTATTAAGAGCAGCTTCTCTCTTTCCTGGGAAATGCGTCAGTCATGTTATCATTTGCCATTGCTATCTGGGACATTGGTTTAAAAATGAGCTATATAGTTTGGCTCTGATGAAGGTAGAAGAGCTATATATATAATATATATATATATAATATATATAATTATATATATAATATATAATTTATATGTATATCATCTATTAAATATTCATTTAGTACTGTTTATGTGCTATGTATTTTTCTAAGCTCTTTGTATCCTGAATTTCATCACATCTAAGATGCCACTGATTATAAGCTACACCATTATTTTTCCTACCACTGAGGCAACTAAACTCTGCTATGCTGTCGACTGTAAATTGCACCTCAATTTCAGACATGTTAAAATGTGAAAAATGCATGGCTTAGAATTAATGAAACATGGTATATTAATGCATGTTGTCTTAATTAAAACAACTCTAGGAGGTAGGTTCTATCACTATCCTGATTTTGTAGATGAGGAAACTGAGGCATAGAGAGGTTCCACAGTATGCCCAGGATCACACTGCATTTGCACCCAGACAGTCTAACTCCAGGGCCCAGCTCATAACCACTACCCTGTTCTCCCTGCAGATAAGGAAAGCCGAAAAAAAAAAAGTTTCACAAAAGTTATTTTAAATATTTCTCTGCATGAGGAGACTCAAAGTTATTCCTGTCTGCAGTTGTCCCCTAACATCTGGACCTATATCCAAAAGCTGAGCAATCCGGAAGTGCTCAGGAGTTCTATGGACCATATGTCCATTTTAGTGCAAGGTCATGGGGTGAGAGTGTGCATGTGGACACATGGCTTCTTCTGTGAGGACTGAGGTTGTCTAGTATTACTTCTAGACATCATCCAAGGTTTAGCTTTGCCAGAAAGAAGACACTTCTACCCACAGTTTCAGGAGAGCGTGATTCAGCCTTCTGTTGGCTTGGGTGTCAACCACCACTTTTGACTCTGAGGCCTTCTGCTTCTCACTTGAGGGTTGAGCCTAGTGTCCTTTCTTAGGTTTAGTCATGACTAGGAAAATGAATCAGGCATCCTCACCCAAATAGCACCTACTCCTCAGCCTCCTTTCCTCCCCTCATAATGCAAATGTGGTTAATTTCCTCACTACCTGTCAATTTCATACAAGTGTTTGACAATCAACAGAGACGAGTGACAAAGAAGTAGCTTCAGGAACCTAGAAATTTAATCATTATTCTAGTTTACAAGCCACAGTTTCAACATATCTCATCATTAAGTATGAGTTTTACACCATTGCTACTGTTTTTTCAGAGCTACTTCTCCCCAGATTAGCTTCAGCGACCTTTCTCTGCCGTCATAGCACATAGCTCTCTAAAAGAGCACTTCTCACACTGTATCGGAACTTCTTGTCTGTCTGTCTGTCTGTCTTCCCTACCTACTTCAGGTTCTGAGGTACCAAGTTCTGTATCTGTCTTGCCCTGGGCTAGAGGTGACACAGCATGAAGTCTACGTTACAGAACTCACTCGTGGCTTGAAAGTTCCCCAGCGTTATCCTTCCCTGTCTCAGGCAGAGCATCAGTTAACTTCTGCTTTCTTTTCTGGTTACCCATGGAGCCCTGCGAGGCGCTGGCATGAGAGCAGGGACCAAGTCTAAGCTCATTCCTCTGTGGATACTCGTCATCTAGCCAGTGCTCATGGTAGATGTTTTAAAAACATTTTCAAAATGAATGAATGGACTAGAGCCAAGAGACTCCAAGTGAAATTTCATGGAAGGGTTTTTCTGCCTTTCTTTTATTCATTTCTTTAATCCCTGTATTGAATACTTACTGTATGGCAGGAACTATGTATATGTCTGAGGGGGAAGGTAGCAATTAGATACAGGGGAAATACTGGGATTAATAGACACAATCAGGGAGTTCCCTGGTGGTCCAGTGATTAGGACTCCATGCTTCCACTGTAGGGGCCTGGGTTCGATCCCTGGTCAGGGAACTAAGGTCCTAAATTCTGCAAAAAAAAAAGGCACAATCAGAAAGGGCCCTTAACATCACGTAGGTCAGGAGGAGGGCAAGGGGTGAGTGAGGACATGCTTGTTAGGAAGATGGATTACTTGAGGACTTAATGTTTGGCTGCATTCTGTTTAAAAAAAAAAAAAAAGTAAAAGGTAAATGAAAGAGTTGAAGAGATGGGAATACAAGGTGAGAATTCCAGGCCAAGGGAAGTATTTTATAATGTAAAGTCTCAGGACAAGAGAGAGCACTGTCTGTGGTAGAAACTGCAAGAAGTTGAATAGTACTGCTCAGAGCAAAGACAGCCAGGTGGCACAGGCCAGACGTGAGGCCCAAGAGGAAGGGATCAGATCTCAGTGGTTTGGGGGTCAGGTAGGTAGCAGGGTTTCATCCTAAGGCACATGGAGAGCGATTGACGGGCTATTAGAGTAGGATGATGTCATCAGATTTATTTTAGGAAGTCACTCCAGCTGCAGAATGGATTGGCGGGGATGAAGGGATTCAAAACTGGGTATGAGAGAAGAGGTCGTGAGGACTGCAGGGCTGGAGAAGGGTCTAGTTTGACTCCTGTCTTCAAACAGCTTGGAAAAGAATCAACCAAACCACTGAAATCCAAGTAGAATGTCATTTTATTCCACATCAGCCATTCTTCTTCCCCTTCAGGTCTTTGCTGACAGCTATTGACAGATGTTGGACTGGCATGGGTGTGAGTGCTGAGGCTTAAGAGGATCTGGTTAGAAACCTCGTCCCCAGGAGAAGAGAGTCAGTGGCAAAGAAAAGGGACCAGAGGTGACCAAATGAAGACAGTGAATTATGGCTCATAAAGATGCTGGGAAAGACAGGCTTCCCCTAGAATGAGCTGTCAGTAAAAACTTTAATTAGATCAAGGTACTCCCATGACGTACTGTGTTCTAGAATCTTGGGGTGAGGACATTTGTTATTTGCAAAAGTAAACTGAATATTATCATATAACTTCCCTTTGGAAAGCAGGCAAACAAAAAGGAGCTTTCTTGTTTGTACTATAAAGTAAAAGGGACTAAAGTAGACAAAATCAGCCTGGCT
Source organism: Delphinapterus leucas (assembly GCF_059928025.1). Lineage (NCBI taxonomy): Eukaryota > Metazoa > Chordata > Mammalia > Artiodactyla > Monodontidae > Delphinapterus > Delphinapterus leucas. The sequence goes on from NC_143135.1 coordinate 78,004,090, forward strand.
GTGGGATGTGCAAATGTTCTGTGTTATGTGCGTGTTGGTCACTGACAGGGGTCTGGGGAAAAAGTAGAATTTGCCGAAGGGGGTGGGGGAGTAGTGGCAGAGATAGTTATGCTTATCAAAGGGGGGAGCAGGGATCAAGAAAGTTCGAAAAACAGTGAATTAAAGTCATATAAGTGCTTTAGTCCTAAAAACTGAGAATTTATTTATATATTCTGCATTTTTTCAAACACAACATAATTATCAAATTTGACATCTATTACTCCAGACTCTGTGGTAGCCAATGGAACCCAGAGACTAAGAAGGGACCCTGTACCCCAAAGTACATGATCTAGTAGAGAAGACAGAGGAACGATTAATACCCTTACATGACAAGTAGCATAATAGAGCATGTATAAAGAACATGAGAAAGAGAGGGATTGATTTCTAGTTGTTTGTGTTTAGAGTTGACAACATGAATCGACATTGGGGAACATGTATAATCCTAGATAGTAATATAAATATTAAAAAATCCCATGAAAACCCTAATCCTCACAGCGTCGCATGGAGGACATGGCAGAGGTGTACAAGGGTAAGGATGACCTGGCTGAGGGACAAGTACCACATGACCAGGGTCATCAACTCCAGATCAAAGGGGACTCCAAGTCAGGTTGTTACTGTGACATCACACTGTATGTGCCTTTTTTTGTTTTTTTAATTAAGAAATAAATATAGGTTTCGTTTCAGGGGCCAAACATAATCAACCGTTTCAGGTATTGAAGCCTCCAAGGAATTGGTTCTTAAGCTCCAAAATGTGCTCTTCTGACAATTTCTCTCCTATTTTATAGGCTCACCTCATGGATTTGCTGTGACTTAGAGGAAAGGCCAGGCTTAGGAGACAGACGGACCTGGCTCAAATCTGGCTCAGGACTCACTGATTATGCCATCTTGGACAAGCATCTGAACGCTCTGGTCCAGTTCCCCACGTGGCACACTGAGGAAATAAGATTAAATAATAAGATGTGAGTGAAGTCACCCTAGTACGCACTCTGCTTCTGTCTCTACCACCACCGCAGTAAAGGTACCATCTCTCAACTGGATCTTTATAAATGTTTGTCTTCATTTATTCTGGGCCACTCCAGTCTGTCCATTTCTGCACAGAAAACAAATGTGATTGTGTCTCTGACATTGAAAGATCAAAAGCCTCAACATGATTTATATAATATTTCTTTCCAAACTGCAGGACATGAGCCATTAGTGGGTCATAGAAACAACTTTGTGGGTTAGCAGCAGCATATTTTTTAAACGGGAACAAAATAGAACACAGCAGAAATACTAGATTGCAAATGTCAATGTTAAGCATAAGGATTCTTACATGAAGCTTGTTTTCACAATATGGGTCCGGGTTTTAGTATTTTCTGAGAGAAGAAATAAGTGCACCTGTGAAATAAAAATAGGACAATGGTGGGGGGCAGGTAAGGAAGCTATGTACACTTGATAAAGCTATGGGGACAGAAATGAGCTGTTGAATATTAAAAGTTTGATAGGAGAAGTGAAAAAGACAATAGAAGTAGGTTTACAAGATAAGGATGAGAGAGAATTTCAGAAGATAAAGCATAGTGATAAGGGGATAGAAAATTGGAAGAAGAAAAGACACAAGAATTGGAGGTCCACTCCATGAGGTCTGATATCCAAATACAGGAGAAAATGTACAGAGGGAAAAACTAGAGGAAGTTGTCAAAGAAGGAACTAAAAAGTTTTCATAAAACTAAAGCACAAGAATTTTGAGACAGAAGAAATTTAAGAGCACTGGGACAAAGGAAAGCTCCTATAAACTAATAGAGAGGAAGACAACAAACTAGGACTAGGAATCATACTTACATCTCCCTTATTCCTCATACCGTACTCGCAAAACAATAAAAAAAGTTAATAAAACAAACCCCAAAACCCCAGTTAGAATTAAAGGTATAACTAAAATCCAAATTAAAAGTACAACTACCATAGAAAGAGGAACAACCCCATAAGATAATATATATCTGTTTCTGGATGGGCAAATAACTTTCTAACTTTCTAAACATAAAGACCATGAAAGGCATTACAAAGGAAAAGACCCACTCAACATATTAATATACTAAACTGAAATATGTGCCAAAACCATTTAAAATTAAAATTAAATGTAAATTGAAGAAATGGCAAACTGGGAAAAAACTATGAACACATTAAACAGAGGGTTTAATATGTAAAATATTCACATGAGCAATTTGTAAAATGTTCATATACTGTGTAAAATATGCGAAATAGTCATATAATATATAAAGTATTCTTGTAAGTAGATGAGAAAAAACAATAGAACCATATTAGAGAAAAATGGGCAAAGGATATGAACCAATACAAATGGCTAGATTCACTGAAGACGAAAAAGTCAATCTTAGTTGTAATTTAAGAAGTATAAATTAACACTTGAGCTACAGGTTTTCACCAAAATTTTTCACAATAATTTTCTTACCAAATTATTAAAGATTGTTTTTCAGAGTAAAGTTAATGGTGAGGATGTAAAGTGATATGTTTCCGGAAAGGTTTGGCGATACATTATAAGTATTTTTAATGTTTAAATCTTGCAGTGCAGTAATTGCATTTCTAGATATCTAATCCAAGGCATTTCATTATTTAATGTTTTACCAAATATACTGATCTCGGTACTGAAGTATAGGATATTTATAGGGGATTAGGAATACTTGTGGTAACGTAAAAAACAAAATAACTGTCCAATAATAGGGGGAACGTTGAGTCACTTATCTCCATCAAATAGAATTTATTTCACCATCAAATAATATGGGTATAATTATTTTCAATAAACGGTAAGTAGACTTTCTAACTTGAGAAGAAATGTATTAAACACAGTATTTAGATACTGGCTGTCAGCAGAAACAATGGCTAACGTCTGAGGCATTCTGTCAACAATCCTCATTTGAAATAATAGCTTTGAAATATGCACGGAACGTATAAGACAAGAAGGCTTTCCTGCTGTCTTGAAAATGTTGAGCAATCTGTACAATAAGCAAACTGGACAATGGCCACAGGGAGAGGATTTATTAAACTGACTTCACTTCTTACCTTCTTCAGTTTAAAACACACACACACACACACACACACACACACACACACACACACACACCAGGAAAGCTTGGAGGAATTATTTTTGAAAGACTCCGAATTTCCAGAAGTCCATCAAGTCTAATCATTCTGCTAAAAATACTTTTCTTCAATTGTCAGAATTGTCAGGTTTCCTTAGATGAAGAATTTCTGTGTTACTGGGGATACCATGAATAAGGGTAAAATGGAAGAGTAACTGAAACGAAAGGGTACTTATTCTCAACTAGTACCTGTGGCTCCAATTGAAAGAAACATGGAGGCGGTTTCACAGTAAAAGCAACCGTCTGAGACCCATAGAGAAGACATTTGTCTGGAGCACTGAAGGATCACCGGAATTGTACGTGGCAAATTCTGAGAAGGTTTGATTTGCGCACAGAGTTACACTTACAAAATCAGAGTGTTTCCTTTGGATGCTCAATATCTGAAGACTAATGTGTATCTAGATTATTTATTTTATAAACATGGTGGCCCGGCCTCATTCCTCCTAGGATCCTTAGAAATGTAAAAAGGAAATAATTTAGTTTATAAAACCAATACAGGGGACTTCCCTGGCAGTCCAGTGGTTAGTACTCTGTGCTTCCACTGCAGGGGGACGAGTTTGATCCCTGGTCAGGGAAATAAGATCCCACATGCCACGGGCAAAGCCAAAAAATAAGAAAAACAAAAACTCAAGGCTTGTTTTAGTTGTCTATTAATAATTCAATAAGCAATGAAGGCCTGTTTGTTATTCGTAATCAGCATTTTATTGTTTATTAGAGGAAAGACCCTTAGCATGGTATTTAAATTTTTGACATTAATTTTCCTTCTGAATTGTTTCACTCTTCTCTTTTCACTTCTTTAGAGGAAGTTTTCATATAGAATGAAAAATTTGGTTATTTTTATATAGTTTTAAATAAAATCATTGTAGAAGAATTGTTAATATTATAAATTAGTGTGAGATGGGGAGATTATCACATGATACAAATGAGCAGTACTTGTAGATCCTCAGGGTCTAGCTTGAGTGGTGACAGCTATAAGTAGGAGAGGAAGGCAAGCTGGATCCTTGGCTCCTTATATAAGGAAGGAGAGCACAGGAAGCCTCCCTGGGGTATACAGATGTCCCTGGGGTATACAGATATCCCTGGGGCCTCACTGTAGACTGTCGTGGGATCCCCCGACATCACCGACTCTATGTCTAGGGAGAGGGAGATGTAATAGTCAATGGTAACTAGGATACTGTATTACCATCCTTAGAAAAGAAGATTTCTAAAGGAGGAAGTCAATTTCAGGAGAAAGATGATCACTTTGTACTAAACAAGTTGATTTTCAGGGGCCCAGTGGCCAGTCAAGAAGGAAAAGCAAATCAGAAGCACAGGAGAAAGTCAGTGCTATTAGAGAAAGCTACGGCACTAAATAATATCTTTAAAGAGAGAGAGAGTGTGATACTAAAGAATGCCGTGAACATAAAAAGGAAATTTAAGGGGAAAAATAAAAAGAGTTAAAAGAGAGATGAGAATTGAGCTTTGAAATAAGACTGCATTTGTGTAGTAGAAAAAGAAGTGAAACCAAGGAGAAAGAAAAGAACTGGAGAAGACTATCAGTGCCCTGGAGGTCAGAGACATTTTAGGAGGAAGGAGGTGCGCCATGAATCAGTGATGTAGAGAGATAAAGTGTAACCCACGGAGCAGCACTTGGGAGACAATGTGATGATTTACAGAGATGAATTTCAGTGGAGAAGTGGGGTCAGAATCAGAAAACAAGTGAGATGAGGAAATGTTTTTGTAAAGGGGGATTATTTTTGCTTATGTTTTGACATGTTGGGTATTGAAATGAAGGTAAGAGAACGGATGCAGCTTAAATCAGGAAACAGACTGATGACTGACGATTTAACTCTTTAGAGAGGTGATAGTGATCATTTAATTGACCATAGTGTTGGAATGCACGGGAGGTGTCTATTTAAGGAGTTTAAGTGGCAAGATGAGGTCTGGAGAGGGGCAGTATCTTCTCTTCCCCTGAGACAGGAGGGTAGGAAGAAAGATGGGGTGTAACCAAGAGGAGAGAGACTGCAGTGTGTGCCAAATGATTTTCGCTACTTATTTTTTTAATAAACATTTTTGGAGTGTGCACTACATGAAGTACCAAGATCCCTTGGAAAATATGTTGATGAAAAAGGCCTAGACAATGCTCTCAAAGTAGTTTTATATGGAAGATAAGTCAAGTACAAAAATAACTCTAGGGATTGAGAATACAAAGTATTAACTTAAAGATAAATTTTTCTACACCTCAGTTTCTTCCTCCATAAAATGGGAATAATGATAGGACCACCTATGTTTCAAGCATTCCATTCTCTTTCTAGCTTACATTTCCTAGTGTTCTAATAGAAGTATTTGACCTAATGGAGATATTCAGCCCGTGAATCAAACACTGTTTCATTCTCCATCATTGCCCTCATGTTCTCATTTGCTTTTTTACCCAGGATAAATTTACTGGCCCATCATTTGAATCACTCTCTTATCCCTCCATCCAATCCATCAAGACACTTGTTCCTCTCTCCTTGAGATACACATGGCTGGAAAACCCTAACCCTGATGAAACCTTACTATTTGCTTTCTTCCCATCTTTTGAGTCCCCTTCTGCATGGAGGAAAATTCCACAAAGTCATACAATATGAGTTCAGGAAACACATCAAGACCAAGGCACACATAGGCTCTGCATTTCTTCAGCATCTACATGGAGAGGCATCCCATGTTGAGGAGGGCTTTGTTGTAGTGGAGGCCCCTTCCCCATTGCTCTTCCTTCATATAGAGCTTTGATGACAGCCACGTTATTAGGAAAGGGACCTTCAGACTGCTTGGGGAATTAAGCTGCCTAGATATCATGACAGCCATTTACAGGAGCTGTCTGGGAAAGCCAGCAGCCCTGTACGTTAGGAGGCACCTGGGGACCTAGGGCCCTTTTGGATGCTATAGCCGTCCAGTCATGGAAGGAGTCTAGGCTAGCCTACTGTTCAGGCATCCTAGGATGAAAATATAGGGTCATTTTTGAACAATGCTTCTCCTTCATTACAATCTATCCCCAAGACCCTTGAGTGCTCCTCAGGTGTTTCTGGAATAGGAAGAGAGATATTATTTGACTTCCACCCAATTTTTAGAGGCTAAGTTAACTGCATTTGTCACACTCCCTCAGGGATGTGCTAGATTGTCAACCACTTCCCCTCCCCACCATTTATTACCAATACATTCTATAGAGACCTCGAGATTGTTTCTTTTATCCTTTGACATTAAAATTGGAAAAGGAGAAGAGTGCATTGATCCTCCATTACCTATCTTCTATATATTCCATGGTGCATGAGGCTCCAGGGCAGAGGTACAAAGAGCTACTACTGCTCACTCAAAGGGCCCCTGCCATCAGTATTCCGGTCTGCAGCAAACATTCGTTTGATGCACTCTTCAAAAGCTACCAGCAGGGGTCACAGAGAGCAAGCCCTTCCTTGGTTATATTTTTTGTCCCTGATCCCAGACGCAAAGGATAAAGGTTTTATGTTTAAGCCAAATAGTGGTGACCTCTTTGGAGAGAGGGGTATTAGAGGATTGGGCCCCAACCCCAGCTTCTTCTTGTCTTGAATGGACCCCAGATAACATATAGGGACCTCTGGCACCTCTTGCAGACCATAGGAGATGTGGGGAGTTTCTATTACTTGGAACAATGGCAGGCCAGCTGATCTTTCTTAGCCTTATTGGGGAGACTACAGGGTGAGGAAGGTTCAATGCCTTTGTTCTCTAAAGGCAGTTGAGCTCTTCCTCACCGATTTCTTTAGCATGGTTTTCTTCTCCTCTCCCTGGTTCTTGTGCTGACCATATACTAGTGGTGTTTAATGCCCTGACCACTGTGCTAGCTCTACCCATTCTGGCAGCTTTCCCAGGGAAAACCCTCTGTACCTAAAAGGACCCTGAAATTTGTATAACCTTTAGATGCCATATATTTTCTTGTAAGAAATCTTAAAGGAAAAATTTCAGGCAAAATACCTATTTTTGTGGGCTGATAACATTAAAAATGAGGCCTTTTACTAGACAGTTGGAAGAGCTGATTGCATTCAATTGTGTGGAATAAGGAATGATGCAGTTAGGGTGGGGCTGATTTGAGTAGAATCTGGAGGAGATACATGGGTACTGCCCATCAGTTCAAGTTTCATTTGGAAATCTTTTCTTGAGAGAGTACCTGTTTTCTTGGAAGGAAAATTGTCTCTTCTTTTATCCAAAGCAAGAAGATCAGAGGAGACTTCACTGAGAAGTTGATGTTTGGGCTGAGGCTTGAGAGATGCCTGGGTGTAAAGACCATCAGACAAGAGTATACCGGCCATTTTTGAGACACAGCCAGGAATGTGTTTGGAATGAGAGAGCAAGGAGCAGGGTAGAAAGGGGTGAGATCAAGAGGTGATGGTGGGCAAGATCACTTAGGGACTTTTAGGACATTCAAAGGATTCTAAGAGGGGTGGAATAGGTGTGCTTGAAGTTTGAAGACAGGGGAAACTGAAAGAATATTTGAACGGTGGAAATAAGGGGGGCTTAAGAGGATTAGGAAACAGTATTAAGGGAGCACCTGAAATTGGGTTAATGAGATAGTTTGCTTTGTTTGTTTTTTCTTTTTTTATTTGTACACATATTTTCTGTCCTAAAATTTTTACTATTACATATGCTCCATAGAGTTCAAGTTGAACATGGAGTATATACATAGTGAAATTTATTTTTGACATTGTTTTCAATATGTTTTTGTTTTCACACACACACACTGTAGTTTATTTTTACAAGAGATAAATAAACTGACAGAAAGCATTGTAAATGGATGATCACAAGAAGACCAACAATGGTTGCAATTACCAAACATGAAACACACTCGTACTATGTCATAATAGTGACATTCAGTCCAGTAATCTTCCGCTGTAACAGCTCCTTTACTTTGCAGTGAAAATTGACTTGTATATTTTTTGCCTCTGAGTCCTTGTGGGATTTTTTTTTTTTTCAAACAGAAAGTCACAAAAATTATAATCATCCTCATCAGTTCTCTCGTTCACATGTAACTAATTTTTTATTCTTCTTGATGTTTTGTAAGGCACTTTTATGAATTCATCAGTTTGCCATTAGAGTTCTGAAAATGCTTATTCGTTCAGTTCCACAGCAGTCAGTTACCAAAAACCTGTACTTGTCAGAGTCTTTTCCATCAATTCCTTGAAGATGAAACCCTTTCATAGGAACATTTCTGCAAAAGCATCACAGTACACGCAGTACTCTCTGTAAATGACAAAAGACTTAAAAATGACCACGGTTAAAGATTTGATGAAAGTTCATAATAATGCAATTGACAAGGAAATTTAGTTATTTCTGAGATATACATTTTAAAGTAATAACTACTATTATGACTTAATAACATTATACCAGAACATATAAGATATTTAGAAGTTTCGTGTAATGTCTGAAACATTTATTTTAATGTATTTCCATACAAATAACCTAAAGAAAGTTTAGTATTAGCTGTTTTTATGTTCTTTTTTATACTGCAGGTTATTAGTCATCAATTTTATACACATCAGTGTATACATGTCAATCCCAATCGCCCAATTCAGCACACCACCATCCCCACCCCACCGCAGTTTTCCCCACTTGGCGTCCATACATTTGTTCTCTACATCTGTGTCTGAACTTCTGCCCTGCAAAGCGGTTCATCTGCACCATTTTTCTAGGTTCCTCATACATGTGTTAATATACGATATTTGTTTTTCTCTTTCAAATAACTTCACTCTGTATGACAGTCTCTAGATCCACCCACGTCTCAACAAATGACGCAATTTCGGTCTTTTTTATGGCTCACTAATATTCCATTGTTTATATGTACCATGATTTCTTTATCCATTCGTCTGTCAATGGGCATTTAGGTTGCTTCCATGACCTGGTTATTGTAAATAGTGTTGCAGTGAACATTGGGGTGCATGGGTCTTTTAGAATTATGGTTTTCTCTGGGTATATGCTCAGTCGTGGGATTGCTGGATCATATAGTAATTCTATTTTTAGTTTTTAAGGAACCTCCATACTGTTCTCCATAGTGGCTCTATCAACTTACATTCCCACCAACAGCGCAAGAGGGTTCCCTTTTCTCCACACCCTCTCTAGCATTTGGTTGTAGATTTTCTGATGATGCCCATTCTAACTGGTGTGAGGTGATACCTCATTGTAGTTTTGATTTGCATTTTTCTAATAATTAGTGATGTTGAGAAGCTTTTCATATGGATGCATCTCTTTTTCCTAACTTTAATGAAAATGTTACTTTTGTTTCACTGTTAAGAATGATCCTTGCTATTTTTTACCTTGAAATTCTTTATCTTACAAAACAAGTTTCTCTTAATGCTTTGCAAGCAAGAATTGTAAAATCATGAATGGATTTTGCATTTCATCAAATGCTTTTTTGGTACCTATAAGATGATGGTAGTTTTCATTTACTTTGTTAATATTCTGAATTATATCATTAAATTTTCCAATGTTGAATCATCCTTCCTTTCTATTTGGTCATTATGTATTATTCTTTTATTATATTGCTGTATTTCGTTGGATAACATTCCATTTTATGTTTTCATCTATGCTTATAAACAAAGATGGCCTGTAGCTTTATTTTTTTATTGTCCTTTTTTCGTTTTGCTATCAGAGATCAGAATAGCCTCATCTGAGTAGCTTTCCAACTTTTTCTATACTCTGAGACAATTTGCACAATAAGAGTTAACTATTTCTTGCAACTTTTCTAGATTCATATATAAAATGATGTATCTCCTGGACTTTCAGGGGTCATACTTTCAAACAGCTTCTTATACTGGGGTATTATTCAATATTTGTGGTGTTTCTTGGATTCATTTTGGATATGTTTCCTCTCCAGAAAATTATTCTTTTCTCTTTTGAAAATCTTGCTGTCACGTTTCTCCTAAGATTCTCTTTTGAGATTTTAAAAATTCTTTTGTGCACTATTTCATTCCTAGTGGTTTATTTTCCCCTTCTTTCTTAGGCTCAGTTATGCCCATGTTTTATTGCTATCCTTAATTTCTTCCAAGAATAATTCTGGTCATCAGTGTTTGGTGTTGTATGTGTTTTCTTTCATTAACTTTGTCTTTATTCTTTGTTATTTTTTACTCCTACCCCTTCTTTCTCTTCTTCTATTTTGTAGCTTCTTCAATTGAATGTTTAGTTCATATATTTTCAATCACCCTTCCTTTTCCTTTTGGTACAATGAAAGATATCTGTCTCCTTTAATGCTTTTCATTAATTTAAATGAATGCTTAAATGAATGCTTAAATGAATAAAATGCTTTTCAATAATTTAAATAAATTTTAAAATATGGAGAATAGTATGGAGGTTCCTAAACTATATTTTAAAATTTATTTAAATATTTAAATAAATTTAAAAAAATTATTTCACAGAAATTTGTAAAAATCATCATAACTTGATGATTTATGACAATGAGCCATTCTGATGGCTGTGTAACCAGCACCTGGCTTCAGGATAGAATATTCACATTATTCTAGAGACTTCCTCACATCCCCACTCACAACCTCTCTCTCTCACAAAGGTAACCACTGCTCTGACTTCTAACATAGATTACATTGCCTCCTTTTTCTCTTTATATAAATGGAAGCAAAGAATAGGTATTCTTTTGGGTCTGGATAATTTTGCTCAGTATTCTGTTTATAGAATTATTCTTATATTTTCGTGTAGTTCTTGTTTATCTTCATTGCTGTATTGTATTCCATTGTATGAATATACTACAGTGTACTTAACCATTCTAATGTTGACTGGCATTTGAGTTGTTTCCAGTGTTTGGCTACTGAAATAATGTTGTTCTGAACATTCTTGGAATTGACTTTCATTGCACAGACATACACATATCCTAGGCATGAATCATAGCATATGGGTAAGTTCAATTTTAGTGGATACTGTCCAAATAGTTTTTCAAAGTGAATGTAATGATTTCCATTCTCCTTACCAGAGTACAGGAATTTCCACTCTTCACAACAACACCATTTCTTGTACTGTCAATCTTATGAAATTTTAGCCTTTCTTTGAATATGCAGTTATATTCCATGGTGGTGTTTTATTTGTAGTTCCCTAGTCACTATCTCCAAACATTAGTTTTCAACCTGTCTCTATTGTATTTTTTCTTAGCTTTTGTTTCCAATACTGCCCTGAAGACACTACATTTGGGATACCCACCCAGGCCTGGGTGGTCACTCACTAGACCTCAAGAGGCCAGAGCCAAGTGCCAACCAAGGACATCACAGACTTGCAGGCTCAGCCAGCATCAATCCTGAGCAAGGCTTCTGCCCAGTGTGGAGTCCCCTGCAGAATCAGCAAGCCTAAGAAATATTATCAACTCATTGCACTAAAGTCTACTGGGGGTTCCTGCTGATATACTCCAACCCATTTTTGAAAAAGTAGTGTTTTCCAGCATCCTCACCTATCCAGAACATAAATAAAAACTTGGGAGTTTCTTGCTTATTAATGAAAGCTATGAAGTCTGCTATGAAGTCTAAGTCCAACTGGGCCCAGAACCCAAGTTGTACCATAATGGTATTTCATCCAACCAAAGAACAGTTTAATGATTTCAATAAATACATTGCTTATATGGAATCCAAGCAGGCCTGGCTAAGATAATTCCACCCCAGGACTGGAAAGCCAGAGAGACCTATGATGACATCGATGACATCTTAATAGCCGCTCCCCTCCAGCAGGTGATTTCTGGGCACGCAGGTGTGTTTACTCAGCACCACAAAAAGAAGAAAGCCATGACCGTGAGCGAGTATCGCCGCTTAACAAACAGTGAAACACACCAGACTCTATTCTACTCTGATTTTGAGGATCTGGAGCGAAAATATTGGAAAACACGCCCCTATGGTTCACCAGTATATGGTGCGGACGTCAGTGGCTCCTTATTCGATGAAAACACGAAGCAGTGGAACATTGGACATCTGGGAACCATTCAGGACCTGCTGGAACAGGAGTGCGGAGTGGTCATTGAGGGTGTCAACACCCCCTACCTTTACTTCGGCATGTGGAAGACCGCCTTCGCCTGGCACACGGAGGACATGGACCTTTACAGCATCAACTACCTGCACTTCGGGGAGCCCAAGACTTGGTACGCAGTGCCCCCGGAGCACGGCCGGTGCCTGGAACGCCTGGCCAGGGAGCTTTTCCCGGGCAGCTCGCGGGGCTGTAAGGCCTTCCTGCGGCACAAGGTGGCTCTCATCTCGCCCACGGTCCTCAAGGACAATGGCATCCCCTTCGGTCGGGTCACTCAGGAGGCTGGAGAGTTCATAGTGACGTTTCCCTATGGCTACCACTCTGGCTTCAACCATGGTTTCAACTGCGCAGAAGCCATCAATTTCACCTCCCCGTGCTGGATTGATTATGGCAAAGTGGCATCGCAGTGAAGCTGCGGGGAGGCCTGGGTCGCCTTCTCCATGGACGCCTTCGTGCACATCCTGCAACTGGAGCGCTACGAGCTGTGGCAGGACCAGACCATGGTGGACCACACGCAGCCCACGGAGCCCAGCAGCCAGTTCCTGAATGCCTGGAGAGAGGTCCGCGCTCCTGGGGGACCCGCGCTCCGCCGGAGGCACTGTCCATTCCGCAGCACCTCGCACCGCTGTCCGCCCGTGGCCGCCTGCCATGGGACCCTCTGTCGAGCCCCTGTGGATCCTGCGTCCCTGCCCCCCTCACCGGCCCGGGGTTCTTGCTCTGCTGCCCATTATGGGGCTGCGGCTGCCTACAGGTCCGCGGAGCCCGGCCTGACTCCGCCGCTGACCGCAGGTCCATCTGCTGCGGATCTCCACCTACATGGATGATACAGTCCTCGTCGTCATCCTTGGGAAGAGGGGACTCAGGATCCGAGTGTCCGGGCCCGGACTAAGAGGCGCCTCTCCTTAGACACAATGCACCCATCTCTGGACTTCGAAGCTCAGCTCCCGTTTGCTGGCGATCCCTTGATGGACAGCCCTGCATTGCTGAGCCCATGACTGCAGCATCCTTCTAAGCCTTCCGGGTGCTGTTGTGCCCCTGGTCTTCAACACTTGGATCCTCCATTGGATCCCGAAAATCCGATGCACCCTGGCCCATGCCTGCCATCTCTGGAGGGTATTACATCCAGTGTCCTTGACAGCCTCCCTTTGATTCCTCCCTACATCCCTGGGACTGTGAGAGTGTTTCCCAGGGATGATGCTGGGAACTGCAGGGCCCCCGTGAGCTTCTGTGAGGATTTAAGTTGGGACCAGTCTTATGCATCTAAGAGTCTTGTCCCAGCAACAGAAACCAGTCTCCCGCACACCCTTGACTGTGATCCCCTGGGGCTAAAGCTAGAGGCACCTGCATCTCTTGAGTCCTGCGAGGAATTCCTCACCAATGCATGGTATTCAATCTGTGAGCCCATGACTACTGAAGAATTTGCTCAATGTGACTTTATCTGACCCTCCACCCCAGAAACCACAGAAGCTCCCAGCCAAGCAACAATCTGGGCTGGGCCTGTCCTCAGTGGAGATGCTTTATCTCCTAGAAAGAACACATTTCTCAAGCTGCCATATGCTTTCTCCTACCATGACAACCAGGGCTCCTAACAGCCTCTGAAGTGGACCTTCCCACAAGGACAGCTGCCATAGAATGTTGTACCTCTCAGGTATTCTCATTCCGCTGCTGAACTTTGATGGGCCTTTGGCTTCTGCCTTGGCTTGGATGGTATGGACACTGCTTGCTTCTGATGGCAGGGAATGGTCCAAACGTGGGGCTGCCTGGGCCCCTGGACACCAGCCGTGTACCTTGTTGCTTCATCTTCTGGGCCCTGCAAACTAAGGACACTGCATAGTGGCCATCTTGCACCCCTCCTAAGGCACTGTAGCTGTATGGGCAAAAGAGCCTGCATTTTCCACCACTTCTTTCTCTTCACCACAGACCATAAAAAGCTATAGTAGCAAGTTCACAGTGTGCTTCCAGCATTATGCATTCCAGTAAGATTTTTTCTTTTAATTGCCCATCTTCGTACAGCCTAAAAATATCATCTTTTTTTTTTTAAATGTATTTATTTTCGGTTGCATTGGGTCTTTGTTGCTGCGCATGGTCATTCTATAGTTGTGGCGAGCAGGGAAGCTACTCTTCATTGTGGTGCGTGGGCTTATCGCAGTGGCTTCTCTTGTTGCAGAGCATGAGCTCTAGGCACACAGGCTTCGGTAGTTGTGGCACGTGGGCTTAGTAGCTGTGGCTCGCGGGCTCTAGAGTGCAGGCTCAGTAGTTGTGGTGCACAGGCTTAGTTGCTCCGTGGCATGTGGGATCTTCCCAGACCAGGGATCGAACCCATGTCCCCTTAACTGGCAGGCGGATTCCCAACCACTGCACCACCAGGGAAGCCGTGGAACGTGCATTTTCAAACGCAGAAAACTGACTGATTGACATCTGTAAAACAAACAGACACAGAAGGCACATGAGAGGCAGTGCAACACAACCAAAGCAGGATATTCCTTGTTTTTGATAAAGCAACCCTTTAGAATAGGAACTTTCTGGAGACACTGTGAAATGAATTTTCCTTGTAAAATTATCATCCATCTTTCACACGTTTGATAAATATGTGCAATCTATCTACGATTCCCAGATATGACGGCTCCATCAGAAAAAAAATAAAAAATAACGGTACCAGGTGCCATTCCTGGGCCTTGTCCCAAGGCAGCCAGTGGAAGAGTCTATTTTATTCTCTTCTCCCCTCATTAAACAATAGCAGCGGCAGAGGAGAGCATTTGGATTTGAACAAATGGCATCCAATACCTAACATGCGAAGCAACTCTTTCAAGCGTTAGATCCTAAGTGTCTGATGGTCCCAAGGATCAGGAGGGCTTATTTTTCTGAAGACGGTTGGCAGCAGGATCCCCCGTCGTCACCATCCCAACGCTTACGAGAATGCGTCATTATCCAGTCAGCAACTGGGGGGGTCCTCTCAGCTGGGTTCTTCATCACCGCCCGGTGGAAGCTGTTATCCATATAGGACACCATCTGCCCCCGCGGCCCGGGCCAGGGTGTCTGTGCGCCCTCGGCCGCCGCCTCCCGCCTGCGCGCTCCGCCCGCCCGCCTCGGCCCAACCAGCCAAACCTCAGCGGCAGCGGCTCGGCGGGGCGAGGGTCGCGCGGCGCCCGGCGGCCGGAAGCTCCTGCTTCCTCCGCCAACTTCGCTCCGCGCGGCCGGGAAGGCTCCCTCCGGACCCTGGCTCTACACGCCTCCCCGGCTGCTCTCGGGGACTGCGGCTGCAGGTCCTCCCGGCCCCAGCGGGCCGGAGTTATTTTTAGAGAGTTCGGTGAGAAGGTAGGATGGCGGGGTGGAGGGCACCAGCCTCCCGCTCCTCAGCGCGCAGGACCGCCCCCTCCTCTCCGGGACTCGCGTCACCGCCCGGGGCCCCCGGGGAAGCACTCGGGCACCGCGGCTGCCGTCTGAGGACCGGCTCAGGTGCGGGCGCCGCGAAGTCGGGTCGCTTCGGCCGCCGTTCCCGCCGCGCCGAGGCTACGTCTACTGCGTTCGGCCAAGCCCTCCAACTGCTGCTGCCTCCCCTCGGGCCGCGCCGCCGCCTCCCCCAAGCGGCGCGCGCAGAGAGGCCAGAGCGCCGCCCCGCTGAGCCCTCGGCCCGTTGTTTCTCGGCAACTTTGTTCCCGGGCTGCAGGCGCTGGAGGGAAGGGGCCGAGGGCAGCCGGGTCCGGACTCCCGGCGGCGGGCGTCGCGCACAGCCCCCCGAAGAGTGTTTGGGAAGCGGCGACTCCCCTCCTCTTCCCCGCCAGTTTCTCCTCCTGCGCCTCTGTGCATCCCCGCCGCTCCTCGGGGAGCACATCAGTGATGTTTTATGATGTTTCACATACATTAAAATATTTAGGTCCTTATAGCACGCGGAACCATACCGAATATTTTGTAATCACCTATAAGGAAAAAGAATATGAAAAGTTATATATATATATTTTTATATATATATGGCTGAATCACTTTGCTGTACACCTGAAACTAACAGTGACATTGTAAATCACCTATACTTCAAGTAAAAAATAATAATAATTCTTTCACAATACAGTGGACCATACCAAAAAACATTTAGATTCTTCAGAATTCAAAGATGCATCTTGATGGTCATGTCTACACGTCAAACTTCTCACATTGTCAAATAGCTAGATATTGTGATTGCTTATTTCTTTACTGAAGGAAATCGTCTCTGGGGGAGAAAAGAATATTCCAGTCAAAATCAGTTTTTAAATTCCTATAAAGGTTTCCTAACCAAGAGTCATCCACCTCTCCAACAGTTTTCCTTCTGCATATAAGAAAATCAGTTTTGTTGTGGTGTTAGTTTCTTCCAAATAGCTTGGACATCTGGAGTTTCATTCAGTTTATAGCTCCAGGCGGTGTGTCCTAATTGGTCTGAAAAATCAATCAGTAATAGTACCAGCCAGTGATTGACTTAACAAAGGGTAGTTAATTAAACTTTTCTACTTTCATTATTTCATTTAAGTGTCACAACCATTCTATCAGGATTTCTTGTTCAAAATTACCCTGCTGGTAAATGTGGGAGCCAGAAATCACACTTTTGACCAAATTAAAATCCACAAGTCGTAAGTTTCCAAGCTGAGACAAAATGCAAGCAACATGTTCTCTAAGTAACTATGTTAATTGAGTCAACAAGCATTTTCTGGTAAATTTACAGTTCAAGGAACAATCTATCAGCTTGGGGATGTAATGGCTAATAAAACAACATCCTTATAAGAGATAATAAAAATTTTTAAAAAAACACGATTGTAAAAATGAAGAAATGTACACAATGCCACTTTGTCTGTCCCTCACGCATGATCTAGAAAATACCTTTATTGCAACTCACTGATTAAAATGCATGAAAATGTGCATATACAAGACACAGTCACAAACTAAATATTCTCCTTTGATATCCTTTATCTCAAACAGAAATCACCATTAAAAATCAATTTCTGAATATATGAGTTAATAGGATTAATCTTTATAAAAGTGGGTCGGATTTCAGTCTTCTTATATGAGTATAGTAAGTTTTAAAATTTGTCATCCTACCTTTATTATTGACATCCTTGTATTTAAAAACAAAACGTTAAGGAGAAGGGATTATTCTAAGTTCTTTGGAACTACTATCAAGAACTCCTTCCCATTGTGAAATGATGTAACTCTCATGTAATGACAACACCAGAAAACAAATAATGCTTTTAAACTTTTATTTTGTAAAAAACATTTATTTGATCTGAATTTCTATACCACATGAATGGTCACTCTAATTTCTGATACTTATGCACAGTTACAAATGTCACTTTTCTGTAGACACATTCAGTATTGCTTGCTCTAAGTCAGAGGTTTCTGAAGAGTCATTTACCAACACTCAAAAACAATTTTTTTCTCAAATAATTTACTGCATTATCTACTTATCTTTTGCCAAATATTCTCTAACATACACACATATTACCACTTGTAACACATTTACATGAGTAGAGCAAAATGCTCCTAACCCATTTTTAGGATCTACACTAAGTAAAAAATTACCCGATCCCTGGAAACTACTTTCTGAGCCCTTATAATCTATATAAACAACCAAGGAATTCATAGATAATAGACCTAAAATTAATCATCAAATTATTCCAAAACTATATAGCAAGACAAGATGGCAAAATAATTCATAAAAACGGGTGAAAGAATGTAGTAATTTTTAAAATTTGACAAATGAAAGCATTGCATAGAAACTACCTCAGTTTGCTGATAAATTAAGATTATTATATTATTGTTTGTTTTGGGAAAGTAGCATGGACTCCTCTTATGTAAACTGTGTATTTACCTAAGGAATATATATATGTAGTCTTATCAATGCCTGCTGGGGAAGTAATAATGTGAAGTCAGCCCAAGATCAAGGCTTCTAAGTTTGGTAATGGAAGCTTTCAGAAGTCACTGTAGTCGGTGAGCTCCAAACACCATCACTCTGTTCTGAAGAAGAATGAATTTGCCTCCTTGAATCTCCTTATATTGAGTCCTTGAAGACCACACCCACTTCTTTCAAGTGAGTGCATTTCAGGGGTCTTTGGATGGGTGTTAATATGGGTAATTAGATCTCTTAAAATCAGAGGGAAAGATCTATTTAACACCCTGGCTAATCTTCATGAACACAGCTCCACAAACATCATCTCATCAAGAGACACAGATTTTACAACAAACCCACCCATGAATGCCACCTGTATATCTAAATTTCTGGACATCAAGGACTTTAACAACTTACAAAAAAGCTAGAACACATTGTTTCATCAGTTAGTGACTTTAGAAAACCTGTTGGAAAACTCGGAAATATTTTACCTGAGGTTTGTTTATATTCTGTATTGGAGGATGCGCTTTACTGATTGATTTATTTTTGTATCTCAGTGTAAGACTTTAACGTAACAGCATTTTTGGCCACCAGAATGGAGATTTCTCCTGTCCCTCACACTCCATATCAAGCCCCCCAAGGCCTCCCAGCGAGAGCAGAACTGGAGATTCTCTGCCTGGTGTGCCTTAAGCCAGCTAAGGGGGAGCAGTAGAGAAAGGATGAGATGCCCCAGTTCAGCGACCCTCTGGGCCAAGGGAAGGGAAGAGGAGTTGTACTCATGTATGGAGTTTATATCGACTTATGTCTCAGTCCATTTAGTTCTCTGTTTATGCGGGGAGTTATTTGCCACCTTGAGCCAACCTCCATCCTAGTTACCACTGGTTCCAAATATTCTTCGTGCAGTCACGGAAAACCAAACTGTGGATTCTGAAGAATCAGCTCAGAGCTTGGCACAGCGTTCTTAGAGCACTGCCTTGGCTATGCAGAAACCCTTGGGTCCAGCAACAGTCTGAGCTGGATGAGAGATGGAGGGAGGGAGCCCCATTTTCCAGGATGTCCCACTTTGTGCATATGCATGATTCCCCTAAGAGGTCACCATTCCTCTTCTTCCTTTGAGGTCTGGGAGTTTCCCTGGGTTTAGCTATTAAGGGATAGGGCAGGAGGTGCCTTTTGGTTCTGGAGCCATAGGACAGGGTCTCAGCTGGAGGAGACCCAGCTGAGCAGGTAACTATTCATGGGGCAGAGTGTGGGCAAAATGGATTGTCACCTTTTGGAAGCAGCAAGTCCCCCAGTTCTCCTGACCCTCCAACATCACTGCATGGAGTCAGTAAAATGGGCAAGGTGTGGACTATGGGAATACGGAAGGAAGGGAAGTGAGAGCCTAGTAGTTGTGGGGATGGGGGCAGAGCACTTTTTCTGTCAAGGTCGCTGAACAGAACATTCTCCCCTCTTTTTTTTTTTTTAATATGTTTATTTATTTATTTATGTATTTATTTATTTGGCTGTGCCGGGTCTTAGTTACAGCATGTGAGATCTAGTTCCCTGACCAGGGATCCAACCTGGTGCCCCTGCATTGGGAGCGTGGAGTCTTGGCCACTGGACCACCAAGGAAGTCCTCCCCTCTTAAATTCAGAGAAAAAAAGCAGTGATGGGTGGAAGAGTTGCCTGTGTCCTGGGCAGTAGAGCATTTCTCTGGTGTTCTCCAGATATACCCAATCCAATCCTACAGGTAGAGGAGTCTGCACATTTTTTTACCTCCTAGAATTTCTCCTATCAGGAACTCCCAAATTCCCCACCTGAACCGGGGGCTGCTGAGCTTTTTCTGCCTGAGTTGCTTTTCCCCTAGGTGAACCATGTCAGCACCATGACAAGGTCCAACAACTATAAATATCAACCAGCCTTCCATGTCTCTATGAAGTTAAATGTTTGCCAAAGTGTGAGGATAAGAATATTTATTAGCAGTTTGCTAGCTGTAGTTAGACATTTTAAATATTTGACATGTGGTATGTGGACCTCAATTTGTACTCTTGCTCTGACCTCATAAATATTTTTATTTTTTTAAAAATATTTTGTATTTTAAAAAATTTTGGTAAAGTATGACAGTCAGAGGAACCAGCTGCGGGCACCCTGTACAAGTCGTCAAGTGAAGCTTTCCTTTGACACCCACCTCTTCCCATTCTAGTGCCTGCTCCCCGTCCAGCTTCTTTGAAAATTGCTTTTGTCCTCTGTAACTACTGATGAAATAAAATTTATATTTTAAGGCAGGACAAGAGAAATTAAACGTAAATTTCCCTTTCAGTGTCTGTTTAGGCCTCCTCTCCCCACAATGTGCCGTGTGCATCTGCATTACACATTAACCAGAGCTTCTGATGCTTCTTACTCACCTCTTCATAATTTTAAGTGTGATCATTTAAGATTAGAGGGTAGTGAATTCATACTTTTCAGGATGTGAAGATCTAAAATTTTGCATATGGTGGTAATAGGATGTGTTCCTAGTACATCTGAACTTATCACTTGATGTGGTTCAGTGCAGGCCACCCTAAAATGTGCCACTTTGACATTCTGGTTATACTTAAGAGACAACCAAGGAGGACACTCTGAACTTTCGTTGTCCCCCTGAAAGCAGGAAATAAATCTCCCATACAAAAGGTATCCTCCTGTTAACAGAATGTAGAGAGATATTCTAACCACCAAAGATAGGAAACTGAAAGCTAAGAAGGCTGCATAAACAAACTGTGTTAGTTTACTAATTTAATACCCTAAGACAAAACTTCTTTGTTTTGTCAATTTTTCACAAATGTATTGTTTCTTGTCTAAAAGGTATAAAAGCTGCCTACTTGGGTCACTTCTCTGAGTCTCATTTTTCTATGAGCTCCCATACATATGAATCAAATTTGTTTTTCTCCAGTTGATCTGCCATATGTCAATTTAATTATTAGAGCAGCCAAAGAACCTAGAAGAGAAGAAAGAAAAAATTTTCCTCCCCACACACCCATTAACAAGATACGTGATGAATTAACTATGACTTGAGTCTGCTATGCTATGAAGTAATTCCCGGGGCACATAAAGCCTGATCATCACTGAGGTAGGGCAAAGGGAAGAAAAAAACAAATGGTAAGTGCTCATGCCTGATCATTCAAATCTTCCACCTTGAGGTGAGTAGGGGATGTGTGAAGAATTTTAAACCACTGATTCTCAAACTTGCCGGAGCGTTGGAATCACCTGAGGAGTTTTGGAAAACGGCGATGCCTCTGTCCCATCAGAGAAGTTCTGATGTAATGTTCCGGGGCATAGCCTAAAATTGGGGAGTTTTAGAAACTCCCCAGGTGATTCTAACGTGCAGTCAAGTTTGAGAACCATTGTCCAGATTTAAACCTAGAATGTTCCTCCGTTTCTATCTGTACATTCACCATTCCACAGTTTTTGAAATTACATTACTCAGAACTTGATATATTGATAGATAATATGTTATTGATTAAACAGAGTTCCATATATACCTATATATGGCATGGTCTGGCACAATATTTCTTTGATTATACATCTAATTTCACCTGGCACACATATGCATTATTCTTTTTGAGTTGAAAATGTGGCCCCGTCCTGCCTGTGTTGCCGGATTGGCATTGACAGTAGTGTGTCTATTAAAGCTCTCTAACTTTCATGTACTGGGATCCTGACTCATTAAAATCAATAATTTTCATGACTCTCAGAGAGAGGGCTAGGTAGCATTGGTGCTTAAATCTTTGTCCTACCACCTGAGAAGCAGATTTTGCTGTCTGAGAGTAGGATACTGGTCACTGTAAACTTTGCTAAATATCCAATTTAACCTTAATTTTTAAAGTGTATTTATGTTGAAATGTGCTGAATAAGAATGAGAATTCTATCAGAATATAAGGCTACTGCTTCTAGGTTTCATCCCATTCCTGCTATGTCCCCTTACTGAATTAAGTAATTTAGTTGACCTCCATTGTCTATTGAAGGCCAAGTATGTGCCAAGGATACAATATGTTACTCTCCATTTCTCTCATTAAATTGGTGGATGCTTAGATGCTTGGATACTACTAGACTGAAAATAGTAAGAAGGTAAGGACAGTATTTTTTTAGTTACTATCTTCCCACTATCTTACACATGCTTAAAACGTAGAATACTATAAAAATGTGGTGAATGAATGCATAAATAAATGAAAGAGCCCATATAAACAATATTTTTCTGGCATTAACAAAGTTTTCCAAAATACAGGTAACATAATAGGACTGAAAATAATAAATCATAATGTCAACAAAATGTAAGAAATAAACTGATTTCCAGATTCATAGGCCGAGGAAATTCTATTATTTTGAGATTTGAAATGACTATACTGTAATTTTATTCTATAGGTTGGATTTTGAGATTTCCTCAGGATGGCAAATATATATTAGTGTAAGATAAATATGCCTAGTGATGGGAAACAGAAAACAAGACTTAGACAGTCAGGATTTATTTTTTTTTTATTTTTAAAATTTTTATAGGAGTATAGTTGATTTACAATGTTGTGTTAGTTTCAGGTGTACAGCAAAGTGAATCAGATATGCATATACTTATATCCACTCTTTTTTAGATTCTTTTCCCATATAGGCCATTACAGAGTATTGAGTAGAGTTCCCCGTGCTGCACAGTAGGCCCTTATTAGTTATCTGTGTTATATATAGTAGTGTGTATATGTCAATCCCAATCTCCCAATTTATCCCTCCCCCACACTTACCCCCTGGTAATCATAAGTTTGTTTTCTACATCTGTAACTCTATTTCTGTTTTGTAGATAAGTTCACTTGTACCCGTTTTTAGATTCCACATATAAGCGGTATCATATGATATTTGTCTTTCATGAGACAGGATTTAAATAGGCATATATATAAAATCACTTAGCATTAGGCGATATAAACATCATGCACTGACAAAAACAAAACAGATTTGCATTTGAAAGGGTAATACACACGATTGAGAATTCACATTTCTAGAAATAGAATGATACATATATCCTGTAAGAAAGAAGAAAAAGAAACTGAATAAAGGAGGAAACAAAGAAAAGAAAGAAACCATGAAATCAAAACAAAGAAAATAGCTTGGTGTATGGTCATGGGATAAATGATGACTGAAATGTGAAAAAATTGCATAAACTGTAATGTGCTAAATTCCATGAAACTGAGAGTTCACTTCTTTCAGATACTCAGGGCAAGTGAAAATCTCTCGAATGAGTTAGGGGACAGGCTGATTTGCTCTAACAAAGACTGTGACTCAGAGGCTGGTTTTCTTTTTTCTTTCTTTTTTTTAGTGGGGGCTGCCCTGAGTGGCATGCGGGATCTTAGTACCCTGACCAAGGATGGAACACTGAAGTGGAAGAGGACCGCCAGGAAAGCCCCCAGAGGCTGTTTTTCTTTCACGTGTCCGTTCATATATAACAGGTAATCAAGAGGAAGATTGATATCTTCAATAACTGGCTTTTTTCTAAGTGCACAAAAAAGAGCTTATTGATGCCATCTCTTAGCCATCCTGAGAAAATATCCTGAGCAAGGGGATCTAAGTGTAAGAAAATAATGTACTGTGTTCCAAAGCAGTTGTGTTTCCACCCTATTGGGTCAAGATTAGGCACATGACACACCAAGCTTCGAAACTTATCTGGAAGTGCTGGATGCACATTAAAAGCTTTTGTTTGTTTGGCTTGGTTTGGTTTAGAAGACAAAAATTCAATGATAAGAACAGCAGAAGAAATATACATGAGGTTATGTTCCATGAAAATAAACTGATCTTCAACAAGAACGATGTCATAGTGTTCTGGGTTAGAACCAGGAATGAGTTCTCCAGAAGAGTCAACTCTGCTTTTCACCATCGCCAAGATGTCAAGTGTTCACCTTTTTAGCATCTGGCTCCTAAGGGTCATGGACAAGGAATACCTACTTATCTTTGAATCTCTTAAATAGAAGGCTAAGTCAGAATTGATTCTCCAAATTTGGAAATGCTTATCAGAAATGTGCCCTTATTCTGTCCATCTATATTACCTAGCTTTCATAGAACACGTTCTCTCTACTCTTGTCCCCTGTTTCATGTAGCCCTTCATTAACTAACAAATTTCTTTATCAGCTTCTTTTGACAAACTGCATCTCCCCAGGTGATCTCAGATTGTATAATTTTACTTTATTTGCCTTCAACTCATCACTTCTTTCCATTTCCACCTAAAATTCCTGAGTGCTTTCTGTTGACACTCAAATTTCAGTGAGCAACAGTCATTACACCTTGAATTTCATAAGCTTAATTTTGCCCCTTTTCAAAGAAAGTTTTATAGCTAATAGTCTTCTTATTTAGTTTGCATTTAGTTGTACATACTGGCAGAATTAGCTACTGTGGGCCTTTGGACTTGTCTTTGATTGGAAGGTGAGGAAAATGTGTACTGGATACATTTTCGTAGCTATAATATCAAGAATTTCTTATTCTAAAGACGTTTCTACATCTTTCAGTTTTGATGACCTTTATTAGAATTAATGTCATCTGGGTCATATTTACAATTGAGTAATAAAATCAAGGTGAGACCACTGGGAACATTGCCAGTTAAACCCATCATGTGAGTCTTCTCATCCCCAGAAGAGGTTATTTATTTATTTAGCTGGTCTCTTTTCTTGTGTGTGTGTGTGTCAGAGATTTTTCAAAAGAAGATTCTGCAAAAAAAAAAAATCTTCAGAGAAGATTATCGATGGAAATAAAAAAACTGATACAGAAAATTCAGCATATGTGTAGTTTAAACAGGGAGATAAACATGTAAAACAGAGAATGTATAAAGTGAGAAGAGAACATGGCCCATGATAAATTCCTGGGAAAGCTATAATTTTAAAGAAACATTAAGGAAAATGAGCGGAATAATGGCAAAATAAAGGAAATAAATGGTACTTTGAAAGCATAAACTGAGTGCTTACCATGTGAGCTCGATTTTACCAGCACCGTATAGTTGACCTTTATCACTGCAGCTAAAGATACTAAGAATTAGCGGAGATGACTGCCCAGGTTCTCCTCCTGTCGGCTTTCCTTTGATTCCTTGCTAGTGACTAAGGATTCAAGATTATGTTAAATATAGTTCCTGTTATTAGATAATGAAAAATGCAGAAAATATGATTTTCGTCCCCAGCTCAACTCCTGATGTGTGATTTTGGTCAAATTTCCTCATATCTCTTTGATATTTTATTACATTTTTAATAGAATATTTTTTTAAACATTTTATCTCTTAATTTTCTATCTTTTTTATAGGATTTAATTTCTGTTCACCTAAAACATTTGTCTTTTAGAGCATGAAAACTTTCAAACTTTGGGGGACTCTGAATTGTACAAGCATGCCACTGTTTTAAAGGGAAGGGCTTAAGTTTATTGCTTTCTTACTAGAGAAAATCATAAGGAAATACCTTTTTTTTAAAAGATAGGAAGAAAATCTAAAAAAATTGGAAGAAGAGAGACTTGTTGCTGTGTGGAAAGGAGATTAGTAGCAATTGTTTCCTTCAATCCCATTTTAGGAAAAGCATCATGTTACTTTATCTGCAGCCACGAGGAATTCTTCCTATGTGAGTTTCTCCCCTCACCAATGGTTCATTTCCAAGATACCTGGGAAACATCCACAACTAACCTGCATTA
Source organism: Delphinapterus leucas (assembly GCF_059928025.1). NCBI lineage: Eukaryota > Metazoa > Chordata > Mammalia > Artiodactyla > Monodontidae > Delphinapterus > Delphinapterus leucas. The sequence goes on from NC_143135.1 coordinate 78,029,752, forward strand.
ACATAATCCTTTTAAGTAGAAAAATCACATTTACTGAAAGGAAGCAGCCTGTGAAAATCAAAAAAGGATGATGAAGAAAAATTTGTCTGATATGTAGAGCCTTGTGCTTGGAAGATCAGCACAGTTTCTAGAGAGTTAGAGTCCAGGGAAGCTTCTCATATGGAGTGAAGGAACCGTTGCCTCAATAAATGTTCAGACTAATCTGACATCATTTCTCAACAATTCTGTGGTAACATTGTTCTTCATCAACCAGGTAAAAACATTACCATAGAGTCTATTATTCCCCTCAACATCCTATCCTTGAACACAAATCTGTAATTCTGTATATATAAAAAAGTGTGTCTTGTTTTAGGTAATGTGTGGCTGGACTGTATAACTAATTTTTTTTGCATTTCTCTTCCATATTATTATTTATTTATATTCTTACATGCAAGTTTTCCACTATCTTCTGTGTTACTGCCTTACATGCTCTAGATTTTATATATAACTTTAGGAATCAGTTAGCATATCTATATAAACTATTTTATGGATCTTGTTGTCAATGAAAATTCAGTTAACAATCAAGATAAGGAAAAAAAAGAGCATTTTACTCAAGCCAAACTGAGGAGTATAACCCAGGAGACGGATCCTCAGAAGCTCTGAGAACTATTCCACCTGTTAGAAATGGAAGGAACAGTCACATAAATTTTCAGGACAAAGGGATCATACATCAAAATGACATATCGATATTTTATATAAAGTTCACCAAAGATATACAGTCCAGGTAACTCATACAAAGTGAGCAGCAAGTCGTTATGATCCCTTACAGAGTTGAGAAAGAATACTCTTCTTCAAGAAGTTACATTGCCAACATTAGAAGAAAGGGAAGAAAACGATCTTTATGCTCGAGTGGGCACCCCCATGTTTGAGGAGGTCTAGTTAGTGTGGAATGCAGATGCACACTGCACATGAGGGAGGGAGAGAGGAGGCCCAGACAAACAGAGGAAGAGAAGTTTATGTTTAAATTTTCTTGTCATACCTAAAAATACAAATATTATTTCATCATTATCAATGTCTCACCTACTTTTTTCCATCAACTAGTGCAGTGGTTTCAAATGGGGGTGATTTTTTCTTCCAGAGGGCAATTGTTGATATGTGTAAAAATTTTTGGTTGTCACAGTTGGAAGTTACCATTGATATTTCATGGGTAGAGACCAAGGATTCTGCTAAACATCCTACAAGGCAGACCTACAAGAAAGGAAAAACCAGTCCCAACTGTCAATTGCTCTGATGTTGAAGAAGCCCTGAAGTAGAAAATCTTAATATAGATGAATAGTAAGACTTTTAATTAGCCAGTAACAGGAGAGAACAGGCAGGAATAAATGGAAAGCTAAGAATGAAAATAAAATGTTGTCGGTCTAAGATTTATATGGGATTCCCTGAAATCACTCTAGATGATTAAATTCATATCTACTAGCAAACAATATTTTTACTTGGAATTTTGTCACTGTGATTTAAGACTTTCTGCCTTTCAATCTGTAAACATATTTTCAATACTGTGAATAATACACCTGAATACATTCCTTGATTATTTTGTTGCTTATTTATTGACACTTGTTTTAGGTACTGAGGAGTAGCCATGAACAAGACAGACATCATGCCTACCCTTATGAAGGTTATAGTCAGGGAGCAAGGAACTGAATAAATGCTACAGGAATCGTAGTTAAAATTTGAGTCAGTGTGTGAAAGGGGAAAAAAGGGAGTATATTAAAGGAAGATAAAATGAAGTATAAACTTAGGCTAGTGTAAGGGAGTGGCATTTGAAGACAGACTTGAAGGGTAAATAGGGTGGGGTAGGTGGAGATCCTGAGGTGGGAACGAGGTCAGGTACAGGACCTAGAGGAAGACTGGAAGGACCGGAACAGATCACCACATTCCCCTATTCTGCCTCACTATGGATCAGTTTTAGAAGATTCCACACTACAGAACCACACACCACCAGGGAATCTTAGATCTCAGGAAAGGAACAGGATTTTCTTGAGCATGGCTAATTTTCAGGTAGTTTGGCATCTTGCATCAGAATTTGGATGTAGTGATGCTTGCTGTCCGCTAATTCCAATGAACTGTATCTTCCTTCTTTGTCCAGAGTCAGGAAACCTGTATCCAATGGAAAAGACTTTTTGCACTTGTAGATTTTAGAGACAAAGACTCCTTCTCAAAATGAAGGCTTTATAGAGCCTTGAGCATAATAATGTATCACCCAAAGAATTTCAATTAACTTTATCACCCAGCCATTGCATACAAGTTCCATAAAGGCAGGTATGCTGCAGGATTTTCTTCATAGCTCTGTCACTGCTAACTAGGTCTGTACCTGGCACTCAGTAAAGAGAGGGTTTAATCATCATTATGATCAAATATCCTTTTTTATAACATATTTAATTTACTTATTTCATTGTGACAGGTCTTAGTTGTGGCTCGCTGGCTCCTTAGTTGTGGCATGCGCACTCTTATTTGGGGCATTCATGTGCGATCTAGTTCTTTGACCAGGGATTGAACCTGGGCCCCCTTCATTGGGAGCATGGAGTCTTAACCACTGTGCCACCAGGAAGTCCTGATTGTAATATCCTTTTAATCTCTTGGCTGTACCATCCTCCAGCTCTCTACGTGCTCGCACAGACATCACTCACCCAGCATTCCTCAGCAGCCTCTTCCGTGGAACGGTGTCTGTGAGCCTTGTGCTCCTGACCTTGAGAGCAGACCAAACAGAGCAAGCTCTTGCTGGCTTCACAGAAGATCTTCTTTGTCTCCTTATGGGTCCCACACATATGTCCCTCAGAGTTCAGGAATTGCCCGAGATTTTCTTTTCTGGCAATGGACACCAGATTCTTCAGAAAACAATTGGTTTTGAGGTTTGTTTGCTCTGATCGTTGCCTGCACACTGGGCAACTGGCAGAGTCTTCAGCTTGCCCCCAGAGAAGACAGAGACAGCACCTACAGAAGCTGTGTCCACAGCCTATGCTGACTGGGTCTAGAAGGTAATTCAGGCACACGAGGCAGGTGAGCTCTTTCTGGAAGGCTTCTGGGATGTCTGAGTTCATTTTTTCTGAGGGAAGGAAATCAGGAGTTTATTCCTCTTCCCCAAGGACAAAAGAGGCCCAAGGACCAAGAGGACTTGGTGTCAGCCTGCGACCTCCTGGGTGTGGAGGCCGAGAACCCTCCGGGTGGTGGGATCTGAGTACACACGGCCACTGGTCCTGCTCAGCAAAGGGATGCTGCAGCTGACGGAGCGTGAGTTGCAGGAAGTCCACCCATTGCTGACTCTCTGTGGACAGATAGTTGAGAACTGGCATGGGAACCCCATCCAGAAAAGAGTCTCTGTGTGTCTTCTTCCTGGTGCTCCAGGTTACCCACTACCTGGGTGCTGGTCAGGTAAAGAGCGTGAAGCGGTGCCTGAAGCAGCTGTCGCAGTGCATCCACACCATCTCCATACTGCACCTGAGAAGACAGTGCCCAGCAACCACGCCAACCTCTTCCACTGGCTGCCCAAGGAGCACATGTGCTTGCTTGTCTACCTGGTGACTGTGATGCACTCCATGCAAGCCGGCTACTTAGAGAAAGTGCAGAAGTCCAGAGACAAGACCCTCATGTAGCTGGAGAAGCTCCAGGTGCTCTACTGCAGCCCCATCCTGTCCTCCTTCCAAGTAATCCTGCTTGAGCACATCATCACGTGCAGGCTCGTGACAGGACATAAGGCCACTGCACTGCAGGAGATCTCCCAGGTCTGTCAGCTGTGCCAGCAACCCCCCTGGCTCTGCTCCAACCACTCAGCATACACTGCCGGGCTTGTATTGTGTCTCTGTCAACTGCATGGACAGCGCTAAAGCCCAGTTCACCACAGCTTTGCGGCTCACCAGTCACCAGGAGCTGTGGGCCTTCATGGTGACCAACCTGGTGAGTGTGTATATAAGGGAAGGAAGTAGACACCAAGAGGTACTATTCAGTTTGTCGGAGAGGATCAGTGCAGACCACAGCTTCCCTGTCAGCTCGCACTGCCTGCTAACGGCAGCTTTCCAAGTGCTTAGGCTCTTCATCTTCCAGGGACGCTATGAGGAGGCCAGTCGCACTTTACATCATGTTTGTCTCTGCGTATTTCTTGAAGCGTTTCTTTGCTTCTAGGGCATTTTGTACATAGAACAGTTGAAATAAGAACCTCAAAACTTACCATCTGTCCTGAAGTTAAGGTGCTTTTAGTGACCACTCTGTTATCTATGTATATGTAAAGTTAAGGATAAGTTCTTAAGTGTACACTTAAAAATTCAGTACTTGATATTTAATATTCCACTCTAGCTTTATGGAAGCCAACCCGTGTGTACGTGCATGCATGTGTGTGTGCGGGCTTTGAACCTCCCCTTCACTGCAGCATCTTTCCATTACATAAAGCTGTTGTAAATACCTTCCCGTGAGTCCAAATTCAGAGCCTCACAGTTTCTCAATCATAAGAACTTAAGACAGCCAGCAAGGAAGGCCCCAGGGAGACATTACAGCTAGTGTCATACAGCTAAGTGTTTAGAAAAAACAGATAAATAAAAGTCCAAACTTTAAGCACACAGGGGTGCGAGGGAGTAGCAGAAAGATTCCTGTTGATAGGTAAATTATTGAAAGCTGGTCAGACCCCTCGTGTGTGCCTCCCACTTCGTCCTGTCGGCAGTGGGGCCCTCAGGGTCTAAGGTTCTGGGGGCTCAGGTCCAGGAGTGCCAGGTTCCCTCACAGACGCCTAGCTGCCTTACCCTGTTGGGTCCTCACAGTTGCCCATGGGTGAGGCCAGGGTCCTCCCACTGGGGTAAGCACTCCGAGTTCCAGTTATTGGGAACACAGGCAGGGAAATCGGAAAGGGCCACTGGGCACAGAGAGTAAATTTGTTGGTTGCGTTGTCTTTGTTTCCTTAAAGGGTTTTTAATAAGCATGTTTGGCATACTTCTTTTAATGGGTTTGTAATGTCCTATATATATATATATATACACATATATACATATATTGTGTGTGTGTGTGGTACGCGGGCCTCTCACTGTTGTGGCCTCTCCCGTTGCGGAGCACAGGCTCCAGACGCGCAGGCTCAGCGGCCATGGCTCACGGGCCCAGCCGCTCCACGGCATGTGGGATCTTCCCGGACCGGGGCACGAACCTGAGTCCCCTGCATCAGCAGGCGGACTCTCAACCACTGCGCCACCAGGGAAGCCCTAGGATGCAGTAAGTTTTATAACGTAGGCTGGATAGTAAATTTAATTAACCAGTATTGAAAAACTTATCATAATATATTCAGGAAGTAGATTTAGTGGTGGAATTACAATGGTGAATATACAATTCAGTGTGGGGCAGCAACATTTAAATAAAAAACCAATGCTCTATCGTATGATGGTAAAATGGGAACAGACAATGTTCCCTGTCCTAACATCTCATCCTTCGTGGCCTAGGTGATGATCCTAAGTAAAATTAAAATAATATAAAACAATAACATAAGACCACCATGATTGCAATAAACACAATCACCCTCACACTTCTAGTATCTACACTAACAGAGCCTCCAACACACAGATGCACTTTTCCGAGATAATTAAAAATCAACTGGGCTCAAGCTCAATGTGTGTAATCTAATCAGTTTTTGACATCCACCTTCAAATCCTGAAAATTTAAACTTTTAGATTCTAGTCCCTAAGTTTTATTGCAAATCTCCTTTCCAATAAGATAATTGTTTTCTCTATTTATTAATTTATTCAGGCAAAGATTTGTTCAGTGCCCCTCATGAGGCACTTCCTTTCTTTAGGTCTTTTCCCTTATATTATTGTAAAAGAAAAGGACCTGCAAATTCTGGGTTCTCTAAGAAAAGAAGACTTATCCCCGTCTCCAGGGTCAGTGGAGATTTCTCTGTCAGATCGGTTTTCACCCTGAGGGTTAACCGATGTGTAGGACAGAGTAGATCATGAGGAAGGAGGAGAAAGTTGGGGGCTGACGTGGGTCTGGTTGGTGACCACGTCTGTCCATGCTGTGTAAGCCCTGGGTTCCTGTACTGGTATCAGGAAGTGGGAAGCACACGCCCACACTTCGGTGAGTTGAGCAAGCTCACAACACAGGTGAACAGCCTCGTCCCATATTCCAGACAAATGTCTGTCAGGCAAGCTTTTATTGTCAGGAAGATGGAAGACACCAACAAAATTTGCATTTGACACTGTCTTTATAACAAATAGCAATAAAAGGAGGTTCCATTGCAGTAGAAAGAGCCTAAAGACAATGAAGTAACCTTGATTTGCTGCAGCTGAGAAGGGTTCCCTCAGAGAAGGAGTCCTGAGCATCCAGTCCGGGTCCTGACTTAGCCCTGCTCACGGGTGGCCAGTGCAAATGAAAGGCCTGACAGGGAAAGTGAACAAGCCATCCTCGTACCTCCAAAGGAGGGAGCGCCTGGCAACGTCCACAAAACCCATACTCCCACTGTCAAAATCAAGGAACACGCCAACCCTGCCCTGAGGTTTCTCTATGTACAGAGGAGTGTCCGGGATGGTGGTCCAGAGACGGTAATGATGACCCTCCTTCACACACACAAGGAGAAAGTTGTCCCTGTTGGATTCCTTCAGTATGCCGTCATCCTTCCTTGTCCAGGAATCCTTACACACGCCTACAGCCCAGTCCCAAGAGCTGTCCACATCCACCTCCCAGTACTGTTTGCCAGAAGTGAAGCCCTGGGATCCCCATGCAGCAAAATACTGCGATGTTCTGCCATCCAAAGACACATAGAGGGTGTCATGCTCATACTTCAAACTTCTTGCATCATCAAACAGCCTGATGTGCTGGCTGCTTACTTCATTATTGAATGAAATTGTTACTGTGGAGAGATGAGAGAATACTCCAGTCAAAATCAATGTTAAAAATAAAATTATGTCTGTGAGAGAAGAGGGTCCACCTAGGGTCTCACTGGGAGAAAAAAGAAACACAAAAAAAACTCCTTAAGATTATAAGAAGTGCAGTTCTAACTGGAAACATTGGATTCAAATCTTGCCGGGATATCTGCTGAGGAAACGGATAACTAGTTACCATGGAAAACACTTCCTAAAAATTCAGAGATTATACAGGATAGGTAGGTCATGGCTACTTCTGGCTGGGTACTTTTCCTGACAGCTAAAAGACTGGACACCGGGCACTGATCACCAAGACCATGACAATATAACTCACCTCCACCTCCACTACCACTGCTCAGGGAAAAAAAATACATTGTAGAGTAGAGAACTGGTGATCATTCTAGCATCTCAGTTAAGTTAGCAAATGGACACTGCAAAAACAAAGCCTAAGGATGGCTTCTTAAAAGTGGTTTCCTTGTAGGAATTTCCGCCTTTGATATGTGGTTCCAACGTGAGGCCTAGTCTTCCACTTCCTGCTACGTTACCCTCCAGATTTAGGTTGATCATGAAGCTCTATGTGGCTCATCAACCACCAATTTGCTTCCTTGTTGTTGTTCACAAATCCTGGTTTCTGCATCTAATTTTTGTGGCTTATATATTTTTTTCTGATTATGTCAATGGAAAAAAACACATCATACATTCAATTGCCAAGAAACTTTCAAGCAAAAATGTTTTTGACCTCTAAGTAACTGCACTTAGACCCTGAAATTGGAGTATCCTGGATTAATAACCCGTTTTCTAGAATTCAGTGAACAACTGACATTGTATGTGATGCTATTTCTAGGGCTCAAGGAGCCATTTTTGGAGCATGCCCTTTTTTTCATTATAGAAATTATTTATCAAATTTATAAGTAAGTTATAAGGCCTGAATCACATCTATCCCTGCACCAGCCTGCATGTATTTTGTAAGGATTTTAATGACTCTGTGACTACACATGTCTATACCTGCCTATTTGCAGGCTGTTCTGTACAAGGTGAGAGATGAAGAGGGAAAGATTGTCTGTGGAAACATTATTGAAGGACCTTGCAGGGTGGACACACCGATGGGGTGACACTCACCTCGGAAGCGGTTGAGCCAGTCCATCAGCCCAGTGATGGGTCGTGCACGGAGTTCCGGCAGCAGAGGCTGAGGCATGTGCAGCTGTGCTGACTCGCTCCTGTCAGGAGGAAGACGCGGTTAAACTTTCTGCTGGCCAGGACTTCTTAACCACAGCCTTCAAGAAAAAGTCAGCATCCTTCAGCTCAACTCTCTTATCAAAATCCTTTTCTCCACAATCATGGGATGGGATCATGCCTTTCTTAGGAAATTTTTTCTCACTTTAATTCACGACCTGATTTCACCCCCATTTCTCAGAGACACTTGCCTCTCTCACCTAATGCTTGGGAAGTACTAGTCCTTGCAGTTCAGTGTGTTTATGATTTTGAAATTTAAATCAGAAAAAAACTGGCCTTTTAGAAACTTCTGCATTGAGCTCTGCAGCACATACATCTCTAAGCCACAGGAGCAAACTTCTGATGCTCAGTTCTGATGCAAACGGAACAGGAAATCATACTCAGCAAAACAGGCCCCACACAAGCACACACAAGCCATGTAGTATTATCTAGTAAGTTATGTGTTCCCTTTGTTAAATGCAGCTTGATCTCTTTCACAGCGCCCTGGTCAGCATCACAAGATTAGACTTACCATTTCAGTTTGTCTCCCAATTCCTGTCAAAAATAGAATAAAAAAATATAAGGTTAGATTTCTTATAAATAGCCAACCAGGATTTGGTTTGGGGAAAACTTCAGAAGACATCTAATCACCACCACAAGAAAACAGTCTGGAAAATCTGTTTTCCTTTTTCTCCCTAAAGAAAATTCTGGCACGATGTGTTGAAAGAATCTAAATTCTTAATAAATTAACAAACCTGAGGGTGAAAGAGAAAGAGCAAGAGAGAGAGAGAGAGAGAGTGAGAGAGAGAGAAAGGACAAAGGTAGTGATTGTGCATTGCTGCAACCCTCAGCTCTCTGTAAATTCGTCTTTCCTAGGGCTTGTCCAAAAGGGTAATATGCCCCTCCAAAAAGGCAACTCAAACCTAGGATATCCCAACAGGAGGTGGAAATATATGAGCTTTTGCCAAGTTTCTCCCATTGCCCAGCTGGAGATCAAAAAACTGAATGACAATACATAAGTTGTTCCTTTCTGGTTTTGACAGAAGCAAGCTACAAAAGGAGATTTTGAGAAGGGAATATTCCTGGGGAGTCTCCATAATAACAATTCTGTAAAGCTTGTTCAATCATGGTTTGGATGAGTTGCATTTCATCTATAATATTTCCAACTAGGAGAGACTCCCACCTTAGAATGCAAGAGATGAATAAATATCCCCCTGGTACCATTTAATGGTCATTGAAGGTGTGAGCTTCAGATAAAATATTTTCAGTCCTCAGTTCTTACCTGGAGCAGCTCCACATCTGGTTTATAGGACATTTTCATGAGCTCTTTGTATATTACTTTGAGGTCTGTCTTCTTTCCACTCATTTCCTCTTGTCTTTTTCTGATTTGCTTACAAATCTTTTGGCTTTCTTTTACAATACTCCCTAAGTAGTAATTTTCTTCCTCCTGAAGAAATGGAGTTACCATCTGATAAGTTTTCCTAATCATGTCTCCATATCGATACACGTAGAACTGTTGTGAGATGGATTTCAACCGCATTTAGTTTGCTCTGATTCATGTTCTCTCCCAAGAAGCTACATCCATCCCAAATTCGTATCTTCTAAAAAATCAATTTATTCCTCTTTCCCTCACTTATTTTTCATTGTTTTTAACTACATCAAGAGCCAAACCCACCCTTTCCTCAAACCACTTTCATCAAATTCATGAGTTCCTGAAACATCTGGAGAAAATCTTTTCATGGATCATTTCTTTCATATGCCTGCTTTCAAATCTGAAAGACCCCATGCAAGCAATTGAAATGTATGGGTGATTCCTACTTCATATGCAATATCCTCACCTCAATGTTAATAAGTAAATTCGTTTCTCATCTCAAACCTCCCAAACTCCACAGCCCGAGTTTCTCTCTGAGCAGCCATGTTCCATTTTACTCTCAGGGTTAGTATCCTCAGGAAAGATCTTCCTAAGAATCTCACCTACTGCCCTCAAACAGGTGCCAATCCCCATAGCCCTTTCTTTCTGCCCTCCCTTTTTGTATAAACAGGTTCTGTCCTCCCTCTGAGGCCACAGCCTCCTTCCCATATTGTTTGGAAGGTCATTCATCCTCATTCCATTGCATATTCCCTCTCAGTATTGATGGATTGACTTTCTCACTCTCCATCTCTGTCTTTCTCCTTGTTCCTTTTCTCCCTGAGGTTTTTCTTTAACATGTCACATTTTCTCCTACTTGAATTAATGTCACTCTCTAGCTAGTGAGCTGTCGCTTTTCACGATCACAGGCACACCCCTTAAATTCCTGTTCATGTCTCCTTTGTATCACCTGGGCTCATGTACTAATCAGACTGAAGCACTTGTGGTTCCCAATGATATGCCCTTTACTTTCTGGAATGTATGACTTACAGAAATCTGTGCCTGAAATAACCCACGGATTTTTAAACACCCACTTGATCTTCAGACGTGGGATTGATCTTAAACATGAGAAATTTTCCCTGGGATCCCGAATCATGGGCGTGGAATCGTCCACATCACTCCATGTGCCTCCACCTTAGCACTTGTGCCACATTCTTCTAGAGGATTTTTGTTGTGGTTACTGATCCATTAGATTCTAAAAAACCCAAGAGGCGGGTTTTGTGGGTTCAAATGATACATAGACAACGTTTTTCAATGGTGCTCAACCCATTCTCAGAATTTCATGGCCCATGATGATTTCACCTCAAATTATTCAGGGACAAGTTTCTAGCATGTCTGCCTCAACTTGTTTCAAAGAGAAATACATTCTCACTCTTACCATCCAAGGGTCAGTTCCTCTGCCATTTTTCTTGAGATTTCTTTCAATTTCTTGGATATTTTCCCATAAAGATCTCATTTCGTTTGCCAGCTTCTCCTGTAAAATAATTGAATTTTAACACCAGAAAAGCAAATAGATTGAGGTTTCAGAACCCAAACGATGGAGTGTACCCAGGGATGTCAGGTACAGGACCTAGAGGAAGACTAGAAGGACCGTAACAGATCACCACATTCCCCTATTCTGCCTCACTATGGATCAGTTTTAGAAGATTCCACACTACAGAACCACACACCATCAGGGAATCTTAGATCTCGGGAAAGGAACAGGATTTTCTTGAGCATGGCTAATTTTCAGGTAGTTTGGCATCTTGCATCAGAATTTGGATGTAGTGATGCTCGCTGCCTGCTAATTCCAATGTACTGCATCTTCCTTCTTTGTCCAGAGTCAGGAAACCTGTATCCAATGGAAAAGACTTTTTGCACTTGTAGATTTTAGAGCCAAAGACTCTTTCTCAAAATGAAGGCTTTATAGAGCCTTGAGCATAATAATGTATCACCCAAAGAATTTCAATTAACTTTATCACCCAGCCATTGGATACAAGTTCCATAAAGGCAGGTAAGCTGCAGCATTTTTTCATAACTTCGACATTGCTAACTCGGTCCGTACCTGGCACTCAGTAAAGAGAGGGTTTAATCATCATTATGATCATAATATCCTTTCTTAAAAAATATTTATTTAATTTATTTATTTCATTGCACCAAGTCTCAGTTGCGGCTCGCTGCCTCCTTAGTTCTGGCATATACACTCTTTGCATGCATGTGGGATCTAGTTCCCTGACCAGGGATCGAAGCTGGGCCCCCTTCATTGGGAGCATGGAGTCTTAACCACTGTGCCACCAGGGAAGTCCTGATTGTAATATCCTTTTAATCTCTTGGCTGTACCATCCTCCAGCTCTCTACGTGCTCGCACAGACATCACTCACCCAGCATTCCTCAGCAGCCTCTTCCGTGGAACGGTGTCTGTGAGCCCTGTGCTCCTGACCTTGAGAGCAGACAAACAGAGCAAGCTCTTGTTGGCTTCACAGAAGATCTTCTTTGTCTCCTTATGGGTCCCACACATATGTCCCTCAGAGTTCAGGAATTGCCCGAGATTTGCTTTTCTGGCAATGGACACCAGATTCTTCAGAAGAAAATTGGTTTTGAGGTTTGTCTGCTCTGATCGTTGCCTGCACACTGGGCAACTGGCAGGGTCTTTGGCTTGCTCCCAGAAAAGACAGAGACAGGACCTACAGAAGCTGTGTCCACAGCCTATGGTGACTGGGTCTAGAAAGTAATTCAGGCACACGAGACAGGTGAGCTCTTTCTGGAAGGCTTCTGGGATGTCTGAGTCCATTTTTCTGAGGGAAGGAAATCAGGAGTGTATTCCTCTACCCCAAAGACAAAAAAGGCCCAAAAGGAATATCAGACTCAGATTGTCACTGAACAATACACTGCTTTAGGAAGGATTTTTCATTTGACAGAAATGGAAAACTGAGACACAAAGAGAACTCTCAAGAGCTGCAGAAAAATTTCCCAGCTGCCAAACCGACACAACTTCTTGCCCTCCTTTCCCTACTTAAAGGAGAACCTCAGGTTTGTTGAGATCTTATTTTCCTCTAGATAACATGAGCCGAGGAGTTTGACCTAATTTATAGCTCTGTGTGGTGGGTCCTGATTGCCCTAAACAATCAATCATGATGCTCAATGCCAGTCATTGATTTAGCGCCGCATACTTGACTAAGCTTGTATTTTTATTATTTCGTATAATTGTCAGGCATTTTTCTTTGGATGTCCTTTTTTTATCTCATTCTGAATCTAGATCCACAAACATTGTTTTTCTTTGCAAAACACTTTCTGAATAATTCAGAGATAATGAAGAGGACCCTAAACATTGTCAGATTGGATCCTATTCTAACCAGAAGCAACTTACATGGATATACTAATCGGTTGAGTTTGCCTTCCTGTCTCATCTGTAGCACACTCATCCATCAAACCAGAAATGAAAGAGAATGGTTATATCTTCCCAGTCTTTAAAACTGTTATCAAGGGGCTTCCCTGGTGGCGCAGTGGTTGAGAGTCCGCCTGCTGATGCAGGGGACACGGGTTCGTGCCCCGGTCCGGGAAGATCCCACATGCCACGGAGTGGCTGGGCCCGTGAGCCATGGCCGTGGAGCCTGGGCGTCCGGAGCCTGCACGTCCGGAGCCTGCGCTCCACAACGGGAGAGGCCACAACAGTGAGACGCCCGCATAACGCCAAAAAAAAAAAAAGAATGTTATCAAGCACCCCTTTCACCTTGTGGTAAGATGCAGTTTGCATGTAATGGTAATAATCAGCGCCAAAAACAAATCACGCTTTTTAAAACTGATTTTGCTAAAATATTGGGTCCTAGTGTCTGTACTAGTTAAGTAAAGAGGTTCCTCAACTTTCTTATATTTCTGCATGTATGCAAGTGTCACTTTTCTCTTGCCCAGTCATTTCTTAGTTTGTTTAAAATTTCAGTCAGAATAACCCACATTTCTGAAGAGACAAAGTTTACTTCACTTTAAAACAATATTTTCTCCCAAATTATTGCATGCATTACCTAGTTCTGTTGTGTAGAATATTATGTCTCCTGTGTATACAGGCACACTCCGCTTTTAAAGTAGACTGTAATAGGTACTGCACATGAAGTCAAATAGTCCTAAAAATTATTTTTAGTCTCTACATCAAACACAAACGTATAAGATATCAGACAACCACTTTCTGAGTCTTTGTAATGCATAGGAATAACTAAGAGATGAACAAAATCAGATAACTAAAACTAATCACCATATTAATTCCAACATGTATGCCAAGACAAGATGGCAATACAGAAATACAGTCATTTCACTAAGTTGGCACACAAGATTATTTCAATGAAACAGCCTCAATTTTCTGTTAACATTAGGAAATTGTGTTTTCTTCCCCTCAGGAGAGTCCCATAAACTGCTCTATGGTAAACTGCATACTCACTGAAAGTGCTGTAGAAACAATCCTTGCTGGAGAAGTAATAAGACAATGTCCGCTCGGGGATCAAGGCTTCCAAGGGTGGTGGTGGTAGCTCTCAGAAGTCTCCAGAGCCAGGTGAGCTCCAAACACTGGCTCTCAGTTCTGGAGAAGAATGAGTTTGGCTCCTTTAGTGTCCTTACATTGAGCTCTGAACCCCACCCGCTTTTTCCAAGGGATTGCATTTCACCAGTCTTCTAATAGGGTTAATATGGATGACGAGATTTCCTGAAACCTAGGACAAGGCTGCTTTAACACCTTGGATAATCTTCATAAACCCATCTCTGCAAACATCTTCTCACCAAGAACCACTGATTATACCACAAAGCCACCCTCAAGTGGGCCTTCATATGTGTTTCTAGATATCATGGATTTTTATTTTTAACTTACCAAAGAAGTTGGAAAGATGATTTCATCACTTAGAGAGTTTAGCAAATGTCTTGGAAAACTTGGAAATCTGATCAAGCCCCCCAGTGTCTCCCAGCAACAGGACAGGAGATTCTCTGCCTGGTGCTCCCCAACCCAGCTCAGGGGGGACAGTAGAGAAAGGCCCCAGCACAGAGACCCCTTTGGGACAGTGTCACTTATAGGTTGCCTTCGAACAAAACAGAAACAACAATAACCACAATGGGAAAACTAGGACAAAGAAACATTTTGAAGAAATAACACATACCCTTACCTTCCTTTCCTGATATATTTCTCACTGAACGATCAACTTGAGAATGCAGAGTTTTTGAAAGGAGTGAGAATCATGACCCTGTCTTGAAGTCTTCCAAGATACATGTACCATATATATATGTTTCCAGTGGTTGATGCTCCTAAATGTTTATGAACATGATTTTAAAATGACCTTGAACTACAAAAGCACAACCTCTCTCTCATGGGGGACCACAATTGTTACAAGCATTCCCAAGGTCATTATTTTTCAATTCTTAACCAATTTCCCTAGCACCCTTCTTTTCTAAGTGAAGTATGGCAATATAGGTTAATTACTACAATAATAATTTGTGTTCCCAATTAGTCATAAAGTGGTTTTGGGAATGCTGACATGAAAGTGATTTGATTTTATTTCTCTGTTTTTCTATATTTTACATATGGCAGCAGTCACTAAAATCAGAGCACCAGATGCAAATGTACAGTTTCCTCTTCAGGAGACACTGACACTCTGGACCTCCTCAGTGGAAGAGGTTGAAGACAGCACTAGCCCAGAGTTCCCTGGAGAGGATGACATTCGGCCTGTAAGTGTGTGTTTAATTAGGAGCCTGCCCCTCAAGCAGCAGCTAGGAAGACACATAAGTGTAAGCTCTCTAGTTTAAAATCACGATAAAAGACTTGACTTACGTCTGCAAAACTGCTCATGGTACCACTTGGATTAGTTTAGTGCCTGACTGAAAAATCAGAGGTGTGTGCACGCTAAAACATGCTGCTGCCCTCACTTCCCCCTTTGTAGTCTAGCCCGGCCAAGTTGGCATGTCAAGAAGCCATCATGAGGTTATATGCTGCAAAAGTTATCAAACATAAAAATAAGTCTCCTTGGTCTATTTTAAGTTTATTATTCAAGACCACCCACAGAATGAATGCCCTAGATATATTGATACATTCTGGAACTCAATAAGTTGATCATATTACTACACATTTCTGATTGCAAAGGAAAGAAACTAACATTTTGGCTTCTAAGTTTAGTGTCTGTGAACTTGACTGACATCAGTGAATTTCTATTTTTAATTTTATATCATTCAGTATTGTGAATTGTTTTGCAGTGTTTTTTTGTTGTCATGTGGACTCAGCTCTTTTAGAATATTAATAAAAATCCATTGGTTGAAAACATACAAGAGATCATAGACTAAGTCAGTAATTACCAGCTATTGTCACTGAGGTAACAGGTTAATAATATGTAGTATATTTTGTTCAGTGATATCCAGCATTTCAGAAATTTTGACTGATTTCTATTGATTTAGCTATTGAAAATGCAGCATAATACATTCTTTTGTACATATATCCTTGTCTGTGAGAATTTCTATTGGAAACAATGCTCAAAGTGATGTTGCTGAGTTAAAAGGATATGTAGATATAAGCTTTTTTTTTTTTTTTTTTTTGTGGTACGCAGGCCTCTCACTGTTGTGGCCTCTCCCATTGCGGAGCACAGGCTCCAGACGCGCAGGCTCCGCGGCCATGGCACGGCATGTGGGATCTTCCTGGACCGGGGCACGAACCCCTGTCTCCTGCATCGGCAGGCGGACTCTCAACCACTACGCCACCAGGGAAGCCCGGCTTTAGTGATTTCTAAAAGAAAGAAAAGAGTCACAGCTGAAGAACCTCTTTTTGTTTTAACACTCCCAAGTAAATTAACTCACAGGCCAGGAACATGGCAGCGAGGCTGCAGAGGCAGGGAGGAAAATAGGGTAGGTATTCATCAACTTTCTATATAATTCTCCCAGCTCATCATGAAATGTGTGGCTTTTGTTTAAGCATGCTAATGTACCTCTATCCCTCTAGTGCCTGATGCATGTCTCGTGTAAGAATACCACCTCGTTTCTTATATTGTACCCTACTTTATTATATTACACGTGCATATTAAAACACTGACCAAAGTGAGGCTACTTATAAAATTTGCCATCTGCAGCCCTCAAATTCATCAATTGAGGGATAGAAGTTACAAGAACAATTCCAATAGGTCTTCTGCCCACTTTAGAAATTTGTGGCAAGGAGCTAATATTTCACCTAAATTAATAGGTAAAATAAACTTTTAGATATGCTAACCACCCAAAGTTAGATGTCACAGGTTAGTTTCCCTGGGAAGCAGATTAACTTGCAAAATGTTTAGTAAAAAGTACCCGTGGGATCCACACCTATGGGCCTGTGGAAGGAAGGAGATGGAAACAGGATGGGGTAGGGAGAAACGGATATGCAAGGTAAGCTTAACAACAGTTTCAGCTGACCCCATGGGGAGCTCTGTAGTTATAAGGATCCTTCAGCATTGTCCCAACTTGGGTCAACACAGCCAGATCTTTATGCCCTGATATGTACTAGAGATTTCATGTGGGCCACCCCTCGAAGAGTGTGTGTTTGGGCAAGGTGGCGCCATAGCTGGGATGATCTCTGAAGGGGCTTGTGATTGACGGTCACGACTGACAACCCTCTCAGCTGTCAGGGTATTGAGTCCTTCACTGATGGGGCATCTGGAAAGCTCATCAAATGTCCACCCTCTAGGATGTCTGTGTGTCCTAGACTATAGCTGGTAATATAGAGAAGATAGATGCATAAGATATTTAAGATATGCTTCTCTCCCTTGAGTAGAGAGTAGAAGAGACTATGTAACATGCCCATTCAAGAGGAAGTAGAGTATATTTGAGTCAATTCAGACACTTGGGAGTTGTGTGAGCATAACTCTTCTATGGCTCAAATTTTTACTTGGAAATTGTAGGTAACAACTGTATTAGTTTTCTGCTGCTGTAACAAATTATACAAATTTAGCAACGTAAGACAACACACATTTATAATCTCACAGTTATCTAGGTCAAAAGCCCAGGTGGGCTTGGCTGGATTCTGGGCTCCGGCTCCCACCAGGTGGAAATCAAAGTGTCCACAAGCCTTCATTCCTTTCTAAAAGCTCTAAGGGAGAATGCATTCCTGCTCATTCAGGATATGGGCAGAATTCAGATTCTTACAGTTGTAGGACTAGGGTCTTCTTTCCTTTGCTGTCATTGGAGGGCTGCTCCCAGGTTCTAGACACCAGATATATTCCTTGGCATGTGGCCCCCCCTTACTCTATCTTCAAAGATAGTAAACAGTGGGTCAAGTCCCTTTCATGCTGTGGATCTCTCCTGCATCTTCTTCTGTCACATCTCTGATTGCCTTTAGTGTCTTCTTTTTCCACTTTTAAGGGCTCATGTGATTAGACTGGGCCCAGCCAAATAATCCAGGATAACCCCTCTTTTTTAAGGTCCATCACCTTAATTTGCAAAATTCCTTTTGCCATGTAACATATTCATAGGTTCCAGGGATTAGGGTGGGGACATCTTTGGGAGCCATTATTCTGCCTATCACAATGACTCATAATGATGTGTGAGGAGATACTTTTAAATGTCTGTATATCTGACACAGAGTAAACCCTCAGTAAACGAGGCTCACACTGGGAGTTTGGAAAAGAGATTGATTAATAAGCACTGGAATCATCAGTAAAGCTTCATAGAGATGGGGGCTGAGTCCTGAAGGATAAAGAGAATTTGGATAAAGGAAAGGATGGAGAAAAAGGCCATGATGTCCTGAGAATAATATAAAGAAAAGAACAAATGCAGCAAGTTCTCATAGCAAGAGGCAAGATTTAAAGACAAATAGTCCGGAATTCAAATGCTTACTTTGCTTGTAATAAGATCTGTTATCTTAAGCAATTTAATAAACCTCTCTGGGCCTCAGTTTTCCCTTTTTAAAAAATTGTTGTTGTCTATTGACAACATTGTAGGACAAAAGCAAGACATTTTAGTATCCTCTCTTTACTCCCTCAGTTTCACTGATTACAGAAAACCCACATTGTCTTTACAACCACATTTATAGCTATTCTGGGGGGATAAACAAATTCATCTCTAACCTACTTGTGTCATTGCAAAATACTGAGGTGAATAGCTCCTCAGGTTTCATAAGCAGACGAGGAGAAGGGCTAGGCAGCAGTTTTCAAACTTCCTCAATGCTTCAACCCATCAGTGGAAATTTTGGCGAGTGTATTCCCAATATATGAACAATATGTATATTCACCAAATATATACATTCATCCATATGTGTTCATACATTGGAAGTACATATTATACACATGTGATATTAACATATACATTTGTGTTCATATAAATATGAATAAACCTAAATCATGTTTTATTTTAATTTTAGATAAAATAATTATTAACAGAAGTGTTAATAGATTCCTTTTACATTACAATTGATTGTCATGCATAATTCTTAAAGTGCCTTTGAATAGAGATCGCCTTGAGTTTAGTTCAGAATGCCACAGTGTGTTCATTCTGACAAGTCTGTCCCTGCCACACTTGCACTGTCTTCGTAACCTCAGAGAGCATCCTTCTTTTTTGACTTGTGCAAAGAACCATCCCAACAAGTACCTAAAAAAGGTATGTTTGGTCTCACGGTAAAAGATTGAACTGGGGTGGTTTCTACTTAATGGTGCATTAAGAAGTATGCAGATCAAGAGGAAATTTTCAAACAGCCTAAAACTGTTACCGATCAAGAATTCAGTGAAACTTGTTCAGGAAAGCTCTGGAGATTAAGAAGGAAGGTGAAGTGTGCATTGTACTTGGGGCAACTGCATGTGACTGAGGTGTCAGGGTCCCAGTCCTCAGGAACTGCCAGGTGGCCTCATCACTATCGGGAAAAGAGCTCCTGGGAGCCTCCACCTGTGCTTCTTTCCTCCAAGAGGAGTGTTCTGACAGCTCAAGCTTCTCCTCTGAGGAAAAGACTGCCTCTTGCCTCTGTTGCTTCTGATTGCCCTCTGTCCTCATGGATTATGCCTCTGACTTCAATATTAAGATCAACCCCCCACACACAAGGAATTCTTACTCCTCCACAGCTTAAAATTTAAAAAATTGCCTCACACACGTGGAAGCAACCTCTGTCCGTTGACAGAGGAATAGATAAAGAAGAGGTGGTACATATATACAGTGGAATATTACTCAGCCATAAAAAAGAATGAAATAATGCCATTTGCAGCAACATGGATGGACCTAGAGATTATCATACTAAGTGAAGTAAGTCACACAGAGAAAGACAAATATCATATGATATCACTTATATGTGGAATATTAAAAATGATACAAATGAACTTAGTTTCAAAACAGAAATAGACTCAGACATAGAAAAAACTTGCAGTTACCAAAGGGGAGGGGAGGAAGGGATAAATTGGGAGTTTTGGATTAAAATATACACATTACTATATGTAAAATAGATAAACAACAAGGACCTACTGTATAGCATAGGGAACTATACGCAATACTCTGTAATAACCTATAATGGAAGAGAATGTAAATAAAGTATATATTTTTATATCTATCTATCTATCTATACAGCTGAACCACTTTGCTGTACACCTGAAACTAACACAATATTGTAAATCAACTATATGTATTTCAATAAAACTTTTAAAAAGAAGTGAGATTTGGATTCACATAGATACACTATTGATGCTATGTGTAAAATAGATAACTCATGAGAACCTACTGTATAGCTCAGGGAACTCTACTCAGTGTTCTGTGGTGACCTAAGTGGGAAGGAAATCCAAAACAGAGGCGATATATGTATACCTACAGCAGAATCACTTTGCTGTACAGTAGAAACTAATACAGTGTAAAGCAACTATACTCCAATAAAAATTATTTTAAAAATAAGAAGTGAAAAAAAATTGCCTCATGCACACCTTCCCTCTCCATCACAATACTAGTGAATAGGGTGAGATTTGTAGAGCCTTGTTAGAGAAATTTAGATTTAATGTTTCTACAAATGAATTACTGAGGATTTTGTTCTGAGAACTTAAAAGACTTTAGGAAGATGGTCTTGTCAGCTGGATTGGAAAAGCATAGGATATGGTGGCTGGGAATGATTGGGAGTGGGGAGAAGGGCTCAGAGTTGTACTAGCCAATAATCTAACCGTGGTGTGAGGAGATGCTCGCATGGGTCCCCCACCTATGTCTTTGTATGGAGTGATAAAAGAGAAAGTTTAATCAGGTGTTTACAATATTTATGATAGTTATTTGCAATGCACATTGGATGAGCACACTGCTAGATGCTATATAAAAAAGGAAAATTAAAATTTGATCATAAATGTGTTCTTTCAGAACTTCCTCTTTTTTGTATTATAATCTACTCTGGGGATTACAAAGGAGAAGTTCAAGTGAAATTAAATTATTAAGTAATACGTTATTAAGGAAGTCAGGGGCTGGGGGGATTCTGGCACATAGTTGAAAACTAACTATGTTCTGGTTTTGGTGCTGCTACCAATTGACTGTGTGATTTTTGGCACAACACTTAGAACTGTAGTTTCCTCAGCTTAAAAAAAAAGTATTCAATAATACAAATTCCAAGAATCTTCTAGATCTAGAAAAGAATATGATTGTAGAAGAATAAAAAATGCTGAAGTGAGGGAAATTTTCCTTCTTTCTTCTCTTTTTCAAGCATCATGCATCATTCTTCAACCACAGTTGATTTTTCTTCAACCGTGGTTGAAGAAATATATAAGTAATATATAAGTAATATATATGTACTTATATATTATTAACCTATAGCATATGTGATCCTATTTTCAAGTGTTTTTAAGAGGAAGTAGCATATAATTAAATAGTCACTATATGGCATTTTAACCGTAACTCAACATAAATAGAACCAACATTTAATAATAATCATTATTTCTTCATGAAAACACAAAATGATCAAAATGACATTTTCCTCTGGAAGTTGTCCTGTTGCAATATTGTAAAAGAGCTAAGAGATTTCCAAGATAAGAAACCTAAGTGCCGTGTTGATAATTTGAGGAAGTCCATGCATATGATACATATAGAGGATGCCTCAGTTATCTGCTCTGATGGATAGAAGCATTAGCACAGAGAACCTAAAAACAATTATGTTACATCTAACTCTGAACTAAGCTTACAAAATTATGCGTAAACATGACTGTATCTAATGTCTTGAGGACTAACAATACTTCAAATTAATACTTCAAACTAAATAATAAAATTTCAATTCAGGAGACACAGGAAGTGTCCAGTTTCACCATCAACGAGTGCTTTAAAGAGAATGAAAATTATCACCTCTTCTTCCAAGCAAAGAAATAGCTTAAAACTGGCTAACCTATTTCTTCAAGTTTACTTTCTGTAGACAATTAATACTTTGATTTAAATAATACTTTTGGTGGATTGGAGTAAGCTTGGAATCAGAAGACCTGTATTTATATATTGGCACCTACTTTTACTAACTATGTGACATTGAGCGAGGCCACAAATCCTTGAACTTCAATGTGATCATCTGGGACATGAGATTAATAATAGAGTTATATCTACCTGTGTTGTTCAAATGAGTATGAATAAGACACAACAAAATGATTAATGTGGAATTACTTTGTAAAGTAAGCTTATAATGATTTGATGAATTATTATAGATAAAATAAAACAAATTGTAACAATATAAATAATTATTGTATCAAACAACTTCATATTTCATGCAAACTTTCTGAACTAAACCAAATTTTAAAATGACTCTACTTTCAAGTATAATATGATTTATCTGAAAAGACACATAAACAAGAAGACTTAGCATTCTTCCACTAACGCCATGTGAGCTTGTAGAAATCTCTAAAGCTCTCTGGAGTTGTTTCCTCAACTGATGAGGGATGGAGGACAGATAGTGCTGGGAGGAGTATCATTTTAAATATGGTGGTCATGGACAGCCTCCCTGAGAAACGGACACTTTAGCAAAGCCCTGAGGGAGGTTATGGAGGGAGACATGTGGGTATTTGGGGGAAAGTGCTCCAAGGAAAGGCACAATAAAACTCTGTGTTGGAAGCACACGTTGAGTGTGAAGAACACCGAGGAGGACAGTGTGATGAATGAATGAGGCCTGAAAAGAGAAGGATAAGTTAGGGCTGAAGAAAAAAATGGCGGCCAGATCACGCAGGTCTGTTGGCCACTGTAAGGAGGATGGTGTGAAACCACTGTAGAGTTTAGGGTTCAAGGGTGACATTACCCAATCTGACCTAGCTGCTACGTTCAGAACAGACCGTAGGAGGGAGGCAAGTGCTGAATCAGAGACACCAAAAGTAGAGTATTGTATTTACCCAGGAAACAGATCAAGGCCACCTGGAGGAGTTGGCCTTGGGAGAGGAATAATTAGATTATTTATACATTTTGAAGGTATAATTAACAGTATTGATTGATGGATCGAATATGTATGAGAAAAAGAGAAAAGTCACTTGGGAAGGGCCAGTGACTCCAAGTTGCTTAAGCAACTGGAAGAAGAAGTTGACGTTAAATGAGATTGGGAAATGTACAGAAAGATCAGGTTTGGAGGAGCTGCTATCAAGAGTCCAACTCAGGATGTATTAAATTTGAGATGTCTATTAACTTTGCAAGTGAGGATGTCCAGTAGCAGTTGAATAGAATCTTAAGTTCAGGGGAAAGAACATTTGAACATCATCAACATACAGATAATATTTAAAACCATAAGAGTGGGTGATATCACCTTGGGAATGAGTGTTGATACAGAAGAGAAGGGATCTAAGAAGCAAACCCCAGTGAACCCCAGTGGAGAGATGAGAAGAGTCAACAATGGGAGCTAGAAGAAACAACCAAGGGGAATAGGAGAACTGAGAGGGAAGCTTCCAGAAGCCAAGTGAAGAAAGTATTTCAAGGAAAGAGTCATCCACAACCCAATCAAAAAATGGACAGATGATCTAAATAGGCATTTCTCCAAAGAAGACATACAGATGGTCAACAGGCACTTGAAAAGATGCTCAACATCGCTAATAATCAGAGAAATGCAAATAAAGACTGCAATGAGGTATCACCTCACACCAATCAGAATGGCCATCATTAAAAAGCCTACAAACAGTAAATGCCGGAGAGTGTGTGGAGAAAAGGGAACCCTCCTACACTGTCGGTAGGAATGTAAAATGGTGCAGCCACTATTGAGAACAGTGCAGAGGTTCTTTCAAAAACTAAAAATAGAACTACTATATGATCCAGCAATCCCACTCCTGAGCATATATTTGGAGAAGACTGTAATTCAAAGAGATACATGCACCCCAATGTCCATAGTAGCACTATTTACCATAGCCAAGACAGGGAAGCAACATAAATGTCCACCGATAGATGAATGGATGAAGAAGATGTAGTATACATATATATGTGAATACTACACGGCTATGAAAAAGAATAAAATAGTGCCACTTGCAGGAGCATGGTTGGACCTAGAGATTATCATACTAAATAAAGTAAGTCAGACAAAGACAAATATCATATGATATTACTTATATGTGGAATCTAAAATATGATACAAATGAACTTATTTACAAAACAGAACCAGACTCACAGATACAGAAAACAAACTATGGTTACCAAAGGGGAAAGCAGGGTACGGATAAATTACGAGGATGGGATTAACATATATACTACTGTATATAAAATAACTAACTAACAAGGACCTATTGTTTAGCACAGGGAACTATATTCAATATCATGTAAAAACCTATATGGAAAAGAATATGTATATGTATAACTGAATCACTTTGCTGTGTACCAGAAACTAACCCAACACTGTAAATCAACTATACTTCAATGAAAAAAATTTTTTCAAAGCTATGAAGAAATTAATTAAGAGAAAGACTGAGAGTTTACCAATGATTTTAGCACAATGGAAGTCATTCATAATCTTGAGAAGGGCTACTTTTTGTTTACTGTGGAGACCTTTTGGAGTAGATTCAAGACAGAACTGGAAGAGAGAGAGGGGACAGAATGAGTAAAAGAGACTTCTTTCAAGGAATTCTGATACATAGGGAAGCAGAGAAATCAGGTAATAGTTGGAGATTATTTAAAGAAGGATTTTTAAAAAAAGATATTACAGTATGTTTGCATGATTTTGGTAATGGTCTGGTTGAGACAGAGAAATATTGCATAAAGAAGAGAGAGAGAGTCTAATTGCTGAAGTGAAAGGGAGTGAGACCCAGTGTACAAGTATTAGCATATAGGATCATGGTTACTTCATTCCTAGTAGCATGAAAGAAGAGAGAATACTCATGTGCAGATAGAACAGGTTAGTTGATGTGGTGGCAGCAGGACAGAGGAGCTCACTACGGATTATTCTCGGGTACAACCAAGGACCTGAGTAGCTGAAGTAGAATGGAAGTTCTCTGAAAGAGAGGTCAGGATTTTGGAAATTAAATCCATGGACATTTATCATGAGTTATGACAGGAGTGTTAGAAAAACTTATAGGACACACAGGAGTGCTGTAAAGACATATATGATACAATCTTAAAGCAATAAATAAGAGTAATAAGTAATATAATCTAATGATATGAGCATTATGCTGGGGGAGTTTTAAGGAAGACAGAAGGAAAATGATCTGGAAGTGTCAACTAGGAGAAAGAAGGACAGACAACCTTTCTACATCTAGGTCCAGCAACAGAAGAGGTATGAGAAACAAGCCAGCTGCCCCTTGAGAGCACGTATGCCCTAAATTTGTTATTGATATTTTTATTTCAACAGATATTTATTGGAATGCCAGCTACCTTCAGGTCAATAACTGAGGACTTCATAAATAAGGGCTTTAGAATCGTTTGAGCCTGCCATTTATTTTAATGTTTCACCGCATTCATATGTATTGGAATCCAGCGTGTTTTAGAGAAGATGGGCACTCACATGTCTGTGTTCTAGCCAATTTCCAACTCAGAAAACAATATTGTGCTTCCCTACATATCTTCCTGCTATTTCAATGGACAAAAACAGTTCTCTGCTTCCTCTCTGGCACTCAGCAGAAAGAACGCTGCCTGCGTGTTTCCAGAGCAGGAGGCTCTAATCAAATGGTGCTTTATATTGTCTCCTAATGGTGACGCAGCCTCTTCAAAGTGCTTTCAGAGCCTGTAGAGGAAAAGTACCCAACAGACATAAAACCTGCTAGGAACTTAATCACGCACCCTAAGCAGCAAATCACTCAGATATAATAGGCTAGAGATTTCATTTAATTTTGTTTTGTTGGTCACATATAAGCATCCCTGTACGCCCACGTGTTCTCTCTTCCAGACTTACAAATCGCGTTTTCTTGAATTTGTTCTCTTTTTCAATTCAAACAATCCTAAGGATTCTTCTTTGACAAGAGTCTTTCGCTCCAACAGTTCAATTCAATTCATCCACATGCTTATTATGAGCAAGATCTCAGGTCCTAGTGGGAAAAGGAATGAAAAGATGAATGAATTGTGGTCCCTACAGGCCAAAGCCTTGCTGTGAAGGAGGAAGTTTGGCTCACATTGCTTCCCTAACCTTTTGGCTGAGTGAGAACAGAATATTGTCTCAAGCTTCCTCACATCAACACTCCCCTGGGGTAGTGCCTGGAAAGAGGGATTATTAAGAGGCACCTCAGATGCTTCTTGTGCCCATTAAGCCATCCTAATAAAACATCTGTATTTCTCATCTGGATCTTCCCTTTATTAAGGGCTAAGGGATTCTATATTCCCCAGTTTCTTCCTGCTTCAACGTTTTAGCATGTATATACTAAAACACATTTCAGTTCATGTAACCACTTTGCCAAAGTTCTATTTCTCCCTTTGTTTCTTCTAAAATAAACTTTGCAGTCTTTAGCTAGGAATACAAAGTATTCTAGAATCTGCCTGCAACCCATCCTCTGACTGTAGGTGGGGACACAGTCCCCTTTCATGGAATAAACAGTGTGTTGGAGTTGGAGACCTCATTCCAAATCACAGCTATTCCTATGAATCAGTGTTGGTGTGTGTTGTGTGGTTTAATAACATGAGTTCAAAGCAATGGCTGAGCAAACTTCAACATCCTCATCTGTAAACTGGGACAACTACAGGCCACCTCATAAAAAATGTGAATGTAACTAAGATAACGTAAACCTTTGTTTCAGTTCCTGGCACTTAGTAAGCATTAAAAAATAATAACAGCTATGATTACCATATCATTCTGCTTAGTCTATTTCTTTATGTTCCAGACAAGTGGACTACTAGTGACCCAGAGGTTCATGCTTATTCCCATCTTGGGAATCATATGCAATCAAGTGTACATCAACTGTAAATGGGGTCTCCCCCTACCCTTTATCAAAGTCAACTGCTCTGTGTAAGCTGAGCTCAAATGCCCTCCCTTGGAGGGCTTCCCAGACCATCTCACAGCCAAGGATGATCACTGTTCCCTCCTCCTTGCACAGTTGTTTCTTTCCTACTTGGCAATGATCACATATTTGTATGCATTGAAATTACTATTATAAAAATGTGATTTTCCTTCTTTGCCTTCAAACTATTTATAATAACGTGCAATTATTTTATCTTGTGTATGTTCTTAATGCTTCACCCCACTGCCATCTTCCAGACTATTTCCTCCATGAGAGTAGGGATCACCAGCTCTTGTGCTCACCACTGTGAGACCCATATCCTGACTGAGTGCCTGTTACATAATTACATCTGGCACTCAATAGATATTTGATTAATAAATTTCATATTTTAAGGCAGGAATCATGTTATATTTTGTATCCCTTACAAAACTACCACAGAGTAAAGTATGTAACAAACAAATTCACTTCTCCTGATGAATGCCTACTCCAGTATAGAACAGAAATGCCAAAGAAAAGATCTGCAGTTAACAAGCCAGTTGTTTCACTAGAGACACTGTATTAATTTCCTAGGGATGATATAACAAAATTCCATAACTGGGTGGCTTAAACAACAGAAATTTATTGGTACAGTTCTGCAGGCTAGAAGCCCAAAATCAAAATGTTGGCAGGGTCGGTTCCTTCTGAGAACTGTGAGAGAAAACTCTGTTCCATGTCCCTCCTGCAGCTTCTGTTGGTGATAAGGATTGGCATCCTTGGCATGTAGAAGCATCACCCTGACCTCGGCCTTCTTCTTCATAAGACATTTTCCCTCTATGAACGTCTATGACCAAATTTCCCCTTTTCATAGGGACTCTAGTCATATTGGATTATGGCCCACTCTAATGGCCTCATGATTTCCTCTGTAAAGACCCCCTCTCCAAAGAAGGTCACATCTGAGGTACTGGGGGTTAAGACTTCAATATATAAAATTTGGGGAAACATATTCAACCTAGAACAGGCACATATAAATTGGGCGGGAGCATAGAAGTGACACATTTCTAGACTTAGTCCCACCAAAAAAGATTTGAGGTGGCTTATAAGGGGGTTGTGGAGTTTGGGTGAAATGGGGTGTAAGGACTGTCATTGAGTATGGGGTTTCTTTTTGGGGTAATGGAAATGCTTTAAATTTGATTTTGGTGAAGGTTGCACAGCTCTGTGAATACATTAAAAACCATTGAATTGTATACTTTAAATGAGTGAATGATATATGAATTATATCTCTATTTATGTCTGTTAAAAAGACAACTAGGAAAAAAAAGATTCACAAAGTAAAACAGAATGAAAAATAAACAAGAATATAGGGTATATGTACTAAATAAGCATACTTCCCTAACATGTTATGGGCCATAAAATGGTTAAACAATAACAATTCTAAAGTGTTTCAGCCAAAGGAAGATATTCTATGCACATTTCTGTCCAGTGGAAGGAACTTCTTCATTTGAGATCTCCATGAATAATACACTCTTTTGGGGAAGAGAAGTGCATTTTAAATGGTGCAGGCAGTGGTCAACACACACAGGGAGAAACAGAGACAGAGGGGGGAAATAGAGGGACACTGCACATATACACCTAGATATGTACAGTGAATTCTGAACACTAAGGATGTACATATATATGGTTAATTTCTTTTTAGTACAAAGAATCATCTGAATGCAGAAGAACAGAATATGAAGACATATAGAAGAGCGTTTGCAGAATTTAGGCCATGCAAAAGAGAAGAATTCTTTAATTGTATTTCAAAGTCCTCAGTTATAGAACTCCTCCATATTTGGGGCTGGGACAATGTTACCTTACTCTTGCTGTCAAAATTTTAGAACCCAGAATGTCCAAACCCAAAGCTATAGTAGTGATGATGATGATGGTTTTGGAGGCGTCCTATCTGCTGAAATACAAGCTAGCACAAGCATCTGTCCCACTTGCTTATCAATCCAAATTACTTTCCTGTGTGCAGAGTTTTAATTGAACGATAGAGTTGATCTGGGATGACAAAGTCCAGAGTGTTTTTGTCAGTATAACTTACCTCATGTTTATGTAAAGTCAATAACGAAAATGGAAGGGGAAAAAAGTGTTTATGACTTCAATTCTTTTCAATTGAAAGGAGGTACAGAAAGAAACTTAATAAAATGAGAAAACTACTCTGGCCTCTTAAGAATCTTGGCTTCATACCTCTAAGGAAGTTATATATTTTATTATATTTTATATATTTTATTAACTCATATTTTATTTTATTTATATTTATTTATATATTTTATTAACTCTTACACAGTAATGTGGACCTACTAACTTCAAGGGAGACTGAGAACTTCTGGCCTAGCTGTATGCCTAAGAAACAGGAAATGTGTTTGGTGAGCAGTTTCTACCAGAGCATGGATCATACTTAGAGTTTGAAATCACCTCAAGAGATGCTATAGAAAGAAGAGAGCACAGGGCCAAAGGCAGAGCCTTGAGACAGTCCAACATTTAAAGGGCTGGTAAAGGAAGAGCTGGCAAAGGAGACTGAGAACGAATGCCAGTTTGAGAGAAGTGATATCATCTGGTCTGGAAGAGAAAGTGTTAATTGGGGAACTAGCATTTCACTTTATTAAACTCTTTGAGGATCTGTATTGTAACATTTAAAAAATTGTTTTGAATATCCTTAAGGGTAGGTTTATACAGAAAAAAAAAACTATTCAGAATTTTATTTTAATTTTTATAATCTATATTTGGTTGATTGAAGGTTGAAATTTAAAACAGAACTTGTTCTTTCTTAACTTTAGTTTCAGTATATATATCTTATTCAATTAATAAATCAAGTAAATTTTAACAATAACCCTGGGACCTTTCATAATTTTAGTCTTATTTTACACAGTTAATTAAATACTGTCAAACATTTTAAACAGCATTTATACATTTAATGTATTCTGTTAATTTTTAAGCAATTCAATCACCTGACAAACCCTATCAAGTACTTAAAATTAATTCTTATAAGTCTAAAAAAATTTAATTTATAATTATGGGGAATATTAACTTCTTTTACATATTTCAGTAAAACTGCATATAAATATAGTAAGTAATTTCAATTTAAAACCCAAAAGATTAAGTGAATTACTCAATTATATAGCTTATATTAGAATCAAGTCTAATCGAATAGGCCAAATTCTCTTAAATATCACACAGCACAGTTTTGAAATAATAATTAATGGAATATTAAATAATTAATTTGATTACCTAAACATCTATGTTTAAATCTAAATATTCTAGAGGTAAAAATATGCTTTCTCACAAAGGAAGTATTGGTAACATCGCAAAGAGTCTTCAAGGATACTCTCTTACCTGTTTGGCATATTTACCTGAGATACTGACCAGAGATACTATGCCTGTGATACCCTATTTGTAGTCACGATATCAATTCACCTAATAGTCTTGTAGGTCTAATAAACAACAGAGATTACATGCTTGGGTTTAGATTTGACTTAATTTTTCTTCTCACAAGACTCTGCAACCTCACTCAGGTGGTTACATCACTGGGTTTAATTTTCTTTTGGTTCTTATGTTACTTAAAATTCTTCCTACATAGGTCTAAAGAACTCTGATCTTAATGGAAACCTACACTTTGGTCAGGTTTTTCCCATTTGGTAGAAACAGATTTCCGTATGGGTGTAGATAACTCATGGCTATACAGTGCCAAGGTGGAGTCCATCTCACTAATGAAAGAGAGAGAGGGAGAGAGGGAGACAGAGACAGAGAGACAGACAGAGACAGGGAGAGAGAGAGAAATAGAGAAAATGAGGAGCAAAGAGAATTGACCACTGTCTTGGTAACTTTGCGCAGAGCCTTTTCTGTGGAGTTGGTAGAGACTATAAAAGGGGTAAAACTGAACAATTTACCTATAATTGTGTATGTGAGCACCTGAGGTAGATTTAAAATCAAATATGTCTGATTTCAAAGGCATGACTTTGAAAATATGTACTTTGGCATATTTGTATGTGTGAATGTTTGTGTCTTTTCAATAATATTTTTTGTGAATATTTTCAAAGTGAATACTCTCAATGAATCTAAGATACCACATTTTAAAAACTAAATTTTTGTTAATGTATTGTTTTGGTTATACTTGGGGCCTTTTAGCATCCTTTAGTTTTAGAATTGCCATCTAGTTTTTTGTTCTTTTTTAATGGTGGTAAGAATATTTAATGTATCTGACCTTTTAACAGATCTTTAAGTATTCCAAACAACACTGCTCTCTATTCTGCACAGTATTATCTGTAGACACAATGTTATGTAGCATATATCTAGAACTTATTCCTCTTGCATAACGAAAATTTTATAGCCCTTCATTAGCAACTCCCTAGCAACCACCATGCTATTCTATGCTTCTACAAGTTTGACTACATTAGATACTTCATATAGGTTGAAGCATGCAGTATTTCCCTGCTGTGACTGCCTATTTCACTTAGCATAATGTCCTCAAGTTTCATCAGTGTTGTCACATATTGCAGGATTCCCTTTTTTTCAAGGCTGAATAGCATTCTATGTTATGTATACCTACTTTATTTAAAAAAACTCCTTTCATTGGTTGATGGACATTTAGGTTGCTTCTACATCTTATCTTATGTGAATATGGCTGCAATTAATATGGAAGTACTAACATCTCTTCGAGTCCTGCTTTCAATCCTTCTGGATAAATATCCAGAAGTGGGATGGCTGGATCATAAGGTAGTTCTTTTTAAATTTTTGAGGATCCTTCATGCTGTTTTCCATTGTGGCTGCACCATTTTGCACTCCCAACAATAGTGTAAAAGACTTCGAATTATTTAGAAAACAAACAAAACCAAAATCCCAAAAAACAGAGTTTTTAGTTTCTAGCTTAAACAATGAAACATCCCACCAATCGACACTCCTCCCCTCTCCCAATAAAATTTCATTTAATTGAATCTTCAGTTTACCATTCTCCATATGTTCTCAAGAACTCTGAGGAAGATATTTCTTGAGACACTTGCTAATTTAATTCTCTTTAGTCTACGTCTTAATAATGTATTTTTTCTCAGAATTCCCACTACAGACCTTCAAAACTGTGACCTTTGCCAATAGTTATTCCTAATGGGCTTCTGGCTGAGCTCTTCCTTTTATATTCCAAACAAATCTCAACAATTTTTACTTTATCCTATCCAAATCACACTCACCTTGCTTCTTACAAAACTAGAATCACCAGCATTCTGTGATTATTCTGCTGTGTGTGGAATAAAATGGCCCTTTCTATTTCATCAGACTGGAGAATATCTTTTCATCTTTCAAGTTCTTTAAGGGCCACTTTTCCTTTTAAATGTTTATTCATAACAAAATTCCTGGTGCTACTTTCCAGGACAGATTTCAGCTTTGATCCAATATATTAAACTCTCACATGAATCAGATACACATAGAAATTTTTAGTATGCTTAAGAATGAAAAAATCTATTTTTCACATCTATTCTTTAAAATATTATAAGGCTACTAAAAACAATAAAGGAAAAAATTTATGTACTAACATGAAAGTCTGCATTATTGAGTAAAATATACATATTATAAAATTATAGGCACAAGTACAAAAAAATTCCTCCAAAAACACCAAAAGAAAAAGTTAGTATACCCAACAGAAAATTGGACAAAATACTTGAACAGTCACTTCAGAGAACACAAGTGGGGCAACAAACTTAGGAGAAGCTGTTCTATTTTATTAGCTGTCAGGGAAATACAATTTAGTTGGCAAGCATATGGAGGAATTAGAATTTCACATACACTGCTGGTATGAGTGACTTCTAGATATATACCCACAGAAATAAATACATATAATCGTCAAATGTTCGTAGAAGCACAGTTTCTAACAGCTAAGAACTGGAGATGATCTAGATGTCTATCAAGAGGAAAATGGACAAATAGATGGTGGCATATTTGTACAGTTGGTTAGTTCATAGGCCAGAGAATGAGTGAATGATTGGTACACGGAAAAAATCTGGCCCAGTAGTATGCTGGAGCCTGCTCCTACCAGCTTACAAGAGGCAATTATGGGGGTCTTCTCTGGTGGCGCAGCAGTGAAGAGTCCACCTGCCAATGCAGGGGACACGGGTTCGATCCCTGGTCCAGGAAGATCCCACATGCCGCAGAGCAACTAAGCCCGTGCACCACAACCACTGAAGCCTGCGTGCTCTAGGGCCTGCGAGCCACAACTACTGAGACCGTGCCCTGAAAATACTGAAACTCATGTGCCTAGAGCCTGTGCTCTGCAACAAGAGAAGCTATTGCAATGAGAAGCCCACGCAGCGCAACGAAGAGTAACCCCCGCTCGCTGCAACTAGAGAAAAGCCCATGCGCAGCAACAAAGACCCAATGCAACCCCAAACAAGGCAATTACGGGCATCTCCTTCCAACTCAGATACATCACGTTGTTAGCTTTAACTCTACCACTGTGGGAGTATTTGCATCATGGAAATTGAGATGCCACAAATCAGGGCTTTCCCCTCCCTTGCCAGAGCTGATTTACTAGTACACCACTGAAAGTATCTCACAAATGTAATTCTGAGCGAAAGATGCCGAACACAAAAGTAAATATACTATATAATTCTGTTTATAGAAACTGCAAAACTAAACGTTGGTGTTAGAATTCAGGACAGAATAGTGGATATTATTCAATGTGAGGAGTAGTGATGTAAAGGGGATTGAGGAGGGCATCTGGAGTTCCTGGTAAAGTTCTGTTTCTTGATCCTGATGCTGAATTATCATTGTTTGTCCCTCCTAAAAATTCATGAAGCTGTACGATTATGATTTGTGTACTTTTCTGTAAGTATGTACACATCAATTGAAAGCTTTCTTAAAATAAAAAAACAAAGAAATGCATAGCGTGGTATCATTTTGTATTTTTAAAGGTATTGTGTATATGCATCGAAAAATGTCTGGAAGGATTAATACTAAAATGTTTACAATACTTACCTCTGGAGGGTGATATGGTGTAGGAAAGGAAAGAAGGGTTTAAAAGATTACTTTGAGCTTCTTATTTCCTATACTTCTGTATACAATTCTCAAAAAGATAAACACGCTTCATTTTAGTAATAAAATTTAACCGAAACCCTCTATATTTTTTCTTAAAACGTGTCCTTTTACAAACCCATTCTATCATGTGATTGAAAAGCTAAATATTCTATTTCTCAAAACTTCAAAGCAAAGAAACTTGTCTGCAAAGATTCTCCTAGTTTAGGAGAATGAGAATTAATTAGTTGAAAAGAGTGGAATTTAGAGGAATCATTAAGAAATATTCTCATTTACCTATACACCTATGTTTTTATTGAAATCAATTTTTGTGATTTATAATTTATATACAATAAAATGCACAGATGTTCAGTGAATAGTGAAAAGAGTTTTACAAATATATATGTTCATATAACCACCTTCCAACTTTAAAAGATTGAAAATTTTAACTTTAACTGTAGAGACAGAGGATATAGGTTTTTGTGTACTTTGTTAGTGCCTCCTATATCAGTAGCTTTTTTATTAAGGATGTAGCATGAATAACCTAGGATTTTCAGTTTTATTGTTACATTTATTAATATTCTTAATACTTATTGAGTGCCTTAACCAGATTGTACATATAACACTAAACCATTGTGAAATGTTAGGGGACATTGTTGCTACTGTTTTTTTAACCCTACTAAAACTGCCTTGTGATATAACCGTATCTGAATTTATAGATGCATATACTAGTGTCCACATAAAGTGAACTATCTCTACCAGTAGGGATATGGATTCACTTAGTACCTGTTTATTGCCTATTACATGCTCAGCGTTTTGCTTAGGCATGGAATGTAAAGGTACTTCTCAGTCCCTTCCTTGGAGTTGCTCATCTTAACAAATTTGTACTCTTACTCTTTACTTCCTTCCCATTAGCCCTACTGATTAATAATTTAATGTGTTGACAATAGCATGATTATTTGATATTTAATATCAGAACTTTTTCTGCTAAGACTTAGAAATGTAGCTGTATTAATAGCAGTTATTGTAAAATACTTTTTAAAGAGAAAACCTTGATTGACAAGGCATTTGGCGTATCATAAGTAGAGTCTTAAGTATATTTTTAGTACAAAGAAATATTTTGGTACATCAGTAATGGTAATAAAGTTTCCAAATTCTCCAGCCCGGATGAACCAATGACAAATTTGGAATTAAAAATATCTGCCTCCCTAAAACAAGCACTTGATAAACTTAAGCTATCATCGGGGAATGAAGAAAGTAAGAAAGGTAAGATTTTGTTTTGTATTTTGTAATTTTTTCTGTTCAATTAACCAATTATCTAAAAGAGATAGGAGCAGTGTAGTTTACTGTATATAAATGCGAAAAAGTAGTACATTGTATATTGTAGTATATTTGTAGAGATGTGGATGGACCTAGAGACTGTCATACAGAGTGAAGTAAGTCAGAAAGAGAAAAACAAATATCGTATATTAACGTGTATACTTGGAATCTAGAAAAATGGTACAGATGAACCTATTTGCAGGGTGGGAATAGAGACACAGACGTAGGGAATGGACATGTAGGCTCAGACGGAGATGGGGGATGAATTGGGAGATTGGGATTGACATATGTTCACTGCCATGTGTAAAACAGATAGCTAGTGGGAACCTGCTGTATAGCGTAGGGAGCTCAGCTTGGTGCTCTGTGGTGACCTAGATAGATGGGATTGAGGGGGGCGGGAGGGAGGTCCAAGAAGGAGGGGATATATGTATACATACAGCTGGTTCTCTTCATTGTACAACGGAAACTAACACAATATTGTAAAGCAATTATACCCCAATTAAAAAAAAAAAGGAGTACATTGTAGTAAAGAACTTATTTTTGATTTTTGTTTACTGAATGCTGGTAAAACCACAAAATGAATATATGGATTATTCCATTTTGTCTTTAAAAAAAATGAGAACCTATTAATTAAAATTTTTTTCTTCTATTACTCATTACTTTTTAACAGTGAGTTAAAATTTTTTGATAGTTGTAAATGTTCCATTGTGCATGATATAAAATATATTCAGTATTCTCTGACCTACACCTGGTATCTGGGGAAAAAAGTAACCCTTTCATGATTTCTCTTTTACATAAGGTTAAGTTATTGGATATAGTCTTGCATTGTAGAATAGAAATGTGTCATGTCATATATCAGTTTGGGGATATAGGCAAGACTTACTCATGATAGTTGGTTTCTTATTAGCTTTTAAGTGTATTACATGAAAGGTCACACAGAAAACTTAGTTATCTAAAATCATTTTAAAAATCAGGTTTTTTTGTATTTAGATTATTTTATTAAATACTTGTGTTATGGAATAGTTTACTTTTTAAGAATAGCACTACAGTAAACTTCTATTTTAATGTTTCTATTTCAGTTTTTTTCTTTGTTGTAGAAGAAGACAGTGATGAAATTAAGATTGGAACCTCATGTAAAAATGGAGGGTGTTCAAAGGTATATACTGTAAAATTTGTTTGTGTCATGGAAGTAAATTTTTAATTTTGAGAAAAGAGAGTAATTGACTTAATTAGACAAACACTTGGGTGTCTTTTATGTGTTGGGCACTATTCCATGGAGCAGGGCTATTAACATGGGTAAGAGACTGTCTCTAAGGAGCACCGTGTCTAATAGATCATGGGAATAAATAGTTCTAATTCAGTCAGCATTTACTGAACACTTACTATGTGCCAGACATTGTTTTAGGGGCTGGGAATATAGCATTAAATAAAGCAAAAATCTCTGTTCTTACGGAGCTGATATTCTAATTTTGGGAGAAGGATAACAAGTTTTTAAATGCTGTGAATTTAGGTAGACTTGAAGAAAATTAAGCAGACAAGGAGATAGAGTAAAAGTATTTAAGTGCACTTGTCAGGGAAGTCCTTTCTGATATGGTGACACTAAATCAGAATTCTGAATAATGTAGCAGATGAGTTATGTAAACCGTGGAGTAGATGTGGGAGTAGTATGTGTAGAGGCATTAGAGCTTGGCTACTTGAGAAATCATGAGAAAGGTCAGTGGGGGCTTGATAAGCGTGCGGAAGTAGGGAGTATGAGAGGCAGGCAAGATTATGGAGGTCTGTCCTTATAAGCTACAGTGAGGGGTTTGGGCTTTATTCTAAGTGTAATAGGAAGCCATTGTCTGTTTAAGGAGGGGCTTTGAAAAAGATGTCTTTGGCTGATAAGTGGCAAATTTAATGGGGCAGGAGTGGAATCGGGAAGGAAAACCAGCTAGGGTGCTACTCTGGAGACCAGGCATTAGGATATGTTTTTGAGAAGTGGTTAAATGTAGGATGTATTCAGACATCTCAGTGAGGCTTCTTTCTGCCTACTCTATATAATATTACACACCCTCCAACATTCCATACTCTCCTTTTTTCTCCACAGCACTTACCACCTTATTACACACTACTTGTTTTACATATTTATTTTGCTTATGCTCTATCCCATCTAACTTTCCCTTCCCTTCCCCTTTTGAACTAAGGTTTAAAAGGAAAGAATGTTATTTGTTTTCTCTTTGCTGTGTCTTGAGTGCTTAGAACAATGCCTGGCACATGACAAACACGTGTGGAACGGATGATATTTGGAAGTATTAGCAGGACTTGCTAATAAACTGGAAGTGAAGCATCTAGGTCAGCGGTTCCCAACCTTTTTGGCACCCGGGACTGGTTTCGTGGAAGACAATTTTTCCACGGACCGGAGTGGAGGCAGGGGGGGATGGTTCAAGCAGTAACATGAGCGATGGGGAGCGGCACATGAAGCTCCGCTCACTTGCTGCTGTGCGGCCCGGCTCCTAACAGGCCGCGGGCTGCTACCAGTCCGAGTCCTGGGGATTGGGGACCCCTGATCTAGGTGATTTGTGCACCATTAACTGAGAAGGAGAAAATGGAGTTAGGGTTGGGGGCAGGTTTGCAGTCTTCCTTCTTGTTAAATTTGACGTCACCTTGCTCATTTAGAGATGGAAATATGAATGCATTCACATGTGTATAAGGTAGAAGTAGTAGATAAAAGAGAACGATTAATTCTTGGGGTGAGGGAGATATCGTGCAAGTGGTAGGGTAATGGAGGAAGATCAGAGCAAAGGTACCCCAGATGAACTTTGAGAAGTGAATGGCAGTTCTATAAATGGACAAAAAGGGAAAGGATATCCCAAGCAGAGGTGATAGCAGTAATATACAGAAAACAAAAAATAGGCAATAACAATGGTACAAAATTTGCTGATGTAAAGTTGAGATTAAAAGAGATAAGTAGGGTCTAGATCCTGAAAGGCTTTTATACTGCTCAAAACCCTACTTTAGGTCATGCTGGCCATTGAAGAAATTTTTTTTTAAGTTTTTTCATTGAAATATAACATTAAATATATATAAATATGTTAATTCTATATAAGCATAAGGGATTTTCACAAAGCAGAGCCCTCCTTATGCTTCCTCTCATTCATTATTTCCTCTCCCAAAGGTAACCACTTTTGTCTATCAACATAGATTAGTTTTGCCTACTTCTGAACTTACTGTAAATAGAATCATGGAACATGTACTCGTGTCTGTCCTCCTTTGCTTAATAAAATGTTGGTTATCTTGGTTTCATGTAGCTGTAATTTGTTCATTTTCATTGCTTTAAAACATGCCATTGTTTGAAAGTACCAATCAATTTATCCTTTCTACTGTCCTAAAAAGATTTTTGATTAATGTTACTGTGAACATTTTTGTGCATGACTTTTAGGATACACGTACACATTTTTTTTAAGTATATGACTAGAAATGGTGTTGCTGGTTCAGAGTGTGTGTGTGTGTATGTGTGTTTGTGTGTGTATGTATGTTTAGCTTTAACATACTCGCGCATAGTTTTACAAAGTGGTTGTATTTACGCTCTTACCGGCAATATATTAGGCTGGTTCCTTTCGTTCTACACCTTGGTAACACTTTGTAATATCAGTCTTTTATATTTTAGCCATTCTGGTGGATGTGGAATGTTCCCATTGTGGGTTGTTTTTTGTTGTTTTTTTTTTTTGCGGTACGCGGGCCTCTCACTGTTGTGGGCTCTCCCGTTGCGGAGCACAGGCTCTGGACGCGCAGGTCCAGCGGCCATGGCTCACGGACCCAGCCGCTCCGCGGCATGTGGGATCTTCCCGGACTGGGGCACGAACCCGTGTCCTCTGCATCGGCAGGCGGACTCTCAACCACTGCGCCACCAGGGAAGCCCCCCCATTGTGGTTTTAGTTTGCACTTTCCTGATAATGATGTTGACTGCCTTTTTGTATGTTTATGGCCATTTGGATATCCTGTTTTGTGACATGCCCAAAGTCTTTTCATCTGTTTTTCTATTAAATTGACATTTTCTTAATGATTTTAGGAATTCTTTATATGTTTTAGCTACGAGTCCTTTGTCCGAAAGGCTATATACCTTTTCACTGTCTTAATAATGGCTTTTGATAAACAGAGTCTCTTCAATTTTAATGAAATTCAACTTGTTCATCTTTTCCTTTATGACTAGGGCTTTCTGTACCCTAGTTAAGATATCTGTTTATTTTAGGACCATGAGTATTTTCTCATATATAGAGGCACATTTAAATGTGCAAACGACCTGGAACTGATTATTGTATATGGTGTGAGGTAGATGTAATTAAAGGACTTTAAACAAGAGAGTGATACATGTTTTAATTAGGTAGTAGAGTCCAGAAATTGAAGGCAGAGAAATTAATTAGAATCTTTTAGCATAGTTTCATTGCCTAAAATCTGCTAGTGATCATGAGGAAGTTTAGCAAATTAAACTGATAGATATTTTTAAGTCAGATTGACAGGATTTTGTGATAGACTACATGTGGGTAGAGGGTAAAGAGAAACTGAAGAGGACTTACAGAATTTTTGCTTTGAGAGACTGAGTGGATATGGTGCCATCAAATAAGATGGGAAGAAGAGTAGGAGGTTTGGGGGGCAGTAGTGATGTAAGTTCAGAATCTAACATACTGAGTTTTGTGTGCCTATGGAATATCTTCAGGAGGTACACACACCCCGTAATTTGAATTTACAAAAAGTAAATGTACAGAATTCTATTTTCTCTAACTGTAGGGTGGTTGCTGTAAATACCAAAATAGACAGAAAATATACTATTGGCTGCATCTATGTTTTATTAACATAACGTTTTGTGAATTCATCTGTAGAGCCTTCATCTACAGCAGCAATGGGGCCCGGATCTTCCAGACAAACCCTGGATATATATATATAGGTCTGAAGCTCATTTTACGCTTCGTAGGAAAAAGAAATCATCATCTGGGACTTCCAGAATTGCTTATTAGATTTTCCATTTTAATTCATAATGTTCACACAGAGTTTACTATGCACATAAATCATCCTATAACTGTATTTCTGATGAGAGTACTAATCTCTTGGTTTTAATATTGTTCTGTAAATTTATAGAACATACCTGAATGTGTTTGGGTGTGTCCTCATATGCAAAAGTCTGAAAGTATCTGAATACATCCTTTTGCCTACTTTTATATTTGCCTTTTTCACAGGGAACTGAAACTTAAGCGTATCCAAAAAGGAATCGTTTTTCATTCCTTATTGGGATGGCCTGAGGTGAATTTATGAATGTTCTAGGTAATTGTTATCTCTTGGGCATTTTCATAGTTCATAGAGGTCACCAGTACTTGCAAATACATGTGAAATGTAACATTGAGATGTGAAACTAATTTTTTTGTCTCTTTTTCTCTTTTAGACATATCAGCATCCACAGAGTCTAGAAGTCTGTGTATATCATTCTGGAGTACCTATTTTCCATGAAGGGTAACGTATACCAGACTAATTAAAACTTTATGGTAGATGTTAGGAAACGTTAATATGCCTTCAAACATTAAATGCCATGCAGCAATATTAGGTATGTAACTTACATTGTCATATAATTTTTACAATAACCTAGAAATGTGGGTTTTGTCTTCTCTTTTACACATGGGAAAACCGAAACAAGATTACAGTGAAGTGGCCGTTGTGATTCAAACCTCATGTTTTTTCCGTATTCCCTTCTATTGCAGTGTGATACTTTCTGTTTGAGCTGAACGGGTGTTTTTTTTTTCTTTGAAGGACTGTGCTGTGCATTGTAGGACATTTGGAATTTTGGGCCCTGGGACACTAAGACATCAACACTGTGGCATCTGAGAAAACCCATACTTTTCCACAGCTGTCAGTTGAGAGCCTCTCAATATACTATGCTGTAGTTTATAGAAACGCAGCACTGTATTGAAATCTTCCACTCTGTTTCCATATCCTTCAGGACTCAAACCCAAAGTTTTACTGTAATTTTTGTCTTCCAGTGTTAGATTTTTCTCAAGTAAATAATAGTGGGTTTCACCTACTTTGGGCTTGACCATCACAGGTTGTGTAAACAGTTATTTTTAGGTTGTTTGCATGTTCTCACTTTGCTGGTTTATTAAAATACGAACGTTTTCAATCTTTGGTCATACCACTTCATGGTAGCTTCATGAGGAAACTGGAATGTAAACTATCAGTGAAAAGCTGATTTTGGATTTTGTGATGGTTTTAAGCATCTTCACTCAGGAACTCCAAAACTGCTATACTAAATGGCATTCTGGGTTTAACTTTAGTCTTCTGGTAGTTTTTTAAGGTTTTTTGGGGGGGAGGGGTGGGGGTGTTGTTTTAACTTTTGTGTAGTTGCTTTATAATGTTGTACCAGTTTCTGCTGTACAGCAAAGTGAATCAGCTGTACGTGTACATCTATCCCCTCTTTTTTGGATTTCCTTCCCGTTTAGGTCACCACAGAGCACTGAGTAGAGTTCCCTGTGCTGTACAGTAGGTTCTCATAGTCTTCTGGCAGTTTTAATTGTTTAGTAATTTAGACACTTGTAAGACACTTGTAAGTTACACACTTATTTCTTTTTTGGTTAAGTCACTTATCACTTAACATTTCTGAACTTGATTGTGAGATTGTGAGATTTTATTGCTGAAATTTTTCTATAATAATTTACAGGATGAAATATTGGAGCTGTTGTAGAAGAGAAACTTCTGATTTTAATACATTCTTAGCCCAAGAGGGCTGTACAACAGGGAAACACACGTGGACTAAAAAGGATGCTGTAAGTAGCATTTTAAAAATAGCTTATTGGGACTTCCCTGGTGGCGCAGTGGTTGAGAGTCCGCCTGCCGATGCAGGGGACACGAGTTCGTGCCCCGGTCCGGGAAGATCCCACATGCCGCGGAGCGGCTGGGCCCGTGAGCCATGGCCGCTGGGCCTGCGCGTCCGGAGCCTGTGCTCTGCAACGGGAGA
This sequence comes from Delphinapterus leucas, assembly GCF_059928025.1. Taxonomy (NCBI): domain Eukaryota; kingdom Metazoa; phylum Chordata; class Mammalia; order Artiodactyla; family Monodontidae; genus Delphinapterus; species Delphinapterus leucas. Next base: position 78,071,815 of record NC_143135.1, read on the forward strand.
GGCCATAACAGTGAGAGGCCCGCGTACCACAAAAAAAAAAAAAATAAATAAAAATAGCTTATTGGAGTGTATTTATCTGAGTCATTTTGAAGAGATTTGAGATTATTCTGTCTTTAGATTTAAAAAAACAAGTTTTTCTCTCCGTCACACAGTAAAGTTTGATGAGCCTAAAAACTGAAGTTAATCTGAGTCAAGCTCTCTCAAAGCACTGCTCTTTGATCAAAATAGCCATTATGTATGTTGATGCAAATATGTAGGTTTTTGTGAAATAGTTAAGCTAGCCTAAATTGAAGCATATTTTTCTGTAATTCCATACCTTGTTCCCAGTTTTTGTTTTTTAAAAATCACTTTTCTGGTCATTTGATGTTATTAATCATTTAGACTTCTGATTCTCTTTTGGCCACTTAACATCATTCAACCATATACAGATGTACAAATACTCTTAGTGGCCGAAGGGAAGGATTGCACACTTGTTTTATTGGGATTGTTTTGAAAGCCTCTGCTTGCTACCAGGAAATTTATCAAAAGAGAAGAGAAAGCATCAGTACCTACTTCCCTGACAGTATTTTAAAAAGACTTGTGTGTGTGTAAATAATCCCCCAAAATCCCATTAAATTGTAAGAAGGCAAGCAATTATTTGCTAAATAAACGTTTGTTGGCTATTATTAATGTATCTTAAATTAGTTTTATGTGCTGTATTGGCACTAATAACCTCAAGATAATGAACCTTTTCAGTATGTGTGTCTTTACGTTCAAATTACTTTAGGAATTCATTTAGTCTACATTTGCATATTTTATAGTTTCCGCTTTTTAATAACACATGGGTTTACGTATTATAAATGTATCCATTAAGTTATAATAATTTATCTACCACAAAACTTCTAGGAATGTTTTATTAGTAAAAAGTGAAATCTCCCTGTATTTTCTCCAAGGTTCAAAAGTTTGAAAGTTTTGGTTTGAAAAAATAAAATGTTGTTTTATGCACAAAAGTTTTCATAGTATGACCCTTGATGAAACACATTTTTTGGTATTTTTTAATGCATGTAGTTATCAAGTATTGAGTGTCTAAGCCAGGTGGCTGAGGGCAAAAAAATGTAAGTCATATAAGTAATTTAAATTCAGTTAGTGTAATTGTACGAATATATAAATATTACTTTTTAAAACAGTAGTGTCTCGCAGTTTCCTGCATTAAATTACCCTCAGCTACAGAACGAATCACAACTTGTCTTTCAGATAGCTATTGGTACAGCAGTGTGTCACTCATAGGTCATAATATTTTCGTAACAGTAATCAAAAGATTACTTCCACAAATTCTCACCCTTTTTTGCATGTTATTATGAGAGGAAAGTATTCAATAACAACAACAGATAGTTATAACTAATCAATTATTTTTTCCCAAATTTCAATTTGTAGAAAGTAAATGGAAAGTTCTTATGCATGAGGTTAAGATGTTGTCTGGTTTATCCTGCTAAGCAAATGTGTTTTTCACTTCAGTCTTCAAAAGTGTGTTCTCAAATCATAAAACTATAAGATTCTTTGTATTTTATTTTATTGGTTTAACTTCTTGATGGGCACTTTAGAAGTTGTTTGTGCTTAAAAGCATTAAGGGCTCAGTTTTGTGTGGTATTTTTGTTCTCAATTTAGATGGGTCAAATTACTCTTTTTAAGAGGTTAATTATGTGGCACTTTGTAAATTCATAAAGTTTCTCTTCCATTACAGGGGAAAAAGGTTGTTCCGTGTAGACATGACTGGCATCAGACTGGGGGTGAAGTCACCATTTTAGTATATGCTAAAAATTCACTTCCGGAACTTAGTCAAGTGGTAGCAAACAGTACATTGGTAAGTACACTAAGTATCTTTTTTTTTTCGTTTTTTTTTTTTTTTTTTGCGGTACGCGGGCCTCTCACTGCTGTGGCCTTTCCCGCTGCGGAGCACAGGCTCCGGACGCGCAGGCTCAGCGGCCATGGCTCACGGGCCCAGCCATTCCGCGGCATGTGGGATCTACCCGAACCGGGGCACGAACCCGTGTCCCCTGAATCGGCAGGCAGACTCTCAACCACTGCGCCACCAGGGAAACCCAGTACTTCATTTTTGAGTGGAAGAACAAAGTCAAATCCTGTATATTGTTAAGTGCAAATTCTGGTTTTTCTCCCCCTAAAAGTACACTGTGCTTCTGAGTGCATATGTAATTCATGTGCAGTATTCAACTAAAAGTGCCTTTGGGGAAAAACTAATCAATGGGTGTTGTTTTGCATTTTAAGACATTAAGTAAAAGATTTATTTTTACTAGAATGATAAAAATTAATAGCAAAAATACTCTTTAGCATGTGTTTCTAAGTATATGAGCCTAAGATCTATTAGTAAGAAAGCCAGCTTCACTGATGTATGTCATTAAATGAAGAAAATTAAGTAAAGAATACTGTAACAATGAGGAATGAGGAAAAAAATCTATTTTAATCTAAACATGAAAATAAACTGGCTGTCTGCTCAGATTCTCAAAGAAGCTCATCTACATCTTTAATCCTTATATCTTCCTGGTTTTTAGTATCATTGACTCCAGAAGTACCTAAAAGAATTATCTAGAGAGGTGCTGCTATGGCTTCCAGTGGGGTTGATGTGAATGATGTGGGCTCAGCAAATAAAGTTCCCGAAATTCTGAAATTCCGGACAACTTGGGAGATTGGCTTTGGGGCGTCTACTGCTTCACCACCGATAGGAATGACTTCCAGAGGAATTTGATCCTCAGTTTGGGACTCTTTGCTGTGGGAGTTTGGCTGGACAGGAATTTGAGTGACAATGACCTAAAGGCACCTCAGCCAGGGGTGTAGCCATAAAAACACATAGAACCCCTGTGCTGTATCTGAACCTTCCAAACACAGTGCCTCCCGTCTGTGACCATTACACGACTTGCCCTGATGGCAACTGAAGTTTGATTCAGATGGGCACCTTTCCTTCCCTGCCTTGTAATAGAGAAGTACTTCTTGTACTCTATTACAAGTTATTCATTAAGGGATGTTGCCTATAAGCTTAAATTATACATAATGGCCCATCTCTGGGAACCCTGCTTCCCAGGTAATGAACATTAAGTTAAAATACCTTTTTTTAAGCTCACAGGAAACAACCTGACCAGGCCCACCAGTGAATGACTGCAGGGAGGAAGAACTTAACACATTCCCCTCTGCAGGCTGACAGGAACCAGGAAATGTTTGACTTTACTCCCTCCCCTTTTAGTATGAAAGGAGCCTGAATTCTAACTCAGGCAAAATGGTTCTTTGGGTCACGCCATCTTCTCGGTCTGTTGGCTTTCCGAATAAAGTAGTTATTCCTTGCCCCAGCAGCTCATCTCTCAATTATTGGCTGGTCGTACAGCGAGCGATAGAGCTTAGACTTGGTAACAGCCTGATTTCCTTTTCTTTGCTGAGTCTATTCAGAACACCCTTCTCTGGTCAGCAGGCAGGTTTCAGCTAAAGTGTTGTCCTCTATTCCTTAAAGTTCTGTACATAGTTCCTAAGTTTCTGAAGAGTATGGTCTTTGCTCTTGTCTTTGTTCTTGATCTAATCTAATGGTATTTTAACAAATATTTGACATAGAGATTATGCACAAAGGAAATAAAAAGAATTATCTACAGTTGACCCTTGAACAGCATGGGTTTGAACTGCATAAGTGCCCTTACACGTGGATTTTTTTCACTAAATATGCACTACAATACTACATGATCCGCAGCTGTTTGAATACACAGATGTGAAACCTCAGATATGGAGGGCTAACTGTAAAGTAATACGCAGATTTTTGACAGGCGGGGGGCTGGTGCCCCTAACCCCTGTGTTGTTTGAGGGTCAACTGTATTTGTTTGTCCTGTTATCACCTCAAACTCATCATGTTCCAAATAAACTAAACTTCAGAATGTAGGCTCCACAGGGCAGGGATTTTTGCCTGTTTTGTACACTGCTGAATCCCCAGTACCCAGAATGGTACCAGGGGTATAGTAAATGCTCAGTAAATAATTGTGAATTGAATGAATATACTCCTGTATGGAAAAACTGAGAACAACATTAGCTCAACCATCAGAGTTACCTCTGCCTATCATTATCTTTGACTAGACTATTTTACAACTCTGTAGTGACAGAACTTAACTTGTAGTAATGTAGTAATACAAATAACTCATGCCCACTGAAATGCACAATTTCTCTAGTGAACGTTCAATTGACTTACTTCCCCCAATGTGGAAGAAATCAGTTTTTCAGCTATTAAGCACACTCATTTCAGCATTCCTAAGGAGCTCATTTTTTGTATCATCTTTGAATTCTCCTTCGAACCACTTTTAACTCCTTTCTGGTCCCCTTATTAACTAATGCATTAAATAAAATTTTTACACATGTTCAGTTTATATTTGTATGAGAATTATGGTTTTACTTTAAAAAATCCTTTATGATTTTTGGAAGTCCCACTGAGATGTACATGGACTCTGCTTGAAGAACCAAGAATGGGCAGCTTAAAACCAGACATGTCTTCTTTTGGCTCTCAGATGTAAATCCCAAGCAGCAGTAGAATTTTAACTTTGCTGAAACTCTGTATCTCTAACTTAATTTTTTTCTACTGATTCTGTGTTTTGTTTATGTTTCTAGTTTGCTTACAGTAGGTAAATTATTCCCTATTTGTGGTAGCAATGTTTAAGAATTTAAGATTTCATGCCTTGTCATTTGGTAATCTCTGTAAATGGATCCATAGATTATCAAGATCTCTTTTGGGTGAGAAATTACATACATAGTCTTGTTTTTAGCAATTTAAAAAACAAATTTGTGTATCTGCCCATTTTGAGTTAAAATCATATAGGATTTTGTGCCCATGGTGAAGGTGAACAGTTTTTTGATATCTTAACCAAGTAAATGTTCTCTTTCTGAGTTTACTCTTGAACTGTGACTGAAGCTATATGTTTATTGATTTCTCTGTTTGTATGTTTCTGTTTATAAATCAGAAAGGTCTATATCTTTCATTGTGTGCCTCTAGAGAGTATTAATAATTAGACAATAAAGTCTTTTATATTGAAAGAACTCCATTCTAATTGAGAGATAGAGATAAATAAGCATATAAAAATATTTCTAAAATCCCCATAAAATAAAATTGAACTTCTAATACTTTAAAAGTTCAGAAATTTAAAAAAACTCTTACAGAAATTAAAAAACATTCTAAGAATACAATTTCACATTGTTAAAGTAAGTTGTTAGCAAACAAGACTGATTTAATCATTTTAGCTTAATATAAACAGCTATATTTTCTCTGATTTATCAGTGTTAAGTTTCCCTTCCTCTCTACATTTCAAGCAAATCAAAGTACGTAAAGTTCTGATCATGTCGTGATGTTCTGCAACTCGGTATAAGCTGTTCTCTGCCTCTGGCATTTCCTGCCT